>NC_041749.1:47445966-48109299 GCF_004115215.2 Ornithorhynchus anatinus
ATATAAATGACTTAATAAATGACATAATTGTGATTGAAAATGTCAATCCAACCCTCAGTTTGCAGAGGGGTTTGTCTTTCTTTCCAAAGCTGAAGTAACAATAAGTGATTCCGAATCTTTCCTAGCAGTGCTGTTGAAAGCCAGCTGGCTTCTCCCAACCTCCTGCCCCCCAAATGAGATTGTCATAATGCTCTAGACAAGGTCCAGAAAAGCAGCAAAAGGTGAACGTGAATGATGGTGAGAGCTGCTCAAGA
Organism: Ornithorhynchus anatinus; assembly: GCF_004115215.2. NCBI lineage: Eukaryota > Metazoa > Chordata > Mammalia > Monotremata > Ornithorhynchidae > Ornithorhynchus > Ornithorhynchus anatinus. The sequence goes on from NC_041749.1 coordinate 47,446,221, forward strand.
GAAAATGGGGCCCCAGGTTCCTGCTGTTTGCCGTAGTCCCTCAGAACTGAGATTAGGTTTCTGTCGCTTCATGCACATGCGTGAAGATTGAACCACTTAATCCAATTTAGGTCTCCCCTGAGCTTCTGAGCATGACCATTCATTTCTGTTCAATGCATCTAATTTTTCTCATCCACAGTACGGCAGCCAAATAGAAACACGCCATTTTAGTGTGTGCTTTAAGCTTCCTGCTGAGCTCCTGGAAATTTCAGTGTAATGTTTCTTTTAGCTCCAGCACTGTGAAATTCTCTAGAGGCCAAACCAGGTCGGATCCAGCTGCCTAAAGTGGCCAAGTCTCGTCCAGTTCCGTTTTGACAAATGCACCCAGTGATAATGTTGCACGGTGATTATGTTGAAGGTGCCACAGGTGTCTGCCTTGCTCTGTAGCCACCTCATTGATTGAACACAATGCCCCCTGACCTCCCCTTTGGCCAGGGAGCAGCAGGCCCAGGCCCTGGCAGGGCATCTCCCTGGAGAAATACGTTTCAGACTAAGCCTCCAAATGCCTTAGTCCCGCACCCTCAGTCAGTGCTCACTGGGCTCTGGCGTGGGCTAGGTGCATCAGCAGCCTGACTGGCTCTAAACTTCTACACTGTCCTGGCCCCACCAGGCCAGCCATTGTCACAGGGGTGGGCCTGGAGCTCCTGGTGGCAAGGGGAGGCATGAGTATCAATTTGAGCATCAATAAGCTCACAGCCAAAGAAGGAGGGTGATCAGGGGTTTTTGGTTCATATTTTGAAGATGAGGGAAATGAGGCCCAAATGGGTTAAGTAACTTGCTCAAGGTCACGCAGCAAGCCAGTGGCAGAGCTGGGGCTGGAACATGAGACCCCACTGAACTGAGCACTTGGGAGAGCATGATAGAATTAAGGCACATGGTCCCTGCCCTCAATCTGCAATCAGGCAAAAATGATTTCTAAATAGTGACAGACAGATTTGTAAGGAAAGGGAGGAGGAAGAATACAGATGGAACAGATAATAGTAGAGATGAAATGGTCAAAAAAATTACATATGTAACTAAATATACCACATGTTAAGCATGGCTTGGGTCAAGGTGACTAGGATATTGTGAAGTGAATAAATTAGGGAAGGCTGCCTGGAGGAGGTGGGATTTTTAGGAAACCTTTAATGGTGGAGAGACCTGTAGTTTGGTGAATTGGGGAGTTGGGAGAAGGTACTTCTGGGCCAGATGGACAGTGTAAGCTAGAATTCAGAGATGGGAGAGTTGGGTTGGATTGTGGGCTATGTGAGAGGTGGGTTCTGAAGTGGTAGGTTTAGAAATTATCCAGATAAAGGTGGGCACTGAAGTTATGCAAGTGGGGAGCTCCTCCATGAGGGAACGAGCGGGAAGTGTGTAGAGCCGGATTCCCAGAGCAGAGCTCGGCACAACTTTCAGTGCTAGAAGAGGTGTGAAAGAGGAGCCAGTGGACGAGAGTGAGGAGCGGCCAGAGAGGTAAGAGCACCAGCTGAGGATCTCACCCTGAAGCAAGATCAGAAATAGTGTCAGGAAGGATGGAGTGGTCCACAATCCCATTGCCTTTCCAGTGGGCTACACTGCCTCCCCAGAAAACAGCCCCCAAGAGTAAGTCCTTACTGATACTCGGTTAGAACAAGTCTAAGCTGTGATGTGGCTCCAAGGTAAACTCATGCTCCAAAGCGGCAGCTCACACTAATTAAGTTGGAAATGCAGTATTTGCTCAAGCTTTCTGTCTCCGAGCCAGATGTGTTTTAAATAGTTAAAATGATTTGATGTTTGAAAAAAACCCTTGTGTTAACACTGAGCTTGGTCTTTGGGTCCCGGCCTACAAGCCAAAGTGACTCAGTTGTCCTCATGTTGTTTGGCTCCAAGCACCTGGGGAGTGGGTGGGTCCCCACATCCAAGACGTAGAGCAAAGACTGGGGCCAGAAGGGCGAGGCCTCTGAAGGGAACGCTCATTGGTCAGAATGCAAAAGCGCAGTTCTAAGAATCAGTTTCCTATTGGCGGTGGAAGAAGGTGGATCAGAAATGCAGAGAACAACGAAATAAGACTTCAGAAGGAGGAAATAAAGTGAGCTGGAGCTAGTTTATTTCATGAAGTTTCATTTTGAAACCGACTACCATGACAGTTCTGTTCCTACTTAATTGAGGGACCATCTTCTGACTAAAGACTTGATTAATAGTCTGGGCTCTCCAACAAGTCAGTGGGAGTAGACGCTTGCTCCTATGCAGAGCCATAACATCTGCATGGCAGAGGATGATCCCTTCCTGTGGGTTTTTGAGCATATCACTCTTACTCCAGCCACACCCACCACATGCATCATCTCAAACCTAGTGAATATCCATGTCTCTTTCTATACCAACAGTGAGCTTTGTTTCTTCTTTTCTCAAGGTCTGCAGAAGCCAAAATCTGCCCATGAATGCTTATCTCAAGGAGACTTAAATGGCTTTCATAGGAAAGGGTGGGCTGTGACAACCAGGAATCTTTTGAGCAAATGCTCCAAGCACAGAGAACCAGCCCTGAAGAGGACTATTTTTCAGGGAATATCTTTGCTGTAGAATCTCATCTTGGCTTCATGTTCTGCCAACCTTAGATCTAGGCACCTAGAAAAGCCACGCCAGGAAATGCCAGTTTTCTTGAGGAGGCCAGCTAGAACAGAGATCTTTCCAGCCAGCCAACCAACCAACTAATCAGTTTAATTAATTTAGCACCTAGCATATGCAGAGCTCTATACTAAGGGCTTGAGAGACTATAATAGAGGAAAAGGATACAAATCCCTGCCCTCCAGGCAGTTAAAATAGAACAGGTCCAACATGGACTAATGATCTTTCCTGCCTTCTCCTGATAAGTTTCCGTTTGGCCAGAAATTTTGCAGAATTGCCATTCTCCTGGTTCCCTCGAGTAACAGATCCTTCTGGTCATTGCCAGTAAGGAAGATGAGAGGGAAAGGAGAAGCAGCGTTGCTCAGTGGAAAGAACCCGGGCTTGGGAGTCAGAGGTCATGAGTTCTAATTCTGGCTCCGCCACTTGTCAGCTGTGTGACCTTGGGCAAGTCACTAAACTTCTCTGGGCCTCAGTTCCCTCATCTGTAAAATGGGGATGAAGACTGTGAGCCCTACGTGGGATAACCTGATTACCTTGTATCTACCCCAGTGCTTAGAACAGTGCTTGGCACATAGTAAGCACTTAAATATCAACATTATTATTATTATTATTATTATTACCATGGGAATTCTGCTCTGATCGTGGGAGGTTTCTGTCTGAGGTATCCCTCCAGTCGGGGAAACAGAGCTGTTGGAACAGAGCATTCATTCATTCATTAAATTGAATTTATTCAGTTCTTACTGCCTGCAGAGCAATGTACTAAGTGCTTGGGGGAGTACAATATAACAGTAAAGAGACCCATTCCCTTCCCACAGTGAGCTTGAAGTCGAGAAGGGGGAAGACAGACATTAATATAATAAATAAATTACAGATATGTACATAAGTGCTGCAGGGCTGGGAGGGAGAAGAACAGAGGGAGCAAGTCAGGGTGACGCAGAAGGGAGTGGGAGAAGAGGAAAGGGGGGCTTAGTAAGGGAAGGTCTCTAGAAGGAGATATGCCTTCAATAAGGCTTTGAACAAGGAGAGAGTAATAGTCTGTCAGATTTGAGGAGGGAGGGCATTCCAGGCCTGAAGCAGGATGTGGGTGAGGGGTCAGTGGTGAGATAGGTAAGATCGAGGCACAGTGAGAAGGTTGGCATTAGAGGAGCGAAGTGTGCTGGCTGGGAGAGTAGGAGAGTAGTGAGGTGAGGTAGGAGGGGTACGATGATTGAGTGCTTTAAGCCAATGGTGAGGAGTTTTTGTTTGATGTGGGGATGAATGGGCAACCACTGGAGTTTTTTGAGGAGTTGGGGAGGCATGTCTTTCATTCATTCAATCATATTTTCTGAGCGCTGACTGTGTGCAAAGCACTGTACTAAGTGTTTGAACACCCTGAATGTTTTTGAAGAAAATAGATCTGGGCAGCAGACTGAAATATGGACTGGAGTGGGAGAGACAGGAGGCTGGGAGGTCAGCAAGGAGGCAGATGCAGTAATCCAGGCGGGATAGGATGAGTGATTGTATTAGCTAGGTAGCAGTTTGGATGGAGAGGAAAGGGCAGATTTTAGTGATGTTGTGAAGGTGGGACTGACAGGATTTAGTGATGGATTGAATATGTGGGTTGAAAGAGAGAGAGAGAGAGAGAGAGAGAGTGAGAGGAGTCAAGGATAATGCCAAGGTTACGGGCTTGTGAGACAGGAAGGATGGTGGTGCCGTCTACAGTGATGGGAAAGTCAGTGGGAAGACAGGGTTTGGGTGGGAAGATGAGGAGTTCTGTTTCAGACATATTAAGAGCATTTTGTACACAGTATTCCTCCCTGCTGATGGAGTGGGTGATGAACCAGGACATTATTGTTAATCTCTTGGAGGAGAAATCTCTACCATATGAATAAGACGTAGGCTCTCTGTGGTGCCTATCTTCTGAAGAGCTCATAAAAGTTTCCCACCTAGTATTTCCTTTATTGTCACTATATTTTAAAAGTTCTACATGGCCACATGCCCAATATATATAATGGTAAGGATGATGATGATGAAGATGATGATAATTGATTTCATATCAGTCAATCATTGGTATTTATGGAGCACCCACTGGGTGCAGAACATTGTACTAAGCATTTGGGAAAGTAAAATACAAAAGTTGGTAGACATGATCCCTGCCCTCAAAGAGTTGACAATGTATAGGCATTAAAGTGAATTGCATATAGGGGGAAATAGTAGAATATGAGTGTATGTACTTGAGTGCTGTGTAGCTAAGGTGAGTAATAACAAGTGCAGTGTGTTATGTACATAATGCAAACCAAGCAGTGTTCAAAATAAAAAGAAATCCAAGTTAAATATTTTTGTGTATTTTGTTTGAATCCAAACACAGAGTGGATTCATTCACGTGTCCTGTCATTTTTAAAGAAAAAACAAAAGAAGGGTAATTTTATAAAGGAATAAATCTCCCTTAGAGGCTAGAAGTGATCAACTGCGCTTTCCCATCAGGGATAGGGAAATCTACCAAGGTGACATTGTCGCGGGGCTGGGCCTTGAATCCAGACACTGTCACCGAACTACACCTCCAGGCCTCTGGTGGACTCCATTGCCCCTTTCTCTGCTGGAAACAGGGCAACGCCTTGCCAGGGGGCTTGGGGATTTGGATTTGAAATAAACACTGGTGCCTGCACCCTGCAGGCAGGATGACAAAGCCCAGGTTTTGAGGGAAAGAGACAGATTTGCTGCATAATTCAATTGGGTCTGCAGTGTAAAGACATTTTGGATTAAGCAGCACATTTCTGCTGGGATGTCTGCTAGCAGGCAGGGAAATCAAGGTTTCTCAAGCCTTGAAAGAGCATGTTTGAAACAGGCCCATTGATCTCCATGACGGAGCATTCTCCCGCAGAGTGACACAACGTTGGTGAAGAAGCAGGGAACTGGAACAAAAAGATTGAGCTCCAGCTTGTTTTTGGAGTTCTCAGCATTTCTCAGTTCAGTGAACTGATTCTGGCGGCCCAGGGGTCAGTAGCGCTCCTGAGCTGAAGGTCCCGTCTTTGGCCTGAGAGAGTCCAGAGAAACCATCCCCACAGGCAGCAGAGCCTTAGGGAAAGCGTAGCTGCTGTAGCACCTTAGGGAAAGTGTAGCTGCTGTAGCACCTTAGGGGAAGTGTTGCTGCTGTAGCATTTTTATCCATGTGGGCCTTTATTGTCAGGTCCGGGACATCATTTCTAGAGCCAGGGTTGTGCCTTCTTTTCCAACAAAGCTTGCCCCTGCAGTTCCTCTCATTGCTCATACGCAGCTCAGTGAAAGACAGTGTTTTCTGACAGCCAACGAGAGTGGTAGGGAATCATATTTGCGAGCTCGGATGAGTTTCCACCCACTGACAAGCCCCTGACCACAAATAAAGGTATTTGGGGGTCACCAGGAAGTCTGGATTTGGGTAATGGAGGCAGGAAGGAGAGTTCATATGGGCTGCAATCATGATTTATGGAAAGTTAATTGGCACAGTGATGAAACTGAGATGGACAGTAGTAGTAGTAATAGTAATAATAATAATAAAAGGGTAAGGAAAAAAATTCCAGAAGGAAAATCTAGTGAAAATAGGAACAATATAAAAGTGTTTGAAATAAATATATTATAAATCCCACCTCCAGAATGGTTTCTCTCATTTAATAGTCTAACCCTCCAAACCACATCATCCCTGCAACTGCCTCAGGACTTATGTGCTCAACCCCTGCTTTACTATTTAAGCACTTCTTCATTCACATATCTATCTTTCCATTCTGTTTCCTCCAAGCTGTAAGTGATTTTGTAACTGTACCCTCACTTGGGATATAAATTTCTCGAGGACACGGATTATGCCATTTACCTTTACTGTACTCTCCCAAGCATTTAGTACAGTGCTCTATCCACAGAAAGTGCATAGTAAGTGCCATTAATGCGTTGCCAGTGAAAATGCATGAGGAATATGCAGAACAAATGATTTGGTTAAAATGTCCCAGATGTTCTAACCCTCCCTAAAGCAACTGATCTCTCCGATTCTAGAGTTTAAAACTTACCCACCTAGGAAGCCTGGCTGGGTCTCTCAGCCCTGCTTCAGATCAAGGGAACAAGACTGTGATCTCTCCGTGAAAATCATCATCAGCAGCAGCAGCAGCAGCAGCATCATCAGTGGTATTTATTAAGTACTTACTGTGTGCAGAACACTATTCTAAGTGCTTGGGAGAGTGCAATACAACAGATTTGATAAACACATTCCCTGCCCACAACGAGTTTAGAGTCTAGAGAGAGAGACAGACATTAATCTCCCCCTTTCCCTGGTTTCTTTGACATCATCCTCCAAAGCAAAGCCAGCCAAGGCCCTATCCTCAGACCCCAGGGGCAATTGTTGCTCACCATGAATCAAGGCTTCTGCCTCCTCTTGATCTGGTGAGTATAATAGGGCATTTTTACATCATTATCAACTGATACCATTTGGTTAATGTGTTAGATAATATTTTACATAAAATATTATTGATGACCAGTCTTTGCTATTTTCCTGGAGCAGGGTTGAGGTTGTAAATGATGGGTTTCTTTTTCCCAGTTGATCGCAGGTCTTTTCATCTGTCCCAGAGATCTGTGATGTTCCTCATGGACTCCAAATTGTTCTTATGGCATCTGTGCAGTCCAGTTTCCGTGGTCCTGCCTCCCTCTGGCCTGGTATCCCATCCTCGGGCTCTGGGGCCAATATACTGATGTGCCCATCTGCCGTTGTCTCCTTCTGGGGTTTCTCTGACCGTTGTCTCTTCAGTCCAATATGCCAAGCTGCCTCGCTCTCTGTATGTGGCCAGGCCTGGAGTGCCGAACCAGTCTCTGAAATGTCTCTGAACTTTGTCTCTTCAGCCTGATTTATGCCAAACTGCCTTATCCTAGACAGCAGTCCCAGTGGGACTGTGCCCCAACAAGGAAACCAGAAGATTAGGGATCCAGGGAGAAACCCAGTTGTCTAGGGTCATGAAACCTAGCACTGGTGGGGTGGGAGAAACCTGGAAGAACTGCAAAGAAACAGGGCTCCCCAAGTTGGGGGGTAGAGTGGCCCTGGACTCTTCTAGCCGCACCCTCTGCCTCCTTCTGGATCTAATCTGAGCACTGTCTTAGACTTGTCAGGACTGCAACCTCCCAATCTCATGCCCATCAGGGCCATGCTGGCCCAGTAAAGGTTAAATGATTCTTTGTCAATAGTTGGGAAACCTTCAGTCCATGAAGCTGATTTCCATCCTTTTCCAGCTCATTTCCATGTGAAAATGGATGGCATTTCATAAATGGATCTCTTCATCCCTTTGGTCTCCTTTTCCCAAATAGCTGTTTGTTCCCAGATACGACATGCAATCAGATATTAAGCCTGCAATTCTCCCTATAATTTCCCCCTAGGATTGATGTGGAATTGCTACAGCATCTAAGCTTAGCAGATGAGCAAGGCTGTTAAATGGCATCAGATGTTCAACTCCTCCCAGAGGGAATTCACTCACTTACACATCCCCCGGCTTGAAGATGTGAGATGTTGACTGGTGTGCTCGATGTGCCAAAATGGAAACTTTATTAGCTTGAGTAAAGTTACTACTCAGTACTACTCTGGGCTACTGTGAGATCCAATCTCCCTCTGCTCCCAGGAGTCAATGACACAATGGACAGTAGTGATAATCATATTCATTGAGGGGTTACTGTGTGCAGAGCACTGTACTAAAAACTGACAAAGAATTGGACACAGCCCCTTGGGGACTCACGATCCAGTGTCCTCACCAACCTATCAGTGTTTCCACTGCATCTCATCATCTTACTGATGTTTCCGCCTCAGAGGGGCAGCTCTCTGACGGTATTGTTCTGGCTACTTCTAGGGTAAATCTACTTCTTCTTCCTCTCTTGTTGCCCTTCAGGCCCCTGCCATAAACCAACCTGCAGGGGCAAGATCGTGAGAGGCACTGTGCAAACTGCACAATCAGCAGTTGCCTCGTACAGGCTCCAGAGCAAGACAAAGCGTTCTCGGCTGCCCTTGATGGGAGGAGGCCCTGTCGTTATCCCAGGTTTTCGTGCCTATTCCCAGCCTGGGTTGGCTGTCTGAATTCCCCACTGGCCAATGGTCTGGACCATGGGAAAACACACTGTGCTTTCCCTTGGATCAGAGAACAAGGGAATGGGAAGCTTTGTGCAATAATTTGTGATTGTGACTGTGATCTAGTGGAAGGAGTTCGGGTCTGAGAATCAGAGGACCTGGGTTCTCATCCCTTTTCCGCCACTTGCCTGCTGTGCAACCTTGGGCAAATCACTTTACTCTCTGTGCCTCACTTTGTCCTCATATGTAAATAGAATATTTGATGCCTATTTTCCCTCCCCCTTAGACGGTGAGCCCCATGGGTGATAGAGACCATGTCTCACCTGATTATTTTGTCTCTACCCCAGCACTTGGTGCAGCGCTTAGTATATAATAAGCACTTAAATACTACCATTATTATTATCATTATTACGAGACATCACAGTTTGTGAGCTTCTTGGCGAAAGAAGATTCCTTGTATCAGTAGCCCTTTACAAAACCTTTGAAGACCCCGGCACCAAAGTATTTCCATAAGGGAAGTGTCTTCACCACATGGGTAGGCTTTGTTTTTCCATGGAAGGATTCAAAGCGATCTGGCATTTCCCTTTATTTTTATGCAAATAATCACAACAAAAAGAAATATCAAGGAGGGAAATGGAATTTGTAGACTAAGCACACTTTTGAACACTTGTTCTTATATTCTGACACCTCTCTCGAATAGTGATGTTTAAATTTCCTAACTTAACAAATACCAGCTCCACAGCACTTATGTACATATCTGTAATTTATTTATTCACATTAATGTCTGTCTTCCCAACTAGACTGTAAGCTCATTGTAGGCATGGAATAGGTTTGCCAACTCTGTTATACCATACTCTTCCAAGTGCATAGTACAGTGTTCTGCACACATAAGTGCTCAATAAATACCACTATTTGATTGATTGATAGACTGACAAGAGGCTCCCCCACCATCCTAAAATGTGTATAATTGGCTCTAGTTTTCATTTTAGTGGCTATCTAAAGTGAACTGCCTGTCGTAGAGATTTCCAGGAATGATGACTGGACCTCAGAGCAGCCAGGAGTTTCCAGATCCTCATGGTTAGGGATTGTTCCCTGCTATCAATGTCTCTCTGTGAGTTTTTCCAGGCAAGCTTGAATTTGCTCATGTTTTACTCTGTCAGGTTCTTCTGGTGCCCAGGACAGGACCGGGGCTTTTAGTTCCATTCCCTCTAGATGGGCCAATTTCTTAATTCTTAGACCAAGATGAAAGAGTGCCCTCATTTCTCCACTTCAGATAGGGGAGCAGAAGAAAATTCAGAGAACTTCAAAGCAATTTATTTATCCCATGGAGGGAGATTCATGTTAAATTGGGTAGGAACTTACTGGCAAAAATAGGAACAGATGGGGCCTTTTTGGAAATGAACTCCAAAGTAGGGCAGGGACCATGGAGAGTTGAGTGTCAGTGGGAGCTCAGAGAACCTCTGCTCACAAGGCATGGTGAGCGGAAAGATTGGGGGAGACTAGGTAGGCAAATTACCCAAGAATAAAACCCAAATGTGAAGCCATCAGACCCCCTCTATCTGGAAGACACATTTCCTAACTGAGCCATATCCTCATTTTTCCTACCTCCAAACCATTTCTCACACCTTTTTCCCTACTGGAAATACCCTCCTTCATCTTGGGAGGTCATATCCTAGTGGAAAGGGCACAGGAGCACTTCCATGGGAGACAGGAGACCTGGGTTCAAGTCCCACCTCTGACACTGCCCTGATGGATCACCTTGGTTGAGGCAATTGACTTCTCTGGCCTTAGTTTCCTCAGCTACAAAATAGGGATGGCATACCTGCTCTCCCTCTCTGTTATATTGTGAGCCCCTTGTGGGTCAGGGATTGTGCTTGATTTGAAAATGTTATATCTGCCCCAGTGCTTAGCCCAGTTTTTGACATCTTAGAAGTGCTTAATAAGTACCACAATTACTCCGTCTTCTGGCAAAACCCTTCCCCAAGTTTACCTTCTCCAGAAAGCCCTCTGATGATGATGATACTGGGGATATGGAAGTAGCATAATGCCACTTTTAATGCTCAATAGGTCTTAAACATTTATTCTTTAATCTTGTATAATTTCCATTTCATTGGGCCAGAGAGTGCATAGCAGTCATTCAGTCAATCAGTAGTTTTTTTGACTCCTTACTTTGTGCAGAGCACTGTACTGAGTACTTGGGAAAGTACATTAGAGTTAATATCAATCATTCAATCAATGATATTTATTGAGCGTGTTTGGTGTGCAGAGCACTGTACTAAACACATGAGAGAGTACAATACAGCAGAGTTGGTAAACACATTGCCTGCCCACAAGGAACTTTCAGTCTAGCTGGAGAGACAGACATTGTACTATAAATAAATAATTTATAATGTATAATTTATAAATATGTACCTAAGAGCCGTGGGGTTGAAGATGGGGCAAAAACCAAAAAGGTCACAGATCCAAATGCATATACAGCCCAGAAGGGAGAGGGAGTCGATGAAAAGAGGGCTTAATAGTGGAAGGCCTCTTGGAAGAGATGTGATCGTAGTAGACATGATCACTGCCCTCAAGGAGCTTCTTACAATCTAGTAAGGGAGACAGACACTAAAATGAATTAGGGAGAAGCAATAACATATAAATATTTGTGCAGCTGCGCAAATGCCCAAATACTTAGGTGTTGCAGAAGTCACCGAGTTGCAGTAGAGGAGGCAGATAGGTTGGGGAGATGAGAGGTGAATCTTTAAAAAAAAAATGAACATTCCTGATTAGAACAATTGACCTTCCCCAGTTCCAACGATATGCCCCTTACCCAGTGAACTTCACTGAACACTTACTGTGTGCAGAGCGCTGCACTAAGCACTTGGGAAAGTACAATACAACAGAGTTGGCAGTCACGTTCCCTGCCCATAATGAGCTTACAGTCCAGAGGCTGAGCTTACAGTCTAGAGTTCATGAAGAAGGAAGATCACTTGCAGGGAAACCAGCTTCCATATGCAACGTGTGCTGGGCAGGAGGAATGCTGACAGGTTCATTCTGCCCATGGGACAGATGTCCTCAAAAGAGCTAATGAAGTTTTCACATCACCCCTGTGAAGTCCCCGGAGGTGACTACATGTTCATGTTGAGTACAGCCCCTTTAAGATCTGCCTTTGGTGGATACAGGAAAAGCTTCCCAGCATGCCTTCTACAGGGATGGAGATGTGGCTGTGGAATTCTCCCCACGGTGGGATGGGGACCAGGCCTGGTGGAGGAGCAGATACACCTTGAACAGAAAGGAAAACTCAGGCATCATGGAGTCCAGATCCCAGATGCTTTTCTGTAGGGAGTGCACTTGGAGAGCTCTGCAGCACCCAAGGACGAGGGCAGTGCAGTTCACTGGCCCCCATTCAGCCTCACTACTTGGTGTCCGCCACAGATTTACCGCATCCCGGCAAGACTGTTCGAAAGCAGGCTATGTGTTAGTGCAGCATGGTGTGGAGGAGAGGCTGCGGGGCTTAGCGGATGAACAACCGAACTGCTGGGATTCAGGAAACTGGGTCCTAATGCCAGCTCTGCCCGTGGCCTGCTCTGTGACCTTGGGCAAATCAACCTCTTTGGACCTCAGTGAAATTGAGATAAGATACCTGTGCTTCCTCCCTCTTGGTTTGGGACCCCTGCAGTGGGAAAGGTGGACCTGTGTCTGATCTGGCTTCCTCATAGATAACCCCAGTGGTCAGCACAGTGCTCGGAACATAGTAACCACTTGGACAATTCCCTAATGGTTGCCATTATTATTTGTGAGTTGGGTGCCTTGGGAGCAATTAAAAGAGGCCAGTGAAATGTGAGGCAGGAAAGAAAAATCACGGAGGGGCAGAGATGAGGACCCAGAGGTTCAGCACCCCAACGGCCCAGACCAGTGTGGTTATCACTCCGTATCAATGTACTGAAGGCTCCAACCAAGCTTGGCTAAAAGGAGCTGGCAGACAGTCTGAGACTTAGAAAAACCACAGGGTGATTCCTCCTCTCTCTCCAGAAATTAGGTTTTAAGAGTCTTGCAGAATTATTCTGAAACCCTGGCAATGTTTGTGCTGGAGGAACATGAAGTGGTAAAAGGCATTTTCCATCTCAATTTCAAATCTCACAGGTTCCCAGTTGGCCAGTCATGTTGGTTCATGGGCCCTGGGCCAGGGGACTGACCACCAAGATGCTGAACCACTGCCATGAAGTCTGGGTCCAGTTCTGTTCTAAGGAAAGCCTGTCTTTTTCCCAACCCTCTGGAAAACCCATCCTGCCCTCACAAATGGGAAGTGTGTTAAACCATACCAGGGCATAAAAAGGAACATCCTGGGCCCAGTCCTACAAGTGACCTGTAATAATCTGGGGTCAGGTGAGGGGAAAGCCCCACCCCTGGAAGGGGCTCCTCTCATTCAGACCTGCTCTCTGCTTAATGGTCTCCTGGGGTCCACAGAGCAAATCTTCACTCCTCCCCCAACTGCCACCCCCTCACCGGGCTAATTATTCGAGGACTCCCATGGGCCCCCGCAAGGAGCTGACCCACATTAGAGATTGTGTTAGGCATCTGTTGGGACTATTCATTTCCATGCTAATTGGAACAGAATAGACGAGCAGATGGGCAAACAGGTGAACATAGAATGTGTGAGCAGAATGGTTCTCGTTTAACATAAAAATGAAAATAAAAATTCAAGGGCCAGTTGGAATAAGTTGCTTAGACTCTGGTTTAGCGACCATGACATTGTTACAGCCCCTTGGTAAGGATGATGCAAGAGCAACAGAATGAGCTGATTTGAACCAGTACCCAGAACAATGAACAGGTATTACCCGTGTTCTTCAACATATCAGAGCACGTCTCAATAGTAGAGCTCAGCTTATGAATGAAGCCCTGTTCTCTGGTGCGGGGTTTGCGTTCTCACAGAACCTCCCCTTCGGGAGCACCATAGTGCTCATCCCGTGATCGGATCCACGTAGGCAGCCGTGTTTACGGACACCGTGGTGCACATAATCCAGGCAGACACATGCTCTTGGACAAATATTTCTTATTTCACTGATGACCCATCAGTCAATCAATTGGTATTTACTAAGCACTTTCTCTGTGCAAAGCACCATACTAAGCACTTGGAAGAGTACAGTAAGCAGAAATGAGCCCAGCCCTCAAGAAGCTTACAATCTAGTAGGGAAGACAGATATTTAAGTAAATTACTGAGAGAGGAAGCAGCATAGTGTAATAATAATAATGATAATTATGGTCGTTATTAAGCGCTTACTATGTGCCAAGTACTGTTCTAAGCGCTGGAGTTATCAGGTTGTTCCATGTAGGGCTCAAACCTTTAATCCCCATTTTGCACATGTGGTAACTGAGTCACAGAGAAGTTACATAACTTGCCCAAGGTCACCTAGCAGACAGTTGGCGGAGCCGGCATTAGAACCCACATCCTCTGACTCCCAAGCCCGGGCTCTTTCCACTAAACCATGCTGCTTCTAAGGATATGGATAAGGATCTGTGCATATGTGTTTTGGGGTTGGGGATGGGGTGAGTAGGAAAGAGATTAGAGAGTACAGACTTCAGCACATGAGTGACACAGTAAAGAGGGAAAACAGAATGGGGAGGTGAGAGGTTAGGGAAGACTTTCTTGAAGGAGATACGATTTTAGAAGGACTTTGGAGATGGCAAGCAGGGGGCTAGAGGTTGGGCATCTCTCGGTTATGAAGGGGGAAGGAGATCCAGGCAGGAGGAGAGGTGTGAGGAAGGAGTTGACTGAGAAAAATGAGAGAGAGGCACAGTGAGGTTGGTGTTAGAGGTGTGAAATGTGTGGGCTGGGGTATAGGGGCAGAGGAATAAAGTTTGTAGATGGGAGAGAGTTGATTGAATGCCTTAAAACCAAGTATTGCAGCCACAGTGCAAAGGGAAAACGTGCACTCTGGTCAAATTAGGCATTGTTTCCTTTCTCCATTCTTTCAAATGGATACATGCATTCTTTTTCTTTTTTCAAATGCATGCATGCCTTTCTCCATATATTCTTTCGAGAAGCAGCGTGGCTCAGTGGAAAGAGCCCGGGCTTGGGAGTCAGAGGTCATAAGTTAGAATCCTGGCTGGTCAGCTGTGTGACTGTGGGGAAGTCACTTAACTTCTCTGTGCCTCAGTTACCTCATCTGTAAAATGGAGATGAAGACTGTGAGCCCCATGTGGGACAACCTAATTCCCCTGTATCTCCCCCAGCGCTTAGAACAGTGCTCTGCACATAGTAAGCACTTAACAAATACCAACATTATCATTATTCTTATTCAAAGGCATGTGTCTGGATTCACCTCTACCTAGTAAGTAGTCCAACAGGTACCCTTTGGTCCAGAGTCCCTATGGTGCGTGTGGGTGGGGTGACACTGCTGCAGCCTGGGCCTCCCTCATATGCTGACACCTGAAAGGAGTGTCCTTGGCTGTGCCACTGGCTATTTCTAACACTTGGGGTTATCCCATTTTCGATCAAGAGCCTGGCAAAGACTCTGGTTAAATAACCACCAGATTCTAGGAACTGCTCTGTCTGCTCTTGTAGCCTCCCAACAGCTCATGGCTCCAGCATAGAGTTGGGAGTTACAGTTCCCATTTCTCCTGACTTCACTGCTGGCATATCCTGGTCCAGGAGCCAGCGGCTGGACCCTGTGCTGGTGGGGAGATGGCTAGAGAAGTTGAACGAGATGCCTAAAGAGGCTGAAAATCTGCTGCTCTGTAGGCCTTCAGTTTAGTCTGAGATAGGTACCGTGATGGCAGTTTCCCAACCTATGAGGACTAGCATTAGTAATGGCATTTATTGATGACTTTCGAGCACAACACCCATACTAAACACTTGGGAAAGTGCAAATGAAGCAAAGCAAAGCATATGTTCCATGAGGATAACGCTTACCATCTAATGGGGGAGACAGACAAGATATTTGCAAATTGTGGAAGCTGTTGGAAGAAAGAGGATCAGATGGGGAGTAAAATGAATATGAAAGAATGAAATACCAGAATCATCTTCCCTCCCAAATCCTCTCTTCTACTTATTATTTCAAGCACAGTTGACAAACACCACCATCCTCCCAGTCTCTCAAGCCATAACCTTGGTATTATCATTGACTCCTCTCTCCCTTTCAACCTCCACATTGAGTCTGTCACCAGATCCTGTTCGTTCTTTCTCCACAGCATCTCCAGAATCTGCCACTTCCTCTCCATTCTGCCACCCTGCTAGTCCAGGCACTTGTCCTGTCCCTTCTCAATGGCTGGGTCAGCCTCTCACTAACTTCCTGCCTCCTGTCCCTCCTCTCTCCAGTCCACACTTCACTCTGCTGCCCAGATCATTTTTCTAAAATATGTTCTAAGCACATCCTCATAAACCTCCAATGGTTGCCCATTCCCTCTGCATCAAACAGAAACCCTTGTCCATTGGATTCAAGCCACTCAGTCAGATCTCTCACTCCACTCATCCTTGCTCCTCTCCATTACATCCCAGCTCACGTGCTTCATTCCTCTCAAGCCAACCTACTCACTGTTCCCTGTCTCATCTCTCTTGCCTCTGACCCTGTGCTCACAACTTTCTTCCTGGAACTCACTCCCGCTTCAAATCTGGCAAACCACTTCTTTCCTCAACTCCTGTGGCCCTTCTGAAATTGCATCTTCTCCAGGATGCCTTCCCTCATTAATTTCTCAATGCCCACCCTATGCTTTCTCACTACCGCCGGCTACTTCAGTACTTTCCTGTCTCCTAAGCGTTTTAGTACCTCGAGTCACTTTGAAGTCTGTTGCTTTCACTTTGCTGTAATTTCCTTTTGTGTCTGACTCTTCAGCTGGATTGTAAGCTCCTCGAGAGAAGGGATCATGTTTGATAACTGTATTATACTCTTCCAAATGCTTAGTACAGTGCTCTGAACAAAGTAAGAACTCAATAAACACTATTGATTCAAACAATTGAATGTACAATAAACATAACTGCTGAGGAGTGATCCAGTGATCAATAGATATTATAGTATTATTGACTGATTGATTGACCCATTAGTATTTAGCAGCACGGCCTAATAATAATGGCATTTGTTAAGCGCTTACTATGTGCCAGGCACTGTACAAAACCTCTGGGGTGGATACAAGCAAATTAGTTTGGTCACAGTCCGTATCCCATTTGGGGCTCACAGTCTCAATCCCCATTCTGCAGAGGAGGTAACTAAGGCACAGAGAAGTGAAGTGACTTGCCCAAACAGCAGACAAGTGGCAAAGGTGGTATTAGAATCCATGACCATTTGACTCCCAGGCCTGTGCTCCATCCACTCTACTATGCTGCTGCCTAGTGGAAAGAGCATGGGCCTGGGAGTCAAGGGACCTGGGTTCTAATCCTGGCTCTTACATTTGTGAGCTGGATGATCATGGATGAATCTTAACTTCTATACCTTACTTTCCCTATCTGAGAAATGGGGATTTAATGCCTGTTCACCTTCCTCATTAGTCTGGGAGCCCCATGTGGAACAGGGACTGTGCTTAGCCTGCTTACCTTGTAACTGCCCCAGTACTTAGTAGGGCACTTGGGAATTGTTTCCACATTTGACATTACTGTCAACCAAAGTTACCTAAATCCACCACAGTGCTCAGCTTCCCTGAAATAACCTGTCTCTTTAGATAAATTTTTCATTCTCCTCAACGTGTGGACCCTGGGAGCAAGGCAGCAAAGATTAATAATGTTGGTATTTGTTAAGCGCTTACTATGTGCCGAGCACTGTTCTAAGCGCTGGGGTAGACACAGGGGAATCAGGATGTCCCACGTGGGGCTCACAGTCTTAATCCCCATTTTACAGATGAGGTAACTGAGGCACAGAGAAGTTAAATGACTTGCCCACAGTCACACAGCTGACAAGTGGCAGAACTGGGATTCGAACTCATGACCTCTGACTCCAAAGCCCGTGCTCTTTCCATTGAGCCACGCTGCTTCTCAAAGATTCTGGAGTAGTATGTAGTGCATTGGTTGGAGAGTTCCTGACTGAGTTCCTGACTGGTTGGTTGAGGAAACTTTGAGGAAACCTTGAGAAACGACCATCCAATTTCAACAGCAATATCGGAAAATACGTGCTCCGACCATATGGAGAGTGTGTCCTCTACGGAGGAAAAAGGGTACCTGATCACCTGTCTTCATGA
This sequence comes from Ornithorhynchus anatinus, assembly GCF_004115215.2. Taxonomy (NCBI): domain Eukaryota; kingdom Metazoa; phylum Chordata; class Mammalia; order Monotremata; family Ornithorhynchidae; genus Ornithorhynchus; species Ornithorhynchus anatinus. Next base: position 47,464,030 of record NC_041749.1, read on the forward strand.
CCTGCCTTTGCCCAGAAAGTCTGGTTTCACTCAGCATCACAATGTTGACTCCTTGGCTGGCCAGTGGGCCAACAACAGTGCCATGTTTCCTGCCTTATATCTGTAGTTCTCACTTTTCTGGAGGGCTCACCACTTTTTCATTACAAGCTCTGTTTGCTTTGAAATTCATTCATTCAATAGTATTTATTGAGCGCTTATTATGTGCAGGGCACTGTCCTAAGTGCTTGGAATGTACAATTCAGCAACAGCTAGAGAAAATCCCTGCCCAATGACGGGATCACAGTCTAATCGGAGGAGACAAACAGCAAAGCAAAACAGAACAAAACAAAACAAGACGTCATCAAGATAAATAGAATCAAGGAGATATACACCTCACTAACAAAATAAATAGGGCAATAAATAATATATACAAATGATCACAGTGCTGAGGGGAGAGGAAGAGGGAAGAGCAGAGGGTAGGAGGGGAGGGGAGGAGGAGCAGATGGAAAGGGGGGCTCAGTCTGGGAAGACCTCCTGGAGGAGGTGAGCTCTCAGTAGGGCTTTGAAGAGAAGAGAGTTTGGCGGAGGTGAAGAGGGAGGGCATTCCAGGACAGCGGGAGGATGTGGGCCAGGGGCCGATGGCGGGACAGGCGCGAACAGGGGACCGTGAGGAGGTGAGCAGCAGAGGAGGGGGGTGTATGGGGTGGGCGGTAGAAAGAGAGAAGGGAGGTAAGGTAAGAGGGGGCAAGGTGATGGAGAGTTTTGAAGCCAAGAGTGAGGAGGTTTTTTTTTGTGCGAAGGTTGATAGGCAACCACTGGAGGTTTTTGAGGAGGGGAGTGACATGACCAGAGCGTTTCTGTAGAAAGATGATCCGGGCAGCGGAATGAAGAATAGACTGGAGTGGGGAGAGACAGGAGGAAGGGAGATAAGAGAAGATACTGACACAATAATCCAGTCGGGATATTATGAGAGCTTGTACCAGCCGGATAGCAGTTTGGATGGACAGGAAAGGGCGGATCTTGGCCATATTGTGAGTGGTGGTGTGTGGACGACTGTGACACCAAGCTGACATCCCTTCGCCCCACTCCCACCCGGACCAAGAGCTGGGCTGTCCTGCCTGGGCCAGAATCCAGGATCACCAAACAGCCAGTGGCCTCCGCTGTGGAGGACAGACTGACCACCCAAACCCGGGGTCTCTCTGCCTGGAGTCATCCTAACGCCATCACCTTGCGCTTTCGCTGTCCGACCCATGTGAGCCTGAGGAAGTACAGAGCAGAGCCCATGTTTCGTGTAACGGTAGATGTGCACAGAGTGTCCCCAGTGCGCCGGATCGTCTGGACACCGTTCTCCTGCCGGTGTGTTTGCCGACTGGACTAGAGTGTCCCTTCTCCCCACCCCCAGAGTCTGGTCCCTAATCTGTGGGGCGCCCCAGGGCTGGCCTCACCCAGGTCTGGCCCCAACCCCCAGCACCACCTCCCCAGACCTTCCAGTCCAGTCCCAAGGAGGGGGGAGTCCTGCGACGCGGGACTCCCCGGCCCTAGATGGGCCCACCGTCCCTGCAGCCCCGAGTCCCACCCTGGACTGCCCAGGCAACCGGGTAAAGGGGTCGGGACCCACGCCCAGGAGACGGCTACCACCTGAGACGCCCACAGCGGCCACGCAGGCTGGCCCGATTGCCCAGAGTGGGCAACCACTACTACTTTCCTGCATCATCCTCGGTTTCCAGAGACTTCCCGAAGATGTCTGTGGCCAGCCCCTCTGGGGGCAGCCCTGCAGGAGAGCTCCCAGACGGGGCACCCCAACTGGAGCCGGGATCTGGGGCGATGGCCGAGGCGCCATCGGCCTTACCTGCATTCTCCCACTGTCCCAAACCGCCCCCCTGACCGTCACCCACCCTGCCCGCCCCCCTGTGCCCGCCCCCCGGCAGGGTGGCACTCACATCTCGGAATTTGTTCCAGTACTTGTCCTTGTCATACTGGGAGACCGTACTGAGCCACCGGTCGTCGTCCAAGAAGTTGCTGTGGGGGTTGGCAGCCGGGGTGTCGGGGTGCCGGCTCTCCACTTGCAGGACACACCAAGCCACGATCACCATAATCCTTGTCATCTTGGGCAGTTTATTTATTCCCAACCCCCTAATTACATCAACCCAATAGTCACATTTAAGATTTTTTTTTTATTCCCAATCTCAACACTTATTTACTTGTATATATTCATTTGTACGTTTATGGTGGTCACACCAACTAGCCCCAACACTCAGAAAGGATATTTGGAACACACAGAATTCATTCCTAAGTGCCCCTCCCTGAGGGAAGTTTAATCAATGTCTTACATGCCATTAACATTTAAATCAATCAGAGGGAAGGATTGTGAAAGAAGTTGGGGACCAGGTAGTTGGGGAAGGAGAACCTTGGCCATTTTGGGACAAGAGGTTGGGAGTCATGTTCCTGGAAGAGCAGAACACAGGGGAGGTTCAGAGCTGTGACTCTGGAAGGACACAAGGCACAGGGAGGGATAGGAGATGATCCCAGATGGGTGTTAGGATACCCTGGACATTTGGGATCCAGAGAATTTCAGAAGAGTGAGTCTTCTGCCCCTTAGGGGGAGAAAGGAGCAGAGGAACAGGAGCCTCGGGATGCGTACAGGGAAGCATAGAGAGTCCTGGAGGGGAAAGGAGAAAAAGGAAGTAGTAGAGCTAGGGAAAGGTTGTTTGAACCAGAATTCTGTTAGTACATTAATTGATTAAGAATACCGGAAAGAAAACTATTAAAAGTTCTTGAGATCTCTGATCTTGGTGTTCGTCTATAGTAGGGTTTGGAGAAGCTAGCCTTGACTTCACTGTTACTGTCCTCGCCTAGTTCTCCTCCTATCTCTCTGACCACTCATTCTTAGTTTCGTTCACAGGCTGTCTCCCACCACTAACAGTGGGTGTCTCTCAAGGTTCAGTTTTGGGGGGTTTTTTAATGGTATTTGTTAAGCGCTATGTTCCAGCCACTGTTCTAAGCACTGGGTTAGATACAAGCTAATCAGGTTGGACACAGCCCATCTACCATGTGGGGCTCACATTCTTAATCCACATTTTAAAGATGAGGTAACTAAGGCACAGAGAAGATAAGTGACTTGATCAAGGTCACACAGCAGAAAAATGGGGGAGCCAGAATTAGAATCCATGTCCTTCTGACTCCCAGGCCCACTGCTTCTGGGTCCCTTTCTATTCTCCATCTACACCCACTCCTTTAGAGAACTCATTTCCTCCCACAGTTTCAACTACCACCTCTGTGCGGATGATTTCCATATCTACATCTCCAGCCCTGATCTCTCTCCCTCTCTGCAGTCTCACATTTCCTCCTGCCTTAAAGATATCTCTACTTGGATGTCCTGCTATCACCTCAAACTTAACATGTCCAAAAGAGAACTCCTTATCTTCCCCCTTAAACCCAGTCCCCCCGGCTCCGACTTTCCTGTCTCTGTAGACGGCACCACCATCCTTCCTGTCTCACAAGCCCCTAACCTTGGCATTATCCTCAACTCCTTTCTCTCATTCAACCCACATATTAGATCTGTCACTTAATCCTGTCAGTTCAACCTTCACAACATCACTAAAATCCACCCTTCCCTCCCCATCCAAATTGCTTCCATGTTAATCGAAGCACTTATCCTCCTTGTTGACCACCCCGCTTCCTATCTCTTCCCATTCCAGTCCATACTTTCCCCATTCCTCAAGAACCTCCAGTAGTTGCCCACCCACTTCCGCATCAAACAGAATGGCTCACCGTCGGCTTGAGCATTCAGTCGCCTTGCCCCCTCCTATCTCACCTTGCTGATCTCCTCCTACAATCCAGCCCGCACACTTTGCTCCTCTAAAGCCAACCTACTCACTGTATCTCAGTCTCGTCTATCTTGCCGCTGACTTCTCGCCTACATCCTGCCTCTGGCCTGGAATGCCCCCCCTTATCATAGCCGATAGACAATTACTCTCCCCACCTTTGAAGTCTTATTAAAGGCACATCTCTTCCAAAAGGCCTTTTCTGAATAAACCCTCATTTTCTCTTTTCCCACTCCCTTCTGGGTCACCCTGACTTGCTCCCTTTGTTCACCACCACTCCAAACCCAGTCCCACAGCAATTATGTACATATCGATAATTTAATCATTTATATTAATGTCTGTCTCCCCCTCTAGGCTGTAAGCATTCCATGCTCATTGTGGGCATGGAATGGGTCTGTTATATTGTTGTGTTGTACTCTCCCAATACAATGCTCTGCACACAGTAAGTGCTCAATAAATGCAATTGCTTGATTGATTGATTAATTTGGTCCTGGGGAAGCATATGGACCTTGGGAAGCCAAAAGAGAGAGCACTTTCTTCTTGAGCTTCCCGTAGCCAGCCCTGGGAGATCAATGGAGATGGGAGATGAGAAGCAGCGTGGCTTAGCGGAAAGATCCCAGGCTTAGGAGTCAGAGGTCATGGGTTCTAATCCCAGCTCTGCCTCTTGTCATCTGTGTGACTTTGGGCAAGTCACTTAACTTCTCTGGGCCTCGGTTACCTCATCTGCAAAATGGGGATTGAGACTGTGAGCCCCACGGGGGACAACCTGATGACCTTGTATCTAACCCAGCACTTAGAACAGTGCTTGGCACATAGTAAGAGTTTAACAAGTACCAACATTATTATTATTATTATGGTGGGCCCCTTGCCACTGACGTACTTGGGTTTAAGATTGAGGGTGGTGGCATTGATAGCGGTCCAGAGATTTGGGGTTCACTAGGCAGAGATCCCCAATCTGCCAGTCCCAGAAAGGAAAGAAGAGCTGGGTTTTAGGATCCAGTGGGTCCAAGTTCATCTAAAGTGATTCTGGGGGCCTTTCAGCTATGATTTAGGTTTGGGAACCACTGTGATGTCAAGGCTTTCAATCAGTGATTTACCTATTCCCTCCTGATAAATTAATGCTGTAGCCTTCTTCTTTCTCCTGCTCCCACTCTTTGTAAATCATTTTTGTCCATGTCCCCCATCATATTGTAAGTTTCTTGTTGGGGGATGCTTAGTGCTCAGTACAGGAATCAGCACTCACTAGGGGCTCAATAAATTCCTAGTCATTTGACAACAGCTTGTTCTCTGGGAAAATTTCTCCAGCATAGGCATTCCCAAACCATGGACTGGAAGCAGTTGGGCTCCAGAGGCTCCCTCTGGCCCTCCAAGAAGAGGTTTCCAACATTGTGTCTTTAATTTCTGCTCATTTGCAATTTGTCCTTGTTCTTCTTTGGGTCTGCCCTTCCCCTCGTATATTGTGAGCCTCATTTGGGACAAGGACTATGTCTGATTTGTTCATTCATAGCTACCTCCGTGTTTAGCACAGTGAGCACTTGGTCAATACCATGATCGATCAGTCCAGTAGTATGTGATTTTTCACAAATATCTTATTTAATGTGAGAGTCAGGGAGGGGAAAAGGAAGGTGAGGTCAGTAATATTTTCCCCTAAGTTAAAATTTGTTTAACTGTGGTCATCATTTGATGGGTCCTCATCCTCGAACTGAGAGGTCTTTTGCTTGACAAAGCAAAAGTGTGGCCCTGAAATTGTGTGGAAACAGAAACAGGGCTGAGAAGTGGTAATTCTGGGTAATATATTTGGTTCCTAGAGATGTCTGCCATTAGTTGTGTAACTAAAAATCAATATCAAATTTGTTTTCTCACTGAAGTTATCTTGGCAAATACACACTCTAGAACAGACTCAAATTGAACTGTGTCCAAGTGTGGGAGTCTTAATGACCAAGAATATAAAATATGGAATTATTCAAGCCTACATTTTTGCAGTCTTAAGTTTTCAGGTCCTTCTGTGCTTTGCTAGTTAGTACCCCAGGCATATGATGGCGAGTTTAACTTTTCGACCACAGGTTCAGGAAAGTCACTGAATTAATGGACTAGAGTCATCACTTTGTCTATTCGTATTCTGGTACTGTGCTCCTGATTTTTCTCCATCCCAGAACCTGGGGCTTCTATTGGATGTCATCTCTGACATACTCGCCCCAGTCTCCGGAGACGTGTTTTGCAAGCAGAGCAGCAAAGCAATATGTGGTTAGTGTGATTCTATCAAAATCAAAACCACCACCTTCTAATCTGTTCCATAAACCAGGAATAAGATTGTCTTGTTACTTGGCTAAAACAAATTGTTATGAAAATGGTTTTATATTTGCTGCCAATGGTAATGTTCTTTGCTTCCTACTTTGGTTAAGCATATTTACAGTGTTTCTCTCAGTTTGACTCAGGTACAGATCTCCCTTGCATTTAGAAGTAATGCATTTAGAGTGTGCAGGTCATGCAGTGCTGACTCTGTGTTCCTGCTATTTAGGTTCTGGCAGCCAGAGGAGGTTTCTGAACTACTTAATGGAAAATACAGCCAACCCTCACTGGGAGTAATTTCCAAAGTACAGGGAGCTCCTGCTTGGTGCGGGAGAAGGCTCTCCTGAGCTCCGCTGCCACTTCTGCATCTGACCAGCCAGATCAGTCCAGAGGATGTATTGGTTGCCTGGCGGAAACACTGCCACCCATGGACAGGGCTCTGACCAGAAACCCCCTCTTGCGCTCCTGCTAGAGAGTTGGCCTTCGGGAACCCCTGGGGAAAATGCACAGAATTATGCTGGGGGTGACTGGAGCAGCCACTCCCCACCGCCTCACTTCTCCTGGCACCCCAACTGAGCCTCCCCCTGGGCCAACCCTCCCTGGCTCCCTCTCTGCTGCCTTTCTCAGGCATAAGGTTCCTTCCTCTGCCAGCTCCCAGCAGCCTCTGCCAGCCCCCAGCAGCCCCATCGCTATCCACAGCTCCTGGCCATCCCTAGCCCCCACCAGCCCCTACCAGCTCCCCACAGGCCTAGTAGGTACAGAGCCAGCTCAGCAGCCAGAGTTCAGAAAGGACACTGCCAAGCCCCAAACTTAATTTCTTGGTGTTCTTAGTCATGGTGAGGATGTGGCAGCCACAGACCAGGGGTTGGCCACCCATGGCTTTTGAACCCCATCTAGCTCTTGTTGATACCGGGTGTGACTCGAGCATAGATGCTCCCTCTTTGGGGGCCGTTGCCCCTACTGACTCAGCACTGAGACAAGAATGCCAATGGGTTCATCTCCACAGCAGAGAGCTGGGCAGGAAGCAGGACAGAAAGTAGCCAGAATGCCCCACCCCTTTGAGGCAGAAAAGAGCCAAAGGGGAGCTATGGTAGCGCTCCACCCCCTCACTGGACAGTAGGGTGAACCGGAGCTATTCCTCTCCATCCTGCGCAACAATGGGCCTCCCACCCATCCTCATGACCACTGCCACCATCAGTGAGTGGCAACAGCGTGAAGGTAAGCCCACCAGGCCATGTGGTGATGGAGACTACCCACCGCTCACTGCTCAGAGCAGCCCAGGGCCCAGCCTGGGCAACACCGATAGCAGCTATAGATGGGCTGCACACTGGGCCGGGATAACGGAGGCTGGAGGCGAGTGCAGCCCCTGTGCCAGCCACCGTGTATGCGGATCAGTCGATCAGTCAATCGATCAATTAGTCGGTCATTGAATTAGAGGATGGGTCATCCCCGACACATGCCAGGGCCAGGATCAGCTGAGTTACCTGATAGCATAAGTGCTAGAAGAGGAAGAGGAGAAGGAGGAAAACACTGGTGTAAATTTTTCTCTAGCTCTTTCTCTCCCTGCCTTTTCTTTCCCCTCCTCCCAATCATTAGCAGGATAAGTTGCACAGAGTTACCAAATGCCACCATTCTGCCACCATTCTTACCAAATCCCCTGGCCCCTACTCACCGAACTTCTGCCAGTGCTAATGCCATCTCAGAGCTACCTCCTGAATCAGTCCCAAAGTAAACCGCCCTGTGTGCTTAAATTATATGATTGGCTCTTTACCCACCAAAGCTTTTATATTTTTGGCTCTTCTTCCCAAAATGGAGGCCGACCCCTGAGCCAAACAGTGCCTGTGACACGAGCAATATCAGGTTGGGTCAAGTCAATGATCATCTCAGCCCAGGGTTCCCCCTCTGCCAGTGGCATCACCGAGTCTCCCAAAAGCTGTCTGATGGTTTGGGTGTGCATCCTCATGGTTGAAAAGAGGAAAATCAAGGCACATCTTAGCATGGCTAGTCACTATTGATGGAACGCTGACTGGTCCAGCAGAGGAGAATATACACTGCCAACCTTAAATGAATTCATTGCACCAAAACTCGATATATCAGGCAGTTTTCAGAGATGAGGTCTGTCATAAGGACAGCTGTGCAGAGAATAGAAGAGTGTCTTTGGAAAATGTATACCCTCACACCAGTGGAGGGAAGCTCCGTGACAGCTGCAGGCATTTTCATCTCAATCTGGGATCATAGCTGATACTGTTTTGACCAGAACTCAATGATCCACAGCCATTTTGAAATGCTGATTGACAATGAGCCCACGTTGGGGTAAGGTGATAGCAAAACAAAGCTCCCCTCCTCCCAAACCCCGTTGGCCTCTCCTCTTTCCTGCTGGAGTCCTGCTCCATCCAAATGGCACCTGTTTGTCCAACAGTAACAATGTCTGGCCTCTGGCCACTGAGGGGAGGGTGTCTGTTGTCTGAGAATCAGATTTGGACTAGAGATTTAACCCTCTAGGGGATGACATCGGGGGGTGTCCCAGAGAAACAGCCTGGCGTAGTGAATAGAGCACAGACCTGGGAGTCAGAAGGTCATGGATTCTAATACTAGCTCCACCATTTATCTGCTGTGTGACCTTGGGCAAGTCACTTCACTTCTCTGTGCCTCAGTTTCCTCATCTGTGAAATGGGGATTGAGACTGTGAGTCCTACGTGGGACAGGGACTGTGTCCAACCCTATTTGCTTTTATCCACCCCACAAAGTAAGCACTAAACAAATACCATTATTATTATTAATATTATTATTATTATCATTATTAAGCATCCCAGGGTCAGGCCCGGGATGGTCTTACAACTAATTGCTTCTCTGCACCTGGCCTCTGTGTGGGAAAGTCTAGTGCTCCACCCAGCGTCTTTGCAGGTTTGAGTTTTTCATGAGTAAAGGAAGATATGAAGGTCTCAGTGCTTTTCAGAACTTTGCTTTTTGATTGCAGTGCTGAACTGGTAACAGGACAGGCCCTCAGAGGAAGGGGCAAAAGATTCTGGGCTCCCCCTGGGAACTTAAAGATGGTGTTCATTCACATCAATGATGGGGAGTTTTCTTTAAGAGTTCCCTTCCGTCCTGCTAGTCTGATCGGGTTGCCTTGTGAGGGTTCACAGTTGTTCATCCATGCTGGTACCCTGTCCCAAATGAGAAGATCCCATGCTGTGCAGCACATTCCAATGCACCCTGCCATCCAAATGTAATGACACCAGGTACAGCGCATCATTTTGGCTGATTATTCAAATTCACTGAAGCATGAGCAGATGTTAACTTCCAAAGGATTTGAGACACAAAATGGTTTCTTCATTTAATGAAAATACGCAGCACCCTTAAAGTAAACACGTTAATTCCACCCCAAGAAAAATGGGTGAATGGAAGTCATAATAAGAAAATCACTGAGCACACAAGAGCAATTAGACCCTTCTTTCAGCACTTCCTCCAGTGAAAATGAGATTCAGTTCACAAACTCCCTCTCCCGTCCTCACAGACAGAGGGCCCTGTTTGGCAGGCGCTGCCAAACCCTTCACAGAAATCATTTCAGTTTGGGATACTTTATCTGCGAAGGCCAGTGGTGCTGAACATAATAATAATAATAATGTTGGTATTTGTTAAGCGCTTACTATGAGCAGAGCACTGTTCTAAGAGCTGGGGTAGATACAGGCCCGCAGTCACACAGCTGACAAGTAGCAGAGCCGGGATTCGAACCATGACCTCTGACTCCCAAGCCTGGGCTCTTGCCACTGAGCCACGCTGCGTGTCTCAAATTGTAGGTAGCACAGGGACACAGTTCGACCAGCAGTGGAATCACTGTGGTGTTTACTAAGTATGAATTGTATGCCGAGAGCTAGGCTAAGAGGCTGGGTAGATATGAGAAGATAAGATCAGAGTCCCTATCCCACTAAAAACTCACAGTGGAAGAGATGGGGAAAGCAGGTACCTTGGCCCCATTTTACAGAGGATGAGGTCAGAAAGATCTAGGTCACACAGCAGAGCAGGGGCAGAGCTGCAACTGAAGCCTGGATCTACAGACTGCAAGCCCTATGCTCTTTCCCCAAGGTAATGAGGGCATGGAAATTGTGGGTAGGGTTCCAGAACTGCCTTTTCCTGGGACTGCCCTCTCCAGAAAAGTTTGCCATGTTTCTCAACCACACCAGCTACCCCAGTTCCCGGGACAACAATATCAGGAGGCAGAACCGTCTGTCATCAGTAAGGTCTTCGTTCATCTGAGGTAGTCATTAAGCTAAATGAAGTTTCAATGCAGGTAAGGCCCTCATTAAGGAAAATGCAGCTTGAAAAAAAGTCAACTCTCATCATTTCTTAGAATAACTCACCTACCTCAGACAAGGCCTGACTTTCACCCTGGTGCAACAAGCAATCAGCATTTAATTAGTCAAGTGCTTTGATTAGTTGATTAGGGAACATCCAGAAATTGAATATGCATGAAAGTCTTGAAGGAACATTTTCAGAGCATCCCAAGTTTTTCATCATCTACCTGTCCGGCGGGTGAAAATGGTTGTCAGTGAATATGTATGGGGGTGGATTATTTATAGAACAAATCTCCTGCTCTCTTTCGTGGTCTCAGAATGAAGATGCTTTTTAGTTTCCTCTGACCTGCTTTTGCATAACTAGAGAAAAGATGCTTGGCAGTTGCACTCGGCTTTCAAAATATGAGATTCTCCTGTGAAGGAGGAATTTTAGTTGGTAGACAGAATAAAATGTCAGTATGTTGTTGAACATAGCTGGCAGTCCTTTGGGGGCAAAGATATTGCAGTTGTCATATAAAAAATGACTCAGAGTCATTTGGGGTATTTTATCCTCAATCACCGATTTGTGTCCCTGCACAGGGAGACAGCTAGATTCCGTGTAAGCAACCATGTACAGCTACGGTCAGGGCATCTGCATGCACCTAAACTGACACACTTAAGCACTCAACATAGTGGAGTTCAGGAATGGATTGAGAAGCACCCAAACTGATTGCCAGGCCATGTATTTCTATCTTGCCATTTCACTCACTGGAGGTGTCTGGCCATGAATACTAAAGAATTACCACCTGTAGCCAAGTGTTGAAGCCAAGACAGGGAAGATACTTGCTACTACCCATGCTCCCTGTTTCCAATTTGTTGCTTTCCTCTGTGTAGTCTCTGGGCCCGGGCCCGCGTTGAAGGAATGCGGACAGGGGCCCTGGCCAATTCTTCTCTGGCACTGCCCCTTCCCTCTGCTGCAGGTCAAAGCCCCTTACATGGAATTCGAGTGACTGCAGGGGCAGTGGGCAAGATCCCTGGTGTATCAGGGCCTTCTATTCAGGCTGTGCATCTCCAGCCATTTCAGGAGGCTCAACCAGTTCCCTGGCCCTCTTAGCCCCTGGACGGCTACTTGGAACATCAATCAATCGATCAACCATACTTATTGAGCACTTACTGGGCACAGAGCATTGTAATAAGTGCTTGGGAGACTACAAAAGAGGTAGAAGACATGATCCCTGCCTTTAAGGAGCTACAATCTAAAGGAGGAAAATGAACACAAAATAATTTGCAGGTAGGAGACAGAAATGCCTCAAAGACTGAGTGTGTAAACCAGTAAGTACAAAAGGGGGGTGGGTGGCGAGAGCAGAACTGACTGCCACATGCCCTGGTTCTCTGACATTTTCCCCCCTACCTCTCAGACCTGGACTTTCTTCCTCTGAATAGCAGGGTAGGTGAATGGCCTGGGTTTCTAGCAGTGCCCTTGGAAATGCCTCAGTGGAAAGTTCACTTTAAATAAAAATGGGGAGGGGATTGGGGCAGAGGGGAAGGGACTGCCTTCTTCATTTGTGGTTCCTGATTGATTAATCAAGCAATAGTTTTTATTGAGCACTTAATCCATGCAGAACTCTATATACTAAACCCAGGGAAGTGTACAATAAGATTAGTAGACATGCCCCTTCCCTCAAGGAGATTGTAATCCAGCAGGGAAATTAGAGAGTAGGTTCCAGATGAGAGGAAGTAATAGAACATACAAGATTTAATTGTAAAAGGGAGCTGGGCGTATTTAATGCTCAAATGGCTTGGAAGTGCTGAATAATAATTGTGGTATTTGTTCAGTGCTCACTTATATGCCAAGTACTGTACTAAGCTTTGGAATGGTTACAAGATAAGCAGGTCCGGAAGGAGGACAGGTATTGAATCCACATTTTACAGATGAAGAAATTGAGGCACAGATCAATTAAGTGACTCACCCCAGGTCACACAGCAGGCAAGTGGTGGAGCCAGAATTATAATCCAGGTCCCCAGGCACCCAGACCTATGCTCTTTCCACAAGGCCACACTGCTTCAAATGAGAATGTGCTGAAATTGCAGTTGGAGATTGTAAAGTGGGAAGATGAGAAATTAATCAAGGAGGGGCTCTTGGAAGAGATGTGACTTCAGAAGGGACTTGAAGATGGGAAGAGCAGCAGTCAGTTTCTATTTGTTGCTGAATTGTACTTCCCAAACGCTTAGTACAGTGCTCTATACACAATAAGCACTCAATAAATACGATTGAATGAATGAATATGAAGGGGGAGGAGAGATCCAGGCAAGGGAAAAGGGGTGGACAAGTGGTCAGCTGTCAGACCAAGAATGAGGCAGAATGAGTAGTTTGGCTTGAGCAGAGCTAACTATGCAAGCCACAATGTAATGAGAAAGAACTGACTGAGTACTTTGAAGTCAGTGCAGAGGGAAATGGGCAGCCATTAGAGGTTTTAGAGATGTGTACAAAATGATTTAGGAAAATTATGTGGGCAGCAGCCTAAAGTATGAAATGGAGAAGAGAGAGATTGGAGGCAGTGAGGTCTGCAAGGCAGTTGATACAGTAGTCAAGCTAAAACTGGTAGACCACAAGTGCCTGGACTAGTGAGGTGTGGTCATTTGGCTGATGAGGGAGGTCAGGTCCTTGAAATGTTGAGAAAGAACTGACAGGATTTGATACCATAACATGGGAGTTGAAAGGGAGGGAGTAATCAGGGATAATGCCAAGGTTATGGGCTTGAAAGATGAGAAGGATGGAAGTGGTGTCCTTAGCTGTGATAACAATAATAATAATGATAATAATTGTATCTGTTAAGCGCTTACTATGTGCCAAACACTGTTCTAAGTGCTGGGGTAGATACAAGTTAATCAGGTTGGATACAATCCCTGTCCCACATGGGGCTCCCACTCTGAATCCCCATTTCACAGATGAGGTAACTGAGGCACAGAGAAGTGAAGTGACTTTCCCAAGGTCACCCAGCAGACAAGTAGCAGAGCCAGAATTCAAACCCAGGTCCTTCTGACTCCCAGTAAGATTGCGGTTGATATTGGTGGGAAGATGAGGAGTTTAGTTTGCCACTTACTGAGCTTGAGGTCCTGGCTGAAAGCCCATGTAGAGAGCTGCCCTAGAGGCAGAAGGAAATGTGAGATTGCACAGAAAGAGAGGGGCCAGAGCTAATGAGTTAGATTTGGGAATCCAGTGGATAGAGGTGGTTGTTGAAGTTATGGGAATGGATGAGCTTCCCAGGGGAGGTAGCGTAAAGTGAGAAGAGAAAGGGGGTCAGAACAGAGCCTTGATGGACATCTGCAGTTACAGAGTGAGAGGCAGAAGAGGAGCCCGGGAAAGAGGATTAACCAGAGAGATAAGAAGAAAATCAGGAGAGAACTAAGTCAGTGAAGCCTAGATCAAATCATGTTACCAGGAGGAGGGAACGGTCTCAGTATCATTAGTAGTTGAAAAGTCAAGGGGGATTGGGATGGAGTTAAGAGCATTATATTTGGTGAAGAAGAGCTCTTTGGTGACCATTGAGAATGCAGTTTCAATGGAGTGAAGGGAACAAGAACCCAGATTTTAGAGGATTAAGAATGGAGTTGAAGAAACGGAAGATGAGACTGTGGGTTCTACAGCCCATCCCCAAAGTTTGGATGGGAGGGGAAGGAGGGAGCTGGGGCAATAGCTAGATGATGCATTGGGGTCAAGAGGAGGTTTTTAGAAGACAGAGAAGACATAGGTGTCTTTGAAAGGAGATGGGAAGGAGCCATCAGAGAGTGAGTGGTTAAAGATGGCGATCAGGAAGCGAAGAAGATTGGGCACAGCTGTTTTTAGAAGGTGAGATGGGATGAGGTTGGAGACCTAGGTGTGTGGGAGGGTAGATTTTAAAAGAAGGAGAGAGATCTCTTCTTGAGAGCTCAACAAGCACCTATCACCTTTCCTTGTGACCTTAAGCTTCTTTTGCTAATATTTTAAGGTGGAGACATCTGTCTACAGTCATCTAAATGAAACTTTGAGGTATGTGCTAATGTGTTACTGCTACAACTGATCCCAGGACTAGGATCAGGACCAAGTACAGTATCTTGGCACATTTTTTATTTATCAAGTTTTCTGTATTAAAATTCTCATCAACCCAATTTGACAGTGGTAGGTTATAGACACAGAGGACCAGAACAGGTCAATTCAGAAGTGACTCCTGGAGACAGCAGGTCCTCTCGGTGACATGACTGGAAGTTCTTGGGGAGGGGCAGATATTGAAAATAGAACATCATTCTGGTGTTTTTTAGCAGATCCATGATCAACCTTAATTGTATTAGCTATTTTATTTTTCTCAGTCACAAGCAAGCCCATGCAATGAGTGTCTACTTTCCTTTTTGTTTCCACTCCTTTGTCTTTTTAAATAAGTACCTCTCCATTTACAACTTTCCTGTCAATCCATTCTTTCCCTTTCTATCCTCAAAGGAGTCACCGCCTCCAATCTGTTTGATTTCGAGGATATCTCTGCAGTGCCACTGTGCTGCTATTTAAATATTTCATCTTGCCTGGAAAGGGTCCGACAGAAAATAAAACACAGCCAGCCTCTCTCTAGACCAAACAAGACTATCCTAACTACATTTAGGTACCAATCATTGCATTTTTCAAAATACCCCATATTTGCAGTCCTGGCATAGAATAGGGTCCACATCTTCTGGCGTCCCATTATGCATCTTACTGGACTAAAAATTGCCCAAAACGGTCTCCCCCAGTTTCCAATGGTTCTTGAATCCACAAGATAGTTCTTCAGCAAGGATTTTAAATAAGAAAGTGTTAGTCCCAAGAGGAACCCTTGCCACTTGATTCAGAGGTAAATCTCTCATTCCTTCCATCTGCTGTGGCTCAAGTACGGTTCCAAAGTTTCTAAGTGTGGTTCTAGAGTGTCTGCAGTTTCAGACCATGCGAACATATTCCTTGAGTGAACAGATGCGAGTCACACACTCTCCTTTAACAGCTAGAGTAACCCCCTGCATCCTCACTGATCCCAGAGAGGCCCCTCCGGCTAAACTCTCTCAGAACTCATGCCTTCGGTTCTGTTTTCAGACTTGTGAATCTGTAGTCTTCTCTGTCCATGAGATGGGGTGAAATCAGGTCAAATCCCTAATTTCAGAGGGCCAGGCCCTGAATGAGGCCATAAAAGCTGTTAGCTAGAGAAACCGGCTCAGGATCCACCTTTGACAAGTGTTAGTGTTTGTACAGTATCAGGAATCTAGATCAATTTCCCTAAGGGGAAGCGGACAGATCCCAGTGAGCTGTGCTTGCACTCGGAATATGTGTCCAAGACCTGGAATGTTGTAAGGCCAGGTGTCCTGATTCCCAGCCGGGACGGTTCTGCGGATGTGGGCTTCCCTGGCTGGTTGGGTACCCCCAGTTGGGCAACCAAACCAAATGGCTGGGAGTCCCCTTGCTGTTGCCATAGTTTGAGCTTCCCAGAGAGAGCAGATTCATTTCCTCATTCAGAAAGGAGGGGGGCTCAGATGGGGTGGACCCAGTGGCACAAGCTGTGATTAGAGGGAAATGGTGATGGAGACAGGCCAGAGGTTGTCAGCAACTCAGTCCTCTGGCTCTTCTCTAGTAGTCGTAGTCCTAGCAGCAGTAGCAACAGTAGCAGCAGCAAAGTTTATTGAGTCCACTCTACTAAGCACTTGTGAAGTACAAGATAAACAAGTGTCACATTCCCTCTCCACTAGAAGCTTACACTCTACTGGGGGAGACAGAGATAAAAAGTATTTGCAAATAGAGTAAGTGAAATAAGTGAGTGGAAAGTTGAATATTTGTATATGCTAAATGCTAAGGCTGGACCTAAGCAAGTACATAAGGGCCAGAGATAGCTGATGGTTTTATACAACCAAAGCTAAGGGGAATTAATCAGGAAGGGCTACGTGGAGGCGGTGGTATTTCAGAAGCTGTGGTTTGTTAAATTTGGGAGGGAGGGAGTCCCAAGCTGCGGGAACAGTGTGGTGAGGGAATGGGGATGGGAGGATTGAAACCAAGGGGAATATTGCTTGACATGAACAAATATATAAGGTGGGATGAACCAATGGAGAGCATTGAAACCAGTAGTGAAGAGTTTTTGCATGATGTGGAGGGACGTAAGGAGCCAGTGGAAGGTTTTGAGGAGTGGAGAGCCACGTGGGGATCATCAGGAAGGTGATCTGTGAAGCAACGTGTAGCAGAGAATGGACACAGGAGAGACTGGAGGCGGGGAGGCCAGCTTGGAGGCTGAAATAGTTTTGATGGGACGTGACCAGAGCTAATGCCAGTGTGGAAGCTGTTTGGATGGTGAGACCGGGGCAGATCCAAGAGATGTTTTGATACTCTGGGCATGTTGAGATACCTGAGAGGGAGACAGGATTACTGTGGTGGACTGTGAAAGACTTTCTAGGTGGACTTGGTTATGTAGGAAGCACATTGGTTCCTCCTTTCTAGTAGACAGCACACTCACCTAGGCCTACCTGGGGCTTACATAGTGCCCAGGTGCACAGCTATATTTGTCCAGGGTGACTGGGTTGACATTACTATGGGCAGATAATAACGATAGCATTTGTGATATTTATCATGCACTCACTCTCTGCCAAGCACCTTTTTTTAAAAATTGCTTTTCTTAAATGCTTACTATGTTCCAGGCACTGTACTAAGTGTTGGGGTAAAAAAAGGTAATCAGGTTGTACACAGTCCATGTGCCACATGAGACTCATAGCCTTAATTCCCATTTTACAGATGAAGTAACTGAAGCACTGAGGAGTTAAGTGACTTGCCCAAGGTCACACAGCAGACAAGTGGTGGAGCCGGGATTAGGTCCCAGGTCCACTGACTCCCAAGCCCATGCTACTTCCCAATTTCCTCCCCATTTCCACTCAGGTAGAAACTATATAATCAGATCAGAGACAGCCCCATCCCACACAGGGCTCTAAAATAAACTTGTCTATGCAATTCTGTCATACTGTGCTCTCCCAAGCTGTGCACATAGTAAGCACTCAATATGTATGATTGATTGATTGGTTATCAAGCAGGTTCCTTACAGATAAAGAAACTGAAGCCCAGAGAGGTTCATTCAATAGTATTTATTGAGCGCTTACTATGTGCAGAGCACTGTACTAAGCGCTTGGGATGAACAAGTCGGCAACAGATAGAGACAGTCCCTGCCGTTTGACGGGCTTACAGTCTAATCGGGGTAGACGGACAGACAAGAACAATGGCAATAAACAGAGTCAAGGGGAAGAACATCTCGTAAAAACAATGGCAACTAAATAGAATCAAGGCGATGTACAATTCATTAACAAAATAAATAGGGTAACGAAAATATATACAGTTGAGTGGACGAGTACAGTGCTGTGGGGATGGGAAGGGAGAGGTGGAGGAGCAGAGGGAAAAGGGGAAAATGAGGGTTTAGCTGTGGAGAGGTAAAGGGGGGATGGCAGAGGGAGTAGAGGGAGAAGAGAAGCTCAGTCTGGGAATGCCTCTTGGAGGAGGTGAGTTTTTAAGTAGGGTTTTGAAGAGGGAAAGAGAATCAGTTTGGCGGAGGTGAGGAGGGAGGGCGTTCCAGGACCGCGGGAGGACGTGACCCAGGGGTCGACGGCGGGATAGGCGAGACCGAGGGACGGTGAGGAGGTGGGCGGCAGAGGAGCGGAGCGTACGGGGTGGGCGGTAGAAAGAGAGAAGGGAGGAGAGGTAGGAAGGGGCAAGGTGATGGAGCGCCTTGAAGCCTAGAGTGAGGAGTTTTTGTTTGGAGCGGAGGTTGATAGGCAACCACTGGAGTTGTTTAAGAAGGGGAGTGACATGCCCAGATCGTTTCTGCAGGAAGATGAGCCGGGCAGCGGAGTGAAGAATAGACCGGAGCGGGGCGAGAGAGGAGGAAGGGAGGTCAGAGAGAAGGCTGACACAGTAGTCTAGCCAGGATATAACGAGAGCCCATAACAGTAAGGTAGCCGTTTGGGTGGAGAGGAAAGGGCGGATCTTGGCGATATTGTAGAGGTGAAACCGGCAGGTCTTGGTAACGGATAGGATGCGTGGGGTGAACGAGAGAGACGAGTCAAGGATGACACCGAGATTGCAGGCCTGAGAGACGGGAAGGATGGTCGTGCCATCAACGGTGATAGAGAAGTCTGGGAGAGGACCGGGTTTGGGAGGGAAGATGAGGAGCTCAGTCTTGCTCATGTTGAGTTTTAGGTGGCGGGCCGACATCCAGGTGGAGACGTCCTGGAGGCAGGAGGAGATGCGAGCCTGAAGGGAGGGGGAGCGGACAGGGGCGGAGATGTAGATCTGCGTGTCATCTGCGTAGAGATGGTAGTCAAAGCCGTGAGAGCGAATGAGTTCACCGAGGGAGTGAGTGTAAATGGAGAACAGAAGAGGGCCAAGAACTGACCCTTGAGGAACTCCAACAGTTAAAGGATGGGAGGGGGAGGAGGCTCCAGCGAAGGAGACCAAGAATGACCGGCCAGAGAGGTAAGAGGAGAACCAGGAGAGGACGGAGAGGTTGACTGACTCACTCAAGGTCACCCAGCAGATCAGAGGCAAAGCTGGGATTGCCCAGGTCTCCTGACTCCAGGTCCTGTGATCTTTCCCCTAGATCACATGGTAAGTCACTGGAAATCCCACCTGCCAACAGAATGCCACAAGCTGGAGGGGCCCATGGGGAAGCTGTGTGGGACTGCCCCCAACTAAGTGGAGAAGGGAAAGATCCAGAGTAAGGGAAGGGCAGGCAAGGCCAAAAAGCCATTCTTCATACATCCTGGCACTCCCAATGGGCTCAGCCTCAGTTAAGATGGGAGCTGTGAGGTAGGAATCATTTTTTTAGGATTTCAGATCAGCCATTTCCTGTCATTTGCATGCAGGAACTAGCCCCTTGCCCCTGGGCGTGAATTCTGACAAGCTGGAGGCAACAGTAATCGCAGAGCGCACCTCGGCTTCAATTACAGAGCATCTCAAATGTTGGACTAAAATGTCTTTTTCTCAGATTCATGATGAGAAAATCACCAGTCAGCAAGGTTTTTTTTTCCCCCCTTATTCTGCTAAATTGAATATCACCTCCATTACAGAGGGAAGGCACAATAGCCCTGTGAGAGATAGTTCCCCCAAATTCAATATAATCTGATGCATCTCATGGGTACTGGCCCATTAAAGTTAGGAAAGTCTGTCATTAGGAACTTAGAAAAAATGCTGAATGGGTGAATTTCTTTTTTCTCTTTGAGAGAAAATTAAGGGGCGAGCCATTGAATGAGCTTGAATGAGCTTCCGATGACCAAGAAGGCGGTTGTGCGTGGTTACCGGAAAAAGAAAATGAAGGAGATGTCCAAGGGGTGGACTCCGGACAGACACCATGCTGACTCCAACTCTTATTTTAAAATAAAAAGAACTCACGCTCTGCCCACTGTTCCAGGGTCCTCTACTTGAGGAAGGATGGCCCTGGTATGCATCTTATTTTCAGACTTCTTAACCCTTTATCCCTGGGACAGGTGTCCAGAACCTCCCCAGGTCAGCATCACCAAATGAGTGGCCCCCAGGAAATGCTCCTGAGTGATTTGGACTGAGTTTTTTTAGCTCATTATCAGGCATGACTGTACCATTGACAGTGCACTTGAAAAACAAAACATTGCCCGTGGCCCAAAAAACCCCAGTGCTTTCATGGCCCAGTTGTACAAGAGACCCCATTCTAAATGGCAATCAATCCATCATTCAAATTTATTGAGCACTTACAGTGTGCAAAGCACTGTATTAAGCACTTGGGAGAGTACAGTAGAACAGAGTTGTTAGACACATTCCCTGCTAACAGTGAGCTTACAGTTTAGAGGAGGAGAGAGATATTAATATAAATGAATACATTCTGGATATGTATATAAGTGCTGTGGGGTTGAGGGAGAAGTGAATAAAGGGAGCAAACCCAAATGCCAGAGCGTTGCAGAAGGGAGTGGAAGAAGAGGAAATGAGGGTTTAGTCAGGAAAGGCCTCTTGGAAGAGATGTGCCTTCAATGAGGCTTTGAAGGTGGGGAGAATCACCATCCATCTGATATGAAGAGGGGGGATTTCTGGGCCAGAGGCAGGATGTGGGTGAAAGGTTGGTGGCTAGATGGATGAAATTGAGGTAGAGTGAGTAGTTTGGCATTAGAGCAGTGAAGTGTGCAGGCTGTAAGAGAGCAGTGAGGTAAGGCAATAATAATAAGAATCATAATAATGGTATTTGACAAGCGCTTACTATGTGCCAAGCACTGTTCTAAACACTGGGGAAGATACAAGGTTATCAGGTTGTCCCAGGTGGGACTCATGGTCTTCATCCCCATTTTACAGGTGAGGTAACTGAGGCACAGAGAATTTAAGTGACTTGCCCAAAGTTCCAGAGTTGACAAGTGGCAGAGTGGGGATTAGAACCCACAACCTCTGAGTCCCAAACCGGTGCTCTTTCCTCTAAGCCATGCTGCTTCTAAATAATAAAGGGGGTGAGTTCGGGCAACGCAGAAGGGAGTAAGAGAACACAAAAGGAGGCGCTTATGGGGCTCACACTCTTAACCCCCTTTTCCAGATAAGGGAACTGAGGCCCAGAGATGTGAAGCGACTTCCCAGAGGTCCCACAGCAAACACGTGGGACCTTCTGACTCCAGGGGCAGGCCCACATCCACTGAGCCCCTCCCTTCCCTCCCGGCAGCGCAGCCCCAGACACGAGGAAAGGGCAAGGTCATTAAATGCTTTCAATCCAATGGTAAGGAGTTTTTCACTCATTCAGTCTTATTTATGAGCGCTTACAGTGTGCAGAGCACTGTACTAAGTGCTTGGAAAGTACAATTCAGCAACAGATAGAGACAATCCCTACCCAACAATGGGCTCACAGTCTAGAAGGGGGAGACAGACAACAAAACAAAACAAGTATCAAAATAAATAGAATCATAGATATACACACATCATTAATGAAATAGAGTAATAAATATGTATGAATATACACAAGTGCTGTGGGGAGGGGAAGAAGTAGAGCAGAGCGAGGGAGTAGGAGCAATGGGGAGGGGAGGAGGAGAAGAGGGAAAGGGAAGGCTCAGCCTGAGAAGGCCTCCTGGAGGAGGTGAGCTCTCAGTAGGGCTTTGAAGAGGGGAAGAGAGTGAGTTTGGTGGATGTGAGGAGGAAGGGCATTCAGGCCAGAGGTAGGATGTGGACCAGGGGTCGATGGCAGGGCAAGAGAGAACGAGGCACAGTGAGGAGGTTAGAGGCGGTAGAGTTTTTGTTTGTTGCAGAGGTGGATGGGCAACCACTGGAGGTTCTTGAGAAGTGGGGTAATATTTCCTGACCATTTTTGCAGAAAAATGATCTGGGCAGCAGAGTGAAGTATGGACTGGAGTGGGGAGAGAGAAGGCAGGGAGGTCAGCAAGGAGGGTGATACAGTCATCAAGGTGGAATAGAATAAATGCTTGGATTAGCATGGTAGCAATTTGGATGAAAAGGAAAGGATGGATTTTAGCGATGTTGTGGAGGTTGAACCGACATGATTATCTGGGTTGAATGAGAGAAATAAGTTGAGGATAACATCTATGTTATGAGCTTGTAAGACAGGGAGTATTGTGGTGTTGTTTTACAGTGATGGAAAAGGAAGGGAGGACAGATTTTGGGTGGGTAGGTGAGGAGTTTTGTTTTGGAAATGTTAAATTTGAGGTGTCAAGAGTACATCCAAGTAAAGATGTCCTGAAGGCAGGAGGAGACACGAAACTGCAGAGAAGGAGAGACATCCAGGCTGGAGATGTAGATTTGGGAATCATCTGCATAGAAGTGGTAGTTGAAGCCATGGGAGCAAATGCATTCTCCAAGGGAGTAGGTGTGGATGGAGAATAGAGGGGGACCCAGAACTGAGCCTTGAGGGACTCCCCCATTTAGGTTGTGGGATGCAGGGGAGGAGCCCATGAAGGTGACTGATCATGAACTGCCAGAGAGAAAGGAGGAGAACGAGGAGAGGACAGTGGTAGTGAAGCCAAGGCTGGATAATGTTTCCAGGAGAAGGGCGTGGTCGACAGCATCAAAGGCTGCTGAGAGGTCGAGGAGGACTAGGATGGAGCAGAGACCATTCAATTTGGCAAGAAGGAGATCATTTGTGACCTTTGAAAGGGCAGTTTCTGTGAAGTGAGGGGATGGAAGCCAGATTAGAGAGGGTCAAGGATTAAATTTGAGGAGAGGAACTGGAAACAGCAGGCATAGAAAACTTGCTCAAGGAGTTTAGCGAAAAATGGTAGGAGGGAGATGGGGTGGTTTACTGGAGGGAGCCTTGGCATCAAGGAAGGATTTTTTAGGATGGGGAGACATGAGCATGTTTGAAAGCAGTGGGGAAAAAAGCCATTGAAAAGCAAACAGTTGAAGATGGTGGTCAGGGAGGAAAGAAGGGAGGAGGCAAGTGCTTTGATAAAGGTGTGAGTGGATGGGGACGGATGTGCAGGTGGAGGGGGTGGATTTTGAGAGAAGGCAGGTGATTGCCTCTTGAGGTGCTGCGGGGAAGATGGGAGAGTTGAAGAAGGGGCAAGAGGGAGGGAATGGAGAGGAGCAAGGGAGATTTTAGGGAGCTCACGCCTGATGGTTTCAGTTTTTTCAAGGAAGTATGTGGCCAGGTGCAGGAGATAAGGGAGGTAGGGGGACAGGGTTTGAGGAGGGAGTTAAAAGTCTGGAATGACTGGCAAGCACAATGGGCATGGGAGTCAATAAGGATGGAGAAATAATTTTGCCAGGCAGAGGAGAGGGCAGAGTTAAAGCACACAAGGATGAACTTGGGGCAGATGAGGTCAACCTATCTAGATTTCTGCCAGCAGTACTCTGCAGCTCCTGCACAGAAGCAAAGGAAGCGGACTGGGGAGTTGATCGAGGGCTGTGGGTTAGTTGTACGAGATCAGTGAAGGGATAGTGGAGTGAGTGAGTTGATTTCACTAGAGAGGCGACACTTTGGTCACCAGGGGAAGTTAGCTTTGATATGGAAACTAAATGGGACATGATGACTTGTGAAAATTGGATGAGGTCAATCAATCAGAAGCCTCTGTGGGGGAACAGGACAGATTTGTGGAGATGTATGGGAGAGAAGGCAATTGAGGTTTTAGTCAGATAGAGGGATTTCAGAGTTGATAAGGATAGAGATTGTACAGTGACTAGAGACGATGAAATCAAGTGTATGTCCAAGTTGGTGAGTGGGCAAGCTGGAGTGGAGCATCCGGTCAGTGGAGTTGAGGAGTGATAGAAAGCGAGTAGCGGAATGGTCATCAGGAACATCAATGTGGATATTGAAGTCCACAAGGATAAATATAGGAATGGGAAAGAGAGAAGGAATGTGAGAAAGGGATCAAAATAGTAAAAAAAATTGAAGGTGGAGCCAAGGGGCAGATAGATGACTGTGACTAGTATCCAGAGTGGGTGGTAGAGGTGGATGATGTGGATTTAGAAGGAAGGGGAGAGGGATGGGTGAGGTGGAATGGTGTGAAAGTGGCATTGGGGAGTGTGAAGGAAGCCAGCAATTGATGCAAAATTTCCTTCTGGTGATATGGAATGCTACAGGATCCTCATTTTTCCCTAAATCCAGGAAGGAGCCAAGCTAATTCAGTCCCCAGTGGATTGGTCTGCCCCATGGGAACACCCATAAATGGGATTGGAGCAGCCACAAATGGAACTGACATTCCAAACCCATTTTGGGGAGTTGATGCCTGAGGGAGCTGGTGGACTAGGCAAAGAATGACTAATGAGAGCAAGAGAGAGAGAGAACGAGATGAGCTCAGGCTTAAAAGGTTGAGGTTGTGTGGAGGATGGCGGGGGGGGGGGGGGGGGACACACATCATCTATCCTGGAGGGCCCCTAAAAGATTGAGTTGGTGTGGAGGATGGGGGGGTCCTATCCATCCTGGAGGGTCTCATTTACTTCCCTGCACACGTGTGTGGTTTCTCAGGGGGCAGAAATGTTGGCCTCAAGCTCCAGACTCTCTTCCTCACCCACTGCAATTTTCATCCTATTTGATCCGTCTCCCCTAACATTCTCCTAAAGAGGAAAGAAACACTTATGACACTGTTCCAAAGCCATCTGTGGTCTCCTTATCAATGTAGTTTCTGAGGGGAAATCAGATTCTGTTCATACTTCACTGTGACACATACCCTCTGACCCAGGCTACTCTCAGGCATCTAGTGTTCATGAATATCATGAACATAGGATCTGTGGATGCTGGATCTGAAGATTGCAGGGCGGATGTAGCACAAGCTGTATGACCTCTTGAAATTTGTTCCCCATCCTGGCATTAAGCAGAGTGCCTCAGTGTGAATAGAGCATGGGCCTGGGAGTCAAAGGACCTGGGTTCTAATGCTGGCTCTGCCACATACCTGCTGTGTGACCCTGGGCAAGTCACTTCACTTCTCTGCATCTCAATTCACTCATCTGTAAAATGGGGATTAAAAGTGAGTCCTATGTGGGACAGGGACTAACTTGTATCTACCCCAGCACTTAGAACTGTGCTTGGCACATAGTAAGCACTTAACAAGTACCATAATTATTATTATTTCCCCACTTTATCCCCACCTAAATCCTTTCCCTGTTGAATCAGTGACAACAAAGCCCAATGGGTAACGCATTAGCCTAGGAGTCAGGAAGCCTGCCCTACTACCCCCATGGTAAGTTATGACCCCTCCAAACCTCATTTTCTCTGTCTGTTCAATGGAGGTAATGCCTACTTCATCATATTTCACAGTGGGAGTTAAAGGATTTCTGTGAAAGCTCTCTAAGTTCTGCTTGGGTGAAGTCATATAGAAATTCAAACTGAACTACTTTAAGCATTGGATGACCCTTGAGTGTGTTCATGCTTCGATTTATACCTATCCTCAGAACATTTATGCAATGGTACTTTCAATTATGTATTTTGATTCAACTCTGTAAACCTTTTTGTTGAATCTCCCCTATAGAATGCAATTACCCTTGGGGCAGGTAGGCTGTCTTGTACTTCTCTGTTGCATTTTTCCAAATGCTTAGGACCAACGTGCTTAGGACCATGCACTGCACTCAGTGGGTGCTGAATAATTATCATTATTACTATTATTCTTATTACTACAACTTCTACTGCCACTACTAATACTACCATTATTCCTAGTTCATTCAATTCCATAGTATTTATTGAGCGCTTACTATGTGCAGAGCACTGTACTAAGCATTTGGAATGTACAAATTTGGCAACAGATAGAGACAATCCTTGCCCAGTGACGGGCTCACAGTAGACTAGTCCTAGTCCCTCAACTATCAATTATGTGGCAAACTCTTAACTGTACCTCCATTTTTCAGAGGAGGAAACAGGTCTAGAGAGGTTAAGTGATTTGCTTAAAGTTACACAGCAAGCCAGAGGCATCCAGCACTCCTGACTCCTAACCCCAGGTTCTTTCCAATAGGCTGTGCTGCCTCCATCTTTCAGCATCAGCTGTGATCTTACCCTACCCATGTATGGGTAGGCACACCTCCCCCGACCACCTCAACCCCAATCCCCGTTGGTGTGGGTATTCCCATTTCTAAATTGATTAGCATGACTTGGTGATTTTGTCTGAAACTTGTAGAATCAGGATTTAGCTGTAGACATTTGAGACAGATGTAATCTGTCATCAGTTGTTGACAGCATTTATTCAGGGACCCGATGAGTCAGTTACCAAGCTAAACATCACCCCAAGCAAGGGAAGTAGATCTGACCCCTGCTCCCCAGCCTGCGGGCAAAGAAGAGACAACAATAATGCAGCCAAACATATCGTCACACCTACACCCAGAGACGATGAATAGGCCGGAGCCTGGGCAAAAAGTGGGACGTGATATTCTGAAAGGTCCTGGTATTGGTGGTCAGGTGGGCCAGTGGTTGTGCCTTTTGATGTTTGGACAGGGAGGCAGAATGGCTTTGTTGAAAGAGCATAGAATTGGAGGTCTAGAGACCCAGGTTCTAGCCCAGCTCTGTTGGGTGACGTTGGGCAAGTTAGAACCTCTCTGGGCCCCAATTTACTCAATTCTAAAATGGAGTTGTGATACCTGCTCTCCCTGCTTCCTAGATTGTGGGCCCCTCAATGGACAGGGACTGTGTCCAATCTGATGATATTGTGTCTACACCAGGATTTAGCATGGAGTTTAGCACATAGTAGGTGCCTAATAAATACTATGTGCATGTATGTTGATAGGTAGTGGTTCTTCATATTTGGTGATGAGGCTTCTGGTAGTGAGACCTAAATAAGCCTGCTCACACACTCAAGGGGTTTCTGCTGCCCCATCAGCAATTAAGGTACTAATATCATGAGCCACCTCATGATAGGGTGAGGGATGCAGAGGGTTTTTGTCTAAGGGTCAGTGACAGGGAATTCCACTATCAGCCGGCCATGCTCTTTGTGTTGTTTTTGCAGTAGTGGAGATGGTTTGGGTTGAGCCATCCACACTCTCTTGCCCAGTCCCCTTGTGCCCAGCAGCAAGCAATCTGAGGCAGCATTATGGGTCCCTCAGAGTTAGGGGTGCAAATGGTAGCCGTGGGTCTGAATGTCACTGTGCTCCCTCTGCAGCAGCAGACACCGTGGACCTCTCGCCTGCTTTCAATGTCGATTTTGTGTGTGGCGCTCACACCCAAGCCATGAAACATTGAGGTCAAACTGGAAGGAGTAAGGAAATAGTCACTTTACATACACTTGAGGGAGGAAGAGAGGTGGGATTCAAAAACTCCTTGAAAGGCTAGAGGGCGGGAGACAGGAGGGCAGATGCTTTGAGTAGGAAAGAAATCAGGGCTGCCTCTATGTGCAGACAAGCAACAGGGGTAGGAGACTACCACCATGACCGGCCGATGGAATCAAGGACCCCTGCAGTGGCATGGTTGCTATTGAATGTGTCCATCCTTCGGGTCGGGAAATGGTGAGGCTGGTTGTGGTAGTCCCTGAGCAGCAGGAAGCTAGGAGTTCCTCTTTTGGCCATTTGTTCACTGTGAACTCTCCTGGGGTCTGCGGCTGGAATTTTGGGGACAGACTGCTGAGAGTGAGGACTCCCATGCTCTAACCAGCTCATCTCCCCATCAGATTCCCACCCCTGGAATCCCAGCTTGTCAAAACAGATTTTCCACTTGTAACTCTCAGTAGAGGGAAGAGGAACAATTACCAAAAAAAGGAAAAAAAAATCTCTGGAACAGGTAGTCTTCCCTAATGCCCTCTAAATGTTTAATCAATAGGCTGTGTGGTAAGTCCAGTTCTGTCAGGCAGTCAGTAGTATTTATTGAGCATTTACTTTGCACAGAGCCCTGTACTAAGCCCTTGGGAGAGTTGAGTAGTGGTGAAAGACGATCCCCGCCCTCAAGGTTCTTGCAATCTAGTGGGGTAGACAGACAGCAAATTTAATTAGTGGTAAGGGGAAGCAACAGAGTTTAAAGATAAGTATCCAAAGAGGTAGTAGAAGTTAGAGTCAGTGGCCGGGGAGGAGGGGGGTGAGTACCCAAGTGCTTAGGTGATGCAGAAGGGCTGAACTGGCAGAAAGGGGACAATAGGATGTGCCCATGTTCTTTCCACCAGGTTCATTCAATAGTATTTATTGAGCGCTTACTATGTGCAGAGCACTGTACTAAGCGCTTGGGATGAACAAGTCGGCAACAGATAGAGACAGTCCCTGCCGTTTGACGGGCTTACAGTCTAATCGGGGGAGACGGACAGACAAGAACAATGGCACTAAACAGCGTCAAGGGGAAGAACATCTCGTAAAAACAATGGGAACTAAATAGAATCAAGGCGATGTACAATTCATTAACAAAATAAATAGGGTAACGAAAATATATACAGTTGAGCGGACAAGTACAGTGCTGTGGGGATGGGAAGGGAGAGGTGGAGGAGCAGAGGGAAAAGGGGAAAATGAGGCTTAAGCTGCGGAGAGGTAAAGGGGGGATGGCAGAGGGAGTAGAGGGGGAAGAGGAGCTCAGTCTGGGAACGCCTCTTGGAGGAGGTGATTTTTAAGTAAGGTTTTGAAGAGGGAAAGAGAATCAGTTTGGCGGAGGTGAGGAGGGAGGGCGTTCCAGGACCGCGGGAGGACGTGACCCAGGGGTCGACGGCGGGATAGGCGAGACCGAGGGACGGTGAGGAGGTGGGCGGCAGAGGAGCGGAGCGTGCGGGGTGGGCGGTAGAAAGAGAGAAGGGAGGAGAGGTAGGAAGGGGCAAGGTGATGGAGAGCCTTGAAGCCTAGAGTGAGGAGTTTTTGTTTGGAGCGGAGGTCGATAGGCAACCACTGGAGTTGTTTAAGAAGGGGAGTGACATGCCCAGATGGTTTCTGCAGGAAGATGAGCCGGGCAGCGGAGTGAAGAATAGACCGGAGCAGGGCGAGAGAGGAGGAAGGGAGGTCAGAGAGAAGGCTGACACAGTAGTCTAGCCGGGATATAACGAGAGCCCGTAATAGTAAGGTAGCCGTTTGGGTGGAGAGGAAAGGGCGGATCTTGGCGATATTGTAGAGGTGAAACCGGCAGGTCTTGGTAACGGATAGGATGTGTGGGGTGAACGAGAGGGACGAGTCAAGGATGACACCGAGATTGCGGGCCTGCGGCACGGGAAGGATGGTCGTGCCATCCACGGTGATAGAGAAGTCTGGGAGCGGACCGGGTTTGGGAGGGAAGATGAGGAGCTCAGTCTTGCTCATGTTGAGTTTTAGGTGGCGGGCCGACATCCAGGTGGAGACGTCCCGGAGGCAGGAGGAGATGCGAGCCTGAAGGGAGGGGGAGAGGACAGGGGCGGAGATGTAGATCTGCGTGTCATCTGCGTAGAGATGGTAGTCAAAGCCGTGAGAGCGGATGAGTTCACCGAGGGAGTGAGTGTAAATGGAGAACAGAAGAGGGCCAAGAACTGACCCTTGAGGAACTCCAACAGTTAAAGGATGGGAGGGGGAGGAGGCTCCAGCGTAGGAGATGGGAGGGGGAGGAGGCTCCAGCGTAGGAGACCGAGAATGATCGGCCAGAGAGGTAAGAGGAGAACCAGGAGAGGACTGAGTCCGTGAAGCTAAGGTGAGATAAGGTATGGAGGAGGAGGGGATGGTCGACAGTGTCAAAGGCAGCAGAGAGGTCAAGGAGGATCAGAATGGAGTAGGAGCCATTGGATTTGGCAAGAAGGAGGTCATGGGTGACCTTAGAGAGAGCAGTCTCGGTAGAGTGGAGGGGACGGAAGCCAGATTGGAGGGGGTCTAGGAGAGAATGGGAGTTAAGGAATTCTAGGCATCGATTGTAGACGACTCGTTCTAGGATTTTGGAAAGGAAGGGTAGTAGGGAGATAGGACGATAACTGGAGGGGGAAGTGGGGTCAAGAGCGGGTTTTTTTAGGATGGGGGAGACGTGGGCATCACACTGCTCCTCACAGAACCAGAGTCCCACCAAGCCAACACCCTCCCTATATACCCAAGCTTTATCAGGGAGGGAGAGCATACAGAGAAACAATCCTCGGTTCAGTCAGGAACACAGGGCCTGGTTCTAGGAATGATCTGTGGTCAGGGAGGAGGTGAGCTGAGGGAGGCCCGCCCCTGGTTAGTGTCTCTGTTAAAGTTTGGCAGTGCCGAGGGGATCGGAATTCAAGGCCTGATCAGTAGCCAGACAATCAGTGGGCCCCAGTTGTACATCTTTTCCCTGTTAGCCTGTGGATAATCCAGAGTCGATGGTACTAATAAATTGGGGGCTCTGATATTTCCCAAACTCCCCTCATTGACCATCTAATCTCCTAGTCAAAGAGTCTTTTGAGGGATCCAATATCTCTTGGTCAGATGTTTGGTGAGCAAGCTGCACCCAATGTGGTACTGTGTATTTTAGTGGTGCTGGTATGTGCATGTTTCTCATAAGACCTGACAAGAATAATAATAATGCTACTTTTTAAGCACTTGCTATATGCCAAGCACTGTTCTAGGCACTGGGGGAGATGCAAATTGGACACAGGTTGGACAACAGTCCCTGTCTCATATGGGGCTCACACTTTTATCCCCATTTTGCAGATGAGGTAATGGAGGCACAAAGAAGTGAAGTGATTTGCCCAAGGTCACACAGCAGACAAGTGGCAGAGCCAGGATTAGAAGCCAGGTCCTTCTGACTCCCAGACCCATGCTCTATCCACTAAGCCATGTTGCTTATACATGTTTTCACCTGGAGTTAATTCATCGGCCTCATGCGTTAAAGAGCCTCCATTTTTCAAGGTTTCTCTAGATGGAGAAAATAATCTGTTTCTGTTCATTTCACGTGACTACCTCCTGCATTTTGTTTTTAGTGGTTTGAATGTGCTTGGACAGGCTGAGTCTGCAGGAGAAACACCATACCCTTTCCTTTGTAAATCCTTCAGCCGTCCGTTGATTCCCAGCTACCACTTTTCGGGAACACTGGTGAAATGGTATCTTTGAGGTGTGGGACCATCTTCTGGCCAAACACCCCTCACCGTCCCCAGGCCTTTCTGATCCATGTAGGCTGTTTCATAGAGAGGTGGAAGTCTCCAAGAATCATGGAGCTGGTTACCAGACAGAGGCCTTGACACCAAACTGTTGGGCATTAAAGCCATTCAAGCTTAGCTAATTCAGCTACCTGGATTAATTTAATTTCCTGAATTAAAGAAACTGCTGATAAAGGAATGTTACCCACACTCTGAAAATCTGGGGGCTCATGCCATCTGCCCAGAGATGACATGGAGTGGGGGCACAGCATGAACACTTCTCTCCCTCAGCCAGGCAGGGCACCTTCTGGAGAATGAGTTTATCCACCTGTTGAGGGCTTCATGGAGAGTACTGCCTGCCTGCTTCCAGAGCAAGATTTTCTAGGCTTTTCTTGCTTGACTGGGCGGGTGATACTCTCCTGAGCAAAACGTGACCAAAAGGAGAATGATCTGCAGGTGTATGTACATAGCTACCCCTTGCTGGACGCCTGACTCTACTTTTCCGCACACATGCTCGTCCCCTCCCATTTTTTTTAATGGTATTTGTTTAGCTCTTACTATGTGCCAGACACTATACTAAGTGCTGGTTTAGATACAAAGTTGGACACAGTCAACTTCCCCCATGGGGCTCCCCATCTTAATCCCCATTTTACAGATGAAGTAACTGAGGCCCAGAGAAGTGAAGTGACCTGCCCAAGGTCGCACAGCAGACAAGTGACAGAGCCAGCATTAGCACTCCCAGGCCTGGGCTCTATCCACTAGGTCATGCTGCTTCTCATCTCCCATTTCCTCCACATGTGCTCAAACCCGCTTTTTTTCTGTAAGCTGGTCCCTCAGTGTCATCCCAACTCTGCCGCTTGTCAGCTGTGTGACTATGGGCAAGTCACTTCACTTCTCTGTGCCTCAGTTCCCTCCTCTATAAAATGGGGATGAAAACTGTGAGCCTCACGTGGGACAACCTCATTTCCCTGTATCTACCCCAGTGCTTAGAAGAGTGCTCTGCACGTAGTAAGCACTTAACAAATACCAACATTATTATTATTATTATTATTTACTAGACCTACTCAGTATCAAATGGTAAGGCAGAATCACAAACATCAAAGTGCTGGAACATAGTCATCATCCTACCATCAAAATTCTACTCAACAAAGCTATGCTGGGTGGGACATATGAGGAGAATAAGTGACAGCAGAGTACCCCAACAACCGCTGGATGGAGAGCTGAAATTGGGAAACTGAAAACAAGATGGGGAGAGGAAACATTTTAAGGGCACAGAAAACAAAGCCTCAGGCAGTGCTGCATCCCAGCTCAAAACTGGGAGTCAACTGCAGAGGACAGACTACTCATCAAGAAGGGAGTGACACTCATTTGACCAAAAGCTTCATGAGGAATGAGAGGCAGAGATGGAAGAGAAAATAGCACCAGAAGCTGCAAACATTAACATGACAGCACAAGGGATATTGATTGTGCATAGTTGGGTGGGGACTGTGGATCCCTGGTTTTTCTTCTCGATATAAAAATTTACATTAGTAGTACCTTCTTTAAATGGGAAAGACAACTTTACATATATAAAATTGTCCTTCCCATATATACTTTTCCTGCCTGAAAAATCACATACATTGATGTGTTTACCCTGTAGTGTTACCTCTGACCCTGTCAACAAATCGAATGTGCTTTGAGACACAAACTATCCATTTGCAGGTGAGCTGGGGACAGTGAAATCTCTGCATTTGATTTCATTCTCTTAAGCTCATGTGCTTATTTTGCCTGCAAAGCCCTGCTGCACAATTGTCAAAGGCTCTATAACAGAAGCCAATTTGGGAAGGAGTTATTCAACCTTCCCCAAACTGACAGGAGACTTGGAGTGGAGGAGAAGGCAACAGAGCATATTATTGGGGGAGTGAAGGTGTGAAGTGTGCCTAGGGGCAGCTGACTGGTAGGGAGCCGTCTAGGGTCAGGAGAGCAGAGCTGTTATTTGTTAGTGACATGGATTATTAATTGTCAATGGGCTGGAAGACCAACAGCCCTGGGGCACCGGGAGGCTTCTTTCACTGACTTCTGGTGCCTCTCCTTATCTAAAGTGTCTGGAGGAGCAGGTGTCCTCTCTCCCCCTCCCCCCCTCAGCTTTAGAGCCTCCTTAGGAATTGGAAACCAAAACCAGGGCAGACCAATGCAGGGGAATAAGGAAGGAAAATAGTCAGGTCTCTGTTGGAAGGCTGCAGTTCTGTGAAAATCTTAGAAAATCTGTGTGCAATCACCAGACTAGTGGTGTTTGTGTCTGGTAGTAATAATAATCATAATTCTGGCATTTGTTAAGTGGTTACTTTGTGCCAGGCATTGTAGTATGCGCTGGGGTGGATACAAGCAAATCGGGTTGGACACAGTCCCTGTCCCACGTGGGGCTCACAATCTCAATCCCCATCCCACAGGTGAGGAAATTGAGGCACAGAAAAGTGAAATGACCCACCCAAGGTCACACAACAGACAAGCGACAGAACTGGGACCAGAACCCACAACCTTCTGACTCCCAAGCTCATGATCTACCCATTATGCCATGCTGCTTCCCATATAGTTTGTATTGGACTTGCTTATGTACCTGTTTTTACCAATTTAGCAAAATCTTATGCAGTAGATTAATCACCTCCCCTACAGGCATTTCTAGCCTGGAAGAGCAATTGCAAATTCTCTCCCAATTACCTCTTTTGCAGTTTTACACTTAACTATTTGACTGAGGGAGGTGATTGAGGGAGGTGCCAAGATGTGTAGGGCAGGGCGTGGCTTAGTGGTTAGAGCTTGGGCCTGGGAGTCAAAAGGACCTGGGTTCTAATTTCGGCTCTATCATATGTCTGCTGTGTGACCCTAGGCAAGTCTTTTCTCTTCTCTGTGCCTCATCTGTAAAATGGGGATTAAGACTGTGAGATCCATGTGGGATATGGATTGTGTCCAACCTGATTGGCTTGTATCTACCCTAACACTTTTAAGAGTGCCCGGCACATAGTACATGCTTAACAAATACCATAAAAAAGGCCAGGGGTGGGGGCTGCCTCTCCGGACTGTTGGAACAGATCACACCCCTTTCTCTCTGTTGGGCGAGAGGATTCATGATATCACTAGGTCCAGAAGAGGAGGAGGTGTATTGCCACTTATTATGTAGTCATTGTATGCCCAGGCCACTGGGGTAATAATAATAATAATTGTTGTACTATGTGGCATATACTGTACTAAATGCTGGTTTGACACAGTCGCTGTCCCACTTGGGGCTTAGAGTCTTAAGTAGGAGGGAAAGCATGTATTGGATCTTCAGTCTACAGATGAGGAAACTGAGGCACAAAGCTGGCATCAGGACCCAGGTCCTCTGACTCCAAGGCTAGTATTCCTTCCATTAGGCCAAGCTGTTCTTTTGACAGGGTATCTAATCAGGCACACTCCTTGTCCCAAGAGATGATGATAGCCAGGTACACAGACCAAAAATAGAAAAATACAAAAGAACAATAAATTGTTAAATTAACCATCCAGGATAGAAAGTGAAACAAAGAAGTTAAACCCAGTTCTTGAAGGGGAAGTCCTCACACTTCCTATATCTCCAGGGGGGCTTTGTTTCCAAACTGCCAGTTAGCTAATGCCTCCCGACATTAGCTCAGCTCTGAAGCCTCCTGCAGTGGAGGGGAGGGGTTGTTTCTGCCCTTCCCTGTTCTCTTCCTGCTCCCTCCCATCTCCCTCCCTACCTCCAGCAGAGCAGGTGGGAGTCTCTATCTGGATTAAGTGACTGCCCGACCTCTGAGGCAAAGGGCTAGGCCCACCCCTGCTCCCCGAGGCAATGGGGCTCTGAGCTATCAGAGCCTGGATAGCCATGGTCTGGGAGCTCTCTCACATCCTCCAGCCTGATCCTTTTTGCGGGGTGCAGGAGGGGAGAACAGCATGGGAAGATTTGGGGATGAATCTCTGGGGGCACATCTGGACCAAGGCCACAGTCAGGACACCTTACCAAGGCTGGGCAGCTCCAGAGCCTGGGAAGATGAAGCCTTAATTCCTCCTACTTCAACTGGAGCCCTACATGGGTCAGGAAATTAGTCTGGCCCAATCAGTGCTTAGAACAGTGCTTGGCACATAGTAAGTGCATAACAAGTACCATAATTATTAACTCCCTCTACTCTTACCCCTTACCCTCCCAACAGCCCTCGTGCATATTTGTATATATCATTTATTACATTATTTATTTGGTTAATGATGTGTATATATCTATGATTCTATATATCTTGATGATATTGAGGCCAGATTACTTGTTTTGTTTTGTTGTCTGTCTTCCCCGTTTAGACTGTGAGCTCGTTGTTGGGCAGGGATTGTCTCTATCTGTTGCCAAATTGTACATTCCAAGCGCTTAGTACAATTATCTGCACATAGTAAGCACTCAATAAATACAATTGAATGAATGAATCAATTGTTATCATTGGAGTGCCAGCAAAAGCTAGAGGGCCCTCTGGCCCTCAGCTGGCTTGGCTCCCATGAGTCCCTCCACCCTCGCCCTCTAGCCTTCTGTATTAGGATTCCACAGCCTGTTTGCAGATCTCTAACTCAGCTGGAGAAAGCTGCAGTGGATGCTGCTTCTCCCATGCCCCTAAAACCAACCAGCCCTGTTGCCTGGTCTCCATTCCCATGCCCTGGGCCACAGACATGACTCCATTCTGTGGCACAGGTGGAAACCAGAGGAGGGGGTGGTGGCGTAGGGCAGCATGGCAGTGCCTTCCGGCAACAGAGGGGAAGTTGAAGAGGGTGAGGTTTGAACAATAATAAGCGCTTACTATGTGCCAGGCACTGTATTATGGGCTGACATAGTTACAAGCTAATTGGGTCATCCACAGTCCGTGTCCCACACGGGGCTCACAGTCTTAATCCCCATTTTAGAGATGAGGAAACTTAGACACAAAGAAGTTACATGGTTTGCCTAAGTTCACATAGCAGACAGTTGGTAAGGCTGGGATTAGAACCCAGGTCATCTGACTCCCTGGCCCATGCTTTATCCCATAGACCATGCTGCTAATTCCAGGATGGTTGTGGCTATGGTGTTAGTGAACTGTTGACTCTATGACAAGAACTGTCATGAGCACTGGGAAAGAGATAGCATCACTAAAATTTGCCATTTCCTCTCCAACCAAACTGCTACCTTGTTAATACAATCACATCATCTCCCACCTTGATTACTGTATCAGCCTCCTTTCTGACCTCCCAGTCTCCTTTCCTTTCCCCTCTCCAGTCCATACATCACTCTGCTGCCTGGATCATTTTTCTACAAAAAAATTCAGGTCATGTTTTCCCACTCCTCAAGAAACTGTAGTGGTTGTCCATCCACCTCTGCATCGAACAAAAACTCCTTTGGCTTTGACTTTGGCTTTAAAGCACTCAATCACCTTGCCCCCTCCTATTAACCTTCCTACTCTCCTACTACAACCCAGACTACACACTTCACTCCTCTAATGCTTACCTTCTCACTGTACCTAGAGCTCATCTATCTCGCCACCAACCCCTCACCCACTTCTTCCCTCTGGCCTAGAACATCCTCCCTCCTCAAATACAACAGACAATTATTCTTACTCTCCCCCTATTCAAAGCCTTATTGAAGGTATATCTCCTCCAAGAGGCCTTCTCTAAATCTCTCTCTCCTCCCACTCCCTTTTGTGTCACCCTGACTTGCCCCCTTTTTTCATCCCCCATCCCAGGCCCACAGCACTTATGTACTATCTGTATTTTATTTCTTTATATTAATGTCTGTCTGCCCTCTAGACTGTGAGCTCACTGTGGGCAGGGAATGTGTCTGTTTATTGTTGTATTGTACTCTCCCAAATGCTTACTACAGTACTCTGCACACCGTAAGCCCTCAATAAATACGACTGAATGAGTGAACGAAAGAAGACAAGGTAAATAGAACGGGCAAGATAATCTCACACAGGCATCACCATCTAAGAGGAAGGGAGAGGAGGTATTTTGTCCCCACTTTTCATAGGAGGAAACTGAGTCCCAGTGGGTTTTGATGACTTGTCCAAGGTCTCACACATCAGGCCAAAGGTGGAGCTAGGAATAGAATCTGGGCTTCTTGACTACTAGCCCCATGCGCTTTCCTTTATCAGTCAATCAATCAGCCAATTAATGATATTTATGGAGTGCTTATTATGTGCAGAGCACTGTACCAAATGCTTGGGAGAGTACAACACAACAAGCGTAGATCTATACTCTCCCTAAAATGAGGAGCTTACAGACTAGAGGGGGAGACAGACATTACAGTCAATTACAGATGCATATATACATAGGTTTTGTGGGGCTGGGGGAGAGGTGAATATCAAAGTGCTTAGGGGGAACAGGCCCAAGTACATAGGCGTCGCGGAAGGGAGGACTTAGGCAAGGAATTAGTTGGAGAAGGCCTCTTGGAGGAGATTTGATTTTAGTAGGTCTTTGAAGGTGGGAAGAGGGATGGTCTGTCATTCATTCATTTGATCATATTTATTGACCACTTACTGTGAGCAAAACACTGTATTAAGCACCTGGAAGAGTACAACACAACAACAAAGAGACAAATTCCCTGCTCACAATCAGTGGAATTTATTGAGCACTTACTGTGTGCAAAGCACTGTATTAACCACTTGAGAAAATACAATATAAGAGAGGTGGTAAAAACGTTCCCTACGCACAGTGACTTTACACTATAGAGGGATAAGCTTACAGGCTGTTGGATATGAAGGTGGGGAGAGATCCAAGACAGGAAGAGGACGTGGGCAAAAAGTAAACAGCGAGCCAGATGAGATCTAGGTACAGTGAGTAGGTTGGTGTTAGAGTGAAATGTGCAGGCTGAGTGTTGTAGGAATTCAGCATCAAAAA
Organism: Ornithorhynchus anatinus; assembly: GCF_004115215.2. NCBI lineage: Eukaryota > Metazoa > Chordata > Mammalia > Monotremata > Ornithorhynchidae > Ornithorhynchus > Ornithorhynchus anatinus. Next base: position 47,501,663 of record NC_041749.1, read on the forward strand.
AACCATTGGAGGTTTTTGAGGAAAGGGGAAATGTGGAGTGAGTGAGAAGAATGATCCAGGCAGCAGAGTGACCTAAGGGCTGGATTAAGGATAGATTTTAGTCAGGGAAATCAGCAAGAAGGCTGATGCAGTAGTTAAAGCGAGCTAGGTTAAGTGGCTGAATCAGTGTGGTAGCAGTTTAGATGGAGAGGAAAGGGAATTCTAGAGATGTTGAGAAGGTAAGAGATATTGAAAAGATAAGTGACTTGCCCAAGGTCACACAGCAGACAACTGGCCAAGCTGGGATTAAAACCCAGGTCCTCTGATTCCCAGGCCCATGCTCTTTCTACTTGGCTACACAGTTCCCCAGCATTTAGGACAGTGCTTGACACATCGGAAGCATTTAACAAATGCTATTATCAGTTCTTTTCACAGTCTAGATTTGAGTAGATTTATAAAAACAGATGATAAGGCTGCTCAGTCTTTTCACTGCTCAATCTCAAGCAATTGTTAGACAGCTGCAGTGGAGAATGCAAGAATATAAGACCCCAGTCCCTGTCCCAGAGGTTTCCCCACCTAAAATGGGGTGGAAAAAATTCCCCACCATCCCCCGGCCCATCCCAGAGCTCAGTTGGCCAGAACTTTAACCATCCCTTGCACTTGGATTTATGCCCTTTATTCACTCCATCCTCAGCCCCACAACACTTGGACACATATTTGTAATTGATTTTAATGTCTGTTGCCCCTCTAGACTTAAGCTCCTTGTGGGCAGAGAAAGTGCCTTCCAACTCTGTGACGCTGTAATCTCCCAACCGCTTAGTACAGTGGTGGTATGGTAAATGCTCAATAAATATGATTAATGGATCAAACCCTTGTTACGGCCTCTCTCTTTTCCAGTAATCTGCAGCGTTACCTTGGGTTAAGGACTTCTATATCCCTTTCTGTGACATATTTGACTGACTTGATAGAGTAAAACCCTTCAAATTTAGCGTTAGCCTATGTTGCCTTTCGCTGAATGGAATGGGAAAGACAACACTTTGAAAACAAAATATTCCCATATTTCCACTGTTATTTCATCTTGCTGCTGCATTTATTGTGCTTTTATCACTTTTTAAACTATTCATATTGTTTTTGTCAATACTTTGGATCTTGGGAACTCATGAATCTGTTCTGCACGATTTCCTCGGGGAATGGTACTCTGCATCATGCTCTTTAGTTAAACAAGCTATTTTCATGGAACTAATGACAGAGCATCACCAGGGTGTGGCCGTCCAGGCCATCAGACTACAGCCCATAATTCAGAGTAAGAGATTTCCTTTCTAACTGGAGTGAGTGACCTAGCAGCCTGCCACCCTATCTGTCCTGCTTCCCAGCCCTCCTTCTGCAGCCACAGTTGACTGCATTTGCCTGCTTTCTGCTCTTGCAGGGGATGGGGCAGGGTCCTCTCACAGATGATGGCAGACTGGAAGGGGAGGAGGACTTTGAATAAGGGGAAGGCTGTAGTCAGTCGGATATGTGGGATGGGGAGGTGGTCCCAAGTCGAGTGAACAGTGGGAGCAAGGGGATAGAGGTGGGAGAGTCAAGCAGGAGGTACAGTTAGAAGGTTGGCTCAGGAGCAACGATGAGGGTGGATCAAATGCTTAGTACAGTGCTTTGCACACAGTAAGTGCTCAATAAATACGATTGAATGAATGAATCATGGACTAGTGATTTGGGAAGAGCCTTGAAGCTGACCAGGACCTCAAATGCCCTCCCTCCTCACATCCGCTAAACTAACTCTCTTCCCCTCTTCAAAGCCCAATGAGAGCTCACCTCCTCCAAGAGGCCTTCCCAGACTGATCCCTCCCTTTCCCTCTGCTCCTCCTCCCCTCCTGCAGGTGAATGAAATGACCCCTGTTGACATTCCTGTCCTCCGGGACAAAGGGCAGTCTGCAACTCCAAACCCACACAGGCCTTTACACACTTGCCTTCTGGGTCAGTCTTCCAGACATCTTACTAAAGCAAATCATTAGTTGCATTTGTATTCTTCTAGCAAAAGTCTGCTGTCTGGCCTTTGCTCCCCTTACCCCCGTGTGTGTGTATGTGTATGCTACTACTTTCTCCCTTGTTGCCGCTGAACGCTCTCAGAACAGACGTGCTAGCCTATCATATAGACATGGAGAAATGCTTATGGTCAAGATCTTCTAAAAGATGTAATCAGAGTTTAAATCACACCATTTCACAGGGATTTAGAGTCAATATCTCTTTGTGGGAGAGGAGAGAGGAGGGCAGGATGGGAAGGTGAGGAGCAGTGATGTTGCCACATTTGTGGGGAAAGAGATCCAGCTTTTCCTGAGCAATTAGATTTCTGACTCTAATCTGATGATTGCCCATTTAAGTCAGGCAGGACAGCAATAAGAATATCTGCAACAGTTGGCCATCCCTGAAAAATTTTGCCTAAAAAGTGGGATTCTTAAAACTTCTCATTTCTTCACTAGTTTGGGTTTTACATTTTTACATTCCCAGAACACTTGAACAACATCTGTTCCCAGGTGAGAACCAGAAATAATGAAATGAGAAAACTATCCCTTCCTCAACGGTAGATTTCCTATTGGGTCTTCGTTCCTAGCAACTGATCTTGAGTTAATTAACGAGCATATGTCTGTGCCTCACTCCCACCGGGCATCCCGCTGCCAGGTCTGTCTGGAGAAGGGATCCCACAGAGGTGGACATACAGATTTTTCTGCTATCAGATTGAGCCAGCACCCACCCTGCCTCTGCCACAGCAGGCAGCAGGGGCTTCAGAGGGCTCGATTCAAATCCTCGTGCCGAAGTCCTCGTTTGCTGTCTGAGCGTAGCTGTTCCTCTGTTGCTTTTGATCCTTGCAGCAAGTGTGGGCAGGCCAGTGAGTCAACTGGTCGAATGTCGGGGTTGACCAGAACACCAAGTCTTTGCCATCAATAAGAACCCCGGAAAACCCAGAAAAAATAATAATAGTAATTAATAGCAATGATGATAAAAATTACAACATTTTTCACCACTTACTCTGTGCCAAGCACTGTACTAAACCGTGGGGAAAATGTAAGATCATCAGGTTGAACACTGTCCCTTTGCCTGATGGGTCTTGAAATTTAAGAGAGAGGGAGAATAGGTACTGAATCCCTATTTTACCAGTGAGGAAATTTAGGCGCAGAGAAAGTAAGAGATTCACCCAAGGTCACACAGCAGGCAATTACAGGGAGCTGGGATTAGAATAATAATAATAACGTTGGTATTTGTTAAGCGCTTACTATGTGCAGAGCACTGTTTTAAGTGCTGGGATAGATACAGGGTACTCAGGTTGTCCCATGTGAGGCTCACAGTTAATCCCCATTTTACAGATGAGGTAACTGAGGCACAGAGAAGTTAAATGACTTGCCCACAGTCACACAGCTGACAAGTAGCAGAGCCGGGATTTGAACTCATGACCTTTGACTCCCAAGCCCGTGCTCTTTCCACCGAGCCACGCTGCTTCTAAGCTGCTTCTAAGCGTAGAAGCCAGGTCCTCTGTCTCCCAGGACCATGCCCTTTCTACTAGGTCATGTTGATTCTGTTGTCTTTCTTCCCAGAGTTGTAATTCAGCGCTGACACTGCCCCACTCCCAGTGAGGCATCCATCATTCATTCATTCTTTCATTCAATTATATTTATTGAGCACTTACTGTGTGCATAGCACTGCATTAAGCACCCTTGCTGAGTCACCTCCTGGCGACACCAGCCTCGTCAAATCAGGGTCTCTTTCCCACCGAGAAATTCCGTGTTTGTTCAGGATAGATGCCTTGCCTGGTTGGTCCCTTGTCTCTGTTCGTGGAGGCAGGATGCCAGGAGGATTTTCAAAGTGGCTTTTGTTTCCGTATTGGACTTTTGCTCATGGGTTTCAGTCCCATCACCTCATTGGTGCTGGCCCTGGTCTGGGTAGGGAGAGGGTGGCACAGGGGGCCTGAGCCGCTGGTTGGGACCAGGCAGCTGCAGACCTGGCTGCTTTCTCACTATAGGGGTGGGCAGGCAGCTGTGCTAGTCTGCCATGCCAGCAGCTGGACGAGGGAGGTGCATCCCTGCAAGAGGGGACACGAGTCCTGGGGATCTTGGGTCTGTGACTCTGCATCCCCCATCTTGTCCCACTGACCCAGCAGTGCCCCTGCCTAAGGTCCGGGCAGCCACGGCCCCATCTTTTTCAACTGATGAATGGTATTTATTGAGTGCTTACTTTGTGCAGAACACTATACTAGGTGCTTGGGAGAGTACAATATAATAGAGTTGACAGACACGTTCCCTGCCCACAACAAGTTTACAGTCTAGAGGGGGAGACAAACAAAAATGTAAATAATACATATCATTCAAAGATCTGTGCATAAGTGCTGTGGGGTCTAGGGTGAGGCAAGTATCAAATGCCTAAAGGTCAGAGATCCAAATGTCTTAGGCCATGCCGAAGGGAGAGGGAGCTAGGGAAAAGAGGGCTTAATTGGAGAAGGCCTTTTGGAGGAGATGTGGCCGTAATAATATATGGTATTTGTTAAGCACTTACTATGTGCCAAGCACTGTTTTAAGCACTGGGGTAAGTACAAATTTATCGGGTCAGTCTTTGCAAGGCAATGGCTTGGATGGGTGCAACAGAGAACAGTCAGCAAGCATGAACTCCAAGCTCCCGAGCAAATTCTGTCTCTCTGAGTATTAGTGGACCCTCCGCATTCCCTTCCCCGCATGATCTATCCTGCAGGGCTCGTATGTGGAGAGAAGCAGCGTGCCTTAGTGCTTAGAGAAGCAGCGTGGCTCAGTGGAAAGAGCACGGGCTTTGGAGTCAGGGCTCATGAGTTCGAATCCCAGCTCTGCCACTTGGCTGTGTGACTGTGGGCAAGTCACTTAACTTCTCTGTGCCTCAGTTCCCTCATCTGTAAAATGGGGATTAAGACTGTGAGCCCCACGTGGGACAACCTGATTCCCCTATGTCTACCCCAGCGCTTAGAACAGTGCTCGGCACATAGTAAGCGCTTAACAAATACCAACATTATTATTATTATTAGAGCACAGGCTTGGGAATCAAAGGATGTGGTTTCTAATCCCAGCTCCGACACTTGTCTGCTGTGTGACCTTGGGCAAGCCACTTAATTTCTCTGTCCCTCAGTTACTTCATCTGTAAAATGTGAATTAAGACTGTGAGCTCTGTGTGGGACAACCTGATTACCTTGTATCTACCCCAGCGGTTAGAACAGTGCTTGGCACATAGTAATCGCTTAACAAATACCACAATTATTATTATTAAAAGACAAACTCAACAGCAGTTCGTGGGGGCGCTGGAGGTGCCTCACACCTAAATGTCTTGGTCCTCCTTTTTCTGGCCTCATTTTGAATTAACTCCTGGTTGTTGTTGAAGTCCAATATTTGGGAGTTAGTTTTAATGTTCATCTGAATGAATCCAAATGAAGAACTGGTTGACAGAACTTCTGTCTTTTTTCCTCAGGCCTGGTTTCTCCCTCTCCTTCTCACCCTCCCTTTCCCTTTTCCTCCTTCCTCTTGTCCCTCTTGTCTTGTCTACCTGCCAGCTAGACACCGTGCAAAGTTCTGTCGGGGACATCTACTGGGTCCAGAAGGCTGTACTGGTTGCCTGTTGTGTGCAAATGTTTTATTGAGTGTCTACTGGGTGCCCAGAGCTGTGATGTGGAAATCCCTCCCTCTTCATATCCAACAGACCACCACTGTCCCCATCTTCAAAGCCCTCCTAAAATTAGATCTCCTCCAAGAGGCCTTCTCTAACTCTTTCATCTCCTCATCCTATCCACCCTCCCTTCTATGTCACCTATAAACTTGGGTCTGTTTCACCTAAGCACTTTGATACTCACCCTACCCCCATCCTCATAGAACTTATGTACATATCCTTATACTCTTCCCCTTCTCCCACCTTTAATCAATTTCAGTGTCTGTCCACCCCCCTCATTAGACTGTAAGTTTGATGAGGCCAGGGATCATGTGTTTTGTTGTGTAAGCTCCTCCCCTAAATTTTAAGCACCTTATGAGCAGGAATTGTGTCTACCAACTCTATTGTACTCTCCCAAGTCCTTAGTTCAGTGCTCTGCACACACTGAACACTCAATCAATATTATAGATTAAGTGATTGATTGATTGCAGATAATTCTGGGTATCTACATTTATGTCACCCATTGATTTATTTTGTTCCATGATTTCTGATCCTTCTCCTAAGAACTAAAAAGGAGTTCCCTTAACTAAAGTCAGCAAAAGCAAATAAAGAGAAGGAATTTTGTAAACTCCCTGAGGATAGGAACCTTGTCTACCTACTCCATTGTATTGTACCCTCCCAAACACTTTGTAGAGTGCTATGTATAAAGGAAGTGCCCAGCAAATACCACTGATTAATTTGTGGATCTTTGTCAGCATCTATTTAGTCACAGAAGCTAGGCCCAAGACAGACCGTGGGCCAAAGGAGACATAAATCCTCCTGCCCTGTTCTCAGTGGGCAGCTTGCAGGGGGACCAGGGTGGACTTTGATCCTCAGTCTCTCTCTGTACATGCAGGGGGCTTCCCCAGACCCAACCTGCTCTGGTCCAGAAACTACTAATTTCTTAATGGACCCCTTTGTTGTGGATTTCATCAAGTTGGGAACATTGCTGCTGTGCAGGCCTCTATACCGATGATCCAATTGATTCCAATCCAAATAATCCAGTTCAAACATCTCTACCATGCCCCAGGTTTAGTGGAGTGGTTAAGGATGGCAGATTTGCCTCCACGGTGTCAGAATGTCCAGCAATGTCCAGGACTGTGCCCCCCAAGCTAATACTTTTGAGAGATGTCATTCTAGTCTACACTCTGCTGGCCTTGGAGCTCTGGGCACTGCAGTACAAGGTATTGTTTCCAAGGCAGAGCTTCCATAGGGTCGTCAATGATACTAGGAGCCGGAAGATTGGGTAGGCCATGCTGTGGCCCTCCAAGTGGAAAGTTCCCTAATGGGACTGTCCTCCAGGGAGGAAGGGAGAGAGAGTTGGGGAAGTTGTGTGATAAAACTACAGAGACCCTAAATTCCCAACAGGAAGAGCTCCTATTTGAGGGTTTCTTAGAGAATCCAAAGAGTGAGAAAAGGAAGAAAGTGCATAGAATCTGTTTTTGAAAATACTTTTGTTCAACTGTCATTGATGCCTCACCAAACTCTTCCGGAGGCTTTTTGAGGCATCTGAGCGTAGACATTTCCAAAGACAGTCATGTCTCCCATAATGCACCAAAGCTTGTGTCAGAGTACGCCACCTTGAAGCCGTAAGCACTTGCACAACAAACAATGTCTTCCGACCCCCTCCCCAATCCCCTTTCCCCCGGTTGCCTTCTCTCCGGGCAAATGCACACCTGTGGGACTGACATCTCCACATCCCTTCACGGCATTCAGCCCAAACGTAGATGAACACACACGCTCTGGCAGAACTTCCTGCATGGTTTACCTCCTTAATTGCATTGCTATCAGCACTGCTGGTCTGCTAGCTTCCCCTCGTGGCCGGGTTCTCCATCAGCCTCAGACTTTGGCGGGTCTCCGGTTGGCGGTGGAGCGATCTTCCAGAGAGGTTGACTCATTTCTAGTCACTGGGAAAAACTCATCTCCTTAATAAGGCAAGTGATGGATGATTGTGGCTTTTTTTTTATCACCGTAAAACCTGTCAGAGGTGGGGAGTCTTTCAATTATAAACCTTCAGCTGCTATTTTGCTGGGATCTAAACACTCCCAAGGATCAAGAAGGAATCCTGCCACTTTAGGCAGGATTTGGCAAACCAGCATGAGCACCTCATTATTGTTGGTTTCAGTTTTACAAAGGCAAAATATCCTTAGGAGCAGGGAAGGCTCTAGGAAGGTTTTTCAGTTCAGATAAGCCAGCCAACAACTGGAAATGTGAGCTGAGGCTCCACAGGGCTATCTGTTGCTGTAGAAGCAGCATGGAGTAATGGCTAGAGGATGGGCCTGCGAGGCAGAAGGTCATGGGTTCTAATCCTGGATCCCCCACTTGTCTGCTGTGTGACCTTGGGCAAATTACTTCACTTCTCTGTGCCTCAGTTACCTCATCTGTAAAATGGGGATTGATACCATGAGCCCCATGTGGGACAGACTGTTTCCAACCCAATTTGCTTGTATTCATCCCAGTGTTTAGAACAGTGTCTGCCACACATTAAGCGCTTAGCAAATATCATTATTATTATTAGAATATCTATTTAAAGGAATGTAAAACAGGACTTTTTATGAACCTAAAACAAATGAGGCACCACTGTGGAATTAGTAATAGTAGTAGTGATAGCATTTATGAAGCACTTACTATGTGCAGAGCATTGTGCTAAACATTGGGAAAGACTACCCAGTTAAGAATTAGATATGGATCCTGTCCCTCAAGGGGCTGACAGTCACTGAATATAGGTGGGGGAGAGGACTAGAGACAGACACATTAGGAGCAATGAATCAATAAAACATTAAAACAACATAAGGAACAAGGAGAGATGCACAATACACACACAAAAAAACCAGGAATCGCTAGGGAGCTGTGGCTGGAGAAGCAGAATTTCAGGCTCCTCATGATTCCGAGTCCATGGTATATCCAAAGCCACAGAAATTAGAAATGTTTTTATGTTTCTTTATATGGTATTTGTTAAGCACTTACTATGTGTCAGGCTCTGTACTAAGCGCTAGGGTAGATAGAAGATAATCAGGTCGGACATAGTCCCTGTTCCACATTGGGCTCACGGTCCTAATCCCCATTTTACAGATGAGGGAACTGAGGCACAGAGAAGTGAAGTGATTTGCCCCAGGTCACACAACAGATAAGTGACAGGGACACCATTAGAACCCAGGTCCTCTGACTCCCAAGCCTGTACTCTTTCCACTAGGCCACACTATTTGTTTTAATGGTTTTTTCCCAGAAACCGAATTTCTGGGAAAGACTGTGGGAAACTTGATTTATTTTGGCGAAGTTTGATATCCATGGCAAAAATATCCTTTCATACGCTGTAGTTGGTAAATTGCTGCTAAGGATGTTTACTGTATGTCTTGTGTATGTACATATTCATACCTTCATTCGGAAGTGTTTATTGAGCACCTACCTACTGAGCCCCTACTGTATGCAAAGTGCTGTATTGAGTGCCTATTGGGTACCTTCTGTAGGCAGAACCCTTCAGTTGGAATCTATATATACAGAGCACTATACTGGGCACCTATGGTGTACAAAGTGCTGTAAAAGGCAATTCACGGAGCCCTCTTCTGAGTGCAGCGTGCCATTCCAGTTGCCTACTCCGTACAGAGCATTGGACTCCAAGCTCTAGGGAAGATGGTCTCAGAGAAAACAGTAGACTTTTCCTTGCCCTGAAGATGCCAAGAGACAGGCTCGGATCCAGCCTCCCCCTTTTCCACTTTCCTCTCATCCAGGATTCACGGACTCAGTGCTAACCGGTACATCATTCTCTTCTCCTCCAAAACATTCCCCTATTCTACAGGATTCTGGGCAATGGGTGGGATGTAGGATCATGAGAAATGGGGAACCACAGTTCCCAGGAATCAACATCATTGCAAGGATAAGCTTCATTCTCTTTTGACCTCAGTTCTGCCTCCGTTAGGGCCTGAATACTTCTCCAAGTGGACTGTCCAACACACACCCCATCATCCCCGTCATATGCACTATGACAGCCTTGAAATATCGATGGAGTGTGAGGGGCCTCTCCATCATTGGATTTCCAACCTGGTGTCCAAAATAGCAGGCAGCTTCTGTTTCCTTTCCCTACCCAGGTTACGCAGGATCTGCTAATACCATCACCAATCGTTGGTAACTCTCATTCTAAAACTGTTATCGCCTCGCCATTTAATAGTTCACAATTGCAAAGATTTCCCTTCAGCGTTTCTCTATCAGATTGGGTTTGTCCCTTCCATTCCGAGCATGGGGTAGGTTATCTGTGGGGGTGGGGTGGAATGTCATTTAATGATGTAGCATGCCTTTCTTTGTCTTCCTTCTGGAAAAGATTTGACATGGAAGGACAGCCAGGTTTGAGTTTTGTCTGCGTGGGTGACAAGCGGTTGACCGTAGATGGTTAAGTGACATAATTACCGAACACTGTGGAAAACCTTCTTTACTAACATCGTTTAGTCTGAAAATGTGTAATTCAAATGCCAGTTGCCATCACTATTAGCTATCCTGCACAGGCAAATGGTATGTTGTCTTTTTTATGTGTAACAAATTTGCAAGCACAGCTGCTCTAGTGTTTTTAATGGAATTTTAAGTTGCAATAACTTTTTCAACAGGAGACATGGAGATAACCCAGGTTTATTGTGCGGGTGATGTGTTGTTGCAGCTTCATGGAAATACACAGTGAACACCTCTTTTTCTCTTGCTGTTTTTTGCTGCCATGATTTTCACCCTTTGTCGGGCAGTGATAAGAGCAATGTTGGCCTGCTCAGGTTGGGACACTACTGGGACCCAGCCTGGAATGTGGTTGGGACCCCTTTTGGATTCCTACCCCCACTGAGGCATAGTTGAGCTCCAGATTGACACATGATTGGGATCCATTGGGAGCAATCCTGTTGGGACCCAAATTGGAACAAGATTCATATACCCACTGGAACATGGTTGGGAGCCAGATCGGGGCATGGTTGGAGCCCATTGGTATTGACACTATTAGGACCTAGGTTAGGATGTGGTTGGGATCCAATGGGACCTAGATTGGGGCAAGATTCATAACCCCTGGGAACCAGTTGGGACCCAGTCTGGAACATGGTTGGGATGCCCAGCTGCATCTGTAAGCTTTAGTGCCTTACTGTCACCACTCCCAGGAAAGGCAATTAGATGATCTCCATGGACAGCATTTGGGAACAAGGTTATCAGAACTTTGAGCAGAGTTTCAAAGTGAGCAGCCAGTCCTCCTCACACACCAGGCTCAGCATAACAAGCAGTTGTCTCCCTAGGAGTGGTCCTCTGGGAATTAAGCATTGATTATGGTGTTTATTCTATGTTTTCTGGGTGCCGAGCATCTTGCTAAGCCTTGGGAAAGATAAAAGATTCTCAGACTGTACATCAAACTCAGCCCCTAGCCTACTTGGGGATTTCAATATAAAAGGCAGGGAGAGCGGGGATCCTATCTCCACTGTTCAGAGAAATAAACTGAGGCCTGGGGAAGTTAAATGTCTTGCCTAAGGTCATGGAATTAGCCACAAGCAGAGCTAAAACGAAAACCTGGGTCTCCTGGCACCCAATTCTGTGCTCTTTCCACTAAACCAAGCTGCCTCCCAGCATAATCAGCATTCAGGAATGCAACCAGAGGATTGTGGAGGTCACATCTTCACCTAAGACCACAGGGTGTTACCCAATTTAACCAATTTCTACCCACCCAACCCCTTTTATGCATTCACTCATTCAATCATATTTATTGAGTGCTTACTGTGTGCAGAGCACTGTACCAAGTGCTTGGGAGAGTATAGTACAACAATGAACAGACAGAATCCCTGCCTACAATGAGTTTACAGTCTAGATGGGGGGAGACAGACATTAATATAAATAGACAGACATTAATATAAATAAATAAATTACGGATATGTACATAACTGCTGTGGGGCTGGGAGGTAGGAAGAACAAGTCAGGGCGACGCAGAAGCGATTAGGAGAAGAGGAAAGAGGGAGCTTAGTCAGGGAAGGCCCCCTGGAGGAGATGTGCCTTCAATAAGGCCTTGAAGTTGGAGAGAGTAATTGTCTGTCAGATTTGAGGAGTGAGGACATTACAGGCCAGAGGCAGGACATGGGTGAGGGGTCGACAGCAAGATAGGGAGATCAAGACACAGTGAGAAGGTTAGCATTAAAGGAGGGAAGTGTTTGTGGGCTGGGTTGTAGTAGGAGAGTAGCAAGATGAGGTAGGGGGTGATAAGGTGATTGAGTGCCTTAAAGCCAATGGTGAGGAGTTTTTATTTATGGAGGTGGATGGACAACCACTGAAGTTTTTTGAGGAAGGGGGTTAACTTTCAAAAAAAACATAAATCGAACTGCTTTAAAACTTAAGGTTTTTAACAGCTTCATTGCCAAATAGTAAGGTAGAACCAGAATGGATTTGCTTCATTTTAGCTCCTTCGTATGATGAATTGTCAATCCCTGCAGTGTCGGAAATACTTTTAGAACTATAGTTTTGGAAATTGACACCTGAAAGGTGAAGCGCACCCCCCAAAACACACACACAATTTTTTTCCAAAGGAGCTTCCTTTTTCTCCCACTGTATCTGCCACCCATTGGCAATTCGGCTTATCCCATGTGAGGGTGATCATTTCTCTCAATCCAGTGAGATGCCCATCCCTCCAAACTGAGGCTTGACTGGTGCTCAGTCTGTGAATGGAGCCAGCGTCTGAGCTCCTGGTGCCCTCAAGGAGCTGTGGTTTCAGTCAATGCAAAAACACCAGAAAGGAGAAGTTTCACCACCAAGCTCCTTGCCATGAAGCTATATTTGTAAGTAAATCACTAATGTGAAAGTTAATAGCCCCAAGTTTGAAACTTCTGAAATTTAAGCCTGAATTTCCCCTGCACACTTGGTAGAGTACAATGCAACTTAGTTGGTAAACATGTTTCCTGCCCCAGCAAGCTTACAGTCTACAGGGGGAGACACAGTAATATAAACTCAATACATTTTGCGATTGCACCTAAGCGCTCTGGGGCTGAGGATGGGGTGAATACCAAAGGGTACAGATCCAATTGCTTAGATGACATGGAAGGAAGAGGGAGTTGGGGAAAGAGGGCTTAATTGGGGAAGGCTTCTTCGACTACAGTAGAGTTAGTAGACACAATCCCTGCTCTTAAGGAGCTTACACTTTAATGGGAGAGATAGACACTAAAATAATATACTGATTGGAAGAAGAGTAGATATGTAGACGAGTGAGTGTTTTAACAATAGACTTTGTAAGTCGATATGTACAGAAGAGCTAGAGCGGGTTGTGAGTACAGAAGAGCCAGTTGATGCAGAAGTGGTTGCGGAGGATACAACCTGGCAGAAGAGAGGTTAATCAGGGAAGGCTTCCTGAAAGAAATATGATTTCAGAAGGGCTCTGAAGATAGAGAGGAGTTGTGGTCTATTGGATTGGAAGGGGACATGAATTCCATTTTTTTTAAATCCTAGAAATCCATTCTCTGTCTATACATTTATCTATGCTTCTTAATTTTCCATTCCATAAAAGGGAGATTGTTTTCAATCCTCCCAGCTTGGTCTCACTGAGGAGCATGAGCCCCCGAGGGACAGAGACCAGGTCTAATTCCTACCTGCATATTCTTCACAGAGCTTAGTACAATTCTCTGCACAAAATAAGTGCTTAATAAATGCTACTGTTACTACTAGAGAGTGTGGTCTTCAGAATGGCCACTGCCACAGATGGGACCACTTGCTAGCCAGCAACTGGGAGAGGGGCTGCCTGCCTGGAGTAAGACTTGACAAAGATCAAGATGCCAAGAGCAGAGCTGGGATAAGAACTCAGGTCTCCTGACTCTCAGCCCAAGCTATTTGCACTAGGCAGTTCTACGTCCCCAGATATGAACTGAGCCCTCCGGCTTATCCCCAAGAAGGTCCCTCCCAGCAAGACTGGAAAGAAATGGATGATGTTTTCTCTTTTCAAGTCTCCACTAGGGGTTGCAGCCCAAAAGCTGCAAAACATTCTTCCTGTTGTGGACAGACTCTCTTCCTGTGAGACTTCAGAGCGTCCTTTGGGTGGTGCCAATCCCTACCTGTCTGGGGTGAAGCCCAATCAGGACCAAGAGCATTACCAGGTTGGCAAATTACCTGCCTTGTAGATTGGTTCTTTCCTCCACCCCTCTAACCAAGTCCCGACTGCCTCCTTTGTACAAGGAAGGTCTGTGACCATCTGGAAGTCTTGAAACAGTGGAACCTTTCTGGCCTTTAGAGCCGGGGGATTTGGCTCCGTCTGTGTTTGTGCAGATGGCATCTCAAGGGAGAAAACTTTCCCAGTTCAATAATTGCTACCTCTTGCCTTTATCTTGCCTCCTTTTTCCCCATGAGAAAAAATATGAACACCAGCCTCAGAATAACACAAGAAAGTCGGCCCATTATGACAGTGTTTGTCACAAAATGATGTGTTGGATAATGTATTCCTCAGTCCCTAAAGAAGAGAATAGGTGGTAATAACTACTGAATCGAATCCTCGCATTGCAAAAATTGGAGAGCTGTAGCCCTAGGTAATTGGAGAAAGAGGCTTGGTTTATTTTCCTTCTTCAAATCCTCGTCATCTTCGTTAAGTCCCTCATCTATATGCAGAAACATAACCCCTGACTTTGATTCCCTGGGTGTTTACCTCGTGGAAAAACCATGCCTTCTGCAGCACAGAGGTGTAATAAATGAGTCTCAATGAAACATAGAAAAGTGCCCCTCTGAAACAGAATCTGGACCCACACTGCAAGGCTCTGCAAGTGAGCATTTGCAAGACTACGGTAGGGCCGTGGGCCTGTGAGCCATCTGGGGCCTTGTCCTCCACTTAGGTTGGGGTACTCTCTGCGTGCGAGAGTTACTATGGTCCCTGTCATGGGGAACATCAGAGTAGAAGACTGGCAGTGGCGTTTCTTCCTCGGGGTTATGACAGTCGGCCTGGGAGCATCCATGGGGTTCAGGGCCCATCGAGAAAACAGCAGGAGAGGAGGATGGAGTCAAGACAACAGCCTGGTGTACAGGTGACACAACTGCCTTTCGGCTTGACCCATGGGGCCAGCAACAGTTGTGGGGGGCGTCCACCCTTCAGTGAACCAGTATCCTTCCTGCCCCCAGGAGAAGGGGCCAGTTTGGGCCCTGGAAGCCAGAAATCCTTCAAGGGTGGGTTTTGGGGAGAGTGTTCGCCAGTCCCCCCTCGACCTTTTCCCCTCTCCCTTAGCCTGGAAGGCATTCTTTGTGTAGGTATAGCCCCAGGGAGGGTGGCAGAGTTCTGCATGCTTTAGTCTTGAAAAGAGCAGAAGGAGAAGGGGAGGAAGAGGGGGTCTTCCCCTTTCATCAAGATCTTAATCTGGGATCACCTACTCTTCAATGTACTGTGAACAGGGCTCCCAGTGAGCCAGTGGGGCCTGCACTGTTGCACTGTTCACTTCATTTCTCCCAGAGGAAGCTGCGAGGCACACACATGCATCGCTCTCCCACCAACACCTCTTGTCCCCCCAACACACACACACATACACACAAATACATATAGACATTCATTCAATCGTATTTATTGAGCACTTACTGTGCGCAGAGCACTGTACTAAGAGCTTGGAAAGTGCAATTCAGCAATAAAGAGAGACAATCCCTGCCCACACCAGGTTTACAGTCTAGAAGGGAGGAGACAGACATCAAAACAATTAAACAGGCATCGATATAAATAAATAGAATTATAGATATATATATACATTAAGGCAAGTAAACAGGGATCATTATAAGTAAATAGAAATATAGATATACACATATATTCATAAGGGCTGTGGGGCGGGGGGGTGGGGAGAGCAAAGGGAGCAAGTCGAGGTGATGCGGAAGGGATGGGGTGCTGAGGAAACGGAAGGCTTAGTCTGGGAAGGCCTCTTGGAGGAGTTGAGCCTTCAGTAGAGCTTCAAAGGGGGGAAAAGTGATTGGTGGATTTGAAGAAGGAGGGCGTTCCAGGCCAGAGGTAGGATGTGGACCAGGGGTCGATGGTGGGACTGGTAAGACTGAGGCACAGTGAGAAAGTTAGCACCAGAGGAACGGAGTGTGTGGGCTGGGATGTAGAAGGTGGGAAGGAAGGTGAGGTAAGAAGGGGCAAGGTGATGGAGAGCTTTGAAGCCAGGAGTGAGGAGTTTTTGTTTGATATGGAGGTTGATAGGCAAACACTGGAGATTTTTGTGGAGGTGGGTGACATGCCCTGAACGTTACTGTAGAAAGATAATCTGGGCAGCAGAGTGAAGTATGGACTGAAGTGGGGAGAAGTTGGAGGTTGAGAGGTCAGAAAGGAGGATGATGCAGTAATCCAGTTGGGACAGGATGAGTGATTGTACTAACTTGGTAGTGGTTTGGATGGAGAGGAAAGAGCGGATCTTGGTGATGTTGTGAAGGTGAGACCAGGTCTTGTCGTGGATAAACTCCTGGTTGGCTCCCAGCCTCCAGTCTCTGCCCACTCCAATAATAATAATAATAATGTTGGTATTTGTTAAGCGCTTACTATGTGCCGAGCACTGTTCTAAGCGCTGGGGTAGACAAAGGGGAATCAGGTTGTCCCACGTGGGGCTCACAGTCTTAATCCCCATTTTACAGATGAGGTAACTGAGGCACAGAGAAGTTAAGTGACTTGCCCAAAGTCACACAGCTGACAAGTGGCCGAGCCAGGATTCGAACCCATGAACTCTGACTCCAAAGCCCATGATCTTTCCACTGAGCCACACTGCTTCTCAGGCAGGAGAAGAGGAACAGGAACAGGAGCAGGAGCAGGAGGCAGGAGAAGAGGAGAGGAATTCAAGGCGGTTAGTGTGGATGACTAGATCTAGGAATTTGGAGAGGAAGGGTAGGAGAGAGATGGGGCGATAACTGGAGGGGGCTATGGGATCAAGGGAGGATTTTTTTTAAGATGGGAGAGATGTGGGCATGTTTGAAGGCAGTGGGGAAGAAGCCACTGGAGACTGAGAAGTTGAAGATGGTAGTTAAGGAGGGAAGGAGGGGAGGGGTGAGAGTTTTTAAAAGATGCGAAGGAATAGGGTCCGATGAGCAAGTGGAGGGGTGGCACTTGAGAGAAGGCAAGAGATCTCCTCTGCAGATACTGCTGGGAAGGATGGAAAAGTTGAAAAGGGGGCCTGGGGGTGGGGGGGTGATTTTGGGGAGCTCATACCTGATGGTGTTCATTTTCTTAATGAAGTAGTTGGCCAGATAGTTGGGGGTAAGAAATGGGGGATGGGGAGAGGGACAAGGGGCCTGAGGAAGGAGTTAAATGTCTGGAACAACTGATGAGGGTGATGGGCATGGGTGTCAATAAGGGAAGAGAATTAGTTTTGCCGAGCAGAGGAGAGGGCAGAATTAAAGCAAGAAAGGACAAACTTGAAGTGGACAAGGTGGGCCTGATGTTTAGATTTCCACCAGCAGCGTTCAGGGGCTCAAGCATAAGAGTGAAGGAGGTGGATAATGGAAGTGACCTAGGGTTGTGGGTTAGTGGTGCTAGAGCGGCAAAGGAATTGGGGACTGAGTGAGTTGAGTAGAGAGGGTGGGGTTGAGAGCATCTATTTGGTCATCAAGAGTAGGAAGAATGGAGGCTAGGTAGGGTGTGATACGCTGAGAGAGGTGGATGGGGTCAAGAGAGCGGAAGTCTCTGTTGGGGAATAGTAGAGATTTATGGGGAGGAGGAGTGTGAGAGAGGAGGCAAGTGAGAAGGTTGTGGTCAGAGAGAGAGATTTCAGAGTTGGTGAGGGTAGAGATTGTGCAGTGGTTAGAGATGATGAGATCGGGTGTGTGCCCAAGTTGGTGGGTGAGGAAGGTGGGATGGAGCAGTAGGTCGGCAGAGTTGAGGCCCCCAACTCTGACACACAAACATACAGAACTCTCTTTTCCTTCCTTGGCAAAGACCTTGTCTTTGATGGCCCCGGCCAACAGTGATCAGTTTTTCCCTCAGGCCTCACTTCATTTCACATCACAATAATAATAATGATGGTATTAAGCGCTTACTATGTGCCAAGCACTGTTCTAAGCACTTGGGTAGATAGAAGGTATTCAGGTTGTCCCACGTAGGGCTCACAGTCTTAATCCTTATTTTAGAGGTGAGGCAACTGAGGCACAGAGAAGTTAAGTGAATTGCCCAGAGTCAAACAGCTGACAAGTGGCAGAGCAGGGTTTAGAACCCACGACCTCTCCCAAGTCTGTGCTCTTTCCACTAAGCCATGCAGCTTCTCAGATATTCACTTCCCAAATGTATGAGTCCTAGATCATGCTGGCTTGGCTCTTGATGTTGATCAATCAATCGTATTCATTGAGTGTTTAGTGTGTGAAGAGCGCTCTACTAAGCTCTTGAGAGAGTACAATACAATAAAGTTGATAGACATGATCCCAGACCTCAAGGAGTTTACTGAATTATGGAGGAGCATGAAAGACCAAACACAAAGCACAGAGAACCAGCATGGCCTAATGGATAGGTCATGGGCCTGGGAGTCAGAAGGACCTGGGTTCTAATGCCGGCTCCACCACTTGTCTGCTGTGTGAACTTAGGCAAGTCACTTAACTTCTCTGTGCTTCAGTTTCTGAGTCTGCGAAATGGAGATTAAAACTGCAAGCCCCACTTGGGACAGGGAAACTGCCCAACCTGATTAGCTTGTATCTTCCCCAACGCTTAGTACACTGCCTGGCACATAGTAAGCACTTAACAAATATCATTAAAAAACCCCCACAAGATTCCCTGCTCTTGAAGAGCTTACAGTATGATGGGGTAGGCAGACATTCAAATAAACTAGAAATAGGGGAAATTCAGAGCATAATGAACATCCCTAAGGTAATTTACCATTTGTGTAGGGCAAGAGCCACCAGCTGTGTGCAGTTAATAATGTTGGTATATGTTAAGCGCTTACTATGTGCCGAGCACTGTTCTAAGCACTGGGTAGATACAGGGTAATCAGGTTGTCTCACATGAGGCTCACAGTCTTAATCCCCATTTTACAGATGAAGTAACTGAGGCACCAAGAAGTTAAGTGACTTGGCCATAGTCACACAGCTGACAGGTGGCAGAGCAGGGATTAGAACCTCTGACTCCTAAGATCGTGCTCTTTCCACTGAGCCACTCTGCTTAAGACCTGAGTCATTTCTAGCTTGGTATTTGACTTCCAGCAACTCCCACGATGGGCCATCCCACAGCACAACCTAAAGAGGCAGCCGACTCAGCTGAGTGAGGTGTTGGAAATGGCAAATTTCTCAGCTCATTTGAATGCCTGCGGAAAGGAATTTCAGTGATGACAGGAGGAACGGCATGGGGCCTCCAGAAAGGGAATGTCTGGCCATCCCAAGCCACGGACACCTCTGGCACAAGCTATACTAGTGCAGGGCCAGGTACACAGCCATCCCTTTTTCTGTGGGTGTGTGTCCATCACACCTAGTTTGGAAAACGCTGGGGTCAAGCTCCACTCCATTCGGCCCCAAAGCCACCATTCCCATTTCAGAGGACTCCATTAATGGGAAGCAGCGTGGCTCAGTGGAAAGAGCCTGGGCTTGGGAGTCAGAGGTCATGGGTTCTAATCCCGGCTCCTCCACTTGTCAGCTGTGTGACTTTGGGCAAGTCACTT
This sequence comes from Ornithorhynchus anatinus, assembly GCF_004115215.2. Classification (NCBI taxonomy): domain Eukaryota; kingdom Metazoa; phylum Chordata; class Mammalia; order Monotremata; family Ornithorhynchidae; genus Ornithorhynchus; species Ornithorhynchus anatinus. The sequence goes on from NC_041749.1 coordinate 47,520,901, forward strand.
AACTTCTCTGGGCCTCAGTTACCTCATCTGTAAAATGGGAATGAAGACTGTGAGCCCCATGAGGGACAACCTGATCACCTTGTATCCCCCCAGCGCTTAGAACAGTGCTTTGCACATAGTAAGCGCTTAACAAATACCAACATTATTAATTATGTAAACCTGCCATCCCAGAGCTACCCGCTCTCAAATTGAACAGCCGTAAAGTAGTGGCCTCAGGCTGCCTGTTTACAAAGTCTGAACACAGCCCTCCTGCAAAGCTAAAGTGGAAGGAATTAACCGAATAAAATATCAGATCATGACCACTGCACCTTGGGCGTCACTAATGTCCAGTTCTGCATGTCCAAGTCTGCATGTCTGATTCTGGTGTTTCAAACTGGAGGCTAGGTTGGCTGGGTCAGGGCAGGTGCCACCCACATGGTCTTGGGGACCCTTGGGTTGGTGGAACAATGACAAAACCTGTGAGTGCTGAAATACAGAGTCTTGAAGCAGAGAGGGATCAGGACCTCAGTGATTCAATTTAGTATTATTATTATTACTATTATTATTATTGTTGTATTTATAAATCACTACATGCTGCATGTTCAATACTGCTGTAAGGGCTGGGGTAGATAGTTGTTAATCAGGTTGGACACAGTCCATGTCCTACATGAGAGGTTTGCTGTCTAAGTGGGAGGAAGACCAGGCATTGAATCCCCATTCTACAGATGAGGAAAATGAGGCACAGAGAATTTAAGTGACTTAACGAAGGTCACACAACAGGCAAGTGACAGAGCCGGGTTTAGAACCCAGGTCCTTTGACTCCCAGGCCTGTGTTCTTTCCACTGGGCCACGCTGCCCCTCACAGGAGCCTCCTCTCCCACATCCAAGAAAATATTTTATCTCGAGTTTGTGTTCTAGTCCCTAGATTTACTTGGAATGCCCCCCGCCCCGCTCCCACTCAGAAATCTGCAGGTCCTTTTCATGGATCGTGGGGCTGGTGTGAGACCCGGGCAGGCCCTGAGGCGGGAAATGTAAAGGCCATCTCCACGGCCCCCTCACCCTTAGGCTGGCGCCTGTTTGCACATGACACTGCGGGCAAGGTACTTGATTGATTACCAATCAATCAAGGGTATTTATTGAGTGCTTACTATATGAGGAGCACTGTACTGAATGGTTGGGAGAGTTAAATACAATAGAGTTGGTAGACATGATGCTGGCTTACAATCTACTGCTTAAGCAGCATAAGGTAAAGCCATCTTTCTCCCCTTGCCCTAGAGCCCCCTTGTTCCCTCCCATGTCCTTGGGCACTCAGGTGGAAAGAGGCTGAATGCCACCCAACCTCTAACAGCATGATTGTCCCGAGGCCACTTCCTCTGTGGTTTGCCAGTGGAAGCCAATCTGCCTGTGCAGAGTACAGACAGCTGAATGTTGAACACCCCAGGCCGGAGAATGGGGCAGGTCCAGGGGGACAGGAAGTCTGGGTGTTCTGCTGCTTCCTGCAACCCAATACCACAGCGACTTTGGGCCCAGAAGAGCCTAGGGTCTTTGGGGAAGTCTCAGACAACTTGAGGGTTCATAGGCAGAAGAGAAAGATGATATGAACCAGACAGTCTATGAGCTTTTTCCTGACCTTTCATTCTTATAGTTTGCAGAACCATAGTTTGGTGGTCTACATTCATAAATAATCCCGTGGATAATTTTCGAGCCCATGATGACCTATCACTGAAATAGCGGGAACACTGCCTTCTTCTCAGTCCAGGACAGGCAAAGGGTGTGAAGGTCCAGTTCTTTCCAAGGTGATTCTGGGATTCCCCTCCCCAGACCAGGGCCCTGGACACCTGGAAATAGGAATGGGGTTGTCTGTCCTTGTGCCCATCCATCTGCCACCTACCCCTCTGTCCTGTATTCTGGTCCACATGGCCACATCTTCCCCCCAACACCTCCACAATCCATCCTATCTCTCCATCATATCTCTCCATAAAACAGTGGCCTAGTGTCTTTATTTTAGGAGTGAATCACACACAGGGCAAAGATCCTTCTTGGCCTGTGAATTCCTCCCTCTGGCTGGGCCCTCATTCTGGATATTGGCTCCTGGGGTGTGTGGGGTGGCGAGACAGGCCAACACCATTTGAAGGAAAGCAGCAGTGTTCGATCCTGCCATTTAGAGGCCCGGGGACCCCAAGCTGTGGTGGCCCCAGGCAGCTGAGGTAGGGGGTGGGATCGGGGAGGGATGGGCATGTATTCCCTCATATAGCAGGTGGATAGGGAAATCTGCAGCTCTTTTTCATTATTATTAATATTAATGATTTAGCATGGCCTAGGTTCCCTTAACTCCAAAGAAACTGCCACCTCAAAGATCACAAATGATCTCCTTCTTGCCAAATCCAATGGCCTTGACTCCATCCTAGTCCTCCCCAACCTCTCAACTGCCTCCGACACTGTTGACCGCCCACTAATCAAAGATTACTTAACCTCGGCTTCACTGACACTGTCCTCTCCTGGTTCTCCTCCTATCTCTCTGGCCACTCATTCTCAGTATCTTTGTCAGGTTCCTCCTCTGCCTCGCATCCTCTAACTGTGGAAGTCCCTCAGGGCTCAGTTTTGGGTCCCCTTCTATTCTCCATCTCCATCCATTCCCTTGGAAAACTTATTCATTCAGTGTCTTCAAGTACCACCTTTATGCAGATGATTTCCAAATCTACATCTCCAGCTCTGATCTCTCTCCCCTTCTGCAGTCTTGCAGCGTGGCTCAGTGGAAAGAGCCCGGGCTTGGGAGTCAGCGGCCATGGGTTCGAATCCCCGACTCCGCCGTTTGTCAGCTGTGTGACCTTGGGCAAGTCACTTCACTTCTCTGGGCCTCAGTTACCTCATCTGTAAAATGGAGATTTAAAAGTGTGAGCCCCACGTGGGACAACCTGATCACCTTGTATCCCCCCAGCGCTTAGAACAGTGCTTTGCACACAATAAGCGCTTAACAAATACCACCATTATTATTCTTGCCTCAAACTTAACATGTCCAAAACATGTTCTTATCTTCTCACCCAAACCCTGTCCTCCCCATAATTTTCCCATCAATGTAGGCTGCACCACCATCCTTCCTGTTTCGCAAGTCTGTAACTTTGGAGTTATCCTTATCTCATCTCTCTCATACAATCCACATATTCAATCTATCACTAAATCCTGTTGGTTCAAACTTCATCACATCTCTAAAATCCCCCCTTTCCTCTCCATTCAAACTGCTATTACTTTCATCCAAGCACTTATCCTATCTCGCCTTGATTACTGTATCAGCCTCCTTGCTGATTTCCCTGCCTTCTGTCGCTCCCAGCTCCACCCCACTTCTCTCTGCTGCCTGGATCATTTTTCTACAAAAGCACTCAGTCCATATTTTCCCACTCCTCAGGAGCCTCCAGTGGTTGCCCACCTACCTTTGCATCAAGCAGAAACTTTGGTTTTAAAGCACTCAATCACCTTGCCCCCTCCTACCTCACCTTGCTACTATCCTACTACAATTCAGCCCGCACACGTAGCTCCTCTAATGCCAATTTATTCACTTTACTTCTATCTCATCTAGCTCACCTCCAGCCTCACGCACACATCCTGCTTCTAGGTCCTCCCTCTTCATATAGGACAGACAATTACTCTCCCTACCTTCAAAACCTTATTGAAGGCTCATCTCCAAGAGGCTCATCTCCTTGACTAAGCCCTCATTTCTTCTTTTCCCACTCCCTTCTGTTTCACCCTGATTTGCTCCCTTGATTCGCCCTTTCCTCAGCCCCACAGCATTTATGTACATATCTGTAATTCATTTATTTATACTTATATTTTATGTCTGTTTCTCCCTCTAGCTCACTGTGGGCAGGGAATGTATCTACTAACTCTGTTGTATTGTACAGTCCCAAAAGCTTAGTACAGTGCTCTGCACACAGTAAGCACTCAATAAATGTGATTGATCGATTGATTGAATGGACATCCCAACATTGACCCTAGCAATAAGACTTGACACTAACACTGTCTCACCCACCTGCCTATGGCCCAGCTGGATGAAAATCAGGCAATAGGCCTAATGAGGACTCTACTTCTCCATCCTGTTCCCATTTTGTCATTTTTCTTGGGATGTGGAGTGGTGGAGGATGTGGTACAGGGGATTCTTGTCTCTGAGCGAGACAGCTGACAGCAGACACAGCTGCATCCTTTCCTTTTGTGAGGGCAAGGATGCAGGGGAGGAGGGATTGAATGGAACCAGTTTGGCGATGAGCATTTGAGTGTCCCCAGGAAATTTGAAAAGTCTTAATGATGCTGCCCTTTTGCCGTCTGTGTTTCATCTGCTGATGGTCGGTACTCAAACAGCAGTGTGACTTAGTGGATATAGCACAGCCTGGGAGTCAGAAGGACCTGGGTTCTAAATCTTGTCTCTGCCATTTGCCTGCTGTGTGACCTTGGGTAAGTCACTTAACTTCTCTGTGCCTCAGTTTCCTCATGTAAAATGAGCCCCAGTTGGAACAGGGACTGTGTCCAACCCGATTAGCTTGTATCTACCCCAGCACTTTGTACAGTGCCTGGCACATAGTAAGCCCTTAACAAATACTATTTTAAAAAACTCTGGAATTTGCAGTTTGATCCCCAGCCAGTTTCTCCTCAACGTGCATTGGTAAAGGATCACCATCTGTCCCAGGCACAACAGCCCCTCTTGTTACTGCGGCTGGAGAGAGCCACCCGTCTCCTGCCCTCTCGAGACCGATGGGGCTTGAGTTTGCTCCGGCCCAGGGCATGCTTCAGGAGCAAGGCTAGTGTACTGGCAGCAGGAGCCGGTCCCTGACATAGAAGTTCTCCCCTGCTTCAAAGCCTTACTGAAGGCACATTTCCTCCAAGAGGCCTGCCCTGACTAAGCCCCCCTTTCCTCTTCTCCCACTCCCTTCTGCCTCACGCTGACTTGCTCCCTATATTCACCGCCACCCCCCAGTCCCATAGCACTTATGTCCATAATGGTAATTTATTTATATTAATGTCTGTCTCCCTCTAGACTGTAAGCTCGTTGTGGGCAGGGTTCGTTGTTGTATTGTACTCTCCCAGTACTCTCTACTCTGCACATAGTAAGTGCTCAATATATACAACTGAGTGAATGTATTGAAAGCTGGTGGAGGGCAAGGGAAGGGGGCCCCTTTGAAAGTGGGACCATGTTGTTAACGGAAGACTAGAGTAGCCAGAATAACAGGTAACCAGCAGGCCATCACCATCAGGATTTATTGAGCACCAACTGTCTGCAGAGCACCATCCTGAGCATCTTCTACAGGCAGAGCATTTTACTAAGGACGATCGATGGGCACATCAGGCAGAGCACTGTACTGAGCTCCTACTGGAGGTGTAGCACTGTATTGGGTACTTAGCCTGTGCAGAGCACTAACCTGGGTAACTACCGAGTGCAGAGTATTGCTCTGGGAACCTACCCTCCCCAAAGTGCTTCTAGCATTTATGAACACTATATACTTTCCTTAGCACTCGTGTATATGTGTCTGCTCTAATATATATTTTGATCACTCTCATAAATATGTTTATGTTTGTCTTCCCTGTTAGAATGTCAGCTCCCTGTGAGCAGGGAATGTGTCATTTCATCATTCTGTATTTCCCAAGCATGAAGTACAGTGCTTCGCAGCAAGTGCTCAGTAAACACTGCTGCTTCCAATTCTACTACTGCTACTGCTGTTGCTGTTCTGCTGCTGCTTCTACTTCTATTACAGAACACCACCCTGGCCGTCTGCCAATCTCCAGGTGCTGTCCTGGAGGCCTAGTGTATGCGATGGAGCTTAATAATGTTGGTATTTGTTAAGCGCTTACTATGTGCAGAGCACTGTTCTAAGCGCTGGGGTAGACACAGGGGAATCAGGTTGTCCCACGAGGGGCTCACAGTCTTAATCCCCATTTTACAGATGAGGTAACTGAGGCACAGAGAAGTTAAGTGACTTGCCCACAGTCACACAGCTGACAAGTGGTAGAGCGGGGATTCGAACCCATAACCTCTGACTCCAAAGCCCGTGCTCTTTCCAGTGAGCCACGCTGCTTCTCCGTTGCTGCACGCAGCTTCCGGGGAAGGCTGTGCAGACATGAATAGTTTCAGGGTTTCGGCTCCATCCTTGTTTCTAAATAAAACAGCTTGTTCAGAGACCTGCCCACCCCACATCCCAGTTTCTGAGGCCCCTCAAGGAGCTGTGGAGGAGCAGTTCCAGCAGAGCAGTCTCCCAACCAGCTTAGCCTTTATTCTGAAGACCCAGCTCTGCAGGGAGCCAGTGAGCCACAAGGCCTAAGGGACAGAATCAGAATTGTACTCTCCCAAGTGCTTAGTACAATGCTCTGCACACAGTAAGCACTCAATAAATATGATTGAATGAATGAATGAATGAATGCAAGCTGCTGGAGTGCAAGAAAGGGGGCCCCTTTGAAAATATGTTCATGTAGTTAATGGAATACTAGAGTAGCCAGGATAACTGGTGTCCAGCGGGTCATCACCATCATTATTTATTGAGCACCAACTGTCTCGAGAGCACTGTACTGAGCATCTACTACAGGCAGAGCACTTTACTAAGGACGATCAATGGGCACTGCAGGCAGAACACTGCACTTAGCTTCCGCTCTGCCACTGGCTTGCTGTGTGACCTGGAGCAAGTCAGTTAATAGTAATAATAATAATTATGTCATTTGTTAAGCACTTACTATGTCCCAAGCACTGTTCTAAGCGCTGGGAGGGGGGTATAGAAGGTAATCAGGTTGTCCCACCTGGGGCTCACAATCTTAATCCCCACTTTACAGATGAGGGAACTGAGGCCCAGAGAAGTGAAGTGACTTGCCCAAAGTCACACAGCTGACAAGTGGCAGAGCCAGGATTAGAACCCATGACCTCTGACTCCCAAACCGGGCTCTTTCCACTGAGTCACGCTGCTTCTCATCACCACTCTTCATGCACATCTCCTCAAGCATAATTATTTGGACACGAAACAAGCAGACCCAGTGTTCAAGGAGCTGCTTCAGACTGTCCTCTTTGCCCTTGGAAATTATGTTCACCTTTATCCACCCCTCACTGTTGGGTTTTATACATCTAATTGGATACAGTCTTCGTTCCACAATCTAAGAGACAGGGAGAGCAGGGATCTTATCCTCATTTTACGGATAAGGAAGGGAAGCCCCAGAGAGTTTAGTGGTTTGCTTGAGGTCACGCAGCAGTCCAATGGTGGAGCTGAGATCAGAGCCTGGGCCTACTGACTCCCAGCCCTGTGCCCTTTCCCTGAGGGCTTGCTGCCAGGGCAGTTGTGGGTAGGGCACAGGATCTGCCTTTTCCTGAGATAACTCTTCTTGGAAAAGCACTCCTGGTTTCACAGCCACACCTGCTACTCCAGTTTTGAAGGCAGTACAGTGTTGGGCATTCAGGGAGTGCTTACTCAATCCCATAATATGTGAATAAAATGTGATGGGATAATGGACAGAAGGGCCAGCTTTTTCTGCATTACTTTCCTCACAAGACACAGAGTAAGATTCTTCTAACAAGGTTGGGCCCCAGGCAGGCTCTGCAGCTGGGGCAGGCTTGCTCTTGGGGTGGGGGTGGAGGGGCAGAATTGGGGGGCATTACTGGAGAATGCACCCAAAATTATCTGGGAAAGATGGCCTTAGCCAAGGCTCTGGTCTTCTCATAGTAACAGGCAAAGCCCCCAGTGGCCTGCGCAGCGGCCACTCTATGACCCAGGGACCAGCAACAGCATATTCAGCACAGTGCCCTGGAGCTAGGACAGGCCCTTCCTGGTTATGTAATGGCTGGTGGGAGAAGGTGCCTCACTCAGTACCTGCGAGATCTGGGAAAGCTATTTGCCTCAAGCCAGGAATAAGCTTACCCTCTCTCCTCACTTCCAGTTCCTAACTCTGCCCTCAAGGCTGACCCCTTAGACCAGGGCCTTTCTCACCAAATCCTCATCCTGTAGGATTTTTCCTAGCAGAGAGCAAGGGCGAGGACCCCTCACCCATGTTGTTTCCACAGCAGCCCCCAGTGAGGCTTCTCTGGGGTCCGAGGCCTCGCGGAGGGCCGGGGCCACAACCAAGTCTTCTGGGAAAGGAAAGGGCTCGTTCTCCAGCCATCGTCCCATCCACGCCCACCCAAATGGTGCTGTTTTTCTGAAACAGAACGAGCTGTGGTGATTATATACGTGCTAGCAGCTTGATTTGTTACTGTTTTGTTGTACTGCAAAGTTCATTTACTCAAAATAATCTGCGTGCATGTTTGAAGTATTCAGGCCTTGGTAATTAATTTTTAGCTGAATTGATTTCCAAATGCAAATCAGTGTGAGCAATTATGCTTAGAGAGTGTTAAATATTCTGAGGCTGTGAGTTTCTTTTTTAAAGAAATACAGGTTTCCCTAGTTGTGGCAGGGGCAGGGGGGATAGTGAAATTACAATCTTCAATCTCCCTCCTCCTTAGAGTGGGAATCCCTTGTGGGACAGGGATTCTGTCCTGCTCTGATTAACTAGTATTTACCCCAGGGCTTAGAACAATGGTTGACACATAGTAAGTGCTTAGCAACTACCAGAATTATTATGGAGCAAAGTGATTTCGACCAAGATTCGCAAAGGTGAAGTAGTAGCAATCTGGTGTTCCTGAATCTCTGTTCCCATTTTAGGTTTCCTTGGATTGGGCAGAAATAAAAGCATTCTGGAGCCATGAGTGAATCCAGAGGCCAAGGTGGTCCCAAGGTGGAAGTGGAGTGGCAGTACAGTCTAGTGAACAGAACTCCCTGCTTGATTTAGGAAGATAGAGGTGCCTTCTGGGCTCATTCTCCTCATCGCCCCTCACCAGGCCTCAATTTCCCCATATACTGACTCATGGCCCATACAGAGCCTTGTGAGTACCTTGAAAGGAAAGGGCCAGGTGGCTGGAAACTGCCCCACTGCAACTCTCCCTCCCCTGAGAACTTCACAGGACGTAGTCCAGAGGGAGTTAGTTCCTGGTGTTGAAGGTGGGAGGTCAGTGGGTCTTGAGCTTACTCTGTGTGCATTGATGCAGGTGACAGGATCTCAGAGAGGCAGGAGATCCCAGCAGGTCATCTTGTCCAACCTTCTCCCACCCCTCCACCTTTGGGCAGAAGAATAACCCAACCTCCCAGATAGGTGGTTTGCTCCTGTCCCTCCCCGTTGTGCCACAGGGGAGTAGGTGATCTCTGTGTTCACAGGGCCAGGGTCAGGGTCTATGCCACATTCTGAAGGTCAGAGAACAGGCTGTCAAGAAACAGTGAGGGCACCAGTGTGGCCTATAGGAAAGAGCACCAAACTGGGAGTCAGGAGGAGGGGCGGGAGCAGGAGGGTCAAGAACAGGAGAAAAGAAGGAGGGGGGGAGGAGGATGCTAATCTGGCCTAGAAAAATCAGCTTGCCTTTTAGTGCCACTAACGGCTTAATGCAGTCATTAGTGTTTATTTCCTAATTGAGTTGCTAACAACAAGAGAAAGCCACAAAGGATTCTGAGCATCATGGGAAGCACAGCTTGAGGGAGTGCAAAAGGTCAGCTGGAAAAGGAGGAGAGGAGCCCACCCACCCCCATCCCTTCAGACAGAGCTGACAACAATGGCTACAGCAGGCTGCCCAATTTCTGGGGCTTCCAGGAACCCAGAGACTTCAGGCTTGGGAGGCAGAAGATGGGAGGAAGCATCCAGGACAGGGACAGAGGAGATATGCCCTCTGTCTTGGAGGATTCTCCATTCCTAAAGCCAGCACTTGGCTGGGGTATACCCAGGCAGCTGCAGGGCAGCAGTCTGATCCAGAGCACTCTTTTGTATCCCCCAGCTCATTTGGTTCCTCTGATCCCCAGGCCCTGGGTGTCTGGTGCCCCAGGGACCCGGAGAGTTTCCAGTATTCTATCAGTCTCGGCTACTATCAGTCTCGGCTACGGGAGGGAGAGTCAAGCAGAGGCCTACCCATTCCATTCCTAGTTTAGCCAGTGGCTAGAAAGTGGAAGGCAATCTTCTACAAGTCAAAACTCACCCATGCTGGGCAGCAGTGGCATGAGAGAGAGGCCAGGGCGGAAAAGTTTACTGCACAGAAGGTGGCAGTGGTAAACCACTTCTGTATTTTTACCAAGAAAACTCTATGGATACACTTCCAGAACGATTACAGATGGAGAGCAGGGTGTTCTCGGAGAGTTGTGTCCGTGGTGTCGGAAACGACTCGACGGCATAAGACAAGACAAGCAGTGGTAGTGGTAGCAGTTACAGTAATAATAATAATAATTTTTTATTATTAGCATTATTATTATTATGGTATGTGTTTAGTGTTTTCTATGTGCCAGGCACTGTTCTAAGAGCTGGGGTAGATACAAAGTAAGCAGGTTGTCCCTATGTGGGGCTCACAGTCTTCATCCTCATTTTACAGATGAGGTATCTGAGGCACAGAGGAGTTAAGTGACTTACCCAAGGTCACACCGCAGACAAATGGTGGAGCTGGGATTAGAAACCACAACCTCTGACTCCCAAGCCCGTGCCCTTTTCATTAAGCCATGCTGCTTCTCTAAAAACCCAAGGGAGTCACTTGACCTCTGCTGATAACAGTCCCCTTTGGCTGTTTCTGGGGATTCAGACAGTCCCAGATGCAGGTATAGAGCCTGTCTCTAAAGGCCCAGGAGTAAGTCAGGGATGTCATGGAGGGGAAATGGGCTAAATTTCAGGATGCAAGAGAGAGAGCGTGGGCCAATCAATCAGTGTTATTTATTGAGCACTTACTGTGTGTAGAGCAGTGTAATAAGCACTTGGGAGAGCACAATATGATAAAGTTGACAGACATGATTTCTGCCCTTGATCTACTGGGAAAGACAAACATTAAAAGAAATAAAAAAATAGAGGAAGCAACAGATTATAGGGATATGTACTTCAGTGTTGCGGGAATGCGGGTGAGGAGAGAGTCAAAGTGCTTAAGGGGAACAGACCCAAGTGTTTAGAAAAAGTAGAAGGGATGGTGGATAGGAGAAATGAGGGATTAATAAAGTAAGGCCTATTGTTCTCTCTTACATCATCAGTGTTTAATGACCATCCCCACCATACAAGGCACTTGGGAGAGTAGAATGAAAGCCACTCAGTTTTCTGTTGCATCATCTGAGCCTGCTTCACCATGCCTTTAAACCATGCATTCTGTCGTCATGACTCCAGCCACATGAGGGCCACGATGGCTTTCCTTTTGCCAAGCACTCTCTGAGGCCCTTCTGCACAGATGACATTGGGGGCCTGACTCTTAGGAGTCACATGAGATTAGCTCCTTTCAGAAATGACAGGAACAGCAGTGAGTGTGCTCAGAATGGCAGAGGTCACCCTGGGATTCTTTGGCAACACTCTCCATTTCTGAAGTAAACACTGAACAAATGCCCCAATTATTTGTTGTTATTAGAGAGGCAGGGCAAGTTCTGCTACCTTGGCCCCATCTGATCAGAGCTGAGAGCTGGGAGCAGGATTCTGCAACATTGGTATGCTGCAGCAATTGGGCATTCTACTAACTGGATCTGGGCTGCCCAGGTCAGGCCCACGAGGGCTTTTGGTGGCCATTTCCACCTTCTCTTGAGCCTTCTGATGCCTCCCTTGCCCCACCTGGGGCATAGGAGAGTGAGTGAGGAGGAGGAAAACACCCAAAGCAGCATGGCGTAGTGGGTAGAGCACAGGCCTGGGACTCAGAAGTTCATGGGCTTAAATCCTAACTCTGCCACTTGTCTGCTGAGGGACCTTGGACAAGTCCCTTCACTTCTCTGGGCCTCAGTTACCTCTTCTGTAAAATGGGGAGTGAGAATGTGAGCCCCACTTGGGAGAGGGAGTGTGTCCTACCCAATTTGCTTGTATCCACCCCAGTGCTTAGTACAGTGCCTGGCACACAGTAAGTGCTTAACAAATACAACAGTTATTATCATTATTATTCTTATTATCATTAAATCTCCCACTTCTGGAAAGCAAGATCACGAGTCTTAACTAGAAACTTGCCTGGGGTAAGCTGAGCAGCATTCTCTCTGACCTCCCTTCCTCCTCTCTTGCCCCGCTCCGGTCTATTCTTCACTCCGCTGCCCGGCTCATCTTCCTGCAGAAATGATCTGGGCATGTCACTCCCCTTCTTAAACAACTCCAGTGGTTGCCTATCGACCTCCGCTCCAAACAAAAACTCCTCACTCTAGGCTTCAAGGCTCTCCATCACCTTGCCCCTTCCTACCTCTCCTCCCTTCTCTCTTTCTACCGCCCACCCCGCACGCTCCGCTCCTCTGCCGCCCACCTCCTCGCCGTCCCTCGGTCTCGCCTATCCCGCCGTCGACCCCTGGGTCACGTCCTCCCGCGGTCCTGGAACGCCCTCCCTCCTCACCTCCGCCAAACTGATTCTCTTTCCCTCTTCAAAACCTTACTTAAAAATCACCTCCTCCAAGAGGCGTTCCCAGACTGAGCTCCTCTTCCCCCTCTACTCCCTCTGCCATCCCCCCTTTACCTCTCCGCAGCTAAAGCCTCATTTTCCCCTTTTCCCTCTGCTCCTCCACCTCTCCCTTCCCATCCCCACAGCACTGTACTCATCCGCTCAACTGTATATATTTTCGTTACCCTATTTATTTTGTTAATGAATTGTACATCACCTTGATTCTATTTAGTTCCCATTGTTTTTACGAGATGTTCTTCCCCTTGACGCTGTTTAGTGCCATTGTTCTTGTCTGTCCGTCTCCCCCGATTAGACTGTAAGCCCGTCAAACGGCAGGGACTGTCTCTATCTGTTGCCGACTTGTTCATCCCAAGCGCTTAGTACAGTGCTCTGCACATAGTAAGCGCTCAATAAATACTATTGAATGAATGAATGGGTAGGACTACACAAATTGTAGGTATTCTTTTAAGTCTGGGTAGAGACTTGGGACTTTGCCCTGCTGACTGACTCCTGGGAAGAGGGAAGAAGCCAGCTCCTTCCTGAAGCAATGCCAACAGTCTCATTAAGAGTCTAATTGAGCACCAGTTCTTGACCAAGTTGGGAAGAAGGAAGAGGTCATGAAAGATGCTGGTTTCTGAAAACAGGAACATTAGTCCTAACTGAAAAGAGAGTATGTTCTGACCCATTCTCCAAAAATGTGTTGCCAGCTCTCAATTCCCCATTATACTAAGGGCAGAGCATCCCAAAATTCACCTTTCAACTGTTTATATCTAGCCCCTTTCTTACCCATTTTAATTTCTGCCAGCTCAAGAGCAGGATGGGCCAGCCTGGGTTTTTGCTTCATCCCCTGGGTGTTGGGCAAATGAATGGGCCAGGGGACAACAGGGGGGCTGCGGCCAGTAGACACAGGAGAAGTCAGAACATGGGTACTCTACAAACTGGCTGACTACCCCCGGTGGGTCCTAGGCAGGCTGGGCCTCCTGGTCACATTTCCTGGATAAGAATACCAAAGGAAGTTTGCCCTGGGCTGGAACGGGGGACTGGAAAATCCCTGGCCTGAAGAGGGCCTCCATTCGGAGTGGAAGGGAAGGTGGGGCCTGAGGAGATGGACATGGAGTGATCATCTCTTGCCTTTTCTATTTCCCTACCGTATCACCTGCCCATCACCTCGTGGGTGACAGCCGACACTGGGACTTCTTGGGGCTGTGCCTATTAAAACCAGCCAGTTTGCCAAAGTGCATGGTGCAGCTGCTGGAAACGATTGTCCCTTGCAACACCTAGAAGCAGGATGTGCCCTTGGAGAAGAATTTCAATACAGACAGTGGGATTGACAGTTTGGAAAAATCGTCATCAACAACATTTATTGGGCAGAGCACAGTGCTGCGTGCCATGTATATGCAGAGCATTGTCCTGGGCAAGAGCTGGGTGGAGAGCACTGTCCTGGATATTAGCTAGGTGAAGAGCACTGTTGTGGATATTAGCTGGGTAAAGAGCACTGTTCTGGGTGCCAAGTGTGTACAGAGCATTCTTCCATATTAACTGTGTTCAAAGCTGGGCACCAGATGACTATAGAGCACTTCCCTGGATACCAAATGTGTGCAGAGCACTGTCCAGAGTGCCAACCATATGCAGAGCAGCCTCAAATCAATCAATCAATCATATTTATTGAGTGCTTACTATGTACAAAGCACTGTACTAAGTGCTTGGGAGAGTACAGTACAAGTTACAACAGAATTAGCAGACACATTCCCTGGCTATAACGAACTTATAGTATAGAGTGGGAGACAGATATTAATATGAATAAATAAATAACTTGTAATATATAATTTAAAGATATGTACATAAGTTTTGTGGGATTGGGACGAGTACTAGATGTCCAAAGGTGACAGATTGAAATGCATAGATCATGCAGAAGGGAGAGTGAGCCGGGGAAAAGAGGACTTAATTGGGGAAAGCCTCTTGGAGGAGGTGTGACTTTAGTAATGCTTTGAAGGTGGAGAGAGTGGTGTTCTGACATACATGGAGAGGAAGGGAGTTTCAGGCTAGGGGAAGCACATGGGAAAAGGGTTGACAGCGAGACAGATGAGATTGGAGCAGAGTAAGCTGGCACTAGAGGAATTAACTGTGCAAGTTGGGCTGTAGTAGGAGATCAGTGAGGTGAGGTAGGATGGGGCAAGCTGATCGAGTGCTTTAAAGCAAATGGTAAGGAGTTTCTATTGGATGCAGAGGTGGATAGGCAGCCAATGGGGGTTCTTGAGGAGTGGGGAGACACATGAACTGAAGATTTTTGTGATAAATGATATGTGCAGCAGAGGGAAGTTTGGGTTGGAGTGAGGAGAGACAGGAGGTTGGGAGGTCAGTGAGGGGGCAGATGCAGTACTCAAGGTGGGATAGGATAAGTGTTTGGATCAACATGAAAGCAACTGGGATGGAGTTTGGATCTCAAACAAAGATCTCTCAAGAAAGAGTTCCCACACAATGTCATCAAGCAAGTACACCATCAGGAGAGGAATTTCCTTTGACAAGAGATTCCCACATAGGGTTCACCATAGGGTTCACATAGGCTTCATAGGGGAAGCAGCGTGGCTCAGTGGAAAGAGCCTGGGCTTCGGAGTCAGAGGTCATGGGTTCGACTTCCGGCTCTGCCACTTGTCAGCTGTATGACTGTGGGCATGTCACTTAACTTCTCTGTGCCTCAGTTACCTCATCTGTAAAATGGGGATTAACTGAGTCTCACGTGGGACAACCTGATTACCCTGTATCTACCCCAACACTTAGAACAGTGCTCTGCACATAGTAAGCACTTAACAAATGCCAACATTATTATTATCAAAAGAAAGGAGGAACTTGCTCAGTCTAAAGGACTCTGTTGAACTGGGAATAAAGGAGAGATGTCTGGGAAGCATTTAAGAGTGGATTATTTGTCTGTAAGAAACCCAAGTTTTTGCTATAAAGGTGTGCATCTACCAGATTACGGCAGAATGGTGCCACCCTGGTGTGTGGGACTAGTGGGTCACTATAAGAAAGAGGATCTGTCATAAGCCGTGATCATGGAACAGTCCTGTTACCTGAGTGGGTCAAGTGGTAACAATTTAGCCAAGACACTGTTCAGTTTGTGAGCAGAAGACTAGTAGAGACTTCTTTTCTGTGTTTGGATCAGGAATGGGAGAGAGTGGAGGGGCGGAGAGAGGAGAGGGATTGGTGCAGGGGAAGGGAAGGGAAGGGGAATTGTGTGTGTGTGAGAGGTGGGGGGAGTTCAAGCTGTCCACACCTGGAGAGCAATGAGGCCTGTATTTCAGCTAAACAGCCCATACCACCCCTCTCACCAGGCAGCCAGCATGTGATCCCAAACTTATCCATCAATAATATTGATTGAGCACCTGCTGTGTGCAGAGTGCTGTAACAAGTGCTTGGGAGAGAACAATAGAGTTAGCAGACATGGTATCTGCCCTCAGGGAGTTTACAGTCTAGTTGGAGAGACAGTGAAATTTACAAATAGGAGGAAAAGGTCCTGGGTACCTGAGCTTTCACCTAGGAAATGGGGCATGTAAGATATGCACATGAATGGGCTACAGGAGGGTGTGAGTTCACAGATGCTCTGGTAGTGCAGAAATGCTGAGGTAACAGTTGGGGGTTATAGCCTGGAAAGAGTAGAATTTAAACAGGAAAGGTCTCTTGGTGGAAATTCAATTTTGGGAAGGCTTTGAAGATGATCTGCTGGATTTGCAGGGGGAAGGAGATCCAAGCAAGGGAAAAGGTGTGGACAAGGGGTGGGAGGCAGGAGCCACAAGGACAAGATACAGTGAGTAGGTTGGCTAGAGAACAGCAGAAAGTATAAGTCAGGGTCCAGTAGGGGAGAGAATAGATAAGTACAAAGGAGAGAGTTGATTGATTGTGTGCCTTAAATCCAATAGTTAGGAGCTTCTGCTTGATGCAGAGAGGAATGAATAACCACCGGAGGTTTTTGAAGAGTGGAAAGATGTGGGCAGAATGACATTTCAGAAAATTGATCCAGAGTGAAATATGGGCTCAAGAGGAAGAGGCTGGTGGCTGATACAGGCTGATGCAAGAGTCAGCCAAGGATATGGCAAGTGTCTGGACCAGCAGGGTGGTTGTTTGGATGGTGGTTGCTTGTGAAATGAGAGGTTTGAAAGAGAGGGGGGAGTCAAGGATGATGCCAAGGTTGCAGTTTTCAAGGACAGGGAGGATGGTGGTATTGCCAACTGTGATGGGAAAGTCAGGCGGAGAAGAGGACTCCTGTGGGAAGATGAGAAGTTAATTTTGGACATGTTGAGCTGGAGGCACCAGTGAGATGCTCATGTAGTAATGACCTGGAGACAGGAGGAAATCGTAAGATTGCAGAGAGCTCAGGGCTACCAAGGTAGATTTGGGAGTCATTGGTGTAGAGGTAATGAGAGTTGATCATGACTGGTTTCTGTGGAACCAAGTTTTCCATTTATTTGAACAAAATCCCAGAAATGAGACCATGGAATCCACTGCCCCATGGACTTAGCACCAGAGAAGCAAGGCCAATACAATAGGGAGGAAAGGCAGCAGACCATAACTGGCCTGCCCGGCCCTTTGGATTCAGAAAGGATCTGAGGGGTTAAGATGGGTGGCCCCACCTCTTGCCCTGCCCCCTGCCAGCTGAGGCCTGAGTCGTCTCTCAGGCTGGGCTCAAGCTGCAGTCTATATGATGCAAACTGGGCCTGAAGTTATTGCAGTGCGAGAGGGAGCTAGGCTCCACTGAGCGTGGGCTGGGGGAACCATAAGATGAGCGGGGACTGGCCATGACCAGGAAGGAAAGCCGAGGCTCAGACCCCTGGAGGCAGCTCTGTGGCAGCTCTGCAGCCACACAGAGCTGTGTGGTTCCATAGGCCTTGCGACTGGGCTGGGCGGAGGCCGGGGGCAGATGACTACTCGTAGGAGGCAAAGAAAGCTGCTCGATTCCGGCCCTGGTGCCCCGTGAGGACTAGAGGGAAGGGGAGAGAGCAGAAGATGGTGCTCCTCCTTTAGGACCTTTTGCTTCCTTCTCCTTCCCCTCTTTCCCTCAGAAGCAGTCTGCTCTAGTGGAAAGAGCAAAGGCCTGGGAGGCACGAGAACCAGGTTCATTCATTCAATAGTATTTATTGAGCGCTTACTATGTGCAGAGCACTGTACTAAGCACTTGGAATGTACAATTCGGCAACAGATAGAGACAATCCCTGCCCAAAAACGGGCTCACAGTCTAAACGGGGGAGACAGACAGCAAAGCAAAACAACAAAACAAAAACAAAAGAACATCATCAAAATAGAATCAAGGGGATGTACACCTCATTAACAAAATAAATAGGGTAATAAATAATATATACAAATGAGCACAGTGCTGAGGGGAGGGGAAGGGGGAGGAGCAGAGGTGGAGGGGAGGGGAGCGGAGGGGGAGCAGAGGGAAAAGGGGACTCAGTCTGGGAAGGCCTCTTGGAGGAGGTGAGCTCTCAGTAGGGCTTTGAAGAGGGGAAGAGAGTTAGTTTGGCAGACGTGAGGAGGGAGAGCATTCCAGGACAGCGGTAGGACGTGGGCCAGGGGTCGACGGTGGGATAAGCATGAACAAGGGACAGTGAGGAGGTGAGTGGAAGAGGAGCGGAGTGTGCGGGGTGGGCAGTAGAAAGAGAAGGGAGGTGAGGTAGGAGAGGGCAAGGTTGTGGAGAGCTTTGAAGCTTTGATTCAGGTTCTAATCCTGGCTCTGCTACTTGTCTGCTGAGTCACCTTGACCAAGTGACTTCATTTCTCTGTGTCTCAGTTTCCTCATCTGTTAAATGGGAATTACATTTCTGTTCTCCCTCTCCCTTAGTCTGGGGGCCCCACGTAGGGCAGGGACTGTGTCTGACCTGTATGTACCACCGTGCTCGTTACATAGTAAGCACTTAACAAATACCACAGCTATTATTATTAGCCTTCCTTTCCCTTCCTCCCTCTTTTCCTCCATGTCTTCCTTTCCCACCCCCCTTCAAGCCCCACCCCAAGTTCAGCCCCTGCTTAGAATTGGAAATTGATTTACCTGAACAGGACATGCTGGAAAATCCTAATTGTGCTTCTCTCATTGTGTTTGCTGCAGCACTGGACCCTGCCAAGGACCCCTGCCTGAAGGTGAAATGCAGCCCACACAAGGTGTGTGTGACCCACGACTACCGGACTGCCACATGTGTGAGCCGTAAACAGCTGATGCACAGGTAAGTGGCCACCTACCCACCTCAGACAGGGACCCCCACATCGTGCAGGATCTCACCGTGGACAAGACCACGGGTGCAGCACAAGACCAGCTTGCCCAGGATGGTCCAGCAGAGCCCTGGCAAGAATCGGAGCTGTCCATTGGAGGATGCGGCAGAGCTTTGGCCCTGCCTCCTCCCAGTGGGGCCAACTAGGGAGCTGACTTGGGTCAAAGCATTATCAAGCACCTACTTTCCACCAGCCAGTTATGTTTACTGAGTGCTTGCTGTGAACCCAGCACTGTATTGGACACTTAAGAGAGTGCAAAAGAAGTATAACAGGTTTCAGTCCAGTTAGTGCTATTTCCTAATCATCTACTAATTGCAGCAAGGTGTCCTATATGCTGGGAACAGTGCCACAATAGCAAGACCCACTTGCCCAGCCCTCCAAAAAGTTACAGTCTAAAAGCCCTCGATCCCCACTCTCTAGTCAGCCCATCCCTGTCCTCCCTTCCCAGCACACCAGCACTTAGAACAGAGTTTGACTCGTAGTAAGCGCTTAACAAATACCATAAAACATAAACATTTATCCTATCCTTGCCCAATTACTGTATCAGCCTCCTTGCTTACCTCCCTGCCTCCTGTCTCTCCCCACTTCAGTCCGTACTTCACTCTGCTGCTCAGATCACTTTTCTACTAAAACATTCAGTTCATGTTTCCCCACTCCTCAAACACCTCTAGTCGTTACCCATCCACCTCCACATCAAACAAAAACTACTCAACATTAGTTTTAAAACATTCAATCACCTTGCTCTCTCCTACTTCACCTCGCTACTCTCATACTAAACCCAGCCCGCACACTTCACTCCTCTAATGCCAACCTTCTCACTGTTGCTCGATCTCATTTATCTCGCCACCGACCTCTCACCCACATCCTGACTCTGACCTGGAACTCCGTCCTTTTTCATATCTGACCAGCAATTACTCTCTCCACCTACAAAGTCTTATTGAAGGCACATCTCCTCCAAGCAGTCTTCCCTTAAGCCCTCATTTTCTCTTTTCCCGCTCCCTTCTGCATCACCCTGGCTTGCTCCCTTTATTCACACCACCCCACCCCAGCCCCATAGCACTTATGTACATCTCCACTCTGCTCCCCCTCCACCCTCTGCTCCTCCCCCTTCCCTCTTCCCCTCCCCTCCCCTCAGCACTGTGCTCATTTGTATATATTATTTATTACCCTATTTATTTTGTTAATGAGGTGTACATCCCTTGATTCTATTTATCTTGATAATGTCATCTTGTTTCTGTTTTGCTCTGCTGTCTCTCTCCCCCGATTAGACTGTGAGCCTGTCATTGGGCAGGGATTGTCTCTATCTGTTGCCGAATTGTACATTCCAAGTGCTTAGTACAGTGCTCTGCACATAGTTAAGCGCTCAATAAATACTATTGAATGAATGAATGAATGAATGAATGAATATTAATGCCTGTATCCCCCTCTAGACTCTAAGCTTATTGTGGGCAGAGAATGTGTCTGTTATATTGTTATATGGTACTCTCCCAAGCACTTATTACAGTGCTCTGTACACAGTAAGCTCTCAATAAATCTGAGTGATTGATAGTGGAGGCAGACAGGCACACACTGTTTAAAGACAGTGGGAATAGTAGGAAGAGCAAGGGCATGGGTCTGTCAGGTTGAGATAGTCAATTACATCACTGATTGTCCAATTAAATACCTACTGTGTCTACCTTAGTGCAGAGGATGAATCTTAGTGCCTAGGTATAAATGGTATGAATACATAACCAAGGGCTTAGGGCCTGTGCAGATTATCTTGTATCTGGCCCAGCCTTTAGTAAGTGCTTAACAAATACAACAATAACGATGATGATGATAATAATAACCATTGTTATTATCGTTAGGTGAAAGGACTTGCCCCAGGTTTCCTCTGCCAGACCAACATGGTTGGGATTACCTAGACCAGGCCCTAGTTTTGGGGTCTCTGTGCTCTGTACCCTCCTTGGTAATGCCTCCTTGTTGTTAGTCTCAGGAACTGTGTGTATTTGCTGAATTCAGGACTCTACCCAGAGGACCTCATGGTGAAAGATCCACACATACTCTTTTCTGCCTCAGGAACTGAAATCTTGGGTCCACCTGGTATTGTCTGTGCACTATCCCCAGTACCTTCCCAGGTGCCCCCCAGACTCTACTGAGTCCTCTCTGGGCTGTGTTCCAGGCTCAGCACCCTCCCCCCCTTCCAGCCCCAGCCAGTTGACTCACTCGGAAAGGGTTTCACCCATCTAGGGATTTGGACAACTTCCCAGATAAACATCTGCCCTTCCAGATTACGCTCTAGGAGCTCCAGGGACCAGGAGGTGGTGTCGACAGCTCTATTTGTTCACCAATCAGGAAAGTAATCTATCTTTCTATGAAACATCTGGAAGCAGCCTGCCTGCACATCTGGCTTCCATCACCACACCAAGTCACCCTGACCTGTCTGCAGGTGATGCCGAGGTTGCCACACACCATCTCGTGGCTGCATCAGCCAGAGTACGACTTGCTCTTTAACCTGGCCTGCCTGGGCAGGGCAATTCAGGCAAGAGGAAGAGTGAGAAACTCACCCTTAGCTAATCTCTCCTTAGTCCCCTTGCCCACAAAATCTGTGTCGTTTAATGGAAAGACCCCAGCGCTGGGAAACAGAGGAGCTGGGTTCTATTCCCAGTTCTGCTGCTCACCTGCTAGGGGACCTCGGCAGAGAACTTGTCTGTATTGTACTCTCCCAAGCACTTAGTACACTAC
This sequence comes from Ornithorhynchus anatinus, assembly GCF_004115215.2. NCBI lineage: Eukaryota > Metazoa > Chordata > Mammalia > Monotremata > Ornithorhynchidae > Ornithorhynchus > Ornithorhynchus anatinus. The sequence continues at coordinate 47,542,259 of NC_041749.1, forward strand.
TCTCCACGCAGTAAGTTCTTAACAGATACAATTGACGGACTGACTGACTGACCTTGAGCAAGTCACTTAACTTCATTGTGCTTCATTTCCCTCAAATGTAAAATGGGACTTAAATGCCTGGTCTCTGTCTGACTTAGACTGGGAAGGGACTGTGTCTGACCTGATTATCTCATATAATGTTGGTATTTGTTAAGCGCTTACTATGTGCAGAGCACTGTTCTGAGTGCTGGGGGAGATACAGGGTAATCAGGTTGTTCCACGTGAGGCTTACAGTCTTCATCCCCATTTTACAGATGAGGTAACTTAGGCACAGAGAAGTTAGGGGACTTGCCCACAGTCACCCAGCTGACAAGTGGCAGAGCTGGGATTCGAACCCATGACCTCTGACTCCCAAGCCCATGCTCTTTCCACTGAGCTACGCTGCTTCTCTACCCCAGACCTTAGTACAGTGATTGGCACATAGTCAGTGCTTAACAAATGCCACTATTATTATTATTATTATGAGAACTTAGTGGAGGTTGACACCTTCATCTGTGATGGTAGAAAATTCTGAACTGATGTGTTGGGTCGGTGGGCCTGCCAAATCAAAGATGAGATTTCTGTCAGCATTAGTAGTGGTGTGATTTTCCTTTCATAGGAGGGTATTTGGTTTTTGTTTTTAGTGTAGCTTGATCAGAGGCCTGAGAACAATCCTTATTGATCTCCCACGGGTCCCTCCATGGTTCCTGCTTTTATTATGAGATGCTAATGGGTGACGTACAATTGTGACAATGGGTGTGCTGATGGTAAATGATGGCTCTGAGCCAAGCTCTAGGGACACTCCAGCTTGACACCCCCACTCCCCCCCAACACTTAAAGAGACCATGGGACTGGTCACTTACCAATCCCAGATCAAAACCCATGAATCACTTGACTTTGTCCTGTCCCCTTGTGTCCTAGGCAAACTAGCTGGAGAACTTGTTTCACCAAACCTCAGGAGAGCCTGAATCTGCCCCCATTACTGAAAGTTTCCCATGAAAAGGGGTGTGCAGAACCTAGGGACAGCATCCTGGAACAGCCAAGGGTCTCCCAAATCCTTTTCCTAGCAGAACATCTCCATCCGTTTTTGTGTCTGTGAGGCAGAGTGTGTGATCAAGCAAGTCCTCAGTCTGCTGTGACATCCCTAAAAATCTATAGGTTGCCACCTGCTTCCTTTCTAGTCTCTTCTCGCTGCAAGCTCCCTAAGGGTTGGGCCTCTCCTGTCTCCCCATTGGAGTTTTGGACCAACAAGCATGTCTGAACATCCCCCCTCCCTCCGGGTTTGCCCCAGTCTCTGCTGTTACAGTGTTACAGGACCTAGTATAGTTTAGTACAGTGCTCGGCACCTAGTAAGCACTCAATAAATACTATCGATTGATGGATTGATTGGTTGTGGTGTTGCCACAGTCACCCCGAACAGAGAGGAGACCATAGTGGTTCTGTCTCAGTGCTTTGGGAGGGATTGTACCAATCCGGGGCCACTCTCCTCTGTATCCCCGGCCCCTGGGGCCGCTCCCCAAGCCAGGGGACAGAGAAGAGGTGGAGGGGAGCTCTGGGAGAGGCAGTGTGGGTAGAGGGGGACAGAGAGATCACTCCAGCAGGGGCAGGGGGGTCGAGGGACGGACTCCAATCTGGAGTCAGATTACACTGTATGACTGGCAGATGCTAACCATTGGGAATATGTTGCCCTGCTGGGTCATTATTCAACCCCTTCTACTAGGAATTGGTAGATTTGAGAGGGCTCCCAGATGCACTCATTATCCAACCAAATGCCTCTTTTGCAAATCGCATCTCTCGGACCTGTCAGTATAATTCACTGCCCCCTTCTTCAGGCTGCCCATTGGAATAGCTGCTTCTCATCACTTCTCCCCAAATCCAAACTTCAACACACAAGCCATGAACCCAACATGTCCACTTCCACTCTCGGCCTTGCACCAATCCTGCTCTGTCTGGCTCCCAACTGAGTCCCTCTGTCTACAGGCTCAAGCTTTAATATGCTCCACCTGGGTTCTCCCACTTAGACTGACAGCTCATCTTCCCACAGCGGTCTGACACACCCTTAGCTGTCTCCATCCTTTAGCCAATCTGGCTCAGCTTGATGTCTTCAGATCCTGGGGCCCCATCTGCACATGCACACAATACACACACTTAAACATACATACACAGTTGCTTTGTCATGGCTGAGGCTGAGGCAGCAGGTGGACTCAGTTCACACTGCCTACCCTTTGTATCTGTTTTTTTGTAACCAGTAAGTGCCTGAAACTCCCTCCCCATTCAAATCCAATAGACCTCTACCCTCCATATTTTCCAGGCCCTTCTGAAATCACATCTCATCCAGGACGCCTTCCCCAATTAATTTCTAACCCAACTGCTGCTTCAGTAAATCTGTGACACTTAAGCACTGGTGTGTTTGCAACTGACCATGACAGTTGTATGCACCTTACATATCTATGACTTAAGTACTCATCTGTAAAATGGGCATTAAATACCTTTTCTCCCTCCCCATCAGACTGGGAGCCTGCTGTGGGACAGGGACTGTGTCAGGTCTGATTGTATTGTATCTATCCCAGTGCTTAGCAATTAGTAGGCACTTAAAATACCACAATTTTTTTCTTCTCATTATAACTATTATTAGTAGTAATCCACATTCATATCCCCTTTCATTCTTCCTCTTGTGCTCAATTAATACAATTGAATGAATTAATGAATTTTGGTGTCTATCTCCTTTGCTAGATTATAAGCCCTTGAGGACAGAAACATCTGTGTACTGTACCATACTCTCCCAAGTACAATGCTCTCCACCCAGTAGGTGTTTAATAAATGCTACTGATTGATGGATTGATTGGTAGCCAAACTATTAGCCTAGCCTCTGGACTGACTCCAGGAGCTTTAAATCTGCAGACTAATTGGAGAACTACTTCAGACTCTCCACACCCCCATCTCTTAGTACCCCCCACATGGCTGCTAAACTGCATAGCCCAAGGGCAGTAGATTGGGCATCAACTATCAATCACACAGCCTCTTGACCAATCAGGACACACTCACACAAGTAGGAGCCACTGATCTGCTCCCTTAAGCCCAACCTGTTATGTGTCGGGAATCAGTGCTGTTTTGCACAGAAAGTGACAGCTGAATAATAGTAGTGGTATTTGTTAAGCACCTACTATGTGCCAGGCACTGTACTAAGCACTGGGGTGGAGAAAAGCAAATCGGGTTGGACACAGTCCCTGTCCCACATGCTGCTCACAGTCTTAATCCCCATTTTACAGATGAGGTAACTGAGGCACTGAGAAGTTAAGTGGCTTGCCCAAGGTCACACAGCAGACAAGTGGTAAAGCTGGGATTAGAACCCAGTTCTTTCTGACTCCCAGGCCCAAGCTTTGCTTCTTGATCCCCCTTCTGAAATTCAATCCCTCTTCTGCGGTATCTCATGGGAGGTTGGTGAGATGCAGTGATGGTCCAAGCCAGACACTGAGGCAGCAGAGGAGAGTAAGGAGATTCCTACCCTGAGGATCTCTAAAAGCGGGAGCAATTACCTGGTCATCTAGAATCCTACTGTCTCACCTGGAGGTGGGAGGATGGTGGAACAAATGACCTCAGAAGAGCACTGCCAGCCTAGCTATACTTGGAGGACTCAAATGATCTGTTCCCAACGTCTCTCATTGAGCCAAGCATCGATTTTCCATTCAGCCCCAATTGATTTTCATTTGGATAACAGAAGATTGAAGCACATGTATTACATTTTCAAATACAAGACATGGGGAGGCAGAGTGGCCTAGTGAAATGAGTATGGGATGGGAACCAGAAAACCTGGGTCTAGAAGCAGCTTCATCATTGGATGCTGTGTGACCTTGGGCAAGCCACTTAGCTTCTCTTGGTATCAGTTTCCTCAACTGTAAAATAGGGTAAGATACCTGCCCTCCCTGCTATGTAGACTGTGAGGTCTGTGTGGGACAGGGACAGTATGATGTATTAGTATGGTGCTTGACGTACATTTGCCTAAGACATACCATTATTATTATTATTATTTATTTATACAGGAATTTTGATGGGTCTCTATATGTGTGTATAGATAGATCGATACATATAGTCTACATCCAGTGTACCTCCCAGTGTAAAACACCTATATTTATCGATTGGTAGATATTAAAAAGCTTCCAAATTCCTGAATTCTGGAAGTTCACAGTAAGTAGATGGGAGAATGTGTTTTACATTGGGACTTAGAAATCTCAGCCTTGGGAGGATCCCTGAAGCCCATCTGGTTTTTAAAAGGAAGCCTTAGTAAGTACAGTGCTTAGTACAGTGCCTGGCACATAGGAAGCGCTTAACAAATACCATGATTATTATTATTATTACTATTATTATTAAGCCTAAACTGAGCTCCAGCCTTGCTGCTGAGGGTCTGGATTGTAGCCAGTCCTTTATTCATTGGAGCTGAAATCACATCTAATTCCTCAGTCAAGACTAGAAACCATCTCTAGCTCAAGCTATTGAGGCAGAAGACGAAGCTGAGAGCTTTTGTTATTTTATGTGAACTTGGAAAAAAAATCAAAGCTTTGAGGTCGTAGAGGAGCACATCACAGAATGTGCCTCGCATGTCAAATCCTCTGAGGGTGTTTGGAAAGACAATGATGGATTTTATCTCAGTTTTGTTTCACAGCAAAGTGATGCTTTTAGGCTTATTGGGGCTTGGAATCAGCCAGTTATGCCTATGTACTTGCACACAGACACACACACCCGATACACATACATACACACATGCATACATACAGTCAATCATGATATTTATTGGGCACTTATTATGTGCAGAACATTGGACTAAGTGCTGGAGAAAGTACAGTACAACAGACTTGGAAGATGCAATCCCTGCCCCAGGGAGTATATAGTCTACAGGGGGAGACAGACATTAAAATGGATTTAGGGATAGGGGAGATTGTAGAGTATAAGAATATTTACAAAAGTATAGTAGGGCCAGGATGAGTATTGAAGTACTTAAGGGGTACACAGCCAAGTGCATAGTCAATGCCAAGGGGAGGGAGGATAGAGGAATAAAGGGCTTAGTCATGGAAGGACTCTTGGAGGAGATGATTTTAGGAGGGTTTTGAAGGTTGGGGGGGGAGCAGTGGTCTTTCCGATATGAATTGGGAAAGCGTTCCAGGCCCAAAGGAAAATGTGGGCAAAGGGTTGGTGGTGGGATGTTTAAGATCGAGGTACAGTGAGTAGCCTGGTGTTAGAGGAGCTGAGTGTGCAGGCTGTGTTGTAGTAGGAGATGAGAGAGGTATGGTTAGGAGGGAGAGAGCTGACTGAGTGTCTTAAATCCGATGGTAAGGAGTTTCTTTTTTATATGAAGGTGGATGGCCAATATCTGGGGGTTTTGAGGAGTGGGGAGATGTGAACTGAAATGTTTTTCAGAAAAGTGATGGGGGAGCAAAGTGAAGTATGGACTGGAGTCAGGGGACAAAGGAGGGAGGGAGGTCAGCAAGGAGGCTGATGCAATAGTCAAGGTGGGAAGTGATAGGAGAGGAAATGACTTATATATGCTTTTAAACTATGGAAAACCTGAATGTTACCATTTCTGCATTGCTTACAGTAGTCTTTGTACTTCATCTTCAAAGCAGAGAGCTTCTAAAATTCTGGTAACACCCCTCTGTCCCTCCACTCCCATTCAATGGTAAGCCGACTAAGCACAAGTGGTCTCTAAGAGACACTCTCAAAGACACTCTCCGAGATTCTCCCTGGCAGATTTGCTTTCCCTGTGCCCCAACTAGATCTGGGACACCATACAGAGAAAGGGGCAACTCGGGGTGAGCCCGGTGGTCAGTCTGCTGTGATTAGCAGAGGTCAGAGTGGAATCTGACTGTCCAGCTGAACCCTGCCCCCTGACAGGGCTGGGGATGCTTTCAGAATATGGGGACCCCTTCCATCCCCTTAGGCCCTGCCAGGACTGGCTGCCCTTGGGGTACCCCCACAGGAGAGCTAGAATTGGAGTCTCAAGGCCTGGTGCCAGTGATAGGGTGGCAGCAGCAGGGGGCTGTTGAGGAATGAACCTCTAGGTGGGTCTCTCCTACCATTTCTGTCCAAAATTCTTGAGTGAGTTGTCTACACCCACTGTCTCAAATTCCTTTCCCCCAATTCTCTCCTTTATCCCCTCCAATCTGGCTTCCATTCCCTTCACTCCACAGAAACCGCCCTTTCAAAGGTCACCAGTGATCTCTTTCTTGCCAGATCCAACGCCCTCTACTCCATCCTAATCCTTCTCGACCCCTCAGCTGCCTTCGACACTGTGGACCAGCCCCTTCTCCTGGAAACGTTATCCAACCTTGGCTTCACTGACTCTATCCTCTCCTGGTTCTCCTCTTATCTCTCTGGCCATTTATTTTCAGTCTCCTTCCCGGGCTTCTCCTCTGCCTCCCTCCCCCTAACTGTGGGGGTCCTTCAAGCTTCAGTTTGGGGTCCCCTTCTATACTCCATCTACACCTACTCCCTTGGAGAACTCATTCTCTCCCATGGCTTCAACTACCACCTCTATGTGGATGATACCCAAATCTACAGAGAAGCAATGTGGCTTAGTGGAAAGAGCACTGGCTTGGGAGTCAGAAGTCGTGGGTTCTAATCCCAGCTCTGCTGGGATTAATCGATGTTTCCTTTTGAGCCTTACTAAAAAAGGAAATCAAATCGCAGTCCCCAACCTCCACAGCAAATGGGCATTTTTCTATAATTCTGTATTCCAAACAGCTATTAAGATCACTTAATCAATAAATCTGTGAAATTTATTGAATGCTTACCTTGTGCAGAGCACTGTACTAAGCACTTGGAAGTGTACAATACAATAGAGTCAGTAGACATATTTCCTGCTCTCCAGGAATTTACAGTCTAGAGGGGGAGACAGATATTAAAACCATCTTAAAACCATCGCCCCTGCCCTCCTCCCTTCCTTAACTTCTATTTTTAACCACTCAATCTCCAAGGGCTCCTTCCCCTCTGCCTTCAAACATGCCCACGTCTCCCCCATCCTAAAAAAACCCGCTCTTGACCCCACTTCCCCCTCCAGTTATCGTCCTATCTCCCTACTACCCTTCCTTTCCAAAATCCTAGAACGAGTCGTCTACAATCGATGCCTAGAATTCCTTAACTCCCATTCTCTCCTAGACCCCCTCCGATCTGGCTTCCGTCCCCTCCACTCTACCGAGACTGCTCTCTCTAAGGTCACCCATGACCTCCTTCTTGCCAAATCCAATGGCTCCTACTCCATTCTGATCCTCCTTGACCTCTCTGCTGCCTTTGACACTGTCGACCATCCCCTCCTCCTCCATACCTTATCTCACCTTGGCTTCACGGACTCAGTCCTCTCCTGCTTCTCCTCTTACCTCTCTGGCCGATCATTCTCGGTCTCCTACGCTGGAGCCTCCTCCCCCTCCCATCTCCTACGCTGGAGCCTCCTCCCCCTCCCATCCTTTAACTGTTGGAGTTCCTCAAGGGTCAGTTCTTGGCCCTCTTCTGTTCTCCATTTACACTCACTCCCTCGGTGAACTCATCCGCTCTCACGGCTTTGACTACCATCTCTACGCAGATGACACGCAGATCTACATCTCCGCCCCTGTCCTCTCCCCCTCCCTTCAGGCTCGCATCTCCTCCTGCCTCCGGGACGTCTCCACCTGGATGTCGGCCCGCCACCTAAAACTCAACATGAGCAAGACTGAGCTCCTCATCTTCCCTCCCAAACCCGGTCCGCTCCCAGACTTCTCTATCACCGTGGATGGCACGACCATCCTTCCCGTGCCGCAGGCCCGCAATCTCGGTGTCATCCTTGACTCGTCCCTCTCGTTCACCCCACACATCCTATCCGTTACCAAGACCTGCCGGTTTCACCTCTACAATATCGCCAAGATCCGCCCTTTCCTCTCCACCCAAACGGCTACCTTACTATTACGGGCTCTCGTTATATCCCGGCTAGACTACTGTGTCAGCCTTCTCTCTGACCTCCCTTCCTCCTCTCTCGCCCTGCTCCGGTCTATTCTTCACTCCGCTGCCTGGCTCATCTTCCTGCAGAAACGATCTGGGCATGTCACTCCCCTTCTTAAACAACTCCAGTGGTTGCCTATCGACCTCCGCTCCAAACAAAAACTCCTCACTCTAGGCTTCAAGGCTCTCCATCACCTTGCCCCTTCCTACCTCTCCTCCCTTCTCTCTTTCTACCGCCCACCCCGCACGCTCTGCTCCTCTGCCGCCCACCTCCTCACCGTCCCTCGGTCTCGCCTATCCCGCCGTCGACCCCTGGGTCACGTCCTCCCGCGGTCCTGGAACGCCCTCCCTCCTCACCTCCGCCAAACTGATTCTCTTTCCCTCTTCAAAACCTTACTTAAAAATCACCTCCTTCAAGAGGCGTTCCCAGACTGAGCTCCTCTTCCCCCTCTACTCCCTCTGCCATCCCCCCTTTACCTCTCCGCAGCTTAAGCCTCATTTTCCCCTTTTCCCTCTGCTCCTCCACCTCTCCCTTCCCATCCCCACAGCACTGTACTTGTCCGCTCAACTGTATATATTTTCGTTACCCTATTTATTTTGTTAATGAATTGTACATCGCCTTGATTCTATTTAGTTCCCATTGTTTTTATGAGATGTTCTTCCCCTTGACGCTGTTTAGTGCCATTGTTCTTGTCTGTCCGTCTCCCCCGATTGGACTGTAAGCCCGTCAAACGGCAGGGACTGTCTCTATCTGTTGCCGACTTGTTCATCCCAAGCGCTTAGTACAGTGCTCTGCACATAGTAAGCGCTCAATAAATACTATTGAATGAATATTAAAATAAATTATTGTTTATGGTTTTGTAATTGCTGTGGGGCTGAGGGCGGGATGAAAATCAAGCGCTTCAAGGGAACAGCTGTAAGTGCAAGGTGGCAAAAAAGGGAGAGGGAGCAAGGAAAATGAGGGCTTAATTGGGAAAGGCCTCTTGGAGGAGGTGTGGTTTTAATAAGGCTTTGAAGGTGGGGATTGTGGTGGTCTGTCATGTATGAAGAGGGAGGGAGTTTCAGACCAGAGGGAGGATGTGAGCAAACGTTAGTAATGAGGTAGGCGAGAGTGAGGTGCAATGAATAGGTTGGCATTAGGAGGTGTGAAGCATATGGGCTAGATTGCAGTTAGGAAGATCAGATTGTGGCAGTAATTCAGACTCCTCTCCATGGCCAGCAAGGTCCTAGCCAGAGTCCTTCTAGACCGGCTGCTAAAGAATACCGTTGACCAGATGCTCCTGGAATCACAGTGTGGCTTTATACCCCAGTTTGATGCAGGGAACAGGATTATCGCTGGCCGTAAGATACAGGGGGAGTGCAGAGAACAGCACAACAGAACCTCTCTCTAAGGTTTTCAGAGACCTTACCCCAGCATTTGATACCATCAGTAGATCTGGGTTCTTGAAACTACTAAACAAATTTGGCCACCCTGAAAAGTAAAACAAGTTCCTGAGATGGCTTCATGATGGCATGGCTGGCCAGGTCAAAGCCAAGTGTGTCCTAACTGAGTCGTTCCCCATCTACAATGGAGCAAAGCATAAACCAGTCTTGTTCAATTTGCTCCAAGCAGGAGGGTGCAGCTAGAGACTTGGCTGGATTCAGGAGTTAGAATACACTATCATGCCTCTGAGAAATGCTCTCAATTCAACAGTGCTTAGACAATGCCTGGCACATAGTAAGCACTTAACAAGTACCATAAAAATAAATTAATTTTAAAAAAATAAACTTAGAGCATCAACAAAGTCCCAGAGACATTTGTTCAAGAATTGCTATAGACAATTGACAATGCCCTAGAGACCCACACCCAGAAGATTTGCAAATAGTTTTAAACCACTTCATCAAGTCAGTCAGGTACTGCAGGCTGATAGTAAGCTTAAAGAAAAGTGATGTGATATATCAGGCTGCACCCATGGAAGCCATACATAGAATCCCAAATTCATTCATTAATTCATTCAATTGTATTTATTGAGCACTTACGGTGTGCAGAGCACTGTGTGCTAGGTGCTTGGGAGAGTACAATACAACAATAAACAGACACATTCCCTGCCCACATCGAGCTTACAGTCTAGAGGAGCAGAGCTGAAGATCCGCCTAGAATTCTATCACCTCGGCAGCCCACTGACCATCCATTCATTCAATCGTTCATTCATTCACTTGTATTTATTGATTGCTTACTGTGTGCAGAACACTGTACTGAGTGCTTGGAATGTACAATTGGGCAACAGATAGAGACAATCCCTGCCCAATAACGGGCTCACAGTCTAAAAGGGAGAGACAGACAGCAAAACAAAACAGCCAGCAACATGACGTTAGACAAGGAAGTAGAAAACTGAATCTAGAAGGCCCACACATCCTTTGGGAGTCTTTTATTCAGAGTGTGGCTGCTGAATGGTTTCTGGTTCCAGACCAAACTAAGAGTCCAACTTTTTCTATGACTGAGTGGCCTAAACCTCACAAAGACACCAGATCTAACTCCTAGGGCTAAGCCATCAGCATCATTTACAGGCCATACTCAACAGTACATAGCAAGAAGGATCACAAACAATGATGTTTGGGAATTCAGTCAGTTTCCTGGCACCGAAGCTCCACTGACCTCAACCCAGCTACCCTGGGTGGGACACACTGAGAAGAATGAATGACTGCAGGATACTTAGCGAGCTGCTGTATGACCACTATGCCTGAGAAACCAAAAACAGGAGAACAGAAGAAGCATTTTAAGGACATAGTTAAACAATGCCTCAGACACCATCCCTGGCCCACAAGGGATTCACAATCATTTGTCCAGTTTTCCGCAAGCAGGTACTCAGCCCCAGAGTCAGCCCATCTGTTGTTTTGAAAAGCACACATCTCCAATTGTGTTTTTATACAGCCCAGACAGGTGGCCCCAGGAACAGGAATCTAACAGAGCCTTTCCTCAGTGCTCCATTAAAAAGCATCAAGTGTAGGAATCTTTAATGCAGGTTGGTGGTAAGAGAATCTGTTCCTGCAGGAGGAGCCCATCCTAGATCATAGGAAATTTTTGCGGGTTAACGATTCATCCGGAGACTGTAAATATATTAAAATGAGCAGTGAGACGTGGCTGCCCATTTTCAAAGAATAATGTCTAGAGGCTTCTGGCTCATCAGGGCTGTTTCTATGGCGCAGAGGAAAGGCTGCAGGCATAAAGGTTGCCGAGAGCCAAGCTTTGCCCCACTGAGCTCCAGGTCTGCATGGTGAGGCTGCACCCCATTCCCCTGAGAGTAATTCATGTGCGGGAGTAGAGGAGCCCTCCTCCGCTCTGGGGGGTGTTGAGGACGGCAGGAGGAGAAAACTGGCCCAGCATGAAATATTTTCCCTGCTTTTGTACTAGCTGTGTACTTAAATTTAAATTTTAATATGATGCTTCCTACTGTTTTAATTTTTCAATTTCCATCCTTCCCTTTTTTTCATTAATAAGCCACTGATTGCCTGCTTAGCGCTCTGCCAGAACTCATCAAGAGCTCAACCTGCAGATTTTCAATTTAGTTATTTTCTATCAGATTAATCCAGCCAATGAACCACAAATGACATTATTTATGGCGCCAGACACAAAAGTACAATCTGTTTCCGGCTCGAAGCATGAGGGTGACCAGTGCCAGGCTGCGAGCCCAAGGGGCTGATCTGCCAGTTCCACAGGAGTCAAGGTGGAAGGGCTGTGGTTTGCAAAGAATCGCTCCCCATCATGTTCCAGCCCTAGTAACACAAGGGGTGTGGGGTCGGGACTAGAGTGTGAAGACGGTGCACGGCACTCTAGACTGTAAACTCTTTTTGGGTGGGGAATGTATCTGTTTATTGTTGTATTGTACTCTCCCAAGCACTGAATACAGTGCTCTGCACACAGTAAGTGTTCAATAATTACGATTGATTGACTGACTGACTGACCCACCTGGGTTGGTAAGTGCTGATTAGCTCAGGTCGCTCTTTTGGACCAGAGCCTGGACCTGAGCCTTTCTTTCTGAACCCCAGGTTTACCATTGTACTCTTCAACTGTGTTGGGGAACTGGCTGTGTACACTAGGTGGTACAGCTGCATATCTACAGCTTCCTGGTCCTAAATCCAGGATGAAATGGTGAAAGTGTAAATGCACCTAGTCTCACATGCTAGTGGTGGTAGTAGTCACAGTTGTTGTAATTATAGTACTAGTAGCAATTGCAAAACCGATTGTTGCATTTTGGGTTACAACACGTTAATCAGGCGAAGTCCTTCTAGATGATCTAATAAACCAGGAGTTTATATTGGCTCCTGATCGTCTTCAAAGTTTTAAATTAAGAAGTCTTCTGATCTTCTGCCCCTGGGGGTGGTGCTGGGGAGGAGGGAGGTGGGACTTTCTGTGACCCCACCCCTCCCCTCCCTCAGCGGCATCTGTGAGCACCTCTCCCCACCCTGAGAAGAGGACACTGGGTGGCCTCTGCCCGTGGGCCCTCACTGTGGGGGTCAGCTCCGAAAGAAAGGACCCTGGTCCTCCCCCAGGAGTGGTGGGAATCCACCTCACAAATGCCTGACTATGAGGCCTCTTGCTCTGGAACTGTCCCCTGTGCCAGGGACTGGGGGGAGAGGTCCAAGGGACAGAATCTCTGGCGTGTCAGGGATGCGTGTAGGTTACCCGGGCGGGGAGTAGAATGAGGGGTGGGGGACAGAATAGCATCAGATTACACTTTATGACTGTGAAATGTCAATCGTAGGGAGGTGGCTCCTTGTTGGGTTGTAATTCAATCAATTCTACTAGGGGAGGGTAGATCTGATAAAACACCCAGATACATTTGTAATCCAAACACCTCTTAGGATAATTGCACTCCTGTAACAGTAGTCGTAGAAGTGGTATTAGTACTTGTAGCATTTATTGAGTGCCCATTCCTGTGGTGCCCTGGATGAAGCACTTGGAAAATTCAGAAAAATAAAGTGACACAGTCCTTGTTTACAGGAGGTTACACTCTAATAGGGAGGGCAAATTTAAAAGTATTCATGACACTGTCAGAATCGTAAATTAAGCAGACACATACATGTACACATACATAACGAGGGTGTTAGTAAATCCCTAAGTGTTAGAATTGGCCGAAGGAATGCTTTGGCTTCAGATCCATGTCCTTCCTTCCTAGTACTGGTGGCTCCGGTCTGTCCGGTCAAGGGCCCCCAGAAGCTCATCATAGGAAACTTTCCTGGAAGGACTTGGCTGCCACTGGGAGGCCTCGGAGGGTGGATAGTCTTGGCCACCAGTCCACTGCTTGTGCTTCCTCTTCCCCCCACTCCCCTTCTTTTGCCTGGGGGTCCACAAAGTCCAGACACCCTGGTCTCACCCATTTCAGGAAGAGATGACCCGTTAAACGAGACACTGGGACACCAGGGCCAAGCTGTGGATTTATCCTAATGTCATTCATTCATTTAGTCATTCAATTGTATTTATTGAGTGCTTACTGTGTGCAGAGCACTGTACTAAGTGCTTGGAAAGTACAATTCAGCAACAAAGAGAGACAATCTCTGCCCACAATGGGCTCACAGTCTAGAAGCAGGGAGAAGTACGGGATTTGTTGAGGGCTTACTTTGTGCCAGGCACTGTACTAAGTACAGGCAAATCGAGTTGGACACAGTCCCTGTCCCTGTAGGGCTCACAGTCTCAATCCCCATTTTACAGATGAAGGAACTGAGGGCCAAAGAGGTGAAGTGACTTGCCCAAGGTCACACAGCAGACAGGTGTCAGAGCCGGGATTAGAACCCATGACCTTCTGGCTCCCAGGCCTGTGCTCTATTCACTACTCCATAATGTCCTTTCAGAATGGCCACAGATAGATCCCAAATCCGTACATCTGGATTGATGACATTTCCGGGGTGAAACCTGAGTTCTCGGTTGGCAGCACCCAGCCAAACTGTTGCCCCCACCCCAGGCACTGCATGCCTGGAGCTTCTGGGGCCGAGGGCCAGAGTTTAGGTGACATCTTGGATTCCTGCAAGTCAGGCAGCATGGAAAACAATGGAAAGCAGCTTCAATAGTGACACGGGCCATGGTGTTTTCCAGGCTTTCTGGTAGTGTCACAGCCAGTCTGACTTTCTGGGTGACTTTTCATTTCTGGCCTGGGTCAGCAGGAACCACAGTATCTGGCCAGGTTTCCAGGCCCCAGAAACCAGTCCTTGCCGACCTGAAATGAATCTCTATTTCTGAGTTGTCCATACAAAGTCAGGCTGCCTTGTAAGAGGCTTGTGTTATGTCAGGTTGCATGACACCTGCTGGTTCTTACCTTCCCTGTGCTTCCCCACTGCCAGATTGTATGTGACCTAGTGGAAAGAGCTCGGGTCTGGAAATAAGAGGACCTGGCTTCTAATCCCAGCTCTGCCACTTTTCTGCTGTGTGACCTTGAGCAAGTCACTTAATTTTTCTGTGACTCACTTTTCTCATCTCTAAAACAGGAATTAAATATCTGTTCTCTCTCTTTTTTAGACCATGAGTCCCATGTGGGACAGAGACTGTGGTCTACCTGATTAATTTGTATCTACTCCAACATTAGTTCAGTGCTCAACACATAGTAATGCTGCTGCTGCTGCTGCTGCTGGTTGTTATTATTAGTCTTTTCCGGCCTTGGTTGGTGAGATCTTTAATGAGGCAGTGAGGCTTGGATCTCCCAGAACCTCAAGGTGGGGCCTCCGCAAATCCAGCATCTTTCTTGTGGACACCAGAGTTGGGCAGAGGCTGGTGGAATGGCAGGCTAGGGCAGGGCAGGAGACAGGACTGGGAGGACCCAGCTTGGAGATGTCTGCAGGAAGCTGGGCAGGACACGAGCTGCAGAGAGCTGACCCACATCCTAGATTGTGCTCTGGTGGTAACATTGGAGAGAGACTAGGAAAGGGAATCAAAGGCAGCCTGCTAAAGGTGTAATGGGTTAGATCTACCCTCCTCCCTCTTCCCTCCTCCACCACCCTAAAGGGACTTTTCCCTTTAGGCCCAGGGGAGACCCCTGGGTGAGGTGGGTGAATTGACATGGGGAAGAAGTCTGTTTTATACTGAAGCAGTTGATCCTCTCTGGATGCTCCTGTCATTCCTTGGGGCCATCTGCTTTCACAGCCTGGAGCTCCAGTCATGGTGGGAAAGCGGGCAGCAGGTCCAGGGCTCAGTACTTGCTGAGGAGAGGAGTTGGGGGTGGGATATATAGAACCCGGGAAGGTCCAGGGATGTGAAAGATGGAGAATTCTTCACCCGTCTTCCTTCAGTATTCTCCACCGATCAGTGGAGACCGTCACTAAACATCATTTATAAGTGAAAGAAGTTTGGCCCCTACACCATCTTGGAGGAAGTGGAGGCTGGTGGGGATAGAGAGACAGACTGGATTACCACAGAGACTCCCAGGGGCCCCCACTCCCCCCACAGTGCAGCCCACAGCTGCTCAAACTCCCACCACTGCTGCAATGCCCACCAAAATCCACCGGCAGCCCCAAGCAGATGGAGTCCACTCACCCCTCCCACACTGGAACTCCCTGCAGCTCTGGCCTGTTGGTCTGATGATGGGACAAACCCAGCATGCAATTGGCAGGCAGAGCAGATTGGGGCAGGGTGAGCTGAAGTGTTGGGGAGAAAAGGACCCAGGGTAGATTAGGGCCATGTGAAGAGGAGGAGAGGGCATCTTTGGGGAAGGAGATAACAGAGCCCACAGATGTCTGCAACCTTCCATCCCAATCAATCCATCTAACAGTAAGAAGCCGTGTGGCCTAGTGGAGATAGCATGGGCCTGGGAGTCAGAGGACCTGTGTTCTAATCCTGGCTCTGACATTTGTCTGCAGTGTGACCTTGGACAAGTCACTTCACATCTCTGTGCCTCAATTACCTCATCTGTAAAATGGGGATTGAGACTGTGAGCTCCGTGTGGGACATGGACTGTTTCCAACCTAATTATCTTGTATTCATTCATTCATTCATTCATTCAGTCGTATTTATTGAGCACTTACTGTGTGCAGAGCACTGTACTAAGTGCTTGGAAAGTACAGTTTGGCAACAAATAGACGATCCCTACCCAACAATGGGCTCCCAGTCTAGAAGATCTACTCCAGTGCTAGTACAGTGCCTGGCACAGAGTAAGCATTTAACAGATACCATTTTAAAAAAATCAATTAATGGTATTTATTGAGAGCTTACTGTGAGCAAAGCACTGTTCTAAGTGCTTGCAAGAGTACAGTAGATTTGGTAGATATGATACCTGCTCACAAGGAGCTTAAAAACTAGTGGAGGAGACAGACATTAAAAAAAATTACAAATAGGGGAACAGGAAGAGTGTAAGGATACGTACATAAGTGCTCTGTGGAGGGGGATGAGGTGAATATCAAAGTACTTAAGGGGTACAGTTACAAATGTGTAGGTGATGTGGAAGGGAGAGTGAATAGGAGAAATGAGGGCTTAATCAGGGAAAGCCTCTTGGAGGAGATGTGATTTTAGGAGGACTTTGAAGGTGGAGAGAATGATTGTCAGATGGGAAGTGGGAGGGATTTCTAGACCAGAAGGAGGATATGGGGAAGAGGTCAGTGTCGAGAAACAGGAGATCAAGGTCCAAAGAGTAGGTTGGCACTAGAGGAGTGGTGTGAGGGCTGGGTTGTAGTAGGAAATCAGCAAGGTGAAGTAGGAGGGGGAGAGTTGATTGAGGGCCTCAAAGCCAATGATAAGGAGTTTTTCTTTGTTGTGGAGGCCATTGGAGGTTTTTGAGGAGTTGGAAGACATGGAATGAACTTTTCAAAATCAAAATATTGGTATTTTTTGAGCACTTACTGTGTGCAGAGCACTCTACAGTATGACAGAGTTGGTAGACACAGTCCCTCACCACAACAAGCTTACAATCTAGAGGGGACAATTTTTAAGAAAAGTTATCTGGGCAGCAGAGTGAAGAATGGACTTAAAAGAGATAGGAGGCATGGAGATCAGCAGGGAGGCTGATGCAGTAGCCAAGGTTGGATACTTAAGTGCTTGAATCGGCATGGTAGCAGTTTGGATGGAGAGGAAGGAGTGGATTCTAGAGGTTGAACTGACAGGATTTGGTGACAGACTGAATAGCAATATTATCATCATCATCATCATTGGTACTTTTTGAATGCTAACTAAGCACTTTACTAAATGCTTGGGGGAGTACAACAGAATTGGCAGACATGTTCCCTGCCCACAATCTTACAGTCTAGAGGGGGAGACAGACATTAATATAGATAGATGAATTACAGGTATGTACTTAAGTGCTGCAGATCTGAGGGTTGTGTGAATAAAGGGTACAGATCCTACCTAGTGAATTCAATTTTATTGCTGAAATAGATGGCAAGATCATTTAGCAGCAAGAGATAGGGGAGACAGGGGGACAGAAGGTTTGATGAGGAAGTTAAAAATTTGAAACAGCTGGCACAAAGGACATGGGGGTTAATAAGGATGGAAGAAATTGTTGCTGTGAGAAGGGGGTGGCTGGGTTATAGCAGGTGAGGATGAGATTGAGACAGACAAGTTTGGCCTGGTGTCTGGATTTCCACCAACAGCGCTCTGTGGAGGAAGCGAACTGTGGAGATGATCCAGGGCTGTGGTTGGTGGTATAAGATCCAAGGAGGGAAAAGGGAGCAAAAGATTTGAGTTCAGTGGAGAAGGTGAAGTTGAGGGTGTCATAGTAGGTAGGTTGTATTATCGACATCAAATGGGTCATGATGAGACTGGAAAACTGGAGGGAGTTGAGAGATCGGAGGTCTCTGTTGGTAAATTAGCACAGATTTTCA
Organism: Ornithorhynchus anatinus; assembly: GCF_004115215.2. NCBI lineage: Eukaryota > Metazoa > Chordata > Mammalia > Monotremata > Ornithorhynchidae > Ornithorhynchus > Ornithorhynchus anatinus. The sequence goes on from NC_041749.1 coordinate 47,560,016, forward strand.
GGGAGTGGGTGTGTGGGAGAGAAGGATGGGGAGGAGGTTGTGGTCAGATTGAGGAATTTTGGAATTGGTGAGGTTAGAAATTGTGCAGTGACTAGAGGTGATGAGATTGAGCATGAGTCCAAGGAGGAGAGTGAGTGAGGTTGGTGGAGTTGAGAAGTGAGAGGATGCAGGCAGCGGAAAATTCCTTGGGAACATCCAAGTGAACTTTGAAATCCTCAAGGATAATAATAATAATAATAATAATAAATAATGGTATTTGTTAAGTACTGTGTACCAGGAACTATTTTAAGCACTGGGGTAGATAGTCCCACATGGGGGTAACAGTCTTAATCCCATTTTACAGATGAAGTAATTGAGGTACAGAGAAGTTGAGTGACTCTCCCAAGGTCACACAGCAGACAAGTGGCAAAGCCGGGACTAGAACCCAGGTCCTTCTGACTCCCAGGCCTGTGCTCCATTCACTAGGCCACACTGTCCCTATAGTGGATCAGGGAGATGGTGTGAAAGTAGTATCGGGGAGATAAGAAAAATGGTGTTAACTCAATTAACTCCACCTCTTTCCCAGTGATTCTTGGGAGCGGAGTAAAATGAGTTCCCCTCAGGAGAGAGTGGCAAAAGAGTCAGTTTCAGGGGAGAGCCAGGTTTCAGTAATTGCAAGGTTTCACTGTTGCAATTGCAACAGTGATTGGGTCAGAAAGAAGTGGAGGATGAAGGGATGCTTTCTCAGGATGGACTGGGAGTTCCAGAGGCCATATTTAACTGGGTCTCTGGGGTGGGGGGAAAGGACGGTTCAAGGATTGGAAAAGGGTTGGAAGGGATTGAGCTGTAGTGGGAGGGATGCAGAGGGTGGATATCAAGGTGTGTAGAGGGAGGAGAAGGACAAGGATGGGGTGATTAGAGGGAGGAGTTTGAGGTGACAGGGTGAGATCAGAGAGGTTTAAGGGTTTTAAAAGAGATTTTCAGAAGCCATAATAATAATAATTGTGGTATTTTTTAAGTGCTTACTTTGTGCCAGGCACTGTACTAAACACTGAGGTGGATACGAGCAAATCAGGTCAGAGGCAGTCCCTCTCCCATCTTAGGTTCACAGTTTCAATCCCCATTTTGCAGATGAGGTAACTGAGGCACAGAGAAGTAAAGTAACTTGCCTAAGGTCACACAGCAGACGTGGCAGAGCCGGGTTTAGAATCCATGACCTTCTGACTGCCAGGCCTGTGCTCTATCCACTATGCCAAGCTAATTCTAAAGCCATAGCAACTGAATTTGGTGAGGGCCCAGGGCACCCAGTAATGCTATCTGGGGCTGGAACCACCTATTTCTGTTCTCAGCTGCTGCTTCAAGGAATGTTCCCAAATTCTTGACGCAAAGAAAAAGCCAACAGGAACAAGCTGGGAAAGAAACTTTGCTTTTTCCCTGAGTCAGGAGTTTGAAGATGCTCCCTGAGAATCTGGCAGGGAGATTCCTAGCAAGGCAAGGCTTCAGGCTGGGTTACAGTTCTTAAAGGGGCCAAAATCTGGCTGTCTAGTGGTCTGCCTCCGCCTGCAGAGCCAGCAAACAAGTGACTGCCCTTCGCTTTAGCTCCCTGGCTGACCAGGCAGGGTCTGCCCTACTCAAAATTCCCTCATCAACGATTCACTTGGCCCACCCTGAAGGGAGTCTCTCTCCTTGGAACCTGACCACTCGGCCTGAGAAGATGGAGAAAGCTTCTAGGGCAGGAGTGTCTCGCTGGAGGATGTCCTCAGAGATCAGGGATGCCTTCTCATCCCGGTCCTGGGGTAATCTTTCAGGGGCGGAGGATCGTGGTGTGGGTGGTCCTGGAGATTCCAGGGAAGCTTTTTCTATCATTTTCTCTCTGCTACCACTGTCCAATGACATAGTAACACTATGTAACGTGATGATAACATGCATTATGTGGGGGCCTCATAAAAACTGATTAGACCTAAGTCCCAGCAGGCCTAACCCCCCATCCAGCCTTCCTCCAGGCACATTTCTTTCTGATCTGTTGCACTGGTTCTGATCTTCTTAAGGGGAGTGACATACCACCTGATCTTCTTAAGGGGAGTGACATACCACTTTGCTGGCAGTGACTTGAAGGCCAAGGTGTAGCGATTGTACGAATCATTCCCACACTGCACACTGCAAGGGGCCCTTGGCCAAATGTTGCTCATTAAAGATTTCTGTTCCAGCTCCTGCCAGGCTAGACCTGCCCCTGACCGGGGCAATCGATTACTTCCAAACCATGTTAGCAAAAGCCATATCCCTCTGACACTTTCCATTACCAAGAAGAATTGTTAAATGCTCAAGGAAACACTCCCAAATTAAACTGCAGGGGCTGGGCTGTCTTGATTCTTATTTGATTCCTTGCCATCAGTGTCCATCGCTTTGGGTTTCCAGTGGCTATTTCATATGCCCAAAGGTCTCTCCAGATTGAAGCAGCCTCATCAGGGAGCACAGGAAAGCAGAACCATGTCCCAGTATGGGGTCAAAGATCAGCCGGAGCACATCACGAAAGACATCATTTTTCCCTCCTGTCGGTTTTCCCAGCAGAGGTCAGCCACTGTTTTTGTAAAGGCTGAGGTAGCTGTCCAGCAGCTGGGCTGTGCTGGTGGCATTGATTGTAATGCGGACTCGGGGAGGAGGTGCCTCAGAGTGTTGATTGCCAGTCTTGGGCAGAGCAAGGCAGGTGAGCAGAGATTGTTGACATTGTGATCTTTCAACAGTCCCAAGATTGTCTTTAACGTCATTTCTGTCCTCACATCTGCCTCTTAACGAAAGCTGACTCCAGGCCGAAGCGAGTCTCAGGCTTCATTTTCATAATGATACTGACTCTCAGGAAACCTCCTTGATCGAGTGGAGGGAGACTGAGGCTTCTGATGAAGAAGGTGGGGGCTGGAGGAGACCTGGAGAGGCTCCCTGAGATCCATGGGGGAATGGATGGGCCAGGGTTTTTCCAGAAAGGAAGCACTCAGAAGCACTCACAAGGTGGTTTTCAGCTCAGCTTGGAATATATTCCTTCCTATGATGTGGGTCGTGAGAAGCAATGCTAGCCAGGAGACATTAGAACCAGGCAGTACCAGCGGGTGAGCTCCAGACCCACTCCCAAAATAGCCTCTCCTCTCAGAGCAACCCGTCCCTGGGTTTTGTAGGTTTCCACTGGGCTTCTTGGGCCCCTTCCATTGACAGTGTGCCCTCTCCTCAGGGATGGGTGCATTGGCAGGGGGCAGGATGGCTATGCTTCCCTACCTTCAGCTTGGTGGTCTCCTCTCCCATTGGATTGCAGGCCCCTAGAGACCACGTATTCCCCCGGAACCAGTGCTCTCCTGCCCTCAGTCAGTCAGTCAGCCCCTTTGTACCCTAAATGCAGTCGGGGGGCACTGAGCAAATGGCCTGAAAGAGGTGTTGCTCCCTGCCCCAATCCACCTCTGTGGCCCGTGCCACCCTCCCTCGACCCCAGACTCCTGGAATAATAATAATAATAATAATAGTGTTATTTGTTAAGCATTTACTATATGCTAAGCACTGTACAAAGCATTTGTGATGGATACAGGTTAGTCAGGATGGATACAGTCAGTGTCTCACATGGGGCTCATATTCTAAGTAGGAAGGTGTATACATATTGAATTCTCATTTTAGGAAACTGAGGCCCAGAGAAGTTGTGACTTGCTCAGGGGCATAACAGCAGACAAGTGGTGGATCTGGTTTTGAACTCAGATCCTCTGACTCCTCCCATTAGGCCACACTGCTTCTCAAGCAGGAGCAGGTCTGGGGGACTAAAGAAGAGCCTAAACATGAATTTTAGAGGAAGCAGGTGAGAGCCCTGGTTTCTCAGGTTGTTTTCTCACTTCCCGTTTCCTCTCTCCTACCCCATCCCCCTGGAATGATGGGTTTCCACGACAGAAAGCAAGACCTAGAGGAAATGTCCATCATTTCTTGGCCTCCAGATCCACGAGCTGGTTTTTGCCTGAGAGGCATGGTGTCCTCTTTCGGGAGCGATGGAGACTGCACACAATGGGCCTCCTCCCTGACTGCCATCCCAGGCAATCTATCAATCAGTTACATTTATTGAAATGTGTGCAGGGCACTGTGCTAAGCACTTGGGAGAGTACAATATAAAAGAGTTGGTAGGCACATTCCTTGCTCACAACGAGCTCACAGTCAAGCAGGAGAGACAGGCATTAAAATAATTAAATATATAACAAATATGTAGTTAAGTGCTGTGGGGCTGAGGGATGGGTGAATAAAGGGAGCTAATCCAAGTGCGAAGGTGATGCAGAAACTCACTAGGACCCAGAGTTGGACAGCCAGAGGACAAGCAGTGCCTCCTTCTGCCCCGTTCTGCTCCCCACTGCTCTTCCTTTCTCCCAGAGTCGGTAAGTAACCAGGTTTGCAACCTGAAAGTCCAGCCGCCCCCTCCCTGGCCTGGCTGACCCAGAGGGAGAGGCAGCAGGATTCCATTTCAGTGACATGTTCTTTACTCTTGTATTGCTGGTCCCAAACCACCACAGTGCTAGCAGAACGTGATGCATACATCCCCAATTTATAGCTTAATCATAGAGAGTGTTAATTTGCAAGCAGATTCCATCCTACTTCTAAATGGACAATGTTGAATTAACAAGAAAATAAAATGCCTGGGATTCCTGTGGCCTGCAGACATCTCAGATAACCCTGAAAGGGGATCCTCTTCAAATGCCTTTGCCCCAAAATGAAAAGGTGGCTTAGAGAATCAGTGTATGTAACTCAGAACCCAGTGAGAAGCAGAGCCTTTACGAGGAAGATATTTGAAGACAGGATTGCAATTAAAATTCTAGGCTGAGGTAAATAGCACTTTTATGAGGTAAAAAATCTTTAAAGCACATTTAAAGGAAAGCTCATTTCATTTTTCAGTGAAATTGATGTCAAGAAATTTGCAATAGACATTGCTATTGTATTTAAAAAATGATGATAATCTGGTTTTGTGGTGCTTTAATCTGGCACCATTTCATCTGGCAGGGGGCGTGAGGAGGCATCCTGGTGACATGCCTGGAATACTACAACATTGTAACCTAAGAGACAGTGGAAGCACCGATGGGAGAGGAAGGAGTCATGGGAGTTCACAATGGGCTGGAAATGGAAACAAATTATTTTTGTTGTTCCAAGCCCCACCCAGGAGGGGACGCAGCCTCTTCTTGAGATTAGGCACGCCCCTGCATCTCCCCTTTGGTGGAGGTTAGGATCCAGAGAAGTGCATTCCTTGAGTCATCGATCACATAATAATGACAGCATTTGTTGAGCACTTACTATGTGCCAAGCACTGTTCTAAGCGCTGGGGTAGATAAAAGGTAATCAGGTTGTCCCACGTGAGGCTCACAGTCTTAATCCCCATTTTACAGTTGAGGAAACTGAAGCACAGAAACTGAGGAAACTGAATCATCATTAAGTGAGTCACCCAAAGTCACACAGCTGATAAGTGGCAGAATCAGGATTGGAACCCATGACCTTTGACTCCCAAGCTCTTTCCACTAAGCCATGCTGCTGTCTGTCAGTCCTTCATGAGCATAAAGCAATGAAAGTAGCAGTTCCTGGACACCCCTCAAAGTGTGGGCAAAGTTCTGTCCAGCTTATCCTCCTCAGATCACTGACCGCTGTTGCTGCTGCTGCTGCTGTAGGCTAGCCCCTCACCCCACACCAAGCGGGATTGTAGATGCATCTCAGCCCTCTGACAACTGGCCACTCCCAAGCCCAGGCTACCCTCTGCGGCCCTGTCCAAAGCTGTCCTTGGAGGACCTTGGAGCAAGCTTTTTGAAAGCTAATGAAACGAATCATGTGATGCAGATGATCATGATTAACTGTAACGTTAATAACAATAATAGTAATAATAGTGGTATTTGTTAAGCACTTATCCCAACGACTGTACTAAGCACTGCAGTAGAGACAAGATTATCAGATCAGACACAATCCCTGTTTCTCACAAGACTCACAGTTTAAGTGGACGGAAGAATAGGTATTTAATCCTCATTTTACAAGTGAGGAAACTGAGACAGAGAGAAATCAACTGACTTGCCTAAATCACACAGTAGGCAGGTAACGGAGCCAAGATTAGAGCCCAGATCCCCTGTGTTTTTTCTGATTGTCCCCGCTCCTTCTCTGTAAGAGGCTGACCTCTGATTTAATCAAAAATTACCAAAAAACAAAGAGGCTTCTCAGATTTGGTTTGTTTTTTTTAGAACATGGAAAACTGGGGCTAATTTCGAATCCACAAAATACCATCCTCTCTATCTGGTGCTCCCTCTCCTTTCTCTCCACTCTTCTTCACATGTGAGGCAGGGAACAGGACAGCAAGATGGGGATGGGGTGAGTTGAATGAGACCCCCTCCCTCTTGCCCAGTTGTCTCGCATAGACTATTGATTGTAAGCTCCTTGTGAACAAGGATCATGCCTACCAACTCTACTGTATCCTCTCAAGTGCTTAATACAGTGCTCTGCACACAGTAAGCACTCAATAAATACCCCTGATTGATGGGTTGATTGATGGACATGTAACAGGCCTTCCTGGGTCAGAGGCCCATGTGTGAATTCTGTGGACTTTTTGTAACAGCGAATACTCTTAGGCACTGCTGATGTCACATTCAGCAAAGGACACCCAAGAAATCTTGCACTGCAAAGGTCTTCACTTCCCTTCTGGACTCAATGTGTTTGCCCTCTCACCCCTTCTTGGCAGGGAAATGGGTGGCCACCTCACTGGCCCTCATGGCCTCCAGTTGATGGAGTTCAGGTGCCCGGAACTCCCTGGTGATCATCAGTCTGGATTCCAGGCTTTGGGTATTGTATTTTGGCAAGAAAATGCCTATCGATAAATGAATGAATCCTATTTTTTGAGCACTTACCCTGTGCAGAGCACTGTACTATGCACTTGGGAGAGTACAGTAGAGTGCGTAGAGACAATCCCTGCCCTCGAGGAGCTTACAATCCAGCGGGGGAGACAGACATTAAAATAAATTACAGGTAGGGGAAGCAACAGAGTATAAAAATAGGAAAGGAAGGGATGAGGGGTGGTGTGGGTGTCTAAGTGCTTAAGTGGTACAGACTCAAGTTCATGGATGATGTAGCATGGAGGGAAAATAAGATGGGGAGATGAGAGATTCCTCAGGGAAGGCTTCCTGGAGGAGATATAATTTTAGTAGGACTTTGAAAATGGGGCGAGTAGTGGTCTGTCAGATGTGAGGGGGGAGGGAGTTCCAATGAATCAGTCAATGAATCATCTTTATTGAGTGCTTACTGTGTGCAGAGCACTGTACTAAGCTATTGGAAGTGTTCAATATAATGGTGTTGGTAGATTCGTTCCCTGCCTACAGTGAGCTTATAGACCAGAAAGGAAAGAGAGCAGAGCAAGAGGTCAACAGTGAGGGAGATGACTTGCTCGAGTGCCAGCATACTAGAGGAGCAAAGTGCGTAGACTGGATTGTAGCATAGAATCGATAAGACTAAGTGGCAGGAAAGAGCCATTTGAGTGCCTAATACCCAATGGTGAGGAATTTCTGCTTGATACAGATATAAATCTATCCAATCCCCTCCCTTGGTATCTGGCATCAAGGCCACCTTGGAGCATCCGTGTCTTCCGGCCAGAGGTTGCTTGCATGTCCCATGTGCACAGAGCCCTTCCCAGGGATGCTTGGACCCCGCAGCAGTTCATTCATCCCTAACAAGAAGCAGCATGACCTAATGGAAGAAGCCCGGGCCTGGGAGACAGAAGGACTTGGGTTCCAATCCTGGCTCTGCCACTTGTAACCTCTTTGATCTGGGTCAAGTCGCTTTACTTTTCTGAGCCTCGGTTACTTCATCTGTAAAATGGGGATTAATAATAATAATAATAATAATGTTGGTATTTGTTAAGTGCTTACTATGTGCAGAGCACTGTTCTAAGCGCTGGGGTAGATACAGGGTAATCATGTTGTCCCAAATGAGGCTCACAGTTAATCTCCATTTTACAGATGAGGTAACTGAGGCACAGATAAGTGACTTGCCCACAGTCACACAGATGACAAATGGCGGAGCCAGGATTCGAACCCATGACCTCTGACTCCCAGGGCCAGGCTCTTTCCACTGAGCCACGCGATTAAGACCGTGAATCTCCCATGGGACACCGGCTGTGTCCAACTTGATTATCGTATCTACCCCAACACTTAGTACATTGCCTGGCACGTATTAAGTGCTTAACAAATACCATTAACCCCCCCCCAAAAAAACGAGGGCTGCAGCTAGTGGAAGATGGGAAAGATAGCTGCTTAAGTGCTGCTGTTCCTGCTGTTCTGATGGTGCAGCCCTGCGGAGGCCCCAGGACCGTGCAGAGAAATGCTTTGTCTTGGGGAGAACTGCTGGTCACCACCAGCCAAAATCCTCCATTCTGCTGGAACCCCCCTCAGGGGGTGGTGCTGGGGAATGGTGTCGCAGATGTGGCCCCTGCTCACATGCCTCCGATGGCCCAGGGCAGGACGAAGTGGGGCTCCTCCTCTGAACACAAGTAGGCGGAGAGTGCTCTTTATCATTATGACACAGGTGAGATCTGGATAAAATGCCAGCTGAAGTGAAAGAATAGAATTTTGATGATTTCAGAGTCTATATTATGAGGCTTTACCAACATTAGCTTGAAAACGTGTCTAGAGAAGTTTCTCTGCAGCTGGGGTGAAGCCATCAAGGGCGTTCGGAAACATGTTTCTATTCAAATGACTCAGTCCGTGACGACGAGGCAGAATGCGCTCATTCCCTTCCCCTCATTCTTTCGTTTTCACCCAATCAATCAATCGATGGTATTTATTGAGCGTTTACCATGAGCAGAGCACTGTACTATGTGCTTGGGAACATGCAGTAGAATTAAGTTGGTAGACACGTTCCCTGCCCACCACAAGCTTATGGTCTAGGGGGGATGGCAGACAGTCATATAAATAAAAAGTACATAAGCACTGTGGTGCTGAGGGAGGGGTGAATCAAGGGTGAAAATCCAAATGCAAGGGAGACACAGAAGGGAGTGGGAGAAGAGGAAATGAGGACCTAGTTGAGTCCCAGCATGTGCAGTCAGAGGATCTGGGTTCTAAACCAAGCTTTGCCAGTCACTTGATGAGTGAACTTGGGCCATTTGCTTATCTTTTCTGTGCCTCAGGTTTCTCAGCTTTAAAATAGGGATTAAATCCTACTCCCTCCTATTTAGACTGTGAACCCCAAGGGGGACAGAAACCATATCCAAACTGATGAATTTGTATCTACCATAGAGCTTAAAACAGTGCTTGACACATTAGTAAGTGCTTAGCAAATATAATAATAATAATAATAATGATAATAAAGCAGTCGGCACTCGGGTCAAAAGTTTTCCGTTCTGACAGATTCTGGCCTGGATCCTGAGGGCCTGCGAGTGAGGATCCAAGGTCTGGTCTGGGCCCCACGGCTGGAGTCCAGTCCAGCTCTGGGCAGAACTCTGACTCTGTGGGATTTCTGCTGCCCCAAGTAATGGATCCTGGGCTTGGTGTTGCAGAGCACAGCTCTGAGCTGGATGGCCAAGAATAGCGACCAAGAATTGGGCCTGCCCAATCCTCCACCTTTGCTTGACTGTGTAGATCCACGCGGCAATCCAGCCTGAATATACAGATTGGCACAGCCCGGCCACCCGCTTCTCTGACCCATTTGGTGGCAGTAGCCGGGAGGAAGAAGAGGGAAGCTCGAGGAGGCTGTACTGAGACTAGATTTTACACAGATGAATAACCACAGGCTGGACAGTGTAGGAGCGGAAAGGGAGCCACACACCACACTGGAGTTGAGCAGAGGCAATCCTGTCCTCTCTGATTTTCCATTCTTCCACTCCTACAGCATTCCAAAGTATCAGAGAGCTGCAGAGTTGGCCCATCGCCCTGCCTCTGAGCGAAACTTCCAGGCAGTGCTGGTTGGCCCCAGCATGCTCTTTGGATGAGATGAGGCTGTCTTGGAGGAGTAGGAGTGAAGGGAAAAACTGATTTAATGATGAAACAATCCCCTGTCTCTGGCCTGGAATCACACCAGACACTGCGCCCTCCAACTTTCAGAGCCTCCTGAAAACCCAACTCCTCCTGTCATGTTAAGCCCACCACTTCTTGTCATGTTGTCCATTTTCTTTCATTTTTCATTCACAGTTACCAATTGCATCGAGGATTTTCCCCTTATACCCATGGCCCGCCCCCCAATCTGTATCTGCACGTGACTCCATTACTCTGTTAGCTCTTCAGGGCTTGGCCTGTCCAGAGAACTCAGTAAGCATTCTGCACCCAATAGGTGCTCAATAAATGCTACTGAAGGGATGAAAGGAGATTTTGCTCTCAACTCCACCGAGCCTGAGCCTGAGCCAGAGTGGAAGATACCGGAGGAAAGTTGGGTACCCGGCTGGAGCCGAGGCAGAATTCCTCTCTGCTCCCCAGACCAGCAGCCTATGTGCCATTCTCCCAGCCATTCGCTGTCTCCTCAGAATGGGTCACCAACTGGGACTGACTTCCGCAGGGATCCCCAGGAGTGTGCCCTCCTGCTGTGGACCCAGGAGGAAGTAGAAGAAACGGGACATGGAAGCCAGGACAAGGAAGGGAAGGGAATTGAAGAGTCTGGCTGAGACTCTTGGGGATTGAAACCCCTAGAAAGACGGTTCCTTTGAGCAGAGAACAGCTCTCCATCTGTCAGTCCTGCAGCCATTGCAAGGAGTGGTGGCCAATGCCCCCAGCCTGTGGAACGCTAGAGTCTGAGCTGCTGAAGCCCACAGCCTGACAGGTCTTTGTGTCCGCCTGCCACCGGCTCTTGTTGTGCTTGACGTCTGGTGCTGGACCACTCATCCCCCCATTCTCACTATTGGGCTCCCAGCTGAGCGCCCCTGGGCGAGCTTGGGGAGGAAAGGACTGAGCCAGCCACTAACCAGTTCTTTGTGTTTCCTTAACCTCAGGCCAAAGAAGGGGGCTGTGGCCCACAGACACTGGATCGGGGCATCAAATCTAGTCAAGTGCAGGCCTTGCCCAGCGGCTCTTGCCAGCTCTGTCTGTGCCTCCGACGGACACACCTACTCCTCTAAGGTATGTGCCCTCTGCTCTTGCAGGCTTCCACATCCACTTCTCTTGCAGTCTTCCACTGTCAGTGACCTCCCATGACACAAAATGCCAACCACTGTGGCTGTGTCACGAGACAGTGAGGGAAAAGTGAGTGGTGGGAAGAAGGGAGAGGGAAAGACTGTGATAAAGGATAAGTGGTGGGAAATTCATACCATAATTAGTGAAATGATTTTGAGAATCCAAAACCCAGTCCCGCCCAGCAGCAAGGCCTTCACCTCTTCCCCACTGGAAGGCAGGGGTGCTTAGCGTCTGGTGAGGGGGTGGCCTGAGGTGATGGCACCCAAGGCCAGTGGAGGGAGCAACAGGAACTCACCCTTGGCATTCAGCCATGTGTCAGGATCCCAGACCAGTTCCAGGAATGACAACGCAATGGATGGTGGTGGAGTAAAGGCCATGTGATATCCCTTTGGAAAGTCCAAGCACAGGGTCCTTGACTTTGTATCTGAATTGGGCACTTCCAGCACAGTGCCCATCCCCGCCCACCCCCTTTCAGGAGACAGCATTCTTTGGCAAACCTCTCCACACTTACCATGGTGCAAAACTGTCTCCCAACCATGGATGACCTTCGGTTAGATGCAGGAGGCCTGGGAAATGGCCCGGCGGTCAGTCTGGTCCTGAAGCCACTGGTCATTCAGAAGCCACCATCTCCTATTTTGAACTGTGGATGGTGCGTTCTGGGTATTCTCTGTTCCGCCTGTCACTTCTTGTGACCTTTCCACTAATCCCCGCCCACCACAAGCCATGAAATCGGCCTGGCCGTTCGGACCTAGTCTCCTTTCACACCCTCATTTGGGTAATTGAAATTTGGCTCCTCAGCTGGTGGTCCCGAGAGCTGCTGGGACAGAGTGGTCCCCGAGACAAAATGGTCCTTGCCTGCTGAAGGGTTTGAGTCCAGATCTTCTTCACTAAGAGAGTACCCACAAGGAGAATTATCAATGCTCAGAGTTCCTCCCAGGATGAGTGGAACAGTGCCCCCAGAAGCCAAATGGCTTCAACTTCCATATCAGCACATTCTATGAAGGAGAGCAGAATATGCTCATCAAGATGTTGCTATTCTCTGGTATTTATTGAGGGCTGCAATGTACCATTAGCTCGTAAGAGCCTTGTGGGCAGGGATCATGACTTGCTTCTGCGGTGCTCTCACAAGTGCTTAGATTAGGGCATCACACTTAGTAGGTGCTCAGCAAATGCCACCGATGGATCAACTGATGTGGCAAGGACTGGGCTAGTCATGGCAAACTGATCCATTCTGACAGGTTCACTGTTCTGGTCTGCAGAGGCCAGTAAATTGGACAAGAAGAAGAACAATTTGGAAGACAGTAGTAGAAGTCAAAAGAACACTAATAAATTAGAATGTTGCCCATACAAAAGCAGAGTGAAACACATTAGTGCTGGGTTCAAGGTCATATCCTGAGAGATAAGCACAAACATGGATGCCAGATAGATGGAGAAAGGCCAGAGCCTCACTGGTCCGAGCTGGCCAAGGCAGCATCGCTGGTCTGCTCTGGGATTGGGTAAGCCAATTGAGGCTGGCCCTGGAACGTGTGGACAGAGGTGGATAGGAAAAGCAAGGAGTGGCCTCCCCCTGAGCTCTGCGTTGGTCAGATCCTTGTCAAGGAATGGGCTTCAGCTTTGTTTGTAGCCTTGTGCAATTTGAGAGAGTCCAGGGGAGAGTAACAGAAATGGTTAAAAGGAAACAAGTGAGTCCAAGGCCCAATATTATTTAAGAAATTGGGAGTGTTTGGCCTTGAGTAGAGAGGTCCAAGGGAGACACGATAACTGTCTCTGGGTGGGTGAAGGGTTGGGAGGTGGGCAAGAGGAAATGAGTTGAAATGACCACCAGTCGGAAACAAGAGGGACCTACATCATCTGTCCTGGATGTTTTAATCGTGCACCGACATGGAGGCAGGGGGCTGGACTTAATGACCTCTAGATGTTCCTCTGTGATATTTGTTGGAGGTCATGGAGGGAGGGAATTGATTTGGATGCTCAGTGGGACTCTTGGGTAGGAACAATATGGAACCCCTCAACTGGGAAATTTGAAAGTAGTATCTATGCTACTTTTCCGCCACCCAAAAGTAATACGTCTGGTCATTGCCCTAGACATCCCTAGCACAGGTGTTCCATGTCACCTAGTGATAAATGTGATTTGGTTGAGCAGATTATTGCACTTCAAACTTCTGCATGAAAATGTCTATTTGTTTTGATTTCTCTCCATGAAATACATTTAAAATATCAGCTCTTTGCGACCCCAGAGCAGTAGGAGGCCACAGTAACACTGCCAGCTGCAGGATAGATTTCTCCTTGACAGTTTTCCAAAGTTCCTTCTCACCATTCCAGCCATTTCCCACAGAAAAGTACTGAGTGAAACTAAGTGTCTACTGCCATCAGAGCACAGTACTAGTAATAGTAGTAGTAATGGTATTTTGTAAGCACTTACTGTGTGCAGAGCCTTGTACTAAGTGCTAGAAAAGATATATATAGATGGGAATTAAAACTGGTCCCTGGCCCTTGGTGGCCTCACAATTTACAAATTCATGTGAGGGGAAAGAAATTGGATGGAGACAGGCACATCAGGAACTATGAAACATTCAAACACAATACAAATACACAAAATAGCAAAATCAATACAATGCTGTGACAGGAGGAGCAGCATTTCAGGCTCCTTGGGGTTCAGAGTTCAGGGCACACCCACAGCCCCCAGTTTTCCTGGTAGCCTCACTCTGTAAGTGCACAGGAAGCAGCTTTATCCCCAGCCTGGCATGCCTGAAACAGGCCGGGAGCACGGACCTTCTAGGTGGAAGACAGAGGAGGAGCCCACAAAAGAGACTGAGAATGAGTGGCCAGAGAGATAGGAGAACCAGGAGATGAGTGTCAGAGAAGCTGAGGTTGGATAATGTTTCTAGGAGAAGGGGTGGTCGACACTGTCAAAGGCAACTGAGAGGCTGAGGAGGATTAGGATGGAATAGAAGCCACTGAAATAGGTTGGCAAGAAGAAGATTATTGGTAACCTTTGAGAGGGCAGTTTCTGTGGAGTGAAGGGGACAGAAGCCAGATCGGAGGAGGCCAAGAAGAGAATTGGAGGAGAGGAACTTGGGACAGTGGGTGTAGGCAATTTGCTCAAGGAGCTTGGAGAGGAATGGTAGGAGGGAGATAGGATGATAACTGGAGGGAGCTGTAGGGTCAAGCGAGAGTTTGTTTTTTTTTAGGATTGGGGTCACATGGACATGTTTGAAAGCAGTGGGGAAGAAGCCACTGAAGAGCAAACAGTTGCAGATGGCAGTCAGGGAGGTAGGAGTGAGCAAGGTGATTGAACACTTTAAAGCCAATGGTAAGGATTTTTCGTTTGATGCAGAGCTGGGTGGACAACCACTGGAGGTTCTTGAGGAGTGGGGAAAAAATGGACTGAAGAGTTTTGTAGAAAAATGATCCAGATAGCAGAGTGAAGTGTGAACTGGAGTGGGGAGAAACAGGAGGCAGGGAGGTTTGCAAGGAGACTGATGCAGTAATCAAGGTGGGATAGGATAAGGGCTGGATTAGCATGGTAGCAGTCTGAATAGAGAGGACAGGGAGGATTAATATGGTAGCTGTTTGGGTGGAGAGGAAAGTGCTGATTTTAGCGATGCTGTGAAGGTTGAACCAACAGGTGGGAAATTGGACAGGGACCTCAGAGGTTTTGTGACCTCAGAGGGTGGGGCTATCTGTGAATGGGGTTGGAGTATAAGGGGGGGTGGCAGGGAGAGCTGGAAAGTGCCTAGTGCCTGACGGTGGATCTGATGTCATAAATCTGAATAAATTCAGAGACTTTGGAAGGGCAGTTCCTTGTAACTAGGATGGGAATTCCTGTAATTGGTCGATTTCCTTCATATAGGGAGCCCCACCTTTTAATTCAGGCCCTAAATGGATTATCTGGTGAGACAGCTATCAGTTGGATATTTTCTCACTCCTCCACTCATTTGGAGCAGGTAGGCTCAGACAGTGCTTCATAAGCTCATTTCTCAACTAGTAAGTAATTGGACAGAGTTTGCAAAAACCAATAGAAATAGCTGATCTGTGCACATGAATCCCTGCTTCTGCTCACTGAGTAGTCCCTGACTCTTCTCTCTCCATCGCAGGACCCTCTCTCTCCAGATACTGGCTGTCCTCTAGGCTGTAAGCTCTTTGTGGGCAGCAATAACTTTGACCAAACCACTAGACTGCACGCTCCCAAGTGCCCAGCACAACCTCCATCACTGTGATCTGGACTCTTTCTGGCCCTGTACCTGGGCTTTGATTTGGAAAAAAAAAATTTCCCAGGATCTTCTATTGCCTCAGTCTCACTCTGTCTCTCAACATAACTCTCTTAAACTGGAATGGGAATCTTGCTTTCCCACAAGTCTGTATGTGAGGACAGGATTTTAGTATTTGTCTTCTAATTATTCTTAATCAATCAATGTCTTCCTTTCCTAGACACCTAAAGGTCTGATTTACCACGTTAGTACAATCACTCATCCTATCCCAACTGGATTACTGCATCAGCCTCCTTGCTGACCTCCTGCCTTTCCCCACTTCAGTCCATACTTCACTCCGCTGCCCTGATTATCTTTTGACAGAAACGTTCAGGGCATGTCACCTCCCCTCCTCAAAAATCTCCAGTGGTTGCCAATCAACCTCTGTATCGAACAAAAACTCCTCACTATTGGCTTCAAAGCTCTCCATTACCTTGCACTTTCTTATCTCACCTCCCTTCTCTCCTTCTACATCCTAGCCCTCACACTTTGCTCCCCGGGTGCTAACCTTCTCACTGTGCCTCGGTCTCACCTGTCTTGCCACCAACACCTGACCCATGTCCTAGCTCTGGCCTGGAATGCCCTTCCTCCTCAAGACTGCCAATCACTCTTCCCCCCTTCAAAGCCCTACTGAAGGTGCAACTCCTCCAAGAGACCTTCCCAGACTAAACCCCTTTTCCTCAGCTTCCCCTGCCTCCCGTGTCACCTCAACTCACTCCCTTTGCTCTTCCCCCGCTCTCCCCGCCCCACAGCACTTATGTATATATGTATATATCTATAAGTCTATTTTTTTATATTGATGCCTGTTTACTTATTTTGATGTTTGTCTCCCCTCCTCTAAACTGTAGGGCCCTAGTGGGCAGGGATTGTCTCTCTTTTATTTCTTTATTGTACTTTCCAAGCGCTTAGTACAGTGCTCTGCACACAGTAAGCGTTCAATAAAGACGACTGAATGAATGAATGAATTTCCTATCTCTCTTATTGATAGACCTGCTTTGCTTTCCACTCATATTCTTTCTGTGAAAACAAATTTGGGGTAAAATCAAACTTGGGATCTGTATTAAAGTTTAGTGAATAGGGATGGCATTTGTTCCTACATTTCCTAATTCCAGTTACTTTTATATTTGCAGTCAATCAATCAATCAATTATATTTATTGAATGCTCACTATGTGCAGAGCAGTGTTCTAAGTGCTTGAGAGAGTATGATACAACAGAATTAGCAGACATGTTCCCTGCCCATAATGAGCTTACAGTCTAGAGGAGGAAACAAACATTAATATGAATAAGTAATTTATAATAAAGAATTTAAAGATATTTACGTAAGTCCTGTGGGGTTGGGGGTGGGGCTAATATCAAATGTCCAAAAGTCACAGACTGAAGTGCATAGATGACGCAAAAGAGAGAGCTATCCAGGGAAAAGAGGGCTTAATCGGGGAAGGCCTCTTGGAGGAGATGTGACCTTAGCAATGCTTTGAAGGTGGAGATTCATTCGTTTATTCATTCAGTCGTATTTATTGAGCTCTTGCTCTGTGCAGAGCACTTTACTAAGCATTTGGGAGAGTACAATACAACAGTAAACAGACACATGGAGACAGAGGTAACCTGGTATATATGGAGGGAGAGGGAGTTCCAGGCTAGGGGGATGATGTGGGAAGGGCGTTAGTGGCTAAATAGACAAGCTCAGAGCACAGTGAGTAAACTGGTGCCAGAGGAGCAGTGGGTGGCTTCGGATGTAGTAGATTAGTGAGGTGAGCTAGCTGGGACAAGCTGATTGAGTGCTTTAAAGCCGATGGTCAGGAGTTTCTGTTTGATGCAGAGGTGGATGAGCAGCAATTGGAGGCTCTTGAGGAGTGGGGAGACATAGACTGAATGTCTTTGTTGATCGAGGATCCGTGCAACAGAGTGAAGAATGGATCGGAGTGGGGAGAGACAGAAAGCCAGGAAGTCAGTGAGGAGGCAGATGCAGAAGTCAAGGAGGGATAAGATAAGTGCTTGGATCAGCATGGTAGCAGTTTGGATTGAGAGTAAAAGGAGGGTTATAGCGATGTTGTGAAGGTAGACCCCCCCCAGGATTTGGTAGGAGATTGAATATGTGGGTGGAGTGAGAGAGATGAGTTGAGGACAATGCCAAGGTTACAGCCTTGTGATACAAGGAGGATACTGGTGTTGTCCACAGTGATGGGAAAGAAGAAAGGAGAGGACAGGGTTTGGGTGGAACGATAAGGAGTTAAATTTTGGTCATGTTTTATTTGAGGTGTCTTGAAGGCAGGAGGAAATGAGAGTTCTCAGGGAAGGAGAGAAGTCAGGGCTGGAGATGTAGATTGGGAATCATCTGCATAGAGATGGTAATTGAAGCCATGGGAATGAATGAGTTCTCCAAGGGAATCAGTGTACAGGGAGAATACAAGGGGATATAGAACTGGGCCTTGAGGAACCCTCACTGTCAGAGGGTGGGAGGCAGAGGAGGAGCCAGCAAACAAGACTGAAAATGAGTGGTCGAAGAGATAGGAGGAGAATCAAGAGAAGTCAGTGTCAGTAAATCCAAGGTTGGATAAACTGTCAAGGAGAAGAGGGGGGTCTACAGTGTCAAAGGTAGTTGATAGATCTAGGAGGATTAGGCTGGAGTAGAGGCCATCAGACTTTACGAGAAGAAGATCATTGCTTACCTTAGAGAGGGTTGTTTCTGTGGAGTGAATGGTGGGGAAGCCAGATTGGAGGGGATCTAGGAGAGAATTGAAGGATAGGAAGTGGAGACAGCACATGTAAACAACTCTCTCAAGAATTTTGGAGTGAAATGGTAGGAGGGAGAAGGAGCGACAACTGGAGGGAGCGATGGGTTCAATAGAGGGTTTTCCTAGGATGCGAATAAATAAGCATTTTTGAAAGCAGTGGGGAAAAAGCTATTAGAAACTAAACAGTTGAATATGGCAGTCAAGGAGGGAAGAAGGGAGAGGGTGAGTGTTTTAAAATGGTATGAAGGGATGGGGTCAGAAGCACAAGTGGAGGGAGTAGATTTAGAGAGGAGGTGAGAGATTTCACCTTGAGTTACTGCAGGGAACATAGGGAGATTCAAAGAGGGTGGAGGATGAAGGGTGATTGGGGAGGAACAGGGGACATAATGCCTGATGGTTTCAATTTTGTTGATGAAGTAAGTAGCCAGGTAATTAGGGGAAAGAGTTGGTGGGA
Organism: Ornithorhynchus anatinus; assembly: GCF_004115215.2. NCBI lineage: Eukaryota > Metazoa > Chordata > Mammalia > Monotremata > Ornithorhynchidae > Ornithorhynchus > Ornithorhynchus anatinus. Next base: position 47,578,558 of record NC_041749.1, read on the forward strand.
ACAGGGGTACAGGAGGTTTGAGAAGGGAGTTGAAGGTCTGGAACAACTGGCGGGGACACTGGGTATGGGAAGGAATCAGGAAGGACAAATATTGTTGTAGGGCAATGGAGAGGGCCAAATTGAAGCAGATAAGAATGAATATAAGGTGGACTAGTTCAGAGAGATGTCTGGATTCCCTCTACCAGCCCTCCACAGCTCAGGCACAGGAGAGGAGGAAGCATGCCGTTGAGGTGATCCAGAGTTGTGGGTTAGTGGTAAAAGATTGGCAGAGGGGCAGAGGACCAAGGAGTTCAGTTCAGTGATGAGATTGGTGTTGAGTGTCAATTTGTACATCAAGAGAAGATAGTTTGGGTATGGAAACCAAATGGGGTAAGATGGCTGTAGAATACTTGAGGGTGTCCAAAGAACGGAGGTCTCTGTGGGTGAAAAGGACAGATTTGCAGGGGGTGGATGTATGGGTAAGAGAGCAGGTGAGGAGGCTCTGGTCAGAGGAATTTCAGAATTGGTGAGAATAGAGATTGAATAATCACTGAAGATTATAATATCAAGTGTGTGCCGAAGTTGGTGAGTGTGTGAGGTGGGGTGGAGCAGGAGGTCACTGAAGTAAAGGAGTGAGAGGAGGTGGGCACTGGAAAGATCATCAAGGACATCTACATGAATATTGAAAGATCAACATAGGGATGGAGAATAAGAGAAAGAATGTGAGAAAAGGATCAAAATGGTTCAGAAAGTTAGAAATGGGGCCTGGGGCCAGTAGATGACTATGACTAGCGATTGGAATGGGTGGTAAAGGCAGATGATATCGGCTTCAAAGGAAGGGAAAATAGGGCTGGGGGAGGAGGGATGGTGTGAAAGTGGCATTGGAGAGAGAGAAGGAAGCTGACTCCTCCCCCTTTCCCAGTGAGTCTGGGTGAATAGGAGAAGATGAAGCCCCCTCTAGAGAGAGCAACAGGCATGTTAAATCGTTTTAGATGATTGCTTCAAAAATAAAGGTCATGTTTTTAGTGCCTCATCAGGTAACGTTTTTATTAGATGTAATTTTCCAGATGCAGGTTTCTCTCAGGATGAGAATGGTTTCCCTGCTCTAGCTCTCTGTGTCCCCCAAGAGGGTTTCCGTTTATTCATTTTTTTCATTATGGCATTTAAGTGCTTATTACGTGCCAAGCACTGTTCTCAGCGCTATGGTAGATACAAGTTAATCAGGTCGGACACAGTTCCTGTCCCACATGGGGCTCTCAGTCTAAATATAGGAATCTAAATCTTAGCTCAGCTGCCATCAGGAGACCCACCTCAATGTCGGAATCCAAGGTAAAGCACAGAAAGCCAGGTTCAGGAAGCTGGGACTACTGGGCAGAACACAAGACTGGGAGTCTGGAAAAATGACTTTTGATCCTCCCTCTCACTGGCCCTATACATGACTTTGGGCAAGCCCCTTGACCTCTCCTGGGCCTCAGCTTATTCCTCTGAAAAATGGTGATAATTATAATTATATATATATGTATATAAATGAAAAAGTGTATGCATGAGTGTGTGTGGTTGTCTTCTTTGATAGTAGAGTTCACCTAAAAGTGTGCTTTTAACTGGAAAGGCCGATTCAGGACTCACATCACCATTGTGGACCCAGAGGCTGCATCTCTCAGTCTAGTGCTCTGAGCTATACATCTCCAGCCCTGATCTCTCTCCCTCTCTGCAGTTTCACATCTCCTGACTTCAAGACATCTCTACTTGGATGTCCTGCTTCATCTCAAACTTAACATGTCAAAACCAAAACTCATCTTTCAACACAAATCTGGCCCTTCCCCTGACTTTCCCATCACTGTAGACAGCACCACCATCCTTTCTGTGTCACAAACCCATAACCTTGGTATTATCCTCACGTCCACTCTCTGTAATTCAACCCACATATTCAATCTGTCACTAAATCATGTCGGTTCAACCTTCACAACATCATTAAAATCTGCCCTTTCCTCTCCAACCAAACTGCTACCGCATTAATCCAAGCACTTATCCTATCCTGCCTTGATTACTGTGTCAGCCTTCTTGCTGACCTTCCTGCCTCCCGAATCCCCCCACTCCAGTCCATACTTCATTCTGCTGCTACAAAACATTCAGTCCCTGTTTCCTTCAGTCCTCCTCAAGAACCTCCAGTGGTTGCCTATCCACCTCTGCATCAAACAGAAACTCCTTACCATCAGCTTTAAAGCACTCAGTCACTTTGCCCCCTCCTACTTTATCTTGCTGTTCTCCTACTACAACCCAGCTCCTCTAATCATATTTTTTAAACACTTACTATGTGTCAGGCATGTACTGAATGCTGGGGTAGATTCAAGGTAATTGTGTTACACACAGTCTTTGTCCCACACTGGGTTCACAGTCTTGATCCCCATTTTACAAACTGAGGCACAGAGAAGTAAAGTGATTTGCCCAAGTTCACACAGCAGACAAGTGGCGGAGCCGGATTTAGAACCCAGGTCCTTCTAATCCCAGGATTAAAACCCAGGATAGAACCTCTGTCCACTTGCCAATCTACTCAATGTATCTCAGTCTCATCTGTCTCACCGTCTCACCCAATATGCTGCCTCTGGTCTGGAATGCCCTCTCCCTTCACATCCAACAGACAAATTACTCTCCCCTCCTTCAGACCCTTAGTCATTCATTCATTCGCTCATTCAATCGTATTTATTGAGTGCTTACTGTGTGCAGAGCACTGTACAAAGCACTTGGAAAGTACAATTTAGCAAGCACATCTCCTCCAAGAGGCCTTTCCTAAATAAACCCTCTTTTCCTTTTCTTCCACCCCCTTTCTGTGTTGCCCTGACTTGCTCCCTTTATTCATCACCCCTCCCAGTCCCACAACACTTATTTACCTACCCATAATTTATTTATTTATTTCAATGTCTGTTCCCCCTCTAAACTATAAGCTCATTGTGATCAGGGAATGTGTTTACCAACTCTGGTATTTTGTACACCTCCAAGTACTTAATACAGTGCTCTGCACATAGGAAGTACTCAATAAATACTATTGATTGACTGTTGTCATCATCATTATCATCATATTGGGATTTATTGAGCACTTACTGTATGCAGACACATCATTAGGCATGTTCCTGATTTATGGGCTCTAGCAGACTGATAGACCCTCTCCAGAGCACAGAGAGAGTAGCGAGGTGGAGAGGGCAAAGAATGAGGAGAGTGTGGAGAGGGTAAAGAATGTGGGGAGGGCAGAGAGTGTGGAGAGGGTGGAGAGGGAGGAGAGTGCAGAGAGGGCCGAGTGTGGACGGGGAGCGGCTGCAGAGTGCAAAGAGGGAGAAGAGTGTGGAGAGGCAGAAAGTGTGGAGAGTGCGGAGAGTCTGGAGAGGACCGAGAGAGTGAATAGGACAGAGAGTGTAGATTACTGCAACATCCTCCTTGCTGACCTCCAAGCCTCTGGTCTCTCCCTACTCCAGTCCATACTTCACTCAGCTGCTTGGGTCATTTTTGTACAAAAATGTTCAGGACATGTTTCCCCACTCTTCAGAAAACTCCAGTGGTTGCCCATTCACCTCTACATCAAGCAAAACTCCTCACCATTGGCTTCAAAGCATTCAATCAGCTTGCCCCTCCTACCTCACCTCGCTCCAACCCAGTTCATACACTTCTCACTGTGCCTTGATCTGGTCTATTTCTCCATTGGCCCGTCACCCACATCCTGCCTCTGGCCTTGAATGCCCCCCCTCCTCAAATCCGACAGACAATTACTCTACCACCCCTTGAAGTCTTATTGAAGGCACATCTCCTCCAAGAGGCCTTCGCTAAACCCCCCTTTCCTCTTCTCCCACTCCCTTCTGCATAACCCTGACTTGCTCCCTTTGTTCTTCTCCCGTCCCAGCCCCACAGCACTTATGTGCATATCTGTAATATATTTTTTTTGTACTGATATCTGTCTCCCCACCTCTAGATTCTAAGCTTATTGTGGGCAGGGAATGTGTCTGTTTACTGTTGTATTGCACTCTCCCAAGCAGTTAGTACAGTGCTCTGCACACAGTAAGTGTTCAATAAATACTTGAGCCACGAGAAGCAGCATGGTTTAGTGGAAAGAGTATAGGCTTGGGAGTCAGAGGTTGTGGGTTCTAATCCTAGCTCCGCCACTTGTCAGTTGTATGACCTTGAGCAAATCACTTAACTTCTCTGTGCCTCAGTTTCCTCATCTGTAAAATGGGGGTGAAGAATGTGAGCCCCACATGGGACAACCTGATTACCTTGTATCTACCCCAGCGCTTAGAACAGTGCTAGGCACATAGGAAGCGCTTAACAAATACCAACATTATTATCATTATTATTATTATTAAATACAATTGAATGAATTAAATTAATGAAGGAAGTTCAGGCCAGTGCTGCTGGGATGGGCTACATGTATATATAATACATAGCACAGTATGTGCTCAATAAATATGATCTGTAATGGATTTTGATGTCAGTCTCCCCCTCTAGACTAAATTCCTGGTGGGCAGGGAATATGTCTACCAACTCTGTTGTAGTGTACTCTCCAAAGCATTTAATGGAGTGCTCTGCACACTGTAAGTGCTCAGTGAATATGATCGATGGACTGGGGACAGAGTGCAGAGAGGGCAGAGGTGGGGGTGAGGAGGAAGCCATTGATCAGGTCTAAGAAGGTTCATTTCGCAGCAGGCCATTGGCCACCTAAAGGCAGTGCCCTTTCCCACTTGCACCATGATGACTTGGACCAAATTCATGACTTTCTCAAGCACCTCTGACTTCTTGCCTTGCCTTTTCGCTCCAACCATACTGCAGGTTTCCCCCCACATCTGCCCCCTTCCCCCTCCACTGCAGGAGGGCCCACATCCAAATTGGGTTTTCAGATTACATTTCCCCACCCCACCCCCCCGAGACATGTCAGCTCCCAGTATCTCTTTGGGCCAGCCAGGAGGGATGACCCTGGAAGAGAGGAGACGAGGATGTGGTTGAAGTTTAGCTTGTCCAAGCTTTTCCTGCCTTCTCCTGATTTCAGGGTTCACTATATCCCCCCCCCCCCGCCCCATGGTGGCATTTCAGGTAAGCACATGCCATTGGGTGCTTTGGAGAATAAACTCCTTGGCAAAGTGCTTATTTTGACATCCGGGACAAGTGTGAGCATTCCAGCAGCACCTACGGAAGAAGCTGCATCAGCTCACCCAGCTCATCAGTGAACAAGTGGGTCTTGAGAGCAAAGCAGGAGGAGGGAATTGTAACAATTATTTTCCCGCTTATTTCAGTTTCTTCCGTGCCAACCCACATTTCACTGACAGGGAGAATGGTTTCCTCTTTTCCTCTAAATAGCCCTATGCAGAGTGCTACATAATTACTTACTCCATGCTTTTGTTAGAAACACATTAGGAAGAATAACTTCATACTTGTCAGATTGGGCTGAATGCATAATTAAGTCTGTTGATAAAGCAATTACCTGAACATGATGGTGCTCACAGTCACCTCGTCAGAAAATGAAAATAAGGATTATATTGAATTACTAAGCACACCACCTCAGCGCCAAACAGTCTCTTTAAAGATGGAGAAGGACACGCCGGTAATTATCATGCCTGTAATTGGGTACTGTGTTGTAAGTCTAATTAAACCATTACAAATGACTTTGATTAGGTTCACAATCATGTCACTTTTGTTTTCCCGATACTCAAAAAAAATCTCAGTTTTTTTGTCTTCATGCTGGTATTAGAAGTGGCCAATGTGTTTATAACACTTCCAGTAGGTGAAGGTTTTGGAATACAATCATGGGAGCCGGGGGAGTTTCAGGAAGCCACTGTTGTTCTGATCACGAGCCTTAGGCTAGGACATGGAGAGAAGAACATGCTGTGCAGGAAAATATTGGATGAAGAAAGCTTGAATCTGCACAGTCACTATGCAGTGCCTTTCTTTTGAGGGAAGCTAATTTAATGAATTTGCTTTGAGATTCACAGAAATGATGGGTTATTTTCTCTCAAAGCCTCATCCCTGAATTCTGGCAAGCAAGATTCAGAATTCAGAAAATGTGATTTCCCCATTAGATATAGCCACTGGTATCCTATATGACCTTGGGAAAGTAACTTACCCTCTCTGGGCCTCAGTTTCCTTTCATCTGTAAGATGGGGATAAGATACCTTTTACGTTTTTCTCCCCTGCCCCAATTAGGGTGTAAACCCTTTAGTGGACAGAGAAAGTGTCCTCTATTACTCTGTCCCATCATCCCTAGCAACTAGTACAGTACACCGCACCAAGTGGGTGCTCAATAAATGCTATTAGTCAGTCATATTTATTAAGCATATACTGTGTGCAGAGCACTGTTCTAAGCAGTTGGGAGAGTACAACACAACAGTATAACAGACACATTCCCTGCCCACAACAAGCTTACAGTCTAGAGGGGGAGACCAACATTAATGTAAATCAATAAATCAGATATGTCCATAAGTACTGTGGGGCTGGGAGGGGAGAAGAACAAAGGGAACAAGTCAGGGTGACGCAGAAGGGAGTGAGAGAAGAGGAAAGGAGGGCTTAGTCAGGGAAGGTGCCTTGGAGGAGATGGGCCTTTGATAAGGTTTTGAAGAGGGGGAGAGCACTAATACATACTACTACTACAAATACTGTTAGTCTCTCTAGCCCTTAGATTATGGGCCCTGTGAGGGCCAGGGATTGTTCTTATATTTACCCCAGTGTTTAGAACAGTTCCTGGCACATAGTAAGCACTTAACAAATACCATTATTATTATTATTTTATTGATGATTGTCTAGTATCCATCTCTGCACTTAGTACTAAGTGCTTAATATATACCATAATCATGATTATTGTCATTTGCTCATCTACTGATATGAACACCTTGACAAAACAGTTAGTGGTGGCAGATACAGCTGATCCTAACAGAGAAGCACTGACTTCGTTACCAAGGCTACATAAAAACCAAGCACTGCCATACTAATCCAGGTCATTGACCTATCCAGCCCACTTTTCTTTCCCTGGCAGTAGCACTAGTGGATGCTTAAAGAAGAAGTGTGCTCTTTGGTGTGACTCTTTAAGATGGTGATAAATCCATCTTACTCTCCCAACCTTTTGCCTCCATCAAGGAACCAGCAATCTACCCGAACCCATCTTAAGTCTTCTAACATCCCAAACTTTTCCTGCTAAAAACCCACTGTGGAATTATCCAACTCTGCTCGAAGTGAATGTCCTAGAGAACTCATCCGGTCCCATAGCTTCAACTACCATCTCTACATGGATGATTCCCAAATCCACATCTCCAACCCTGACCTTTCTCCTTCTGACCCCATTTCTTAATATCTTTTTAAAACATTTGTTCCTTTCTTCCCTCCTTGATTGCTATCTTCAACTGTTTCACTCTCCAACATTCTTCTTCCCAGTGGCCTCTTCCCCACTGCTTTCAAACATGCTTATGTAGCTCCTATCCTAAAAAACCCCTCCCTTGACTCCATGGCTCCTGCCAGTTATAAGAGAAGCAACATGGCTTAGTGGAAAGAACACGGGCTTGGGAGTCAGAGGTCATGGGTTCTAATCCCAGCTCCACCACTTGTCTGTGTGACCTTGGGCAAGCCACTTAACTTCTCTGGGTCTCAGTTACCTCATCTGGAAAATGGATATTAAGACTGTGAGCCCGACGTGGGACAACCTGATTACCTTGTATCTACCCCAGTGCTTAGAACAGTGCGTGGCACATAGTAAGCACTTAACAAATACCATCATCATTATCGTTGCCCCATCTCCTTCCTACCATTTCTCCAGACTTCTTGAGAGATTGGTTTACAACCGCTGTCTCCACATCCTACCCTCCAATTCTCTCCTAGATCCCCTCCAATCTGGCTTCGCTCCACAAAAAGAGCCCTCTCTAAGATAACCAATGACATTCCACTCTCCAAATATGATGGCCTTTACTCCAGCCTAATCCTCCTAGACCTCTCAGCTGCCTTTGACATTGTAGATCACCCCCTTCTCCTGGAAACTTTATCCAACCCTGTATTCACTGACACTGTCTTCTCTTGGCTTTCCTCCTCTCTCTGATCACTCCTCAGTCTCTTTTGCAGGCTCCTCCTCTCCCTCCCACCCTCTGACAGTAGGGTTCCCTCAATGTTCAGTTCAAAGTCCCCTTCTAGTCTCCCTTTACACCCATTCCCTTGGAGAACTCATTCACTCCCATGGCTTCAATTACCATCTCTATGCAGATGATTCCCAAATCTACATTTCCAGCACTGACCTCTCTCCTTCCCTTCTATCTCACATTTCCTCCTGCCTTCAAGGCATACCTACTTGGATATCGTGCAGACACCTCAAGTTAAACATGTCTAAAGCAACTCTTTATCTTCCCATCCAAATGATGTTCTCCCCGTCTTCTTTCCCATCACTGTAGACACCACCAGTATCCTCCTTGTCTCACAAGACCATATCTTTGGCATTGTCCTCAACTCATCTCTCTCACTCCACCCACATATTCAATCTCCTACCAAATCCTGGGGGATCTACCTTCATAACATTGCTATAACCCTCCCTTTACTCTCAATCCAAACTGCTACCATGCTGATCAAGCACTTATCCTATCCCTCCTTGACTACTGCATCTGCCTCCTCACTGACTTCCTGGCTTTCTGTCTCTCCCCACTCCGATCCATTCTTCACTCTGTTGCATGGATCCTCGATCAACAAAGACATTCAGTCTATGTCTCCCCACTCCTCAAGAGCCTCCAATGGCTGCCCATCCACCTCTGTATCAAACAGAAACTCCTGACCATCGGCTTTAAAGCACTCAATCAGCTTGTCCCATTTAGCTCACCTCACTAATCTCCTACTACATCCCAAGCCACACACTCTGCTCCTCTGGCACTAGTTTACTCACTGTGCCCTGAGCTTGTCTATCTAGCTGCTAACCCCTTTCCCACATCATCCCCTTAACTGGAACTACCTCCCCCTCCATAAGCAGTGTAGCTTAGTGAAAAGAGCACGGGCTTAGGAGTCAGAGGACATGGGTTCTAATCCCATCTCCGCCACTTGTCTGCTGTGTGACCTTGGGCAAGTAACTTCACTTCTCTGTGCCTCAGTTACCTCATCTGTAAAATGGGGATTAAAAGTATGAGCCCCACATGGGACAACCTGATTACCCTATATCTACCCCAGCTCTTAGAACAGTGTTTGACACATAGTAAGTGCCTAACAAATGCCATTATTATTATTAGTATTAGTATTATACATCAGACCACCACTCTCTCCACCTTTAAAACGCAATAAAGGTCACATCTTCTCCATGAGGATTAAGCCCTCTTTTTCCCCAGCTCACTCTCCCTTCTGCGTCATCTATGCACTTGGATTTGTGACCTTTGGGCATTTCATATTGGCCCCACCCCCAACTCCACAGCATTTAAATTACTTATTTATTCATATTAATGTCTGTTTCCCCCTCTACACTGTAAGCTCATTATGGTCAGGGAACGTGTCTGCTAATTGTGTCTCCCAAGTACTTAGAACAGTGATCTGCACATAGTAAGTACTTAATAAATACCACTGATTTATTAATTCTAGGCAGTTTTGCATTTCCTCCTGCCTTCAGGACATCTCTACTTGGATGGCCTGCTGATACCTCAAACCTAACGTCTCCAAAACAGAACTACTCATCTTTCCACCCAAACCCTGCCCTCACCTATGACTTTCTCATCAATGTAGATAACACACACTATCTTCCCTGTCTCACAAGCCCATAACCTTGGCATTATGCTTGACTTTTCTTTCTCATTCAATCCATATAGTCAATCTGTCACCAAATCCTGTTTGTGCCACCTTCACAGTATTGCTACAATCTGCCCTTTCCTCTCCATCCAAGTTGTTACTGCACTGATCCAGGCACTTATCATATCCCACCTTGACTACTGTGTTAGCCTCCTTGCTGACCTCCCTGCCTCCTTTCTCTCCTAACTCCAGTCCTTACATCTCTCTGCTGCCTGAATCATTTTTCCATAAAAATGTTCACCCACTCCTCAAGAACCTCCAGTGGCTGCCTATCCACCTAGACATCAAACAGAAACTCCTTACCATTGGCTTTAAAACACTCAATCGCCTTGCCCCCTCCAATCTTACCTCACTGATTTCCTACTACATCCCAGCCCACACACTTTGCTCCTCTAATGCCAACCTACTCACTGTATCTCATTCTTGTCTAGCTTCCTACCCACCCTTTACCCACATCCTCCCTCTGGCCTGGAATTCTCTCTCCCTTCATACCCAACAGACCGCCACTCTTCCCACCTTCAAAGCCTTATTAAAATCATATACCCTCCAAGAGGCCTTCCCCAATTAAGCCCATATTTCTCCTACTCCTTCTCCCTTCCGTGTCACCTAGGTACTTGGATCTGCACCCTTTAAGAACATCGTTTTCACTCCACCCTCAGCCCCACAGCACTTATGTACCTATTTGTAATTGATTTTAATTTCCATCTCCCCTGCTAAACTGTAGGTTCCTGGTGGCCATGAATCATGCTTGCTGACTCTGTTGTATTGTACTCTCTCAAGCACTTAGTACATTCACTGCACACAGTAAGCACTCAATAAATACCACTGATTGATTGACTGACTGCCCAACATCCTGTGCTAATGGATTTAAAGTGTTTGCCACTCATAATGTGAATTAAAGTTTCCTGCCAGTTTTCTTAGATAATAATAATAATGATGGTATTTGTTAAGCACTTACTATGTGCCAAGCACTGTTCTAAGTGCTGGGGAGATACAAGGTAATCAGGTTGTCCCACGTGGGGCTCACAGACTTAATCCCCATTTTACAGATGAGGGAACTGAGGCACAGAGAAGTTAAGTGACTTGCCCAAAGTCACACAACTGACAAGTGACAGAGCCTGGTTTAGAACCCATGACCTCTGACTTCCAAGCCCGTGCTCTTTCCACTGAGCCACGCTGCATCTCTATTAGATGTATCCACTTCCTGAATCAGGCTATGACAGATGCCCACTCAAAATAATAATTGTGGCATTTGCTAAGCACTTACTATGTGCCAAGCACTGGGCTATGCCCCTGGGATAAATGCACAATAATCAGATGGGACAAAGACCCTGTCCCTCACGGATCTCACAGTCTAAGAGAGAGGAAGAACAGCTATTTAATTCTCATTTTACAGATAAGGAAACCAAGGCACAGAGAAGTTAAGTGACTTGCCCAAGGTCAAACAGCAGGCAATGGGCATCACTGGGTTTAGAAGGCAAGTCTCCTGACTTCCAGGCCTCTGCTCCTTCCATTAGACCACACTGCTTCTCATCTTGGCACCATGAGATTTGTGGATTAATGCTTCCACCTTCCCCCGCTGGCCCCTCGCTCCTATCCGTTGGAGAGTCTCTGTTCCTATTCAATCCCTCAGTCTATCCAAGTTTTTATTAAGTGCTTACTGTGTATAGACCACTGAACTAAGTACTTGGGAGAGGACAATACTACAGAGTTGGTAGACATGTACCCTTCCCAAAAGCTGATTGGGTGGGTGATTGAGAGTCGTTTCACTAACTTTGACCAAGAAAGACTCATTCTTTAAAAAACCCAAAGCTTCTCTAGAAATCTATGAGCAGCAATCAACCTCTCAATCAGGGTTAATTACTGAGCGGATTCTTAATCCAACAGGAAGACTACATGATCACTGCCTTCAGGGAGTTTACGGTCTAAAGGAAATTCTCAGCTAATCCTAAAGAAAATATTCTTTCTGGGACGAGTGGCTTCTGCTGATGAATCCCACCCCCTGGCATGGAGAGAGATTCTGAAATGAGACTCCCTCCTCCTCCTCTTCCCTTCCCTACAACAGAGTTGCCTGTTTCAGAACATAAGAGTTTTACCCCAAGTACATTATAAATTTTCATTATCTTGTTTACCAGACTTTTGTAATTGCTTTCCTTGCCTTCCAGGACAAATGCTATTTCAAGAGCCCTGGATTTAAAAATCCATTAGGACACAGAGCCTGGTCTTAACTTGCCTGTGCTGTTTCAAATAAAAATGATAATAATAATAATAGTGGCATTTTTGTTAAGCATTCACTATGTGCCAAGCACTGGAAGAAGCTTTAGGGTTGATACAAGATCAACAGATCAGACCTGAGGCAGGAACCAAGAAGGAGGGAGAATAGGTTTTGAATTCCCATTTTCCAGATAAGGAAATTGAGGCACAGAGAAGTAAAGTGATTTACCCAAGGTCAACCAGTAGATAAGTGGCAGAGCCAGGATTATTACCCAGGTCCTCTGACTCCCAGACCTGTGCTCTTTCTATTGGGCCATGCTGCTTCCCGCTCCTCATCTGTGTGTCTGCGGTTTCCTAAGGTTCGTGAACCTTTTGCTCTACTAGGGTGTAGCATCCTACCTGACTGGCACTGAAGAACAGAATGACGTCACAGCTCTTGTGCTGCCAGGGGGATGTGACAGCCTTCTAAGAGAAGCAGCGTGGCTTAGTGGAAAGAGCACGGGCTTGAGAGTCAGAGGATGTGGGTTCTAATCCTAGCTCTGCCACTTGTCTGTTGTGTGACCTTGGGCAAGCCACTTAACTTCTCTGTCCCTCAGTAACCTCATCTGGAAAATGGGGATTAAGACTGGGAGCCCCACATGGGACAACCTGATTACCTTGTATCTACCCTAGTGCTTAGAACAGTGCTTGGCACAAAGCACTTAACAAATACTATAATCATTATTATTATTAGTGAGGTCAGGGGAGTCATGTAGGTGTATGTTCTAGAGAGGCACGCTGACAGTGCAACTGACATTTAGTGGATTGGTTTGGTGGATAGAAGGTGTTTGTTGGTGTTTGTAGAGTTAGAGTCAAACAAGGGTTGAGAAAGGAGAAGTGCTTGAGAAATAGGCCCCTCCGCCACAAGACAATGGTCAGCATGCAGAGCTGGCAGACAAAAGATCTCCTTTTCCCAGGTGGGGCCCACGTCCTCTCATGTGGCCAGATTAAAGAGTCCCCAAGGCCTTCCGTCCCAAGATGCTAATGTGTCAGTTGTTCAGAGCATCCATGGGGGTGCAGTCCAACCCCAACCACCAGGGACCTTCCCGAGAACCTGTTCTGACCAGGCTGTTGGCTCAGTCCAGATCCCAAAGCAACAAGGACCCCTTGGGCCTCACCAACCCTGCCGTTCTCAGGGCTGCAGCCTGGACATTGAAGGCCAGCAGGCTGGCATCTCTGCAACTCGGATTGAGGGAAAAGGTTCGATCCCTGGCCAGGCAGCTTGTCACTGGGGCTGACATGTGCCAAGCCTCGCCTCACAGGCTCGCTTTACTTGCTAGCTGGTTTTGCCATGGTTTGTTCTAGAGGGTTTCCCCCAGGAATTCATTTTGCTGAAACATTCATTCGTTCATTCAGTCGTATTTATTGAGTGCTTACTATGTGCAGAGCACCTTATTAAGTGCTTGGGAAAGTACAGTACAGCAATAAAGAGAGACAATCCCTGCCCCAAACGAGCTTACAGTCTAGCTCTGCCCGTCCCCAAACTCCCAGGTTCCGTGGGCCAAGAACCAGTAAGAACGATGAAATGACTTTTGGCAGGAAGGAACTGGAAGGAGTCCCATGCCAGATTGCCTTTGCCACTTCTTGCCTTGTAAAAATAAACTCACTTAACAGTAAATCAAATGGCAGCAGACCAGAGTGCCCCTTAGTGATTTTGGGCCCTGAAGATTACCACTGTGATGGTGATGATGACATCTCCCGGCCAGAGTGGACGTTGCTGTGGCCATAAAGAATTGGGCAGGTGGGAAGGCCAGTGGCTCACTCATGTCAGCTGAATCGATTCAGTCAGCTCCATGAGACTCCATGTAGTTCAGCAGTGTGCATGCTCTCACCCTCCCAAACCAAGCACCCCCTCAAGCTTAAGGGGGTTCCTTAGAGTCTGGTGCTCTGAAGTGCAAAAATGATTCCTCCATTCATCTTTCTGGGCCTCTCTCTGGGTCGAACCTGGCCCAGAGAAGTTAAGTGACTTGCCCAAGATCCTATAGCCAGCAGCATCCCCCAGCCAAGCCAGGGAGGGCATGTTTTCAGGGCTCGGTTCAGTCAGTGATCCAACCTGGATTTTTATCATTATTGAAGATTCTGATGGCTGAATTTAAATCATGTAACAACCAACTTGTCTGTGGCTTCTCACCCTATCTGGTGCATCACCCCAGGGACCACCTTCTCTTTGCCTCGAGCCCGACATCCTCCACTCCCCTCCCGTCTCGTTTGCACTCACAATATTGGTATGAGACAACTGGAGGCTTGGAAGGGAGCTCCACTGAGAAAGGGAGGGCAGTGGGGCAGGGAGGGCACAATGAAGAGTGGAGAGACTGCGGAAGATAGCTTGAGAATCAAGAGAGTTAGGGTCGGAATCCTTTCTGCCAAGGGCAAAGACAAGATGTGAGGTGGTCTTTTTTTTAAAGAGCAGTGGTCGAGGGGGAGGAGCTTGGTCAGACATAGCCTGTAAGAGGTGGATCCTGCCAGCAGAGAGCCACTCTGGAAGCATCATGTAGGAGGGCTCCCTTCCTGTCTATGGTGCCTTCTATTGGGATTGCTGCACTTTCCCGCTACTCCCTTAGTGTGGTCCCCTCCCACGTAGTCTGTGGGGGCTGGGAGTTGGAGCTGGATAGGGGCAAGGGGAGAGTGACTCTTTGTTTTCCCCAGTGTACAGAGTGAGGGTTCTGGTTCACCAACCGATAAAACTGCACGTTGGTACCTGGAGCTGTTGGCCATCCCCCAAGGTGAGGTGGCTGCTTTAACTTGGACATAACAGAGCTGTGGGCCATGCTACCTTTGAGTTTATCTGTGGGGCTTCTGCAATGGGTTGGTGCCCGCAGAGATAGGCCTGGGTTGAGGGAAGAGCACAGAACGGGGAGTTGGTGAGATCCGCAATATGGGCCCCACCACACTGCCGGCTCATGCATGACCCTGGACATGCTATCTTCTCTCACCAGGCTCCCCTCTTAATCTGTAAAATCGGTCCAATAATTCCCAGACAATCCTCTCTGCCTCAGTCCAGGACTAGATAGGGAGCTGTGGGTTGGTTTGGATTGGAATCAGGTCCCAAGGGGTTGCCCTCAGAGGGACTGCCTTCTGCAGCAGCTCCACTATGTCCCCAAGAATCAACCTTTCTCTCAACGCTTCTCTTTCCTAGACATTCCTACGGGCATTCTTTTTCCCTCCCTCCCTTCCTCACTCACTCTCCTCGGTCCCTCCCTGACTGTCTCTCTTACCCACTAGACTATAAGCTCATTGTGGGCAGGGATTGCATCTACCAACTCTGTTGCATTGTACTCTCCCAAGTGCTTAGTACAGTGCTCTGCACACAGTAAATACCATTGACTGATCTATTGCTCCCCCTGCTGTTCACTACAGTAGCACTCAAGGAAGTGCAGGAAGGTTGGGATTCTGAACTCAGTTGCAGATGGTGAATGGGATCATTAGTGAAGCTAAATTTCTGCAAGGGGAAATGCCACTTAGGTTCACTGCCTCTCAAACGTCTCAGAGCAGCAGTATTCTTGGGCCCAAATGTGAAGGTTTTGTTCCATTTGCCCAGTCTTCTGCAGCCTAATCAGGAAGGAAATCGCAGACCTGCTACTCAGCATGAGATTCCCAGCGTCCCTGGTCAGGACACCTGGGAGGGAGACTCTTTCAGTGGCTAATGGCAGGGACAATGGGTTATGCATGGGTTCTGGGCTTAAAATGATGGGGAGGTCCAGAATTGCAGCTCTGGAACCACCTAGCTCCTGGAACCAGAATTCCGCTGGGCTCTTTGGGTTGACATTTCGTGTGCCACAGAATAGTGAGGGAAAGCTTCCAGAGGATCCCTCATTCCCATCCGGTTCTGAGGACCAGACCATCTCTTGCTTGTTAGAACCCTCCTCCCTGCCTCTGCAGCCTCCCTTCCTAGGGTCCCAAGGATCATATTGCTGCCGGACCTCAACAGAAGGAAAACCGAAGTGTTTGTGCACCTCAGGCCCCACAAGCTCCACCCTCCACTACGTTCAGGGAATGGCACCCCGGGCCCAGGGGAAATGGAGTGGGGAGGCTCACTTGCCTCCTCTCCAGTATCCCTCCTTTACCAATGTTTGACCATGGTGACAGGGAGGGGAGGGAAACGCTGCCCCAGCTGCCCCAGAAGGGAGGGCAGAGCTGGGGGCAGAGTTCTTCCTGAGTCTACCCGCACAGTGTTCTAGATGCCTGGGGAAGAGGTAGAGGCCTGGGATGAGCAGCAGATGGGCTCCCTGGCCCCTTCTCATCCTCCCCTCCAGGGCCTCACTCAAGCCCCATGCTCATCTCCAATTCCAGGACACAAAGGTCAGTAGCAGGAGCTGGGATGGTTGACACCCAGAGGGGGTGAACCTCGGTGCCCCACAGCTTTTGGAAACTTCCCCGAGCAAACACAGTCTGCTCCAACCTCCCCCCAGAGAGGAGGTGGTGAGTCTGATTCCAGATGTAGTCTAAGGTTGCAGTGAAAATGAGGGTGATGATGATGATAATGATGATGATGATGACGACAATGGTGATAAAGTCTCAAGTCAAGAGTGACCAACGAGCCTCAGTCCAGGCACAGAACCTATTTTAGTGCTGGCAGTTTGCCCAGCACCACTTACATTTCTTCATCCCTACCGATCTTTGTTCCTGATGGTGCAGTGGGGCAATGAATGATTTGACAGGCACAGGGCTGGAGGGGTGGGGGGCGGGGGCAGGGCACATGTAGGTTGCAAAAGGACCACTTCTTTTATTTTTTATGGTATTTGTTAAGCACTTACTTTGTGTCAGTTACGGTGCTAAGCACTGGAATAGATACAAGTTAATTAGTTTGGACACAGTCTGTGTCCCACAAGGGGCTCACATTTCTAATACCCATTTTACAAATGAGGCCCAGAGAAGTGAAGTGACGTGACTTGCCCAAGGTCACACAGCAGACAAGTGAAGAAGTCAGGATTAGATCTCAGATCCCTCTGATTCCCAGGCCTGTGCTCTATCCATTAGACCACATACCTATCCCAAGTGGCCAGTAGCTGACACTCCTTAACTGCCTCATAAATGGCATCCTGGGAAGGCAATAGGAGAAGGCAATAAAGGAAGAGAGTAATTATCTGTGAAATGGCATGATTACAGGAATGAGCTGCATTCTAGGAATGAGTCTACTCTCAGAAGTAGACTCCTCCAGCACAGTGCCATTTCACTCTGTTCTCCGGGATCCCCAACCAGGACTGAGACAGGTAAGAGGGAGGTTTCGGCCGTAGCTATTGTGGACAATGGAGAGTGGGGAGCCATGAATTTCCCATCCATTTCAGTTTGCCTTGAGTAAGGAATTCTTGCCTGATCGACAGCAGATGCTGATGGGGTTTTAAAGATACTCGGTTCCTTCCCAGAATGAGCCAGGGACAAGTCTGCTCCAAGGCCGCATGAACCAAGACGTCCAGGGAGACGGCACAAGAGTAACATGTCTGCTCGGGCCTGCTGATGGCCTGCTGATTCAGAGGGAACTGTAATTTCCTCAACTAAACCGTAAGCTCCTTGAGGGCAGGAATCATGTAGAGCAACTCTATTATATTGTACTCTCCCAACCACTGAGTATAGTGCACACTAAGTGTTGGTTAAATCCCTTTGATTGATGGAAGGGGAAGAAAGTACCCACTGTCCATGTTTTGAGGAGCCGAGGTGGAACTGGGCAACAGAAGCACCAGAATGAGGTGCCAGTAAGGGGCACTCAGGAGGGGCTTGACACTACTCTCTCACTCCTCACTTCTCCACATTATGCAGCAGATGAGGGCAAACCAGTTGAAAAAAATATCTGTAATACAAGTACAAGAATAATGGCCACTTTGGTTCAAACCTCTCTACGATTCCTCAACTAAATCAACATGGCCTCTTCCAAAATTTAATAAGAGAACATGTCTACCAGCTCTCTTGTATTGTACTCTCTCAAGTGCCTAGTACAGCATTCTGCACACAGTAAGGGCTTAAATACCCTTATTGATTGATTGATTGACAGATATTAGGCTACTTTGCCATTTCCAGAGGCCCGTGTCAGGCCCACTGCAATGGTAAGTTCCCAGTTGTTTTTCATTGAATATTTTCAGATCCTATGTCTCCAAACTGCTGCTGTCACATTCTGCTGTACCCGCTCAGGCTCTCTTCTCAGGTGTGTTCAAACAACAAAGAAACTAATACAAAAACCATCACCATATTGTTAGAAGTGAGAATCAGTGTCCTGCCTCTATCTATACAAACGTGATAAGCCTTGATGCTTTGATCTTCAGAAAGCCCTGACTTCGCCCAGAAAAACTGTCAGGCGGTATCTCTAGAAATGAGTCAGATGATGTGCATTATACTCTGTGCTTTAGTGTCCTCATTTTTCAAAGAGACTGTGAGAAAAACAGTATTTCTGTGCTGCCCACGGTACCTGCGTCCATGTTTTCCTCTTTTGGCTTACCCCAGCTGATTGATAAAGAAACAGCTGTTTTTGAAAGGTGTGTTTCACAAATCATCTAAGCACCAGAAGCAGATTACCTGTTCAGATTGAGCACTGAGAGTCCATCATTTTGCCAGTGTCATGGTAAAGAAGTAGGAGAAAATAAAGGAATCTATTCTAGGTCCCAGAATTGTCGCAAAATGGAAGGGCTCAGTTATGTGGCCCTCTATGCAGGGAGTTGGGTGATCCTCAGGGCAGGCTCGTGCAGGGTATGGGAATCGTAAGGGCAGGGTTGTGGGTGACCCTATCTCATCGGAACAGAGAGGGTACTGATCTGGGAGGAGAGAGAAATGTGCTCTTGACCCCTGCCTGAGGCCCAGGTATCCCCAACATTGGAATCCGGACACTCAGGGTGTGAAGGCCTCAGAAAGGAAGCTGGGGGCAGTGATAGGCAGTGCCTATCCTGCCGTCGACCCCTGGGCCACGTCCTCCCGCGGTCCTGGAATGCCCTCCCTCCTCACCTCTGCCAAACTAATTCTCTTCCCCTCTTCAAAACCCTACTTAAAGCTCACCTCCTCCAAGAGGCCTTCCCAGACTGAGCTCCCCTTTTCCCTCTGCTCCCTCTACCCCCCTTCACCTCTCCACAGCTAAACCCTCTTTTCCCCCCTTTCCCTCTGCTCCTCCCCATCTCCCTTCCCATCCCCTCAGCACTGTACTCGTCCACTCAACTGTGTATATTTTCATTACCCTATTTATTTTGTTAATGAGATGTACATCACCTTGATTCTATTTATTTGCTATTGTTTTAATGAAATGTTCATCCCCTTGATTCTGTTTATTGCTATTGTTCTTGTATGTCCATCTCCCCCGATTAGACTGTAAGCCTGTCACAGGGCAGGGACTGTCTCTATTACCGATTTGTATATTCCAAGCACTTAGTACAGTGCTCTGCACATAGTAAGTGCTCAATAAATACTATTGAATGAATGAATGAATGAATGAATGAATGAATGAATGAGGAAAGGAAGCAATCCTGGGGACAAGACCATGGCTATGGAATAGTGGGCAGTGACTCCCATCCAGCCTTTAAAGGGATGAGGGTCAGTGTAGGCAAGAGGATGACCCTCACACCTCACTCCCACTCAGCCTGGCCCAGGGAGAAGTGGGCAGGTCACCATGTATCTGTTCCTGTAGCTAATGGCTGGATGGGCATGGGAAGAGGCTTCCTCACAAGTACACAGATGCAGATTGGATGCAACATTGGCTTGTGGAAAAGTGAAACAGACTTAAAAACATACTTTCAGAGCATGGCTGAGTTGACTAATCACAATGAGGAAATGACTCCTCTTTCCTCACCCCCTTTTTCCTCTACCCGTCTCCTGTCCTCCCTGTCTGCCACAGAACCTTCCCCTCCTCTTCCCCACTTCCCTCCCCTTATGCTCACCCCTTCAACGGTTGTGTGCTTGGGAAAGTAGCACAGAAGCACACAAGATGTTCCCTGCCCCCAATGAGCAATGAGCTTACACTCTAATGAGGGAGACTGACATAAATACTCCCCATGACACAACCGTGCTGGGTTCCTCAGAAACATGGGTGTATCATAAAACAGCTATATGGTGGGGTACTTTTTTTCTGCTAATTGCTGACTGTGGCATTGGTTTTTGATTCTAGTGAAGAATTTATCCCACATGGATTGACCAACAGTTCTTTTTTTGGCTGCATAAAGTACCCAGTAACAGACCAACTCCTTCTGGGCACCTCTGCCCCGCTATGAACTCCTCTCTCCATCAGTGTCTTTTTTGATCATTTTTATAAATTCATCTGCTCTCTTTAAAATCAGTACAAGACTTCTTAATCGCCAAATCTGAGCGGGTGGGACACTTACAACGTCTTCATCTGATGGCTCATTTTGTGATGATGCATTTTACTGTCACAGTGTGGAACAGTGATGGCTGAATCCCTGAGTTGTATGTTTCATGGGGTGGCTGTATCCCGGTGCTTTCCTGAAATCAGAAAATATGATGTATATTTACACAAATGCCGTGGAAGGGTATAATAAAATAAACACACTAGAAAAGGGCTAGAGGTTGTTTGGGGGTTTATATGAATCAGGATGTTGGGAGCTAATTGGGGAGGTTTTGTTGGAGTAGCTGAGATTTTAAGAGGGTTTCGAAGATGGGGAGAGATGTGGTCTGTTGGATTTGGGGATGAGAAGGAAGTTAAGGCCAGGGGAGCAACCTGAGTGAGGGGACAGAGGCACCTACTTCAGTACCCTGAACACAGTAAGTGCTCAGACATGTTCAATCTTTCCCTCACCCCTCACAGACCTTTTGGTTCAGGTCCACCTGAGGGCAGAGGATGTGTTGGCCACCCAGGTGGGCAGCTGCACTGGCAGCAACAACAGGAGGCCATTGATGCCAACACAGTCCCAGCCAGCAAGGTCGCCTATCACCTCCTTCTCACTTACTACTCACCGTTTTTTATTGATTAGTGAATAAATGCTTGCTGCAAGTCTAGTAAGCACCTATTTAGCCTCCACTGTTCCCACAGCCCTACCTGGGCCCTTTGGATCAATCAATTCGTATTTATTGAGAACTTATTCTGTGCAGAGTCCTGTACTAAGCACTTGGGAGAGGATAATGGAGTTGGTAAATGTGATCTCTGCCCTGAAGGAACTTACAATCTAGCAGAGGAAACAGACACTAAAATAATTTGCAGGTAGGGAGGCAACTGAGTAGAGAGATATGTATGCAAGTGATGTGGGGAATGTTTATAGTCAACTGGTGTGTGTCAAGTACAAACAGAAAATGAGCACGCTGTCATCACAGACAAGCCTAAATCAACATGGCCACATGTGACAGTCAGGGCCCCCCCAAGGGAGTGGGAAGTGGGGAACAGGCTGGTGCTAACGGCCGGGGAAGCTGAGAATCTGGCTGACAAGCTGAGGCTCTGATGTTGCCTTTCACTCTCCTGTTGCAGTGCAAGCTGGAGTTCCATGCCTGCTCTTCCGGAAAAGCCATCACAGCACGGTGTGAGGGACCCTGTCCGTGTCTCCCAAGCCAAGAACCCCCAAAGCCGAAGGCCGAGAGGAATGGTGAGTGGAGTTGCCTGGGGTGTCATGTTGGAACTAGGGGTGGTCTGACTGTAGCCTACTGGGCCCCCATCCCCAGCATACTGAGACCCCCACCGCTTGGGGTCCGCACCGCCTCCCCCCACAGGAAGAGTGGCTTCCAAAGGATCCATGCCTTCTGAGTGGGCTTCCCCAAGGGAGGCTTGTCCCAGCATGCCTGCTGGAAGCCGGCACGTCTGAATGCAGGAGTCCAGGACCACATCAACGTTTTCTTGAAGCCAGCTCCTCTAACCAAAGAAACATGGTGGGTTCTTTTCAGGGCTGTGGGGGCAGTCGGCAGAGGTCATGGGAGAGGTCCCGGCTGGTGGCTCTGGTGGAGGCCAAGCTGGATGATACAATTCACTGTCCCATGTTCTCATTATGTGATTTTCTGAATTTCCCAAGGCCACCTTTCCAGCTGGGCCCGAGATGCTTCTCGGGGAGTCAGTGCTGTTCCCTTCTCAGAGGGCAAGGGTGAACACAGCCTGCTTAATGCTCAGCAAAGAGCCAGGGGCTGGGGAGGGTGGGGAGGAGGGGCAGCAGGCCAGGAGTGTGATTGAGCATGTTCATTGGCTGTTAGTCTGGGGGAGCCCAGCAGAGCAGTTGTTTGTTGTACGTTGGCACTGGGGAATCAGGGAAGTACCCTGGGGCATACACCCTCTTTCCAAAAGTCTTCCACATCTCCTATCAGGGAACCCCTTATTTGTTAGTTCTACATCCAAGAAGCAGCACTTGTGCAGGTCTCCCATCGCAGTGATGGGAACAGTGATGTACATACACTAGTAAAGTGACGACTGAGTGGGTCTCTCAAAGCTTCCTGCCATCACCATTTATTTTAGGAGCAGAAGATGCAAAGGTTTGGGGCAAGGTGTGACTTTCTGGAATCTTTCAGCTGCATGTGGGACCTGTGAAAGATCACCTCCATTCCTCTGCCTTCTGATAGAAGTCATTAAATCATTCCAAAGAAGGGGTATCTCTCCCCTGTGATTCATTCTAAAATCTACCCTCCTTGTTGTTGTATTATTTCTCCCTTTAATGGCAAATCTCACTTGTTTTGCTGGAGGGAAAGCTTCACTCCCAGGCCTGACCTCATGGAAGATGCAGAGCAGGCTTCTTGGAGAGTTTGAAGGGCCACTGAGTCAGAGATGGGGTGGGTGGGGGAACAGGACTAGCTAGATCCTTCTTTTTCTTCTCTGATAGCCAAACAACTGAACTGACCTCTGGTCTGTGACCAGTTAGCTACCTGCAAGGCTGATTTCAAAGACATTTGGAAATGTGGTCCCTAATTGGTTCCCCAGTTGTCCTAGGGTGGGTGTCAGCAACGTCAATGACTACTCTCTGGGCGGCCAGCTCCATGCTGTGGGGACCAGCTGGGGAATGGGAATTCTGATCTGTGTCCTGGATCAGATGATGGGCCTCTACTTGGGTTCTGGACCTCTGGTCGGTTTCATCCCTGGGGCTCCCCCCAGGTCAGCTTTGTTGAAGGAAGTAGTCTTTTCAAGATTTCCATCAGGCTGGCGCTCGGGGCCTGGGGATGATTGATGCCAGGACCTTGCCTCTGGGGGAAAGGAATTCAGCTGGGAGCATAGAGGGTTCCACTCTTCATTTGGTTTAAACTATTGTTCTTTCCAGGCTAAGTGCTTGTTGGGCATCCAAAGTCAGCTGTGAGAAGGAAGTGTTTTAGAAGCAAGGGGCAAAGGCCACTGGTGTCAAACACTAAAAGTTGACCCTTGGTTCTTTCAGTGATAGGATTAGGCTGGTGTCCCAGGGCAGGGTAATCTGAAATGTAAATCAGACAGACCCCACAGTGCACCAGGCTCATAACCCCTAAAATAGCACAGTATGAATGGCTGTTTGGTGCACCTAGGGAGCAGCTCCACTGGGGAACTGAGACCTTCGACCCCAGGGGTTGACCCCAAGGGGAGAAGCCATCAGCTTGGCCCCCACATCTCTTTGGGCAGAGTGGACAGCTGCTGCTAGCTGCTCTACCCTGCCTATTAGAGCTAGAAAGGGAGGGTCTGGTCTCCCTGTTGCCTTTCAGACTGGGCTGGGAGATCAGAATTTATTTTCCTAATAGGTAATATAATTTTTCTCCTCCTCAGTGACATTTAAAATTTATTTATACAATTTCATTTTAATTCAAACACCAGAAGCATAGGAATCATGCTTATCTAGTTCGATAAATCTCTTTTCTTGCTGGGAAGTGGGTATATGCCCTGTCTGGTTTCTCAGTTAGCTACTCAGATTGTTTCCATACTGGTGTGCTCCTCACAAGGCTAATGAGTCAGTCAAGCCGCTCCATCTCCTGACTCAGGGGCGTGTTGCATTGATATGGCCAACTCTGGCCTGCGTTCAAGAAGGCAAGCGGTTTCTGCACGGCGCTCTCTGAGTAACCTCAGGAACGTCTTGGCTATTGCTGAAATAATGAGGCAGAATGGCTCATCAAAATTCTCATTATTGTTCCTCCTTGATGCAATCTGATGTATGGCATCAAGCCTTTCCTCTCGTCCCCTTTGACTCTCCATGACCAAACTTCCACTTCACTCTCCAGTGGGCCCAGGGCACATGGATGTCTCTTAAACTCACCCAGTATGACTTCACAATTGATCAAAACCCAAGTAGGATTACCTCTTCCTCCTTATTCTCTTTCTCTTCCTCCTCCTCCCTATTCTCCTCCTCCTTCCCCTCCTTCCCTCTATCTTCCTCTTCTTCCTTCCCCTCCTCCTTCTCTTATTCCTCTCCTTCTTCCCCCACTCCTCCTCTCTCTCCTTCCTCTCCCTCTTCCCCCACTCCTCCTCTCTCTCCTCCCCCTCCTCCTCCCTATTCTCCTTCTCTTCTTTACCTCCTTATCTCTCTCCTCCTCTTCCTCCTTCCCCTCCTTCTCCCTATTCTCTTCTTCTACTTCCTCTTCCTTCTTGGCCTTCTCCTCCTACTCCTCTTCCTTCCAAACTTCCTCCTTTCTTCTACTTCTTCCTCCTCCTCTTTCTTCCATTCTTCTTCCTCTTCTTCTACCTCCTTCTCCTCATCACCCTCCTCCTCCTGCACACCCACCTCTTCCTCTGTGATTGATAGTTTGGTTTTCAACATGTTACATCTGAGATGCCAATGGGACATTCAACCCCTTAAGTATTCATTCATTCAGTCATATTTATTGAGCGCTAACTATGTGCAAATCACTGTACTAAGCACTTGAGTAGAATATAAATTTGTTAATGAGATGTACATCACCTTGATTCTATTTATTGCTGCTGTTTTAATGAGATGTTCATCCCCTTGATTCCATTTATTGCTATTTTTTTTGTCTGTCTGTCTCCCCCAATTAGACTGTAAGCCCGTCAATGGGCAGGGACTGTCTTCTATCTGTTGCCGATTTGTACATTCCAAGCGCTTAGTACAGTGCTCTGAACATAGTAAGCACTCAATAAATACTATTGAATGAATGAATTAATGAATGAATAAAAATATATACATAAGTTCTATATGGGTGTATCGGTGGCATGGAAGTGCCTGACTAGCAGTTGGGGAAATAAGGTGGGGAGATTGGTAATTAATCAGAAAAGGCCCCCTGGAGGAGATGTGATTGCAGAAGGGATGAAATCCCCAAAGCTCAGAGTGAGAGAAAGGAAGGAGAGTAGGAAGACAAGAATTAAAGTGGGGGAACCAGGTGAATAGCTCATGATGACAACCAGTAGCTGCTGAGAAGGGTAAAGACAGATGATATGAGATTCAGAGGAAAAGGAGGAGGAGGAGGAGAGTCACCATGAGCAAAAGTCACCATGATCGAGTAAAACTGTCCTTCCCACAGTCACAGCTAATGGGAAAGCACTTTGGAAAAGCTTCCCCCAGGAGGTAAAAAGACTCTTAGAACCACAACATAAAGTTTCTACAGTGCTACAGGATTAACCAGTCAACCCACATTCACCCCACATATTCAATCTATCACCAAATCCTGTCGGACTCACCTTCACAACATTGCTAAAATCCGCCCTTTCTTCTCCCTCCAAACTGCTACCACGTTAATGCAGTCACTCATCCTATCCCGCCTAGATTATTGCATCAGCCACCTTGCTGACCTCCCAACCTCCTGTCTCTCCCCACTCCAGTCCATACTTCACTTCACTGCCCGGGTCATCTTTCTACAAAAAGATTCAGGACATGTCACCTTCCTCCTCAAAAATCTCCAGTGGTTGCCCATCCACCTCTGTATCAAACAAAAACTCCTCAGCATTGGCTTTAAAGCACTCCATTGCCCTTCCCCCTCCTACCTCAACTCGCTTCTCTCCTTCAATAACCCAGCCCACATACTTCACTCCTCTAGTGCTAACCTTCTCACTGTGCCTTGATCTCGCCTGTCTCGCTGCCGCCGATGGCCCAATGGCTCCTGGCCCATGTCCTGCCTCTGGCCTGGAATGTCCATCCTTCTCCAATCTGACACACAATTACACTTCCCCTGCCTCAAAGCCCTATCTCCTCCAAGAGGCCCCACCTTTCCACATCTCCCCCTCCCTTCTGCGTCACCCTGATTCGGTCCCTTTGCTCTTCTCCACCCCTCCTAGTCCCACAGCACTTATGTATATATCTGTAATTTTATCTATTTGTATTGATGTCTGTGACTGTGAGTTCACTGCAGACAGGGAATGTCACTGTTTATTGTTGTTTTGCACTTTCCCAAGTGCTTAGGACAGTGCTCTGCAAACAGTAAGCGCTTAATAAATATGACTAGTGAATAAATGAACCAGTCCATCCAGTGTATTTACTATGTGGGCGGGTGAGTACACAGCGGTTTACAAAGCCATTGGAAGAGTACAGCGGAAGCAGGACACTCATCTTTTGCCTTCAAGGAGCTTGCAATCTAATGGGGGAGAGAGGCAGATAAAAACCACGTACGTATTGAGGGATCAGGAGGATGAACAAGGATAAAACTGCTAGTCATGAGAGTATATTAGTTTAAGATAGCTGAAGAAATAATTGAATGCAGTAAAGACTATGCAAGTGTAAATAAGTGCTGATAGAATAAATCATACAAGTGCCAAGGGTGGCTGTTGGGTTGACAGACTTGATTGATTGATTGGAGGGGGTGAGGAGAGCTGTGATCTGGAAGGGGTGGAGGAATGAGAAATGGGGGAGGCTCCCTACCCTGGAGAGAGCAGTCAGAGGTGTGGGCTGGGGAATTTGAAACCGGGCAGCTGTTTGTACTAACCTTTATTCACCCATCCAATCATGTTCAAATATTCTTCTGCAGTGAATTATGTTCAGAAATTAAAAGTGTGAAGGCACATTTCATTTCCAGGAAACAGTAATTCTAAATGTCCTGACCTTTTTTTAAAATGCTTGAGAATGGAAGTGGTGGTCAGGTCAAAGCAGAAAAGCAATTCAGGTGGTGTGCTCGGTGGTAACGACTGTCAACAGAGCATACACACCCATAAGATTGGCTGTTCAGCCTAATATCCGAATTGCCAGCGGAGGGGTGGCGTAGCTGGAGAGAGCATCCTAAGGCAGGAAGGTGATTGTGTACCTGGTTACTTGCAGGTGGGGTCAGGTGTGTGTGTGTGTGTGTGTGTGTGTGTGTGTGTGTGTGTTCGTTGTGGGGTGGGTGGAGCGTGAAGGGAGTGGCCCAGAGTAGGAGTTTAACTGACCTGGATCCCTGGGAATGGGAATCAGGCTGCAGTGTTCCTTCCTGCCCTGTCCAGAGGGCAACTGAGAAATGCTGCCCTGCCCTTAGAGAGTGTCTTGTGGTGATATATCATGGGTCCAGTCTGCTCCCCACATCCACACAGACCAGAGCATGTTACTGCTTACAATCTTTGCTCCTCCCCAGTTCACCTTCTAGCTGTACCTTGTCATTCTCTCTTCTCCAATCCACTGCACATACCCATCCCCCTGACTGGAGCTCCCTCCTCCCTCAAACTAACCAGAGCATAGCACCCCTCCCACCTTCATAGTCTCCTAAAAAGCCATCTAACAAAGCAGGCTTTCCTGATTAGCCACCCCCGAGGCTTTACCCATCTCCACCACCTTCCTGGTTGTGCCAGGTAGAAGAGACTGTCTTCCCACTCTCCAGAGGAGTAACATAGAGAGCTGATGCACCTCTGATGCATCTCATCATGAAATCTCCCATGGAGCTGGCCATGGTCAAAGGAGCCATCTGCCCCATGGCAGATTGGTCTCAGGTAAAACTCATTGGTATCCATTAACATTGTCATCACGAAGACTGAGTAGTGATGCCTGGTCATTAGCATCATCACTGGCTCCATCCTGGCACACTAAGTGCTCTGGGCAGGCACCCCAAGGTGATGGTGATAAGCCACTGCTTGGCATCATCCCATAAACTACCAACCCATGTCATAGGGAGAGTCTGGTGGCACTACGCAGGGCTGAGTCCTAAAGAAGACCCGCAAATTGCAAAGTAGTAATGTTATATGCGACCCCACCCACCACACTGGCCATTGAACATATCTGATCCCAAATTACCTTAGGTGTTTTTCAAAAAACCAAAATGACTAGACACTTAAATGTAGGCCATTCAACATAACTCTGACCTGGCCTGAGCTATTTTGTGATTTCTTTCTGAGCAACATTTTTATATCACAGAGAAAGGGGGACTTGGAATCTGGTATCAGAGGGCAAGCTCTGAATACCATTCCCAGCAATAGGGGAAGTAGCTGGATATTCAGACCAAATATTTTTTTAAAAAAAAATCTAGGGTCCAGAGTCCTGTGTTGCAGAATTTGCCCCTTGTGTCTTTGAAGGCAAAAGTCTAGCAGAAGGGGGGATATCTGAGGAATAAATGTGCCAGGGGTGGCGGGAGGGAGCATTAACAAAGTTCTGAACAGTGACAGGTAGTGGTAAGTAGTAGTAATAGTATTTATTAAGCACTTAATATAAGCAGAGCACTGAACTAAGCACTAGGAGATGTCCCTGCCCTCAGGGGGCTGACAAGCAAAGCAAAACCATGGATCTAGCCAAATCACTCTGGCCCCTGCTAGCACTTTCAGCTACCCGGGTTTCTGGGAGAACAAATTTCCATGGTCTCCAGCTCCCCCTTCCCCCTGGGAGAAGAATTGTTTCCTTGGGTTTGAAGCTGCCAGCCTCCATTGGAGGCTAAGACAGCGGGCCAGAAGAGAGAATGGG
The DNA here is from genome assembly GCF_004115215.2 of Ornithorhynchus anatinus. Lineage (NCBI taxonomy): Eukaryota > Metazoa > Chordata > Mammalia > Monotremata > Ornithorhynchidae > Ornithorhynchus > Ornithorhynchus anatinus. The sequence continues at coordinate 47,607,204 of NC_041749.1, forward strand.
TGCAGTCCGTGGTCACAGAGCAGACTATCTCTGAGACTTCAACAGCAGCAGACACCATGGCTTGGTGAGCCAATCTCTGAATGTTAGGTTCAGAGTGGCAGAGGGAAATCATTGTTGAACTCCTAGATCACTTCCTGGGTCAGCCCATGGTGGTAGGTGTGCCCCTTTGCTAAAGACACCAGAACCCCATGGTGATAGCTTGGGTGACAGCTTGGCTAGCAGGAAAATAGTGTTTAATCACCCTTTATTTAGCCAAGAATGACTATGGACTTTTTGTACTTCAAAGGAAAGGCTGTGGGCCTGGAGTCATTAAGTTTCAGATTCCCAGGCAAAAAAAGGTTGTCCAAGGAAGCAAAGTACATTAATGGAAACAGCAACCCTAAGCAGCAGGTGCCCTGGCCCCAACAGTGACACTGAAAGCCTTAGAATCCCTCTCCTGAGAGCCATGAGACTGGTTTCAGACTGTTCTTTCTCCCAGGCCCCAGTGATTTCCAGGGATAGTTGCGTGCATCACCCCAATTTCAAATGAGTCATTCTCCAAGCAGGAGTTTCTGGAGCTGTTCAGTGGCTTCCTCTTGATAAGGGAGGTGGGCCACTGGAGCCTGACGTGGGCCTTTTGTCACTGGAATTCTTTCTAAGAGAGAAATTATTAGCTGGCTGCCCAGACAGACAGACTGATAGTCAACCAGCCAGACAGGCAGGCAACCAACCAGATAGGCAGACAAACAATCAGCTGGCCTGTAAACAAGTATCAGTCAATCCATGATATTTATTGAGCACTGTGCAGAGCACTGTACTAAGCATTTTGGAGAGTAAACTACACCAAAGTTGGCAGACATGTTCCATGCCCTCAAAAAGCTTGCCATTGAGAGGGGAAGACAGACATTAATAAAGCAGCGTGGCTCAGTGTGGAAAAGCAGCATGGCTCAGTGTGGAAAGAGTCCGGGCTTGGGAGTAATCCACCACTTGTCTGCTGTGTGACCTTGGGCAAGCCACTTAACTTCTCTGGGCCTCAGTTACTTCATCTGGAAAATGGGGATGAAGACTGTGAGCCTCACGAGGGACAACCTGATTACCCTGTATAATAATAATGTTGATATTTGTTAAGCGCTTACTATGTGCAGAGCACTGTTCTAAGCGCTGGGGTAGACACAGGGGAATCAGGTTGTCCCACGTGGGGCTCACAGTCTTAATCCCCATTTTACAGATGAGGTAACTGAGGCACAGAGAAGTTATGTGACTTGCCCACAGTCACACAGCTGACAAGTGGCAGAGCTGGGATTCGAACTGTATCTACCCCAGCGCTTAGAACAGTGCTCTGCACATAGTAAGAACTTAACAAATACCAACATCATTATATATAAAGAAATTATGGATCAGTATCTAAGTGTTGCAGGGCTGAGGGTGGAATGAATCTCAACTGCTTAAAGGGTTCAGATCCAAGTGGATAGACGATGCAGAAGGGGAAATGAGGCTTACACAGGGAAGGCTCCTTGCAGGGGATGCGATTTTCATAAGGCTTTGAAGGTGGGTAGATTGGTGCCTTGTTGTATATGAAGGGGGAGGAATTCCAGGCCAGAAAGAGGATGTGGGCAAGGGGTCAGTGGCAAGATAGACGAAGAGCCAATTGTGAAGGCTGGGTTGTAGTAAGAACTCAACAAGGTAAAGTAAGTGGGGGGTGAGCTGATTGAGGACTTTAAAACCAATGGTAAAGAGTTTCTGTCTGATATGAAGTTGGATGGGCAACTACTGGAGGTTCTTGAGGAGTGGGATGACATTAACTGAGCGGATTTTTAGAAAAATGGTCGTGTTAGCAGAGTGAAGTAAGGTCTGGAGTGGGGAGAGACCCAAGGCTGGGAGGACAGTGAGGAGGCTGATGCATTATGTCACTTGTATTCTCAGGATGAGCCCTGAGCCCCACAATCACACGCAGAAAACAGGGAGGTGGGAGATGGGCAGGGACTCTTAGAGCTGTTCAGATGTGCTGCAGCAGATGTGCTGCCCCTGTTACAGTTCATCACGTATCTGTCTCTGAGCCATGCTGTTTTCAAGCACACGGATGGTTTCCCTATTTTCTTGGTGTGAGGGCACCTACAGTGTGTGGAATACTCTGTTGGGTGCCTAGAGTGAGCAGAGCACTGGAGGAAATGCTTGGGAGCATACACATAGTAAAATGTAGGGGAGGTGGTCCCTGTCTCTAAGGAACTGCCGGTCTAGCAGTGGTCTTGGCAGGATAGAAGATGCAGGGATGCTGCCCAACTCTTTCGCCTCCTCTAAGGTCTTCCCCTCTTCAAAGCCCTACTGAGAGCTCACCTCCTCCAGGAGGTCTTCCCAGGCTGAGCCTTCCCTTTCCCTCTGCTCCTCCTCCCCTCCCCATTGCCCCTCCTCCCTCCACTGCTTTACCCCCTTCTCCTCCCCACAGCACTTGTATATATTTGTACATATTTATTGCTCTATTTTATTAATGATGTGCATTTATCTATGGTTCTATTTATCTATTTTGATGGTAGTGATGCCTGTCTACTTGTTTTGTTTTGTTGTCTCTCTCCCCCTTCTAGACTGTGAGCCCTATGTTGGGTAGGTATTGTCTCTATCTGTTGCCGAAGCATACTTTCCAAGCGCTTTGTACAGTGCTCTGCACACAGTAAGCGCTCAATAAATATGATCGAATGAATGAATTGAATGAATGAATGTCACCCCAGTGGGAGCTCTCTCCCAGCATCGTCATCAGCACCTTCTCCACCCCCTGCACCCCCATTCCCCGAGCTCTGAAGCAGTGCTGTGGGCTTTCTCCAGCTGATGGAGAAAGCTTTGTTAGGGAACAAGGCTTGTGAGACTGCTCAGGCCATGGTGGAGCATCCTGAAAGGCTCAGAAAGGAACATTTCCTTCCCAGCCTGAGGCTGTGCTGGCTCCATACCGTCACAAGATCGTGGGAAGCCAACAACAGTGTGTCCCTGAAAGGACTCCCCAACCTTGGACTGGATCTCCACTTTCTTCCTGGATGACTGGGGTTCGGTTGTCCAGATCTCTGGAGCTGCCCATCACTTTCCCTCATTCACAGTGCTCTGTGCATCTCAGCCAGATCTTCCCGTGGACTTGGAGGGCCATTTTGCTAGTTTGAAGCGGATGCTCTCCCGTCAGCCCTAATTTAAAGGCCCTCGTTCTGCCCCAGCACACAGTTAAAGGAAAGGCCAATCCCATTGATTCCAGAGGAGAACTGGAGACCAAAGCTGCCCTTGAAACCATATCCTGGCCCCCGGGGACAATGGGTGGCCAGAGCAAGTCTCAGCCATGTGGAGGAAACCTGCAACCAAGCAGGGTCAGGAAAGAGTAGAGGCCAATTGCTCCCACCCAGAGCAGTAAGCCCATCTCCTGCCTTTCCTCCTCACGACTGCCAAGGACCAGCCAGGAAGGAGGTAAACAGGCAAGCAAGAGAAGCAGTGGAAAGAGTATAGGCCTGGGAGTCACAAGACTTGGAGTCTAGTCCCAGCTCTACCCTTGCCTGCTATGTGGTCTGGGACAAGTCATTTTACTGCTCTGTGCCTCAGTTTCCTCATATGTATAATAGAGATTCAATACCTTTTCCTCCTCTCCCTTAGACTCCGAGCTCTGTGTGGGAAAGGGAATGTGTATGATCTGCTTACGCTGTATCTACTCCAGTGCTCAGCACACAATGTGTGCCTAACAAAAATATTATTCTTATTTAAAAATAAGTGCTTATTGTTATTTAATAATAATATGTGGAGGGTCCCTGCTTCTACAGAGTGGTGGCATTGAGCCAATCTTGAATGAGTGAATGAGTGAATGAGCCTCACCCACTCTCCTCCTGGCCAGTAAATTGGTCTTTCTGATACCTAGCATCACCATTATAGAGTCCTGGGGTGGAAATCGGGTTGAGTTGAATCACTATAAGTGCTGCAGTCCCACCCGGTTCCAAATACCTATAATTAAAGATATAGAGGAACCTGATTCCATTCTCCTGCCTTCTAGCTGGACCTCACCCAGTGCAGGCAGTTGGAAATCTCCCTGAGGGAAAAGTGGTGTCCCAGCCTGGTATTGATCCAACTTCTTCTGGTTCGGACCTGTCTTCTCATGCTCGTTCCCCAGTGGAGATGGAAACTGGCCACCCCTAACTCTGCCTCGACCTGAAGACCATTCCCACATCCTTCCCTACTCCTATCCTCCTGCAATTCTCTAGTCTCCCCAACCTCTTTTTACTTAAGTTGGGAAGCTCTTTGAGGACAGGAAATGTGTGTCTTGCTTCTGTGGTAGTAATAATAGTTATTAAGCACTTACTGCGTGCAGAGAATTGAACTAAGCACTGAGAAACAATACTTGGGTAATAATTAGACCTAGTCCATATCCCTCAGAGGGCTGACAATCTAAAAATAAAAATGGGGAGAGGGAACTGGTGACAGATACATAAGGGGAGATGAAACAAAATATTAAGACAACATACTCTCACAAATGCTTAGTTCAGTACCCAGCATGCAGTAGGCATTCAGGAAATGCCCTGGATTGATCAGCATCTTTGTGGCTTTCCGCTGACCCTTCCCCATGCCCAGTTGGATACCAGTGCAGTCTGGCCAGGCTGGAGGGTGTCCAGAAGGCCTTCAGTTTCTGCTTCCCCTTTAGCAGTTTCCAGGTGGCCCAGAGAGGACCAGCTGGCCAGGGCTGCACCCTACCCTTAATTGAAAAGAGCCCCCTGAAATTCTAGGCTTCATATCAACCCCAACCCAGCACCCCTGCCCCCGGGCACTCTTAATCCTGAGTGGATGAGTGGTCAGTGGGTCTCTGAGCCTGCCTGCTAAAAGCCACAAAAGCCCTTGGCCAGGTGCCTGAAGATATCTCAGAAGCTCTCAATTGGCAGACATTGTTCAGGATATCCAAATCCTGAATAAGGGAAATCACTAAGGGGAAATTTCCATGTGTGGAAGTTGGGAGTCAGTTCTGGTTCCATGTGCTTCAGTTTATCTCTATCTTACTTGGGCTATGCTAAGTTTTATTGCATACAGTGACAACCAGGGTGCCTTGCATATATTTAACTTGCAATAAGTAGCTTTGGAGATTGATTAAATACCTCTGCTCCATTCAGGGTTTAATTAATCTCACCTGCAGCTTACTCATTGCTCCCTATACTCTGTAATAAAGGTGATTACGGCTAGGCTCATAAGAAACCGACAAACGTTTCAGTTGCTTTCTGGAAGTGTCGTCTTCCGTCCAGCTATGTGAGCCCAGATTGGGTTTGATGACAAAGTGCTCTCCTTGTCCAGTCACCTCACCCAAAAGTTAATCATCATTAAACAACAGGTCTCAAAAGCATCCCACAGAAGTTCTACCCCACACCCAGAGTCCTGTGTCCTGCTCTCTCTGGCCCATGAGCTCTGACCCGCCTGCTCTGAAGCTTCATGAGGCAGGAGTCCCCAGAGGATTCCCTTGATTTCCCCAGGGGATTCCCATGCTTCTTGAGGGAGTGCTGACTGAGCTCCAGGGTTTGCTAGGTGGAGTTCTACCCCGTGAGGGTTTAGAATGTCAGAAAATTCAGTCACTCGGGCAGGCACCCTGGGACCGAGGAAAGCTGAGCTCAGGGGTGGGGAGGGGAATGGCGTGCACACCACATCCTGAGTCCCAGCCGTTTCCTGCTACACACCCCAGGTCTCTCCCAACCCCAACATGGAAGACCTCCTGCCCTGTCAGCCCTATCAAAAGTGGAGTTTCAGCCCAGGCCTCCAGGGGGTGTTGTGTCACGAAGCACAGACCCATCTGGCAGAACTGACATCCAGTGAGATCCCGAGCTGGCCTGCACCTGTGGCTGGACAGACCATCATTATCATCACTGATCATCATTATCATCATCATCATCACCACCAATGGTATTCATTGAGCACTTACTGCACACAGAGCACTGTATTAAGTGCTTCGGAGAATACCAATACAACAGAGTTGGTAGACACGTTCCCTACCCACTGGGAGGTACAGTGCTGTTTGCATCCCATGAGCCAGGGAAGACTGCAGTACTCAGGCACATGCTGCCCTGGGAGCCTGTGTCTGTTTTCTTGTGTCTAATGAGTGCCACTCTCCATACTAAGCACTTGGGTCAGATGCACCAGACATGTGTTGTGCCTTCATCTACCCACATGCCTCCCGGCCCCCTCTCCCACCTCCACATACCAGGCTGTGTTACCTGCCGCGGTGGCAAGCAACACAGCCTGTATCTTGTATCTGTCCTGAGTGCTTAATGTAGTGCTTGGCACAGAGTAAATGTCTACTAAATACTGTAATTATTATTTGTAGGAAGATAAGATCAGAGCATGTTTAGCTCAAGGTAAGGCAGCCACCTCCTAAAGAAATTGTACAGGAACCAAAGCTTCCCTACTGGGATAGAGACAGTAACAAGAATGGAAAATATCCCATAGTCCATTGTGTATGTGTGTTGAGAGGTGGGGGACGGGGGATTGTGGGTTGTGGGAGAGAGTATATGTATGAATGAGAACAATTGGGATCAGGATGGGAAACGCCTCCCCTTGGTAATCTTGTCCCACCTGCCTCCTTTCTACCTTCCCCTACTTCCTGTTTTTCCTTCCTTTCTCCTCTCCCTCTCCCAGCCCTTCCTCTTGGTTAATTGTAGTTTTGATAAGGATCTACTCTGTGCCAAGAACTGAAAGTGGAGGATAGATGCCAGGTAACCACCGCTCCAGGCTGACTGTATAGTTAGGAACCCCTGCAGCGTCTCTGCCACTCTGATGTTTCCACAGGCGGGAATGGGGTCTCCAGGGTTCGGTGTTCTGGGCCCTCCAAGGGACACTGACTTGGCCCTGGGCAGCTTTCACTTCCTCTCTCCCACATCAGTGGCAGAACCCACACTTGTGGAAGTGGACTCCTACTTGGTCTCTTGGCTCTCAGGCTACCTATTGTGTGACCGTGGTAAGTCACTTAACTTCTTTGGGTCTCACTTTCCTCATCTGTAAAATGGGGATTCAATAATGCTTCTCCCTCCTACTAAGGCTGTGAGCTCCATGTGGGCCAGAGCCTGGGACACAATCTCCTTATCTTCTATCTACCCCAGTTGTTAGCACAGTGCTTGGCACATAGTAAGTACTTGACAAATACCACAATTGTTATTGTGATTAGGATGATTCTTATTATTACACTGAAAATGGAGGCTTGCGCTCACTCCAGTTGGGGGCTTCTGTCCTTTCTCCTGCTGGCTCTGTCCTCTGCTGTTCTGAGCAGAGCTCCCTAGGTCATGTCCACACCCAACGGGACCAGAGTCAAAAGCCTGGCCCTCCGATGAGCCCTGTGACCAGCTGCCCGTGATGTGGTAAAGGGCAGTCACTCCATGGGCTCAGTGATTAAGCAGGCAGGAGTGGGACTGGTTGCCAAAGAGACAGGAAAAACTGCCCAACAGGGGCCAGGGCCTGGTCCTGAGATAAGGATGGTTGGGCCCCACAGACCCAGGACGATCCCTCCTACGGGATCGATGTTTTCCCCCAGCTTATGCTCTCCCCCAGTCTGCCAACAGCTCTACCTTTCCTAAGCACATCTTCAGCCCATTTTCACCTCGACATTTAAATTCGACCCATGATTACTGGTATTTGATTATCTACGCAAGCCACTTTAATTAAGTTTAATTACATATTCTCCCTGGGCATATTCCCCAGCTCAGTGAATGATAGGAACTGTTTCGGGGAGTGGAATGGTAAACATTTGTCAGAGACCTGGGAGCAGTGACTTGGTTTATTCTGATTTATCCTGGCTATTGGGCCCTGGGAATAGGAGTATCCTTTCCCCATAAAACCGGCCCACTCGGTCCTGGTGCAACATGGGTAGAAGACAGGGGCAGACTGATAGTTGGTTGGGTGAGTTGAATGCAGTTAACCTGTGATTGTTGTCCAGATTAAGCGGTGGCCAGCATGGAACTGATGCCAGCCCAGCACCCCTAGGAGCTTGTGGAGAGTTGGTAGCTGGGCTGGGGCAAACTCAACATTCCTGATGGGAGCAGTCACTCTAGCATGCCCATTCCCCAGCCTCCAGCTGGATCACCAAGGTCAAGGGAGGTAGATCTGTGTGTCCTCCACTAGGCCTTGTCCAGGTGCTGCCTGGGCTGAGTCAGACCCTCCCGGCAGCAGCACACTGCTTGCCTGCCTTGTCCAGGTCCAGGCGGGAATAAAGGGGGGGGGAGGACCTGCATGCTGTTGGAGGCTGAAATCAGTCAGTTAGAGGTCCTTTTACAATACCTTATGTTGTGCAGAACACTGTACTGAGCATTTGGGAGAGTAAAGCAACAGTAAGACATTTGTTTCTTGCTCAGAAGGAGCTTACAGTATACAGAAATGAATTCCTGTCTTTACAAAATAGTAGTAGGAGTAGTGGATATACATTAAGCACCTGCCATGTGGAAATACTGTACTAAGCGCTGGGAAAGAAGTATACAGGTGAGCTATGGCAGTAGCGTGGCCTAGTGGATAGAGCACGGGCCTGGGAGTCAAAAGGACCTGGGTTCTAATCCTGGCTCTGCCACTTGTCTGCTGTGTGACTTTGGGCAAGTCACTTCTCTGTGCCTCAGTTACCTCATCTTAAAATGGTTACTAAGACTGTGAGCCCCATGTGGGATAGCGATGGTACCCAACCTGATTTGCTTGTATCCACCCCAGTACTTAGTACAGTGCCTGGCACATAGTAAGTGCTTAACAAATATCATTATTGTTATTGTTGTTATTATTACTGTTATTATTATTAGCTGTGGACCCCAAGAGGCTCATGATCTAAGAGTAAGGATTGGGAGAGTATCAGCAACAGATAAATAAGGAGAGAGAAAAGAAAAATATGCGACTAGGATGATGACACAGCAGGAGCTGCAGGGTTTTAGACTTCTCACGGCTCAGATTAACAGTCCCAGAAAGCCCCAGCCTCAGCTCTGGCAGTACCTCCCCAGCCTTCTAAAACAACCCGACACTGCTGCCACGGGTTGAGAACTTCTGGCTGGGACAGGAGTCAGTGGGTAGCCTCTCTTCCACGCAGCTGGGGCCCGGGGACTGGCTGTCAGAAGAGTGCCAAATGGCTCGCATGGCTGCACTTATCAAGGATTGCCTCTAGACAAGTAAGACTCTCAGTTATGGATCCATGTAACAACCTCTATTGAGGCTTAGAGCCCCACTTTAATTCCCCCGTCTCCCTGGATGTCACACATACTCTGGGCCTGCACCCTCTTCTGGGAAGGGGCCTGGGAGACCGGACAAGCTCAGTAGAAGGTAAAAGTTCCAACCTTTGCTTTCTTCTCCCCTAGAAAGCGGCATGCTTATGGGATGCCAAAGAAGCCAGCCTGTCCAATCATGCAGAATTGAAGGGGAGACACAAGCATAATAATGATGGTATTTGTTAAGTGCTTACTATGTGCAAAGCACTGTTCTAAGCACTGGGGGGGGATATAAGGTGATCAGGTTGTCCCTCATGGGGCTCACAGTCTTAATCCCCATTTTACAGATGAGGTAACTGAGGCACAGAGAGGTTAAGTGACTTGCCCAAAGTCACACAGCTGTCAAGCTGCAGAGCGGGGATTAGAACCCATGACCTGTGACTCCCAAGCCCGGGCTCTTTTCACTGAGCCAAGCTGCTTCATCCAAGTGCATGCATAGCTGCTGAGGAATTAACGTGGGCTTTTTGAAATCCAGAGCAGAAAGGGAATGAAGGGAGAGGGGTTTCACTGAAGATAATTGTTACCATGTGCTCACTGTGCCACATTCTGTAGCTACAGGGATTTCATTGCCTGGACTTGACTGACCAAGGGTTACCCAGGTCATACCCTCTTGTTAAGGCTGTACAGATCAAGCAGCTGTTTCTCCTCAAGACCCAGATCTGGGACAGCTCCATTCCATTTGCTCCAGCAATCAAGGGCTGGAGGAGCAATTGGACAATCAATCAATCTATCTAATCATTGAGTGCCTATTCTGTGCAGATTACTGTAGCAAGTGTCTAGGCCTGTATAGGGTGACTTTTATAAGAGACAACTTTGCTAGAGTGAGATGCTGTGTGGTCTGAGCCCTGGATTTCAGATAAAATGGGCTCTGACCTTGCTGTTGGTCAGCAAAATGACTCAGCATATAATAGGGTCTCAGTTATTTGGCTGAACTGGATTAACTCAGCACCGCCTTGAAGGTGGAAGGGCCCAAGGTGGTAAAAGGAGGGAGCAGATTGGGTCATGTCCTCTTGTCATTTTGGTATTCATTGTACACTAACTCTGTGCCAACAACTGTGCTAAGAGCTGGAGTATTACACAATGAGCAGTTTTTGCTGGTGTTTGCTGGTCTCTGGCCCATGCTCACGGCTGGGGAACAAGCCAGTGCCCCATACTGATGGGGAAGCATGGCCTGAGCTGCACTAGCCTTGTGGAGGTTAGTCTAGTTCCACTGGACTGGGAAGGCCTCACCAAGGACATAGGTTTGAGGGTATGATGTAACCAGGAGTTCCCAGACCTATATCCCATATGAAATAGCCCCCAGCATCATTTAAGGAGTGACTGGACCCCCCCATTGGCCTCTGCTGGATCCTAAATCCCTCCATTTTTCCACTTTCAGGACTGGCAAGCTGAGGACTGCTGCCTAGGGAAAAAGCATGGCATAGTGGAAAGAACAAAGGCCTGGGAGTCAGAGGATCTGGGTTCTAATCCTGGCTCCATCACTTGTCTGCAGTGTGACTTCACTTCTCTGGGCCTCAGTTTCCTCATCTGTAAAATGTAAATATAAAATGTAAAATTAAGACTGAGCCCCATATGGGATAGGGACTGGGTCCAACCCAATTATCTTGTCCATCAGTCAATCATTCCCCTCTCAGGATCACACCTGGGGAGTTTCCAGTACTCTACCAGTCTCAGTTATGGGAGGGAGAGCCAAGCAGAGGCAAACCCATTCCATTCCTAGCTTGGGTAGTGACTAGCCAGTGGAAGGCAGATCATCTGCTACAAGTCAAAACTCACCTATGCTGGGCAGCAGCGGCATGGGAGAGAGTTGAGGGTGGAGACTCAGGTTCACTGCGCGGAAGAAGGCAGTGGTAAACCACTTCCGTATTTTTACCAAGAAAACTCTTTGGATACAATACTAGAATGAGTGCAGATGGAGAGTGGAGTGTTCTGGGAGAGTGTCCGTGGAGTTGCTATGGGTCGGAAATTACTCAACAGCATAAGACAAGACAGTAAATATTTATTGAGCACTTAACTGTGTGCACAGCATGTACCAAGTGGGAGAGTACAATATAACAATAAACACATTCCCTACCCACAATGAAGGGGGATGAATAAAGGGAGCAAGTCAGGGCAACGCAGATGGGAGAGGGAGAAGAGGAAAAGAGAGTTTAGCTTGGAGATGTGCCTTCAATAAGGGTTTAAAGCGGGGGAGAGTAATTGTCTGTCGGCTAGAAGGAGGAAGGGCTAGAAGGAGGGAGGGCGTTCCAGGCCAGAGGCAGGAGGTGGGCGAAAGGTTAGCAGTGAGATAGATGAGATCGAGATACAGTGAGAAGGTTAACATTAGAAGAGCAAAGTGTGTGGGCTGGGTTGTAGTAGGAGAGTAGCGAGGTGAGGTGGGAGGGGGCAAGGTGATTGAGTGCTTTAGTGAGGCATTTCTGTTTGATGCAGAGGTGGATGGGTAGCCACTGGAGGTTCTTGAGGAGAGGGGAAACATGGCCTGAACATTTTTTTAGAAAAATGATCCAGGCAGCAGAGTGAAGTATGGACTGGAGTGGGGAGAGACAAGAGGCTGGGATATCAACAAGGAGGCTGATACAGCAATCAAGGCGGAACAGGATAAGTAGGATAAGTGATTAACATGATAGCAGTTTTGATGGATCTTGTATCTACCGCAGCGCTTAGTGCAGTGCCTGGCACATAGTACTTAACAAATACTACAATTATTATCATTAGTAGTAGTAGTAATAATAGTACTATACCCCAAATCCCTGCATCCCCATGGCTTCCATCAACCCTCACCTGAAGCCTAGGCATCTTCCTTCTTCCCAAGACCGGCTACAGGAAGCTAACAGAGAAAATGCTCCCAACCCCTTCCTGAAACTTCCCAGGTTCATGTGTCACCTGGCTTCTTGGGCTTTTCCTACAGGCCTACAACAAGCAGACACCTAGATCTCATCTCTCAATAATATTTAAGAGTCTTCCTGTAAATGGTCCCAATCAGGTAACAATCAAATAGAATTCTGGTTCATATCATCTTTCCCTAACTCCTAGATTCCTGGGACCCTCTGTACTTTCCTGTAGGTGTCCCAAGACTCACTTTCCTCTTTTTTTTATGTTATTTGTTAAGTGTTTACTATGTGCCAGGCACTGTACTAAACAATGAGGTAAATACAAGATAATTAATTCATTCATTCAATTGTTTTTATTGACCACTTACTGTGTACAGAACACTGTACTAAGTGTTTGGAAAGTATAATTCAGCAAAAAAGAGAGACAATCCCTGCCACACCAGGATTATAGTCTAGAATGGGGGGAGACAGACATCAAAACAAGTAAACAGGCATCAGTATAAATAAATAGAATTATAGATATGTACATATATACACAAGTGTTGTGGGGTGGGAGGTAGAGCAAAGGGAATAATAATAATAATAATGTTGGTGTTAAACACTTACTATGTGCAGAGCACTGTTCTAAATGCTGGGGGAGATACAGGGTAATCAGGTTGTCCTAAGTGAGGCTTACAGTCTTCATGCCCATTTTACAGATGAAGTAACTGAGGCACAGAGAAGTTAGTGACTTGCCCACAGTCACACAGCTGACAAGTGGCAGAGTCAGGATTCAAACCCATGAACTCTGACTCCCAAGCCCGTGCTCTTTCCACTGAGCCACGCTGCTTCCCAAGTCCCAAGGGAACAAGTCGGGGTGATGTGGATGGGAGGAGGAGCTGAGGAAAATGGGAGCTTAGTCTGGGAAGGCTTCTTGGATGAGGTGAGCCTTCAGTAGGGCTTTGAAGGGGGGAAGTGTGATTGGCAGATTTGAGGAGGGAGGGTATTCCAGGCTAGAGATAGGACGTGGGCGGGGGTCAACAGCGGATTGGGCGAGAACGAGGCACAGTGAGAAAGAGGCACAGGTTAGTACCAAAGGAGTGGAGTGTGCGTGCTTGGTTGTGGAAGGAGAGAAGGGAGGTGAGGTAAGAAGGGGCAAGGTGATGGAGAGCTTTGAAGCCAATAGTGAAGAGTTTTTGTTTGATATGGAGGTTGATAGGCAACCACTGAGGATTTTTGAGGAGGGTGGTGAAATGCCCAGAATGTTTCTGTAGGAAGGTAATCTGGGCAGCAGAGTGAAGTATGGACTGAAGTGAGGAGAAACAGGAGGATTGGAGGTCAGAAAGGAGGCTGATGCAATAATCCAGTTGGGATAGTTGAGTGATTGTACTAAAGTGGTAGTGGTTTGGATGGAGAGGAAAGGGCGGATCTTGGCGATGTTCTGAAAGTGAGGCCGGCCGGCTTTTGTGACGGATTGGATATGTGGGGTGAATGAGAGAGCAGAATTAAGGATGACACCAAGGTTGCAGCCTTGTGAGACAGGAAGGGTGGTTCTGCTATCCACAGTGATGGAAAAGTCAGGGAGAGGACAGGGTTTGGGAGGGAAGATAAGGAGCTCTGTCTTGGACATGTTAAGTGTTAGGTGGCAGGAGGACATCCAAGTAGAGATGTCCTGAAGGCAGGAGGAGATGCAAGCCTGGAGGGAGGGAGAGAGAACAGGGGAGGAGATATTGATTTGGTTGTCATCCACATTGGATATTTGAAGCCATGGGAGTGAATGAATTCACCAAGGGAGTAAGTATAGATGGAGAATAGAAGGGGACCAAGAACTAACCCTTGAGGAACCCCTAAAGCTAGGAGATGGGAGGGGGAGGAAGTTTCCGTGAAGGAGACTGAGAATGAACAGCCAGAGAGATGAGGAGAACCAGGAGAGAATGGAGACAGTGAAGCCAAGGTTGGATAATGTGTTGAGGAGAAGGGGATGGTCTACAGTGTCAGAGGCAACTGAGAGGTTGAGGAGGATTAGGATGGAGTAGGAGCCATTGGATTTGGCAAGAAGGAGATTCATTCATTCATTCAATAGTATTTATTGAGCGCTTACTATGTGCAGAGCACTGTACTAAGCGCTTGGGATGAACAAGTCGGCAACAGATAGAGACAGTCCCTGCCGTTTGACGGGCTTACAGTCTAATCGGGGGAGACGGACAGACAAGAACAATGGCAATAAACAGCGTCGAGGGGAAGAACATCTCGTAAAAACAATGGCAACTAAATAGAATCAAGGCGATGTACAATTCATTAACAAAATAAATAGGGTAACGAAAATATATACAGTTGAGCGGACGAGTACAGTGCTGTGGGGATGGGAAGGGAGAGGTGGAGGAGCAGAGGGAAAAGGGGAAAATGAGGCTTTAGCTGCGGAGAGGTAAAGGGGGGATGGCAGAGGGAGTAGAGGGGGAAGAGGAGCTCAGTCTGGGAACGCCTCTTGGAGGAGGTGATTTTTAAGTAGGGTTTTGAAGAGGGAAAGAGAATCAGTTTGGCGGAGGTGAGGAGGGAGGGCGTTCCGGGACCGTGGGAGGACGTGACCCAGGGGTCGACGGCGGGATAGGCGAGACCGAGGGACGGTGAGGAGGTGGGCGGCAGAGGAGCGGAGCGTGCGGGGTGGGCAGTAGAAAGAGAGAAGGGAGGAGAGGTAGGAAGGGGCAAGGTGATGGAGAGCCTCGAAGCCTAGAGTGAGGAGTTTTTGTTTGGAGCGGAGGTCGATAGGCAACCACTGGAGTTGTTTAAGAAGGGGAGTGACATGCCCAGATCGTTTCTGCAGGAAGATGAGCCGGGCAGCGGAGTGAAGAATAGACCGGAGCGGGGCGAGAGAGGAGGAAGGGAGGTCAGAGAGAAGGCTGACACAGTAGTCTAGCCGGGATATAACGAGAGAGATTATTGGTAACCTTTGAGAGGGTGATTTCAGTGGGGTAGAGGAGACGGAAGCCAGATTCGAGGGAGTCCAGGAGAGAATTGGAGGAGAGGAATTCAAGGCAGCGAGTGTAGATGACTTGCTCAAGAAGTTTGGAGAGGAAGAGTAGGAGGGAGATGGGGTGATAACTGGAGGGGGCTATGGGGTCAAGGGAGGGTTTTTTTAGGATGGGGAAAATGTGGGTATGTTTGAAAGCAGAGGGGAAGAAGCCACTGGAGAGTGAGCAGTTGAAGGTGGAAGTTAAGGAGGGGAGGAGGGAAGGGGCGAGAGTTTTTATAAGGTGCAAAGGAATGGGGTCTGATGTGCATGGGGGGGCAGGTGGCACTTGAGAGGAGGCAGGAGATCTCTTCTGAAGATGCTGCTGGGAAGGATGGGAAAGTTGAAAAGAGGACTGAGAGGAGTGGGGATGGGGGGGAGGGGTGATTTGGGGGAGCTCAGACCTGCTGGTGTTAATTTTCCTAATGAAGTTGGGGGTGAAGGATGGGGGAGGGGAAGGGACAGGGGTCTGAGGAGGGAGTTAAATGTCTGCAACAACTGATGAGAGTGATGGGCATGGGTGTCAATAAGGGAAGAGAAATAGTTGTCTACTTGTTTTGTTTTGTTGTTTGTCTCCCCCCTTCTAGACTGTGAGCTCGTTGTTGGGTAGGGATTATCTCTATCTGTTGCCAAATTGTACTTTCCAAGTTCTTAGTACAGTTCTCTGCACACAGTAAGTGCTCAATAAATACGATTA
Source organism: Ornithorhynchus anatinus (assembly GCF_004115215.2). NCBI lineage: Eukaryota > Metazoa > Chordata > Mammalia > Monotremata > Ornithorhynchidae > Ornithorhynchus > Ornithorhynchus anatinus. The sequence continues at coordinate 47,622,915 of NC_041749.1, forward strand.
AATGAATGACTCCCAACCTATTGCTTTAAAATTGTTGAGAATCTTCCCCCCAACCCCAATCCAGCTCAACCCGTCTCTCTGATTGGCTCAGCTCCAGCTAATCAGTGGTATTTATTGAACACATAATAATAATAATGATATCTGTTAAGCACTTACTATGTGTAGAATACTGTTCTAAACACTGGGGTAGATACAAGCTAATCATGTTGGACACAGGCCCTGTTCCACATGGGACTCACAGTCTTAATCCCCATTTTACAGATGAGATAACTGAAGCACAGAGAAGTTAAGTGACTTGACTGAGGTCACAAAGCAGACAAGTGGCAGAGCCAGGATTAGAACCCAGGTCCTTCTGACTCATTCATTCAATAGTATTTATTGAGCGCTTACTATGTGCAGAGCACTGTACTAAGCGCTTGGAATGAACAAGTCGGCAACAGATAGAGACAGTCCCTGCCGTTTGACGGGCTTACAGTCTAATCGGGGGAGACGGACAGACAAGAACAATGGCAATAAATAGAGTTGAGGGGAAGAACATCTCGTAAAAACAATGGCAACAAAATAGAATCAAGGTGATGTACATTTCATTAACAAAATAAATAAGGTAATGAAAATATATACAGTTGAGCGGACGAGTACAGTGCTGAGGGGATGGGAAGGGAGAGGGGGAGGAGCAGAGGGAAATGGGGGGAAGAGAGGGTTAAGCTGCGGAGAGGTGAAGGGGGGGGTAGTAGAGGGAGAAGAGGAGCTCAGTCTGGGAAGGCCTCTTGGAGGAGGTGAGTTTTAAGTAGCGTTTTGAAGAGGGGAAGAGAATCAGTTTGGCGGAGGTGAGGAGGGAGGGCGTTCCAGGACTGCGAGAGGACGTGGCCCAGGGGTCGACGGCGGGATGGGCGAGACCGAGGGACGGTGAGGAGGTAGGCGGCAGAGGAGCGGAGCGTGTGGGGTGGGCGGTAGAAAGAGAGAAGGGAGGAGAGGTAGGAAGGGGCAAGGTGATGTAGAACCTTGAAGCCTAGAGTGAGGAGTTTTTGTTTGGAGCAGAGGTTGATAGGCAACCACTGGAGGTGTTTAAGAAGGGGAGTGACATGCCCAGATCGTTTCTGCAGGAAGATGAGCCGGGCAGCGGAGTGAAGAATAGACTGGAGCGACTCCCAGGCCCTTGCTCTAACCACTAGACCACATTGCTTCGCAGGCTGCTTCTCACTTACTATGTGAAAAGTACTGTACTAAGCGCTTGGGAGAATACAACAGAGTTGGCAGATATGTTCCCTGCTCATAATAAGCTTACAGTCTAGAGGGGGAGACAGACACTAATATAAAGAATAATTGGCTTAGTGGGAAAGCAGCATGGCTTAGTGGAAAGAGCATGGGCTTGGGAGTCAGAGGACCTGGGTTCTAATCCCGGTTCCGCCATTTGTCTGCTGCGTGACCTTAGGCAAGCCGCTTAACTTCTCTGTGCCTCAGTTACCTCATCTGTAAAATGGGGATTAAAACTATGAGTCCCACGTGGGACAACCCGATTACCTTGTATCAACCCCAGCACTTAGAACAGTGCTCGGCACATAGTAAGCACTTAATAAATACCATATTTTTTTAAATTATCATTATTAAAGATATGTACATAAGTGTTGTGGAATTTGGGGTGGGCAAATATCAAATGCCCAAACATCACAGAACCAAGTGCATAGACAACACAGAAGGGAGAGAAGCAGCGTGGCTCAGTGGAAAGAGCACGGGCTTGGGAGTCAGAGGTTGTGGGTTCTAATCCCAGCTCTGACACTTGTCTGCTGTGTGACCTTGGGCAAGCCACTTAACTTTTCTGTGCCTCAGTACCTCATCTGGAAAATGGGGATTAAGACTGTGAGCCTCACATGGGACAACCTGATTACCATGTTTCTACCCCAGCACTTAGATCAGTGCTCAGCACATAGTAAGTGCTTAACAAATACCACAATTATTATTATTATTATTAATCAGGGAAGACCTCTTGGAGGAGTTGTGACCTTAGTAATGCTTTGAAGGTGGAGAAAATGACAGTCTGTTATATATGGAGGGGAAGGGAGTTTCAGGCTAGGAGGGAACATGAGAAAGGTGAAATCAAGGTACATTGAATAAACTGGCGCTAGAGGAGCAAATTGTGTGGCCTGGGGTGTGGTAGCAGGTGAGGTAGGATTGGGTGAGCTGATTAAGTGCTTTAATGCCAATGGTAGGGAGTTTCTGTTTGATGTGGAGGTGGATGGGCAGAGAAGCAGCGTGGCTTAGTGGAAAGAGCACCAGCTTGGGAGTCAGAAGTTGTGGGTTCTAATTCTAGCTCTGCCACTTGTCAGCTGTGTGACTTTGGGAAAGTCACTTAACTTCTCTGTGCCTCAGTTACCTCATCTGTAAAATGGGGATTAAGACTTTGAGCCCCACTTGGGACAACTTGATAAACTTGTGTCTCCCCCAATGCTAAGAACAGTGCTTGGCACATAGTAAGTGCTTAACAAATACCATCATTATTATTATTGTGAGCAGCCATTGTAGGATCTTGAGGACTGGGGAGACATGGACTGAATTATTTTTTTAGAAAAATGATCCATGCTGCAGAGGGAAGTATGGAGTAAGGAGAGACAGGAATCAGGGATTGCAACAGTCAAGGTAAAATAGGGTAAGTGACTGGATCAGCATAGTAGCAGTTTGGATGGAGAGGAAATGGCAGATTTTAATCAATGTTGTGAAGCTAGGTGGAGCTGACAGGATTTGGTGACAGTTTTAATATGTAGGTGGAATAAGAGATTAGTCGAGGGCTTGTGAGATAGGTAGGATAGTGGTATTGTCTACACTGATGGGGAGGAAAGAGTTTGGGTGCAAAGATAAAGAGTTCAGTTTTGAACATGTTTAGTTGGACATGTAGGCAGGACATCCAGGTAGATATATCCTGAAGGCAGGAGGAATGTGAGGTTTCAGGAAAGGAACTGAAGATGTCAGGTGTGGAGATGTAAATTTGGGAATCATCTGCATAGAGATGGTAGTTGAAGCTATGGGAGCGAATGACTTGTCCAAGGGAGTGGGTGTATATGGAGAATAGAAGGAGACCTAGAACTGAGTCATCAGAGGGTGGGAGGCAGAAGAGGAGCCAGCAAGAGAAACTGAGAAAGAGAATTTAGAGAGATAGAAGGAGAACCATGAGAGAGCAGTGTCAGTGAATCCAAATTTAGATTAAGTTTCTAGGAGAAGGGGGTGGTCTACAGGGTCAAAGATGGCTGAAAGGTTTTGGAGGAATAGGATGGAGTAGAAGCTGTCATATTTGGCAGAAGAAGGTCTTTGGTTACCTTAGAGAGGGCTGTTTCCGTGGAGTGAAGGGGGCAGGAACCAGATTGGAGGGGATCAAGGAGAGAATTGAAGGAGAAGAAGCAGAGACAGTGGGTGCAAACAACTCTCAAAAGTTTGGAGAGGAATGGTAGGAGGGAGATGGGGCAGCACCTGGAGGGAGCCGTGGGGTCAAGGGAGGGGTTTTTTTAGGGTAGTGTATACGTAAAGCATGTTTGAAAGCAGTGGGGAAGAAGCTGGTGGAAAGTGAACAGTTGAAGATGGCAGTCAAGGATGGCAGAATGGAGGGGACTAGTGCTTTTAAAAGGTATGAAGGGATGGGGTCAAAAGCCCAGGTGGAGCAGGTAGATTCAGAGAGGAGGTGAGAGGTCTCTTCTTGAGTTACTGCAGGGAATATAGGGAGAATCAAAGAGCATGGAAGAGGAGGGGGGATTGGAGAGAAGGAGAGATTTTAGGGAGATTACAACTGATGGTGCCAATTTTGTTGAAGTGTGTGGCCAATTCATTAGGGGAAAGAGATAGATGGTGGGGATGGGGGGACAGGAGGTTTGAAGAGAGTGTAAAGTCTGGTACAACTTGTGAGGGCAGTGAGTATGGGAGGGAAGAAAAAAAGGTTTTGTTGTTGGGCAGAGGAGAGGACTGAATTGAAGCAGATAAGAATTAAGTTTAGGTGGACAAGGTCAGAGAGATGTCTGGATTTCCCCCAACAGTGCTCCACAGCTCCGGCACAGGAACGGAGGAAGCGGGTTGTGGAGGTGATCCAGGGTTGAGGGTTAATGGTGTGAGAGTGGCGGAGGAACAGGGGAGCAAGGAAGTTGAGTTCAGTGGAGAGGGTGGTACTGAGGGCATCTATTTCTGTGTCAAAGGATGGTAATTTGGGTATGGAGACCAAATGGAGTAGTATGGCTGTAGAACATTGGCGTGGGTCAAGAGTACAGAGGTCTCTGAGGGAGAAAAGGACAGATTTGCTGAGGATGGGTGTATGGGAAAGAGAGCAGGCGAGGAGGTTGTGCTCTGTTAGGGAATTTCAGAATTGGTGAGGATAGAGTCTGTACAGTGACCAGGGATTATAAAATCATGTGTGCCCGAGTTGGTGAGTGTATGAGGTGGGGTGGAACAGTTCATTTCCATAGAGGAGTGAAAGGAGGTGGACAGTGAAAGGATTGTCAGAGACATACACATGGATATTGAAGTCCCCAAGGATCAATATAGGGATGGACAGTAAGAGAAGGAATGGTGAGAAAGGGATCAAAATTGTTCAGAAATTTGGACGTGGGGCCTAGGGGGCCATAGATGATCGTGACTACTAGTATCTGGAGTGTGCAGGAGAAGTGGTTGACATGGACTTCAAAGGAAAGAAAAGAGAGGGATGGGGGAGGTGGGAAGGCAACTCCTCCCCATTTCCTGTGAGTCTAGAGGAGTGGGAATGGGAAAAGATGAGGACCCTCCCCATCATACGGAGAGAGTGGCAGGGGAGACCATGCCATCTGGGGAGAGTCAAGTTTCAGTGATGGCAAGGAGGAGCAGTGATTGGGTCAGAAACAGGTCAAGGGTGAAGGGAATCTTTCCCATGATGGAGAAAGGGTTCAATAGGCTGCACTTGGCAGAGGGTGTGAGGAGGGTGCGCGGGGTGGGGACAGCATGAGGAGGAAGTGGTTGAATGGGACTGAGGTGGTGGGGGCCAGTGCTGGGGGAGGTGGCTAACGGGTGGTGCTGGGACAGGATGACAGATGAGGACGGCGCAAGGGGTGGGGAGGGGTTAGGGGTTAGTGAGCTGAGGGGGGCTAGCATGGGGGCAGGGGGATGAGGAGGTATGTAATAGTCTATAAAGCATTGTAACTACTTAAAGTTCCCTCAAGTAAGGCACCCTTGGCTTCCTCTTCCCTCCCAAGTGTGGGGACTAGTGGAAGTGACCATCACAGGGGAACCTGGTGGGTGGGGTTCATTGGCTTCAAAGGGGTATCGGTTGCATGGGGAAAGGGTGGGAACCAGGTCGATCAAACCCTTGCGTTCCCTGTGCCCCCAGCTTGCCCTTCCTCTGGAAAAATGGCACAGGACCTGCCTTGCTGCCTCTCTCCCTGCTTTCCCGCCTCTCTGCTTGGCTGTCTGTCAGTCAACCTGTTGGCCCTTCACCCAGCTATCTGGCTGTGACCTTTCTGCTTCCCTTCCTGGCTTCCCTCAGGCTTCCACGCTTCCCTCAGGCTTCCACCACCTACCCTTAAGTGCTGCTCCCTCCACTCCCAAGCTGTGCCTGCCCCTACATTCTACATAAAGAGGGACAGGAGGAGGGGCAGAGGGAAAGGGGAAGGTGATGGTGGTAGTGCCAGAGGCTGGGTACACCCTGTGTCCACAACTTCTGAGTTCACCTGAGCTGCTGTGAGCCTGCATGGGAGAAATCCAGGAAGGTAGAGTTAGGACTGGACCAGAATTGGAATGTCAACTAGCCACTGCTGCTTCCTCTGCCTCTCCCTTCCTACCAGAGGAAGCACCACGGAGGGGCCATTTGCTCCCTTTCTCCAGGTCGTCTGCTCTTCCCCAGAAGTTTGTGCCCACGACTAAGGATGACAGAATTCCAAAACAATGTATTTGAAGAATGAGCCTTCTGATGGATCAGGCCAACACAAGGAGGCGTCAGGCCCTGGCTTTGATACTCAAGATAAAAAGTTTTGGTGAACTCTGATCCCTGCATGGATGTGCTGGTGGGTGGCACAGATTTCCTCAGACTTGGAAATGAGTGCAGGGACTCTATGAGGTTCCCTCCTACTTGGGCACACCCACCAAGAGTCAGGATCAGAAAGTCAGGGCCAACAGTATTGTATCACCCTCGCTCGGTGCAGAGAGGGGTCCAGGCACCGCAGGTGCAGCTGGCAGCTCTGACCTCTGGGCTCTGTTCCCAGAGTGATCATTAGTCTCCATATGAATGTGACCATTTTCCAGCTGCTTATTTTTTTGAGAAATATGGTAGTGATCTTCCCTTGGCTCCCCTTCCTGAGCTCTACATTCATGCTGTGACCACTGTTGGAAATGAACTCACTATTCTTCATAATTGACTTTGCCCAGCGTTTGGGAGTGTTAATGTGGGTTAAGGCCTGGTGCTTAATGCTCTGGAAAAATCTTTGTTCCTAACGTGTTATTCAAACGGGGTTAATGTGCTTGATGTTTTGCCAAAGCCTGCAGAGATATGATGCTGCTGCCAGGATAGAAGCCATACCATTGATCCTCTGGAACAAAGGTAATCTGAGGCTACCAGAAGTAGCAGGGCCCAGTGGACAGAGCCTGGGCCTAGGAGTCAGAGGACTTGAGTTCTAAACCTGTCTTCATCACTTATCCACCATGTGAACTTGTTGCAAGTCACTTCACTTCTCCAAGCCTCAGTTACATCATCTGTAAAATGGGAAGTAAGACTGTGAGCCCCAAAGAGTCAGTGTCCAACCTGATTATCTTTTATGTACCTCAGCACTTAGTACAGTGCCTGGAACATAGTGTCGCATCCAACAACAACAACAAAAAGGTCGCAATACAGCTCAAGGGGTTTATTATGGCAATACTAATACAGAGCCATATGGCTGAGGACAGACAGAATCCATTGCCCTAAAAGCGTGCTCAACCTCAACATCGAAAGGTAGGAGAGGTAGCTAGTTATAATCCGTGGTGTGCCTCCAAACCAACAGGATACAATTAACTGCCGCTGTAGTTTTCTTTACTGAAGACAGGGGTGGTATGGCTGAAATTGATGACAGAGGAAGGGTGTGGCTGAAGCATGATTTAGGAAAAACAAGGTAGACTAAGGCAAAGTGGAGACTAAAAACAAGATGAAGTAAATCTGGTTAAGAGTTGGTTTCCACAATAGTAAGCATTTAACAAATACTATTTTAAAAAAAAGTGGTCACGGGCCCAAAAGAATCAATGCGAAGTAGTTTTTCCGGACTTAGAGTATGCCAAGCCCTGTACTAAAGAGGGGGCTAGACACAGTTTAATAAATAACCTCCTTAAATCCCACCTATTCCAACAAAACATCTCCAATTTACCCCACATCTTAGCAACCCAACAGCCATTCTATTATGTAATTAAGATGCAGGAGAGGATTTAGGAGGGGTGATATTGAAGGTGGAAGGGGTTGAGATCTGGCAGATTGAGCAGGGACAGCAACTGCAGGCTAGGGCCCTGGGGGCTGCAAAACGTTAGAGACAAGCAGAGTGAGAGCGAGGGATGGTTAGATGGGAGCTTGGTAGAAAAGAAGACAGCGAACTGGAGAATAGTGGGTGAAGAGGGCCAATACATAAGGAGGGAGGAAAGAGCTGGTGGAGAGCCATGCAGCCAGTGGTTAGGAGTCTCGGCTTGCTTGATGTGGAGGGTGATGGGTGGTCTTTGGAGGCTTTTGGGGAGTGGAGTTGAGTCTATTCATCTCTCATCCTGTGGATATCCCAGGGCCTGTGCTGCCCCTTTCTCATAGTGAATCCTATGGGCAGGGATGGCATCTACCAATTCTGTTGTATTGTACTCTTCCAAGTGCTTAGTACAGCACTCTGCACCCAGTAAGCGCTCAATAAATACCATTGGTTGATGGATTGATTGAATCCTTGTGGCCTGGACAGCTTGTCCTGCTGTGGTGGCAGTGTCTTTGAAGTTGCATGAGTTCAGGTAGCCTGGTTTTCAGCCCCCAGGAGGAGAGAGGCCTCCTCTCAGACTTTCCCCTTCCAGCCATTCCTCTGCCAGTGAGGCTTTAAAAGGGGTCTCAGAGCGGAAGCCCAGTAGTGCAGGTGTCACACAGAAAAGGCCAGCCGGCCAGCAACAATTATGAGCCAAAACAAACTCATCATCCCATTCAGATTTGTCATGGAGATTTTCCAGGAAGGAACCTCTGTGTTCCTCAGCACTTGGAAGGGTGAACGCTACTGAAGTTGCTCAATGTATCATGTTTAATTATTCATAAAACCATTCCCTCCAAATCGCCAGTTCATGATTGCAGGTTAAAGGAAAAGAAGCTTAATATTCATATTTGAGCAGGGTCTGGTGATCTGCAAGTAACTTCTCCACCACATAGAGAAATTAAATCCCTTCCCAGGAAATATCAAAGCAGATAGGGGAGACAACGGGTGGAACAGCCTCACGGGAGAGACCAGACAGAAAAGAATGTTGCAGAGGGGCGATGAGCCGGGAGGAGGAGAAGGGAGAATTCTGTTTCTCTGTAAACTGTAAGCTTCTTGTGGCCAGGAATTGCTTCTAACAACTCTGTTGTATTGTACTTTACCAAGTGCTTAATATAGTGCTCTGCCCATAGCAAGTGCTCAATACATTGGTGTAGTGGATACAGCGTGGACCTGGGAGTCAGAAGGTCATGGGTTCTAATCCTGACTCGGCCACTTGTCTGCTGTGTGACATTGGGCAAGTCACTTCTCTGTGTTTCAGTTACCTCATCTGTCAAAGGGGGATTGAGACTGTCAGCCCCTCATGAAACAGGGACTGTGTCCAATCTGATTTGCCTCTATCCACCCCAGCACTGGGGAGCATGGCCACTGTCAGCGCATAGGTGCTTTGGAAGGACAAGATATGGTCCCTGCCTGCTAGAAGCTGGCATTGGAGAAGCTTGTCATCCAATGACCAGTTTGTCTTATTTAGAAGCAGCCTACATTCAGGCTGAGAAGCAGCGTGGCTCAGTGGAAAGAGCACGGGCTTTGGAGTCAGAGGTCATGAGTTCAAATCCCAGCTCTGCCACTTGTCAGCTATGTGACTGTGGGCAAGTCACTCAACTTCTCTGTGCCCCAGTTACCTCATCTGTAAAATGGGGATTAAGACTGTGAGCCCCACGTGGGACAACCTGATTCCCCTGTGTCTACCCCAGCGCTTAGAACAGTGCTCTGCACATAGTAAGCACTTAACAAATCCCATGGTGATTATTATTACATTTCACTGATCAATTCATTGATTGATTGGGACTCTCTGAAGCGGTTGGGGGGCTGCTTTGGTGCAGTCTGCCCAAGTCTGCTGCACTGGGTTGTGTTGTGAGGATGGCAGGGCAGAGAGCAGTTCCGACCCTGGTCCTGTCTGCTGAGGGTCTCAGTTTTCACTTTGGGAGGTGGAATTTGTGCCAAGTTCCTTACCCTACTCCAATTAATCATTTCTTCCAACACACCAAAAGAGGAGGGGAGCTCCTGCTGGAAACTGTTTGTGCATGGGAGCTTGGGATCATAGGTCTGTCTGTTTTTCCCTATTCTGATGCTGCTATTGCTGATGATAATAATAGCATTTGTTAAGTGCTTACTATATGCCAAGTACCATGTAAGCACCGGGGTAGATACGAGATAATAAAATTGGACACAGTCCCTCTCCCACATGGGGCTCACAGTCTAAATAGGAGGGAGATTGGGTATTAAGACCTCATTTTGCAGATGAGGAAACCGAGGCCCATAGTAGTTAAGTGACTTGCCCATGGTCACACAGCAGGCAAGTGGCTGTGTAGGGATTAGAACCCAGGTCCTCTAACTTCCAGGCCCAGCTCCTTCCACTAACCCATGCTGCTTCTCCAATGCCAGCTTCTAGCAGGCAGGGACCATATCTTGTCCTTCCAAAGCACCTATGCACTGACAGTGGCCATGCTCCCCGGTGGCAAGACCACAGTCCTCGGGGGCTGTTTAAGGAAACTCCTGGCTCAGAATTTTCCTGGCCCTGCCCCCGTCCCTTTATGAGAGCCCAGTCTTTTCACAGCCTAATGTCCAGGGCTCATAGGCACTGGTCCCTCTCCAGGAGATAATCTTGGGGGTTGCCAGGGAGCTGGGTGTGAAAAGAAAATATGCCCCAGGGAGGAGCTTTGCAGAGAGAGGACCCTTGATCAATTCAGGGTCAGCCCCTCAGTCAGCCCCATGGCCCACCAAGCCCAGGACTCTGTCTGTGACAGTGGCCACAGGATGCTTGGAGGGACTCGGTGCTGGACTCCCCAGGTAAACAGATCATCCAGTCTCGGCCTCATAGAGGTGTCCGGCTGGAGGGCTGAAGTGGTAAAGCCACCCCATTGACCAGCCACTGCTCTCTCTCTTTGAGCTAGCAGCCCCAGTGGCCATCCCAAAAAAGGCCCAAACTGGTGCCCGGCTCCCACATATCCTGTGCCTCTCTGAGTGCCACCTCAGTATTCACACTGGCCTACCTGCCAGCTCTAGGGCTGCCCGCCCTGCTCCATTGGGACACCCTGCCTGACAGCATCCTCCAGGACAGGGAAATGGCTAGAGTGACCAGGCCCTGAGGTGGGAGAGCCCGGGTACCCTAGGATTTCCTGATGTCTTCCCAGGGCCCCAGAGCTCAGATCTCCATCCCTACATCCCTTCAACTCTGTTGCTCATTGAGTTTCCCTTGAGTTTTCAAGCGCATGTGGGAAGAGGATAAAGGGAGATTGATAGCTACCTCAGCCACATCTGTCCACCAATTTGCCATGCCTTCCCCACATTTTCCCATCTCTTCCTCACTGCACAGCCACTGCTCAGAGGCCACAAAACCCCAGCACAGCTGTGGGTCATATAAACTGGTGACTTTTGGATCATTACAGAGTGTCCTGAGACTCCATGATGGGATGGCTATTTTTTTAGTGAAAGTCCTTTTTCTGTTGTTTACATGCTGCACACTGTGCTTCTCTAACACCAGCCTACTCACTCTGCCTCACTCTCACTCTTTTACTGTTGAACTCTTGCTCAAGCCTTGCCTCCTGCCTGGAATTCTCTCCCTCTGCACATCTGACAGACCACCACTCTTCCAATCTTCAAAACTCTTCTGAAATCACCTTTCTTCCGGGAAGCCTTAACTTATTATTCTCTCATTTTCCCACCCTATTTCCCCTCCCTTTGATGCAGCCTTTGCATTCAAGTCCCTAAACACTTAAGTATTCACCCCACCCCACCCCCACAGTACTTATCCTTATAATCTGTCCCACTGAACTTATGTACACATACGTAAATTATTCATTTAAATAAATGTCTGCTTTCATTCAGTCGTATTTATTGAGCGCTTACTCTGTGCGAAGCACTGTACTAAGTGCTTGGGAGAGTACAATGCAAACATAAATGGACACATTCCCTGCCCACGAGCTTACACCTCTAGACTGTGGGGAGGTCTGGTGTCTAACGACTCTGTTGCATTGTACTTTCTCAAGTGCTTAGTACAGTGCTGTGCACACACTATGCACTCAATAAATACCATTGATTGATGGCTTCCCTTTCATCTAATTTATTTTGATGTGCTAGATTGAAAGCCCCCTGAAGGCAGGGTTAGTGACTATTGACTCAAATGTACTCTCCCAACTGCTTAGTATAGTGCTCTGCACACAGTAAGCGCTCTATAAATACCATGGATTGATGTATTGAACTTTCCAGGTTCAATCACTGACCAACACTGTCAGCTGGGAAGTCAGAGGATTTTTAGGAACACATTTCTAGCCCCTTTCCTCATTTGGAGCGAGCAGGGATGTCTTAAATATGGCTGCTCATCCATCCCGGATGCTGCTGCCACTTCGGCACCCAAACAACCGATATCCTGGACCGCCTATTTATGTATGACATTTTGGAGGGCAGGTATGGGGCATGCCAACCTCAGCAGGAGTTGCGCTTGAGTTGGTTTTCATTAGTGGTGAGGGTTAGCACTGAGCCACTCACAGTTTTCTCGCCCAGTCCTCCTGAAGCCAACAGCGTGCCTTGCACAATGGTGGTTCAGGGGCTGGGGGCAGTTTGCAGCTATGGAACTAAGGCTCTCTGAACTCAGTCAGCAGCAGCAACCCCTGCTTGCCCTCACCCCCTGCGAGCATTAGTTCTGAGGGAGACACAACCTCTCTGACAGTTTTTGGGGTTTCTGCCTGGTCCTTGAGTTATTGACAGGTAATGATATGGCTGCGACCCTGGAAACAATCTCTCTGAGCCCTTGCCTTGGTCGCCAGCTCTCTGAGGGTGGCAGGTAGGGAGAGTTGGGGGAGGCACACTCATCGGCTGGGTGGCCCCTCCGTCCGCACAGCGAATACCCATCATAGCCAAGATTGGGGGCTCCCACCTCTGGTTCCACCTCTTTTGCTCACCCACATCGATAATTCCAGCTTGGTCTACAGGTCTCATTTTTTCCAAGATTTCAGGGCTGCCGGAAGTGGCATAGAGAGATCTTGATCTTCTGATTAATCAGCAGATCTTGCAACATTTGTTTGGGTTCAGTCATTCACAACAGACAGATTCATCCATGGGGCCAGAAAGGCAATCATTTCTCCAGGAAGTGGAGGTGGTCATGTCCATGGGTCAGTGTGGCTGGGGGCAGGCAGGGTTCATGGGTCAGCATAGACTGTAAGGAGGTAGTGCCCATGGGTCAACGAGGCTGGGGAGAAGACAGTCAACAAGGCTAGCAAGAAGACAGGGTCCATGGGGCAGCCTAGTCAGCAGGGAGACAGTGTCTTCAGGTCAGCGTGTCAGTGGGCAGGTAATGGGAGAAGTAGTAGCTGTCCATTCCAATTCTCAGGGACCAAATGGGGTGTGTCCACAGCTCTGACTGGCTTCGAGGGAACTGCGTTCCCCTTCTGCTGTGACTGCAGTGTGGTTCCAAGCACCAGGAATCATGTTGAGCCCAATCCCACCCCAGAAGACATCTCTTCTCCCAGAAGGTGGCCTTGAGCCTCGGTTGGATGACTCCTCAAGGGTGCCCTGCTCATTTGGTGGTCTGAGAGGCGTGGTTTTGAAAGCGGGCATCCTGGAGCCCCCTGTGAGCAAGCCTGAGGGACCCCAGAGATGGGGAAGCAAGAGACTCCCAATCATTCTGCGCTGGTACACTGAGAGCATGCTGGGTACCTGGCCCAAAGGCCATTGAGGTCAGTGGTCACCATGTGACTAGTCACCAGTGTTTGTCAGCATCCCTCCCAGCCTATCCTCTGGTTCTACTGGGAAAGCTGAGGCCTTGTCAGCCAGGCACCATGATCCACCATGGAGGCTGGGGGACACCAACCAGGGACCAGGCCCTGACTGCACTCAGTCATGTCATCTCTGCCACCTCACAGCTGGTTTCCCTTCCACAGATCCTATTTCTGTCAGACACCACTGTTTCTGGGATTTCCTTGGTGGCTTAATTAATGGTTTTGATTTGATTAACAGAGTGGTAGGTCTGCCCCTGGGGGACTGGTCTTCATGCCTGGATCATCCCAAACTGTTCTGCTGACTGACTGAAAGCCAGCCCTCTCTCCCTTCTTCCTCCTCCTCCTCCTTTTGCTCCTCCTTCTCCTCAATACATTCTCTTCCCCACCCCCAGCTCCACTGGCAGGTGCAGAGGCTTGTTCTGGAAGATGGCTAGCTGCAGGAAGGTTTTAGGCTGGACCCAGACACAGCCTGGGCCACCTGCCTCTCCAGGGTTAAACAGATTGTTCTGCTTTCCTACAAAGCACACCTAAACTGGAGACTGAGCTTTAGGCCAGAGTGTCCCTGTATTATATAACAATAATAATATTCATCAAGCACATAGTACATGCCAAGCCCTGGAGTAGATACAAGATCATCAGATTGGAAACAGTCCCCATCCCACATGGGCCTCACAGTCTAAGGGGATGGAAGAGCAGGTGTCATCCCCATTTTACAGATGAGGAAACTGAAGGCCCAGTATCTTGCTCAAAATCATACAGCAGGCAGATGGTGACCTTGGAATTAGAAGCCGGGGCTTCTGACTCCCAGGTACATGCTCTTTCCTCCAGGCCACATGGAACCGCTGCTGACTTCAGACCAGGCAGAATTGGAGCCCTCTTTCATAGCCACTTCCACTTCTGCCAGTTCTCAAATGCCCGAGCTACCAGAGTATGAATCTCTCAGCCCGAGAGGACAGCTAAATTACATCTTCCCTGAGTCAGAGCGCGGGAGGGAAGCGAGACGTGACTGCATTTATCTGGCTAACAAGAAGGCTCTGTGATGGTCTTTAGAGGTTGCAGAGCCTCATTTGTAGTTGGACTGAAAGAACATGACAGTTTTTTTCAAGGAACAGATTTTGTCCTTTCCTGGCAAAAGCCCTGAATCAACCCGAGCTTGGGGAATAAGCAGTTCCTGGCTAGAATGCATTCCTTGCTCTACTGCTAGCTCCCAGCTGCCTGGCTGCAGTCCTTGTTCTGAGCCTATAACTGCCCCAGAGCCTAGGACTGTGCAGGGGGTGGGGGTTGGGGGGAGAGGCAGCGAGCCTTGGGCCAGCCCTGGTTTCCCTGAAAGAGGTAATCAACAGTTGTGTGTAAAGCTGAGCACAGGTGTTACCGTGAACAACCCCTCAGTCTGATCACTTTTCTGTCCCTCTCACCCCTGCAGCCTGTGCTGACAAGGAACTGAGGAGCCTGGCGTCGCGGCTGAAGGACTGGTTCAGAGTGGTTCATGCTGATGCCAACCGCGTCACCAAACTGGCCAACTCGGACTCAGCACAAGGCAGTGAGAAAGCACTTTCTGAGCATGTGTGCAGTGGCGGTATTGGTGGTGGGCCTGGGCTGGGGAGCCATGGATGGGAAGCTGAAGTGGTCACTGACCACCAGCTAGAGCAGTAGGGGGTGGGAAGTGTCGGCCCCAGCCCCAATCAATGCAGTCCTTGGCAACATGCATTCTTGGTCCAGCTGCAGCCCATGGAGACATGAATTCAGAAACACGCACCCGGATCCAGGATCCATCGGGATGGGAAAGGGCTTTTCTATCTAGTGGTTTTAATCAGAGCTACAGGTTGAGCGCTCCCTGCCCGCCATGACTCTCAGCACCACCCCATACACACAGAGCCTGACAGCCAGATAGCTGATTGCTCTGATATCCCAGGAACATGACTCGAGCAATAAGGATCTGGGGACCGGGAGCCTTGAAGAAGAACAAGAGAGCAGCAAGCTCGCCATCAAAGCATAAGCCGCCATGCCCCCAGCCTCCAACATGGTGCCCGTGAGGAAAAGTCAGTCAGGCCACGAAGAGTTCCCAGTCAGGATGGAGAAAGGTTAACATCAGAGGATGCCTGTCCCAGCCCAAGCATTGGTGATGGCCTTGGTGGCCACTGCCCATTCTGGTGCCCTTTGCCTCACAGGGGACAAAGGTCAGTCAGGCCCAGTCATCCTCCAGGCATCAAAACCAGCTGTTGCAAATACAAAGGGTGCACTCACAGAATCCAGGAAGCTCTGATCTGGGCCTCCCCCTGATCACCCCATCCAACCGCACAGGAGGCCTGAGGGCAGAGAGGTACCATTCATTCATTCATTCAGTAGTATTTATTGAGCGCTTACTATGTGCAGAGCACTGTACTAAGCGCTTGGAATGAACAAGTCGGCAACAGATAGAGACAGTCCCCTCCGTTTGACGGGCTTACAGTCTAATCGGGGGAGACAGACAGACAAGAACAATGGCAATAAATAGAGTCGAGGGGAAGAACATCTCATAAAAACAATGGCAACTAAATAGAATCAAGGCGATGTACATTTCATTAACAAAATAAATAGGGTAATGAAAATATCTACAGTTGAGCAGACGAGTACAGTGCTGAGGGGATGGGAAGGGAGAAGGGGAGGAGCAGAGGGAAATGGGGGGAAAAGAGGGTTAAGCTGCAGAGAGGTGAAGGGGGGGGTGGTAGAGGGAGTAGAGGGAGAAGAGGAGCTCAGTCTGGGAAGGCCTCTTGGAGGAGGTGAGTTTTAAGTAGGGTTTTGAAGAGGGGAAGAGAATCAGTTTGGCGGAGGTGAGGAGGGAGGGCGTTCCAGGACCGCGGGAGGACGTGGCCCAGGGGTCGACAGCGGGATAGGCGAGACCGAGGGACGGTGAGGAGGTGGGCGGCAGAGGAACGGAGCGTGCGGGGTGGGCGGTGGAAAGAGAGAAGGGAGGAGAGGTAGGAAGGGGCAAGGTGATGTAGAGCCTTGAAGCCTAGAGTGAGGAGTTTTTGTTTGGAGCAGAGGTTGATAGGCAACCACTGGAGGTGTTTAAGAAGGGGAGTGACATGCCCAGATCGTTTCTGCAGGAAGATGAGCCGGGCAGCGGAGTGAAGAATAGACTGGAGCGGGGCGAGAGAGGAGGAAGGGAGACCCTGTCAGAGCCATTCGACCACTCACTTTGCTGCACAGCATCCCCCACCCCCAGCAGCTGTCTCATTGCATCAAGCAAGAAGTGCTGACTTTTCAGGGTGGCCCTTGGACATCCATGGTGGTTCTGTGTTAAGGGCCTGGCCAGGTCCAGGAGGCATTTCCTGGAAATTGATGTGTTTGCAAGAAGGACTGTGAAAATTGGGTGCAGGGTTCCTCTGAGCGCCCTGGGCTGGGGTGGTTTGAGGAACGTCTTACAGCACTCCAGGCCCACCATACCCTCTGTTCTCAGAATTGTTTCTCAACCCAATCCCTACTGTGGCCCTCCTTTGAAAGAGGTTACTTGGATGATCTGGGCAAAACCTAAATGAAATCCCTGGAAGAGCCATGATTTGGGGGTCTTGAGGCAATGCGACATTTCAGCCCTAAACCCCATCAAAATAACCCTCGGAGTCACTTTAGGAGCACTAGGACTCCTGTTCGCCACTCCTGGGTCTTAAAGCCATCGACTTCTTCCCTTCTCAGATAAGCCAGATCTGGGGATCTCTGCCTAGCCAACCCGAATCCCCATTCCCATTGTTGATACTACCCCTTGTTTCAAGCCTGGGATTTTCCAGAAGGCAAGGGGTTCATTGCAGCCCCCTTCCCAGATCTGGCTGCAGGAAGCTCATGGAGAAAAGGCTCCCTCTCTTAGCTACCCAGGTACGGGTGTCTCCCTGGCACCTGGAGCCTCTCCTCCAGCCCTACCACAGGCAGACGCCAAGATCAGAGATCTCTGTAATCTTTAGGAGTCTTCTTGCCATATTTTCAATGTGTTAGTCAAGCAGAGTACAAACATAATTCCTGTCCAAACTGGCTTCCCCTAGGTCTAATACTTCCACCTCCCTATGACCCTCTGCTTTCCTGGGGGCATCCTGGGGAACGCAACCGTTCCCTTGCACTTTCTCCCTTTCAAGGGCAAAAGACTCCCTCTTCCAGAGGAGACTTTTCCTTTCCCACCCACCCAGACTGCCGGGTCTCCTGAGGAACTTCCTTTTAGACCAAATCCCAGGCACTCTCCGGGGAAGGAAAGCCAAGAGCTCTAGTTTGGCCTAAGAGCACCACCGTTTCTAGAATCCCAATTCCTGAGGTCACTGGGTGCCTTCCCAGACCTGAGCAGTTCCAGGGCCCTGCTTCTCTCGGCCCTCCCAAAGTTCCAAACGTCCCACTTTCCTGCTTAGTGTCCCTTGCCGTACTGAAATCAAGAGGGTTTTTTCTCCCCACAGTGGTGGGCTCTGGGCCTCAGTTGCCTGGGCAACTGCCTGGCCTGGCAGACTGCCTGGCCTAAGTCTAGTTCCAGGAGGGAAGACACATGGAGTGGTCTATCTCTGAGCCTCCCAACTCAGGGACCGGCAGGAAGGCAGACAGTGGCTCGAAGGGCTGATGGCCCCAGAGAAACAGCAGGGTGGGTCTCACCTGAGATTGAGCAGACTCTACTCTAGAGCTGCACTGACAGAAGGGCTTCCCCCTCACACAATCACACCATCCCCAGGCCTGCTGTGACCCCCTCCTTTCCCCACTTCCTTAACCTCTTAGCTCTGTTCACACTTTCCTCCTCCCTAGCCTCCCTCCTCCCAAGTCTCTCTCCCTCACTATTCTATCTCTGATTCTTGGAAGTGGGCTGCCAGTCCAAACCCATTCTCCAAAGGTTTTCTGGGAGCTGTCCACCCATGCCTCAGGCCCAGAGCCCCATGCCTGCACTGTCTGTCTGCATGTTTTATCCTCTTTCAGCACCTCCTCACCCCCTGCAGTGCACAGCTCTCTGAAGCTAAATTACTGGTGAACTGTGAACTCCTGCTAAATTTCAGCTTGCCCCTGTCCTGCCCTGCCCTGCCCCATCCTGCCCTCTCCACCCCTGTCCCCCTGACTTCCCTGTCACTCCCTGCTCCATGTCCCTCCCTGTCCTGTCCCACCCTGCCCCACCCTGTCCTGTCCTGCCCCATCCCACCAGGTTCTGTCCTGTTCTCTTTTGCCCTATCCTGACTTGTCCTGCCCTACTGAGAACCCAGTTTAAATAGCATCCCACTTCCACTTGTGATGTGAGTCTGCACAGGATGACCTCAGTCCATCAAAATGGACCCCTGTGGCCACATCCAATCCCAAACTGACCTTCCCCAAGGAGATCCACTTGATGAGATTCTTGCTCTCTGGTTCAGAAGAACTTGAGACAAGTTAGCCATCTCCCCCAGGGCCAGTTTTATTGCAGCCATCATTCACCAGCTCTTGAGGGCACGGCCACGCTACCACGTGACCAAAGTGACCAGATCACTTAGAAATGAGCCCAAAATGAAGTCCGGCCCATCTGTCCTGCAGTTCTCAGAGGATGGGTTTTTTCCCAGCTGGCTCCGTTTTGGGAGACCGGGTGAAGATCAGACATGGATTTGGAACTTGGGTGAGGTGCTGTCCCATAGGACAGCCATGGAGAAAGGCTGAGCTTCACCTCATTCGTGGATGGATTTGCTGTTAAACCAGGCTAGAATTGTCTTAGAAATCCTAAACACAGCCCCTCCCTGATGTGCCATGAGCTGTTTGCAGCCAGATCCCAGCTATCAGTCATTCCGGGCATTTGCTCCCAGAGAGAATAGGGTCTCTGCTACAACAGGCCCAGGCAGGAGCTTTGCAAGCTGGAGACAAGAGCAGAGCCGAGCACAGCAGGATAGAGCAGGGTTGAGTAGAGTAGAACAAACCAGGGAAAAGCAGAGCAAAGCAGAATAGGGCAAGGAAAGACAGAGCAGAGCAGGGCAGGGTCGAGTAGACCAGAACAGAACAGGGCAGGGCAGAGCAGGGCAGAGAAGAGCAGGGTAGAGCAAGTTGACCAGGTAGGCCAAGTAGAACAGAGCAGAGCAGACCTGGACAGAGAAGCGAGGCCCCTAGAATCAGAACATGGACCCCCGGACTCTGGAAGGAGGTGTCGGTGTAACATCTAGAGCTGGCACAGGGACAGCCCCAGCTGGGACATTTTCTGGGCGAAGCATTCACCTCAGCATACACACACTTTGAGGGGTCAGCTGTCCAGGTGGCTGCAGTTCCCCGGGTCCCCTCCTCTCAGCCGTAGCAGGAACAGCAGAGACTCTGCCCTTGGAGTGTGGCACTTGGGGTTGAGCTGCCAGTTCTCATGCCAACCCAGGTGTCGACTCCAAACTCCCAGGTGGGCGTTCAGCCCTGTGTGGTAGGTACCCATTCTGCCCCGGACTCTGCAGACCCTCCATGACCCCCAGGGTGCTCTGCTGCCCAACCTGAGGTGTAGCCCTCGGGGGACTTTCAGGGGGCTTTCATTGAATGAATGAATGAATAGGCCCTGCCAATCCCACTCCATCTCCGGTCCCGCCTCCCCGGGAGAAGGGGGCCCCAGTGATCATTTTAATGTGGCCCACACAGATCCACCTTATTTCTTGGAAATTGTTTGAATGAGCTCTGTGGTTTGCCCTCCCCGCTGGAATCTCGGGAGACTTTTATGGGGCTGCATTGGGGCAGCGGTGTGAGGGGGTGGGTGCTGCACATTTGCTGCAGGCAAGTCTCTGGCTACTCTGAGTCTAGAGATGAAGCCGGGGGAGGACATAATGGCTCCCCCAGGGGCTGGTCCTGGCCGGACTGACCCCTCCCCTCTCCCTGTTCCCCAGGATTCGACACCAGCATATTGCCTATCTGCAAGGACTCCCTGGGCTGGATGTTCAACAAGCTGGACATGAACTATGACCTCCTTCTGGACCACTCAGAGATCAACACCATCTACTTGGAGAAGTACGAGCCGTGCATCAAGCCCCTCTTCAACTCCTGCGATTCCTTCAAGGACGGCAAGCTGTCCAACAACGAGTGGTGCTATTGCTTCCAGAAGCCAGGAGGTACGGAGCTAGCGGTAGGCCCAAGGCCTGGTAGGGGTCCGGGAGCCAGCCAAATAGGGGTTGACATGATGCCCAAGGACAAAGTCCTGTCTCCTGGAACTGGATAATGTGACTGAACCTCATTCTCCAGGCCTTAAGGCGGTTGTTAAAATACCCAGACAAGAGCTTGAGGCAGGGGCGGGAAGGGTGTGAGGAGGTTGGGGGACAACAGCAACAGACTCACTACCCCTCCTTCTCACCTCCCCTCCAGGAGTGCTCCTTGGTGTTGTTTGCTGAGGCAACCCTTTGGACTGCCCACATCAATCAATCAGTGGTATTTATTGAATGCTTACTGGGTGCAGAGCACTGTGCTAAGCACTCGGGAGAAAGTACAGTACAGCAGAGCTTATAGCTTACAGTCTAGAGTCCCACATATAGCTCTGAGAGAAGGGGGTTCCTCTCCTGCCTCTCCCTATGCAGGAGAACAGGGTTCTGGAGGCCTTTGCCCAACCTGGCCCCAGCTACATTGTCATATTTAGCCACTCTTCACTCAGGGTGAGTACCAGTTCACATCAGATGAGCAGAGGAGCATTCTCATGCCAAGTATTTTCCTTGCAGAAATTGTGCCTGCCTGTTCTGGTATTTAACATCTTTCCATGGATCTGTCTATGTCTGGGGGGAACTGCTATTTTAGATCCACCCTGGCAAACCTGTTAAAAGAGGCAGGATGGCTCACTGGTGCCAGGGCCTTGCTGTGAGACCCTGGGTGAAGCCTCTCCCTCTCTGGACTAGAGATTTCTAATCTCTGAAATGAGGTGACTGAGAGTAGCCATTGGCTACCTCACTGGGAATGCAATGAGGGTAAATTGAGCCGTTCAGGGGACAGACGCTGCAGGAGTCCAGGGCGTTAAACATATGTGAATTGGACAAGTTGCTGAAGAAGGCCCAGTTGGCACCTCATGATTTTAATTATTTTTACCAATCTCCCGGTGCATTTCCTGTGTCTTTTCACCTGGCTGCCCTGCTATGAAATGTGAATCAGTCATCTGTAGGTCCCTAATGAGAAAAGGGAAGGGTTTTCCTTCAAAGTGAGCTGCCGCAGAAAATCCAGGCATTCACCCTGCATAGTCTGTATCTCATTGCTCACACGACCCACTTGCTTAGTTGTACAGTAGCAGTGCAAGAAGTCCATTCAGCTGACATTTCCTGTCAAGAATGAGGCTGAAATGACATTCGTCCTTTGTATTCTAGGTCTCCCCTGCCAGAATGAAATGAATAGGATTCAAAAGCTGACTAGAGGAAAGAATCTTCTGGGTGAGTATGGTTTCAGGTTACCAACTTAGGAAGGAAAGCTCCTCGTGAGCTTGTTGGGCTATCTGAAAGAACAACGTTCAGGAAACAGAGTCTGGGAATTCATCATTGACAGGACATCCGAAATATTGATGGATAGAGTCTCCCTCCCAGAGGAACTGATGCTACTCCTAGTGTCTTCTTCAGTGCTACTTGTACTCTCTCATCCCTGCCAATTGTGTTCTTGCTAAGGCACAGAATGCCACGAACAACTATTGGGCATGGGCAGTCTTCACCCCCATTAGCCAGCTACGAGCATTCCTGGGGATAAAAAAAAAAACCCGTCTCCTTATTCCCAGAGCAGAGCTCTTTCCACTGGACCAACAGCAGGGCTGTGCCTGAAACTGGGGGAGATTAATGATGCAAATGTGTGTCACTTGGGTAGCTGGGGTTAGAAACGGGTTCTATCCCCTCTCGGGCCCTCAATCTCGGTGTCATCCTTGACTCGTCTCTCTCATTCACCCCACACATCCTATCCGTTACCAAGACCTGCCGGTTTCACCTTTACAATATCGCCAAGATCCGCCCTTTCCTCTCCACCCAAACGGCTACCTTACTGCTACAGGCTCTCGTTATATCCCGGCTAGACTACTGTGTCAGCCTTCTCTCTGACCTCCCTTCCTCCTCTCTCGCCCCGCTCCAGTCTATTCTTCACTCCGCTGCCCGGCTCATCTTCCTGCAGAAACGATCTGGGCATGTCACTCCCCTTCTTAAACAACTCCAGTGGCTGCCTATCAACCTCCGCTCCAAACAAAAACTCCTCACTCTAGGCTTCAAGGCTCTATATCACCTTGCCCCTTCCTACCTCTCCTCCCTTCTCTCTTTCTACCGCCCACCCCGCATGCTCCACTCCTCCGCCGCCCACCTCCTCACCGTCCCTTGGTCTCGCCTATCCCGCCGTCGACCCCTGGGCCACATCCTCCCGCGGTCCTGGAACGCCCTCCCTCCTCACCTCCGCCAAACTGATTCTCTTCCCCTCTTCAAAACCCTACTTAAAACTCACCTCCTCCAAGAGGCCTTCCCAGACTGAGCTCCTCTTCTCCCTCTACTCCCTCTACCACCCCCCCTTCACCTCTCTGCAGCTAAACCCTCTTTTCCCCCTTTCCCTTTGCTCCTCCCCCTCTCCCTTCCATCCCCTCAGCACTGTACTCGTCTGCTCAACTGTAGATATTTTCATTACCCTATTTATTTTGTTAATGAATTGTACATTGCCTTGATTCTATTTAGTTGCCATTGTTTTTATGAGATGGTCTTCCCCTTGACTCTATTTATTGCCATTGTTCTTATCTGTCCGTCTCCCCCGATTAGACTGTAAGCCCGTCAAACGGCAGGGACTGTCTCTGTCTGTTGCCGACTTGTTCATTCCAAGTGCTTAGTACAGTGCTCTGCACATAGTAAGCACTCAATAAATACTATTGAATGAATGAATTTTGATCTAAAGAGGTGAGTTTATTCCCCATAAATGAAGTGTGGGTCAGGTGAGTGTCCCACCAGCTTGGTTCGACAGGATAGTGAAACTGCTGGAACAGGTGTTTTTGTGAGTTCTCTGGGGTGCCAGCTGAAGCATAGGTCACTGTGGCCTAGGGGAAGGCACAGGGCTCTCATTCCAGGTTTGGGAAGGAAGAAGGGTGGGGTGAAATGGAGAGAACTGTTTTCCCCTTTCTGTCTTACTTTTCTCTCTGTATTTCCATACACACACACACACACACAAATTGAGACCTTTTGCTGTCTATGTGATCATCAGTGGCATTTATTTAGTGCTTACTGTGTGCAGGGCATTGTACGAGGCACTTGGGACAGTAAAATAAAACAGAATTGGTAGACCTATCGTCTGTGACACCACCTTTCCGTCGATGACAAGGGGTAAATTACTTTGGGCAGGAACATTTCTGACAGGTTTTACCTAAAGAAAAAATCCAAGGGTTCTAGGCAGGGGCTTCCTATGACAAAGGTCCAGAATACGTAGGAGCAAAGGCCCACTCTGAATGTTTTCAGTAACTGCAGAAACATGAAAGTTCCAGTGACCTCTGCTGACTTATGGTGACAGAGACAGAGAGGATGACGGCAATTGAAATTTAGGCTATATGGTCTCGATAGGGACTCTTAAGGGGGCAATCTGGCTCTATCAGTACCGTTTGGGACACTAAGAGGAGAAGCATGGTCTGGTGGAAAGAATATAAGACTGGGAATCAAGACTCCTGGGTTCTAATCCAAACTCCGCCTTTCACCCGTTGTGTGACTTTGAACAAGTCACTTAACTGTGTCTCAATTTCCTCCTCTGAAAAATGGGGATTGAATACTCATACCCCTGGCCCTTGGATGGTGAGCTCCATGTGGGACAGGGACTGTGTCTGATCGGATTGCATGAGATCTACCCCAGTGTTTGGCACATAGTAAGGGCTTAACAAATGACACAGTTATTATTGCAATGGGTTGTGGGCCCCCTAGGAGCCAGCCTCTTCCAGACTCCCTGTTGACAGTGTGCCTGATTCTGCCCCTCCCAGGAGTCTTCATCCCCCGCTGCACGGAAGAGGGCTATTACAAAGCCACCCAGTGCCACGGGAGCACTGGGCAGTGCTGGTGTGTCGATAAGTATGGAAACGAGCTGGCTGGGTCGAGGAAACCAGGAGCCGTGAGCTGTGGTGAGTCCTGCGCACGGCCCCGAGGGAGCCCGGGAGCCGTCGGGCCACTAAGCAGGACCCGGGGGGAGGAAATGCCGGACCAGCCATCGCCGGCGCTGCGTGTGCCTCCACACGGTGGAAATGGGGCTCTCGGCCGGTGCCGGAGCCACCATGGGAACCAAAGCCCAGGTGACGAGCACTGATGAGGTGCCGTTTGGGCTTCCGGATGGGAAAAATCACCCTGTGGGTGCTACTGCGTGAGAAGCCGGGAGCCCGCTTTGCATAATTATTAGCTAAATTAGCTTGCAGACAATCAGGTTGGCGGCAACGCAGCCGCAGCCCCTCCCCAACCCAGAGCCTACCACTGCCTTCCGTGGCAGCAGCACCAGGTCTGACTTGCAGCCTCCAGAAGCCTCTCTCTACTAAGGGAGGCAGAGATTTTGTTTGTCTTCTCCTCTTCCCCCCATCTCCCCATGACTTTCTCTTCCCCCACCTCTTCCTCACTCTCAGGGCTGCTCTCCCGCATCCGGCGGTGGGGGTAAGACTGAGGCCCGCCCCATCTGTGAGTGGTTCAGGGAGCCACGGCTGGGTCCGGTTCTAGGGCATGAACTCTCTCTGGTACCCACTGAGGAACAGTTCCCAAGCAGGCACCCCCAACCATCACACCTCCTCAGAGATAGAGTTGCTCACCCTACCAGTAGACAACGTTTTCATTCTAACACCAAGTTCTTAAAAGCCCACTGAGAATTTTAAAGAAAATCCTTCAAAAGCCAGAAACCACATTAGAGTATGATGGTTCCTGCACCGGGTTGGTTTGTTTTAGAAGAACAGTTTGCAGAAAAGGAAAGGAGGAGAGCTCATGGTTTGGTTTCCAACACGAGCAAGAGAGAGGTGGGAAGAGACAACAAAGAGCAGGAAGGGAGAGTGAGTGATAAAGGGAGAGAAAGGGGAGAGACAGAGACAGACAGAGATAGAGACAGAGAACGTGCCTGGCACATAGTAAGCACTTTAAAAAATATCTTTAAAAAAAAAAAACCAGGCATGAAGTCAATGAGAGCAGTCAGGAAACCCTGGTGGAGGAAACTGACTTCTGAGTTTTTTCCAGTTTTTAGCAGTAATAGTATTTATTAAGTGCTATGTACAAAGCACTGGGAAAAATACATGGGTGGGAATTAGAAACAATTAGACACAGTTTGAGAAGCAGTGTGGTTTAGTGGAACAAACCCAGGGCTGAGAGTCAGGAGACCCGAGTTTGAGTCCCAACTTGGCTACTAGCCAGCTCTGTGACCTTGGCAAGTCATCACCCGACTTCTCTGAGCCTCCGTTTCCTCCTCTGTAAAATGAGGAAGGTGATAGCTGGCTCTCACAGCCTCCCAGAGGGGTGGTGAGGGCCAAACGCCACAGCTGATGCCAGAGCACTCTGGACAACACAAGGACTCTAGCAATATGAGCTGTGGCCGTGTTTATGTAGAGGAAGAGCAGGAGACATCGGGGGACTATGGCAGCGGGAGCTCCGTGGTGCTCCTGGACGACCCTGATGATGAGCGCCAGGAGGCTCAGGAAGACCAAGGCGGGAAGTCCAAGGTGCGCGCGAGGGCGGCCAACGAGGATGACGAAGATGAGGACGACGACAAGGATGACCAAGTTGGGTATATATGGTAGTCCCCGGTGCCGCCAGAACTCAGAGTTTTGCACAGCCTCCACAAGTCACTCCGCATTTCTGCAATTGTATCTGAGAACCTCAGGCACCAGGTCTCTCTGTTTCATTTGGTTCCCTCAGATTTATGGTTTGGGCTTATTGGTTTTCTCATTTTCCAGGGAGCTCCAATTTCAACTACCTTTTTTGGGGGTGGGGGGGCAGGTTGAGGGGACACCATAGGAGCAGAAAGAGGAGAGGGAGAGTGGCTCTTTCATCATTAAAAAATCCTAGTCTAGTCTCCCCCAGGAAACACAAATAACAAGAGTCTGGTTTTGTGAAGTAAGACAGCCTCAGCAGTCCTTGGCCATCCGTGGCTGGTGTGCATCACCTGTTGTAGCAAATCCCCCAGTCCTATGCTAGGTGGTTGGTGTCCTCATGCGCTGCAGGAGCTAGGGAATACAGATGCCTCATGTCTCACCTTCCCCTGCCCCCTCGCCTGGGTGTTGGTCATTCAGGAGCAAGTCTCCTCTGGTCACTCCTTCTGGCTCCTTGAAAACAGCAGCCTGAATCCAGGGGGTCCACATATTCCATCAGAGACTGTGGCTGAAGTCCTCGAGGTGGGTGAGTGGATGTTTGTTTTGGTGTGTATGAACTAGATCGAGACACAGAGATGGAGAAAGTGTTCAGACACCCCTTAAGAAAATCTCTCTAGAAAAATCCCATCTCAGTTGTGGATTAGCCTGTCCAGCCTGTCGTGCTCTTTCTGGAATGATGAATCTTAAATTTTCGTTCCCCTTTCTGAACTAAAGAAATGTGCCTGTCACCTGCAGGCTGGCTGCTCCTTCTTGGGCAACTGAGGCAAAGAAACATGCCCTTTACAGTGTGGTCTGTGCCAGGGAGGAGGAGATAAAAGAAGAGAACTCTGCTGGCCAATGCTGAATCACGCTGCCCTTCCCTGAGTGCCACCACCTCTATGTGCTTCAGGAGGGGAGGGAGGGGAAGGGTGGGGCAGCCCAACAGCCCCACCCCATGCTGCCTGCCTTCATTTGGCAAAAAGTTGCTCAGCCCAATTATTCTGTCCAAAGCCTAAACAAGTTCCCTTGGCCAAGCGCTGGCCAACACCACTGCCACACAAATCCTAACTCCCACACTCAAACCACTCTGGAACCCGGTGGCCAGTCTGCCTACTGTAGTTCCCACTCCTGGGATTCCTCCTCCTCCACGCCTTCTCCAAGCCCCATGAGACGCTCCCTCTGCTGCTCATCTCCCGCTGATTCTCTTCCTCCTGCTCCCTCGGCCTTCCAGTTCCAAGCTTCGACGCCTGCAGCTTTTCTTTCCTGCCCGCACCTTCCCCGTCCTGCTCTCTCAGTGGCCCGCTCCAAGGACTAGCCCCAGACCACATTCACCAACCTGAGGCCTAATTCATTCAATCGTATTTATTGAGCGCTTACTGTGTGCAGAGCATGTCTCGGCCCAGTCGGCTCTGGCAGCACCCAATAATGGTCCCCCATTTTCCCAGGTCCTTTGTTTAACTGGTCACAGCAGCAGACCATCCCTGTCCCTCTTGATTGTATGCAAATTCCAGCTGGAATTATTCAGACATTTTTCCACATTCCACCAAACTCTAAGGCTCCTGCTGAGGTGAGATCCAAGTCACACATTACTTGAAGAAATCACGTGTCTCCCATTTCAAATAGTTTCCTTTGGATTAAATCTATGAAATCATATGGAAATGGTTAATCCATCTCCAGAATGTCAGGCCTGAAAGAACCCTTGCCTCAGATCAGAGAGGGTCACCACTGTCTCCCACTGACCTTTGGGAAGGCATGCAGAGTGGCCACACGATCAATCCAGATCAATCGCACTCAGCAGTAAAGCCTGGTAGGGAATGGCAGGGAAACTGCTGATTTTAATTTGCCTAATTATCTTATGACAAGTGTCAAATTAAGAGGGCCCTTAGAGATCCTTAGCATTAGGGTACTGAGAGACAAGAAAGCTCTGTGGGAGACTTCCACAGAGTTAAAGAGATGCAGCTTTCAGAGGGGTGTGCTCAGTTGTTGTGATTCATTAGAACACGAAATCAGTGAAGCCCACAGTCAGTGTGCCCTAAGGGAGGGCAGGCCAGGGAACCAAAATCCATTTCGCCTTTCCTGCCCTGTATGGGGCCACCACATAGCTTTTTCAAATCAGCATTTGGTCTTCTTCCATCTCTTACTTAGAATGGCCAGGTGTGTGGCAGAGTTCCATTTTTTTCTCTCCCTCCAACTCCTGGGCTTCTGGGGAAGTCAAAAGTAGAATCCATAAGTGAAGTCTTTGCATGTCTCTTCTGCACATGCTATTTGAAAATCCCGTTAAACCACGTTAGTGATTGTTCTGACCTTCTATTTATTGCTTTCTTAATTTATTAGGGGAGTTTGGTGACTTCCTTTTTATTTAAAAACACTCTTTCAAGTGGATTAGCTTTATTATTTATGTATTCTTCAGCTCCGCACATAAGTTTCTATTGAAAAATAAAAACTGGTTTGTTAGCTGACGCTTCTATTGCCTGTTGAGCTTGTCCTCCTATTTTCAGTGTGAGTTGCAGGCCTGGGAATATTTTAATACTGTTTTAGGAGTTTCGTAGCATCCCTTTCAACTCCCCACCCCCTTGGCAGCATGGAATCGGCTGCTGCCTCTTGCCAGCAGCCCTCAGAATGGTCCCAGGCATCGCTTTGACTGACCGTATTATGCTTTCCCTGCCTCCCCAGGGGCTCTCTCCACCCACCATTCCATCCGTTTCCCACAGAGACCACCCTGGAGCAGGGAGCCCTTTCTACAGTAGGTGATTTTGGTCTTTTTCTACTTCTTTCTCAATGCTGCTGACATTCGTTCCTGTTAAGTGTGTCACGTTGTAATGGAAGACCCAAATATTGAGTGTTTCGGGTTGGTGTACCTACTGTAGGTGAAATGTAGAATAGCACCGTAGATTCTGAATGCTTTTCCATACAGACTTCTCTGGAATGTGAACATTTTGCTAATCTCTTTGGTTGATTGTAAATGCTTAACTGTAGTCCTAAATAGTTGCATCTCTGTCTGTCTCAATAAATTTTCATTTGTCTGCGACCTCTCGTTTGCCTTTTGCTTCTGAAATTGTCATGTTCTGTGTGTTATGACGGAAGCCCCCCGGAACATAGGGTGGGTTGCTGTGGGGTGGAGGGGCGTCCCCTGACACCATCCCCCAATTTGCTCCAGAGCTAGTGTGTCCCCCTCCCGAGTTCCTGGGAACATGGATGTCATTTTTGAGCTGTGGCACAGGGAGGCTGGGGCTTAAAACAAAGGTGGTGGACATTAAGGTGCTATATCTAGAGGAGTCAGGAGGCAGACCAGCTGGAAACTGGACAAACAGTTCTCCTCCACCATCATCACCACCACCAACTGGGCTGCACCCACACAATGCCCATCATCTACTTCTTTTGTAAATGTTGCTTACATTCCACATACTCAGTGGCTCTTAAGAGTTCCAAAAGACCCAGATTTTTCATTTGAAAATGGATGCAAAAGGATGTATGTGGTCACACCTAAGAAAAGTGCACATTCCTACAGGATTGACTGATGGATCAACCTCCAGATATGCCATGGTCCCACTGAAGGCTTAGGGCAGGGTGGCTGTCAGATCTAGCGACTGATACAATATGGGAGTCCCTGCCATGCGTACCAATTTGATTAGAAATTATGGGCCTCTATTACCAGCACCAGCCTCCATGGCATTTGTGGAATGCCTCCTATAGCCTGAATACTGTTGCAAAGTTACCGATTTTTCAGCCCAAAATCCCAGCCAAAAAGTCCCCCAGAATCACGGTACCAGTGTCCTTAACCACAGTCAGCCTTTGTTGGGTTCTAAAGCCCTCTGGGGGCTACCAGCCCCCAAGCCTTGCTCTTTCCCCTCAGCACAGTTCCTGCTTCCCCCACTGACTCACCAGCCAGACAGCAAAGGAGAAAAATCTATTCTCTCCACTTGGGAAAGGGGAAGAGTCTCTCTGGAAAATGAGTTGATAGATTAGATTTGTTTGCCTGACAGGAAGCCTACCAATTCCTGGCCTTTCCCCAGGTGCTGAGGCCTGTAAGTCCCCTCCTAGCTCCTGGCAAAAGTGGGAAGTGGATGGAGATGAAAGTAAAAGAGTGTGAAGTGGGTAGCCTGGAGTCAAATCAGGCATGGCAAGGGGGAGGGAAGGGTGTGGTGGGGTGGGGGGGAGGAGCGGGGGAAGGGGGAGGAATCCACACTGTGGGAATCAGGAGGTCAAAACTCACTTGCCCTGCAGGGACACTAAGCTATAGGACATGAGACATATAGGGCATGAAGCAGAGCCCCTACCCACCACCTGATCCTGCCCAGCCCACAGGCAACCTAGGCAGAGTTACGTGTTACCATCCAGATCTGGATAAAACTGGGCGGAGTCTACTGCTGGAATGAAGGAATTAGGAACTGCCCACACCAGGAAGACAGGGGTCAACCAGGACTGTCCCAAAGATTGTTCCTCCTGAGGGTGTTGCCACCTCACCCCGCCCACACCCTCCCTCCATGTTTCCCCTTCTTCCAACTCACTCCCAAATCATACTTCTAAATTTAGCCGTGCCCTCGTCATTGAGCCCTGAGGGAAGCATGCTGGGTGGGGAAGAGCAGGGCAGGGTGGACATGGTGAGAGGGAGCAGAGAAGGCAGGGAGAGCAGGGTAAGAGGAAGTGGAAAAGATACTGCTCTCTCTAAGGTCATCATGAACTTCCTTCTTGCCAAAACAAGCATACTACCCTATCTTAATTCTCCTTGATTCTCACAGAAGTCTTTGATAGAGTGGATCACTTGCTGCTCCTGGAAACACTTATCTAATTTTGGTTTTTCTAACACTTTTTTCTCCTGGTTCTTCTTCTCTAACCACTCCTCCATCTCTTTGGCCAGCTATTCTTCTGCCTCCCACCTCCTCTCTGTGGGAGTCCCTCAAGGCCCTGTTCTGGATCCCTTTTTGTTCACTCCCTTGGATAGCTAATTTGCACCTTCACAGATGATTCGCCAGTCTACCACTCCAGCCCTGACCTCTCTCCCGCTCCGTAATCTCACACTTCCTCCTGCCTTCAGGACATCACTACCTGGATATCCTGCTGACACAAAGTCAACATGTTCAAAACAAAACTTTTAATCTTCCTTCCCAAATCCTCTCCTCCACCTATCTATCCCATGACAGCTGACAACCACCAACCTCCCCATCTCTCAAGACCATAAGCATGGATGTTATTATCCTTGACTCCTCCTTTCTTTAATCAATGGTAAATTTTTGAGCTCTTACTATGTGCAGAACACTGTACTAAGCACTTGGGAAAGTACAATGCAATAGTCTGTCACCAAATTCTATCAGGTTTGTCTCTATAACATTTCCTGAATCAATCCCTACCTCTCCAGCCAGTCACCACCCTGGTCGAAGCCTTGCCATATATGGGTTTGATTACTCTATCAGCCTTCTGACTCATGTCCCGCCTCCAGTCTCTTCTCTCTCCTCAAAATACTCCAGTGGGTGCTAATTCCTCTCTACATCAAGCAGAAACTCCTGACCAGTGTTTTTAAAGCACTTGATCAACATTCTTCCTCCTGCTCCACCCAACCTGGCACACTCACCAACTTGGGCACTGTTGTGAACTCCCGGTTCACTCTTGCCAGAACCTTCCTGGACAGGGGGAGTCTCGGTGACACATAGCAGAAGTCAAACTACACTTCTGATCACCCAGGTTACTGTGGAAAGTTTTTTACTTAGTTTTACCACCGTGCAAGGTAGTAACCCATACACACACACATTCACTCCATCAAGGGTCCAATACCAGTCTGTAGTCAAAGGAGCCCATTCGGCCACTGCTTCTTCTTTCTGCTTCCAAGTGATGCTCTCAGCATTCTTCCTTCTTGCTTCTCTGCATGCTTCTGCTCCGGTGTAATTCTTCTCTGCTGCTTCAGCGTGACCGCTGGTGATTCAAAATGAGCACTTTTTTTCTGCTTTAGTCATCACAGCTGGGGCTCCACTTGGTAGTCATTGATTGGTCCAGGCCCATTAGTGGGTAGAACAGGGAGAGAAAGCCATGCCTCCCTCCATGTTCTTCCCCTACAGGCCAGCAATCATCTTTCTCAGGTAGAGCCTTCACAAAGTCTCTTCCTTGTTGTTGTTGACAGGATCACAAACAGTCACTGAAAAGGCAACTTGTTGTGGGCTCACCATTGGCACACACTTGATTTTATAATCTCCAGGAACTGTACAATCTCTACCCTCACCAATTCTGAGATTCCTCTACCTGACCACAACCTCTTCATCTGCTCTTTTTCCCAAATACCCACCCCCTGCCAATCTGTCCTTTTCCCCCAGAGAAACCTCTGCTCTTTTAACCCCCCTCCAATATTCTACAGCCAACCTGCCCCATTTGGTCTCCATACCAAAACTGCCATCTCCTGATGCACAAATAGACACACTCAACATCACCCTCTCCACTGAACTGACCTCCTTTGCTCCCCTTTCCCCCCGCCTGTCTTGCACCACTAATCCACAACCCTGGATCACCTCCACAGTATGTTTCCTCTGCTTCGATGCCTGAGCTGTGGAGAGCTGTTGGAGGAAATTTAGACAACTCTCTGACCTTGTCCACCTTAAATTTCTTCTTACCTGCTTCAATTTGGCCCTCTCCACTACTCAACAACAATACTTCTCCTTCCTAATTCACTCCTGTACCCACTATCTCCACCAGTTATTCCAGACATTTAACTCCCTTCTCAAACCTCCTGTCTCCCCCCCGTGACCATCTCATTCCCCTAATGACCTGGCCACAAACTTCATCAACAAAATTGAAACCATCAGACATGATCTCCCTAAAATCTCCCCTGCTCCCCTCCAATCTCCCTCTCATCCTCCACCCTCTTTGACTCTCCCTATGTTCCCTGCAGTAACTCAAGATGAAATCTCTCACCTCCTCTTTAAATCTAACACCTCCACCTGTGATTCTAATCCCATCCCTTCATACCTTTTTAAAACACTCACACCTTCCCTTCTTCCCTCCCTAACTGCCATCTTCAACTGTTGGCTCTTCAATGGCTTCTTCCCCACTGCTTTCAAACACACCTATGTCTCCCCTACCCTAGAAAAACCTTCCCTTGACCCCACAACTCCCTCCAGTTATTGCCCCATCTCCCTGCTACCATTTCTCTCCAAACTTCTTGAGAAAGTTGTTTACACCTGCTGTCTCCAATTCCTCTCTTCCAATTCTCCCCTAGATCACATCCAATCTGGCTTCCACCCCCTTCACTCCACAGAAACAGCCCTCTAGGAGGTCACTAATGATCTCCTTCTTGCCAAATCCAATGGCCTCTACTCCATTCTAATCCTGCTTTAACCTCTCAGCTGCCTTTGACACTGTAGACCACCTCCTTCTTCTGGAAACATTATTCAACCTTGGCTTCATTGACACTGTCCTCTCCTGATTCTCCTCTTATCTTTATGGTCATTCATTCTCAGTCTCCTTCGCAGGCTCCTTCTCTGCCTCCTACCCCCTAACTGTGGGTGTCCATCAAAGTTCAGTTCTGGGTCCTCTTCTATTCTCCATCTACACCCACTCCCTTGGAGAACTCATTTGCTCCCATGGCTTCAACTACCACCTCCATATGGATGATACACAAGTCTACATCTCCAGTCCTGATCTCTCTCTCTCTCTGCAGTCTCGTATTTCATCCTGCCTTCAAGACATCTCTACTTGGATGACCTCCCATCACCTCAAGCTTAACACATCCAAAACAGAGCTCCTTACCTTCCCACCCAAACTCTGTCCTCCCCCTGAGTTTCTCATCATTGTAGACAACACTACCATCCTTCCTGTCTCACAACCCCGTAACCTTGGTGTTATTCTTGACCATACTCTCTTATTCAATCCACATATTCAATCCATCACTAAATCCTGTCAGTCCAACCTTCACACCATGGCTAAAATCTGTCCTTTCCATCCCAAACTTCTACTTCATTAATACAGTCACTAATCTTATCCTGCCTGGATTAGTGTATCAGCCTCCTTGCTGACCTGCCAGCCTCCTGTTTCTCCCCACTCCAGTCCATACTAAACTTTGCTGTCCGGATCATGCTTCTACAAAAATGTTCAGGACATGTCACCCGCTCCTCAAAAAATTCCAGTGGTTGCCCATCCACCTCCATATCAAAAAAAGAAGCCTCTCCATTGTCCTCAAAGCACTCAGTCACCTTGCCCCCTCCTACCCCACCTTGCTATTCCCCTAATAATAATAATAATAATAATAATAATTGTGGTATTTGTTAAGTTCTTACTATTTGCCAGGCACTGCATTAAGCGCTGGAGTGGACACAAGCAAATGGGATTGGACACAGTCCTTATCCATCATAGGGCTCACAGTCTTAATCCCCATTTTACAAATGAGGTAATTGAGGCACAGAGAAGTGAAGTGACTTGCCCAAGGCCACACAGCAGACAAATGAAAAAGCTGGGATTAGAACCCATGACCTTTTGACTCCCAGTGCTCTATCCACTACACCATGTTGCTTCCCACTCCTACTACATCCCAGCCCACACACTTCACTCCTCTAACACTAACCTTCTCACCGTGCCTCAGTCCCATCTATCCTGCTACCGATCCCTCGCCCACATCCTACCTCTGACTTGAACCGCTCTCCCTCCTCAAATCCGACAATTACTTTCCCCCTTGTCAAAGCCTTATTGAAGGCACATCTCCTCTGAGGCCTTCCCTAACTAAGCCCCCCCTTTCCTCTTCTCACATTCCCTTCTGCGTCACCCTGACTTGCTACCTTTCCTTTTTTCTTCCCCCGCACCAGCCCCACAGAACTTACGTATGTATCTGTAATTTATTTATTTATATTCATGTCTGTCTCCTCCCCCCCCAGAATGTATGCTCATTGTGGGCAGGGAATGTATCTGTTTATGGTTGTACCCTCCCAGGAGCTGAGTTCTGTGGCCTCTGCACAGTAAGTGCTCAGTAAATATGATTGAATGAATGAATGAGTGAATGCTAATTCTGTTCTATTGTATTCTCCAAAGCTCTTGATACAGTGCTCTGCAAGCAGTAAGCACTCAATAAATACCATCGATTGATTGTTTACTTACTCATTGTATTCTCACACTACACCCCCACTTACAAAATCAAAATCTCCTCTCAAAATCATCTAATCACTGGGCCCTGTTCTCATCTCTCCCACCTCCCACCTCTTGCTCATGCCTGTCCCCCTGCCTGGAACTCCCTTCCCCCTCGTATCCCACAGACCACAGTTCTCTCCCTCTTCAATACCCTCCTGAAATCACATGTACTCCAGTAGACCTTCCCCAATCTTCTCCTCCTCCCACTTTCTATCCCTCGACTCTGTGCACTTGCTGACACCTAAGCACTTGTTTACCCAACCCTTGGAACACTTGTGTGTATACCTTATATACACTCTATTACTCCTCCTATCAGCCCATTTTTTTTAAATGCATGTCTACTGCACTATACTCTAAGCTTCTTGAACTTCTTGAGAGCAGGGATCATTCATTCATGCAATCGTATTTATTAAGTGCTTACTGTGTGCGGAGCACGGTATGCAAGTACAGTCTTACACAAAGCTAAACGGAATGAGAATCATCTCATGGATTCCTATCTCCTCAACTCTTATTTCATCTAGCCTTAATAGC
This sequence comes from Ornithorhynchus anatinus, assembly GCF_004115215.2. NCBI lineage: Eukaryota > Metazoa > Chordata > Mammalia > Monotremata > Ornithorhynchidae > Ornithorhynchus > Ornithorhynchus anatinus. The sequence continues at coordinate 47,658,407 of NC_041749.1, forward strand.
ATCACTCTGCTTGGGGCTCACTCTGGCTACTGCTTGCCATAGGAGTAATAGTAATAGAACGAAGAGGAAGAGGTGGAGGAAGAGGAGAATCAGGAGTATTTTTGATCACCCATTGGGTGCAATGTGCTGTACTAAGCGCTTGAGAAGTACAAAAGCAGTGGTATGTTCCCTGCCTCAAGGAGCTTACCTCTAAGGGGGAGACAGATGTAAAAATAATTATGGTGTAATCACAATTAAAAATTTAATGTACAATTGAACAAACGTATTTACCCAAGTGCCGCGTTTCCCTCCCAGGTTGGACTGAGTTCCAGTGCTTTACCTGCGCTGTCGAACTCACGGGAAGAAAGCAGTGTGGACTAATGGAAAGAGCACTGGTCTTGGGTGTCAGAAGACCTAAATTTTAATCCCAGCTCTACCACTTGCCTGCTGAGTAACCTTGGACAAGTCACCTCTCTGTGCTTCAGTTACCTCATCTGTAAAATGGAAATTGAAACTGTGAGCCTCATGTGTGGACGTGTACTGTGTCCAACTCGATTACCTTGTATCTACCCCAGAGCTTAGTACAGTGCTGGGCATATAGTAAGCGCTTCACAGATACCATTAAAACAAACAAAAAACCCCCTCACTATTTTTAGTAGTAGTGATAGCCTGTTTGCACGACACTGAGCTAAGCCCTGGGAAAGAATACACAGATGGGAATTAGACACAGTCCCTTCCCTCAGGAAGCTCCCAATCACACAACTTTGATACCACTAAGAAAAACAGGAGAGTGTTGGAAGCATCAGAAAGGGATAATGAACTTTCAGAGCATGACATGAGATTACTAGGTGGGGCACTCTAGGCTATGAGCTCACTGTGGGTAAGGAATGTGTCTGTTACATTGGACTCTCCCAAGTGCTTAGTACAGTGCTTTGCCCACAGTAAGTGCTCAATAAATACGATTGACTGATTGGTGCCAATTCAGCCTCAAGAAAGACAGCATACTGAAAGCATACTAGAGTAAAACAGATTTCTACCAAAGAGTGTTGTTGACATGTTTTTGGAATTTCAGTTGGTCAGTAGGTTAGGTCTTCCCTGTCCCTTACCATGTTCCTAGTTGCATGCTCATAACAGCCACTCTTCCAGAATTATTTATTAATTTATATTAATGCCTACCTCCCCCTGTAAACTGTATGCTTAATGTGAGCAGGGAATGTCAGCTAACTCTATTGTATTGCCCTCTCTCGAGTGCACAGTACAGTGATTGATACATTGATCATGAACTGCATCACTTATTCTCCTCTGGTCCAAGCACTTTCCTCCAGTATTTCCTGCAGTAGAATCAATCAATCAATGGTATTTAGTAACCACTTACTATGTGCAGAGCACTGTACTAAGCGCTTGGGAGAGTACAATACAACAAAATTGGCAGATACATTGCATACCCATGATGAGTTTACAGTCTAGAGGCAATGTCAGTCTTGGAAGGTGGAGTTGCTGGGTAGGGAAAGGGAAGGAGAAAAGAAAGTTAGTGATCAATGCTAAATATCTGCCACTATTTCCTAACTTTTCAAGCTTTTTTTTAAATTTAGGAATACAAATAAGTGCCAAGCTGTTCACTCAAGTCCCAAAACTAGACTAGATTTGTGGTGATCTAAGCTCTGTCCATCCAAAACAACATTCCTCTTTTCCAAAAATTAGAATATCTCCTTCTGGATGGACTGAGCAAGAGCCTTTTTAGCTATTGAATATCCCACACTAAGATGAATAGATCCTCTCCCACCATGTTCGGTTTAATGGAAGTTTTAAAGGCCACTGAGCATAAGAGACAATCTCTCTAGCATTCTTCTGGACTTGCCACTCCTCAGCCAGCTCCTGACTCTGCTCTTACTCCTGGTTCCACTTCTCCCTGCTGCCGAGTCTGGATCAGTTTACCTGATGAGACTTGAAAATTTGCTGGACTTGGAAAAGACATGAGTTGTGCAGATGCAAAGAGGGAGAAGGGAAGGAGGCATTTTTTCCCATTGCCTTCTACACCATCTGACCTTTAACTGCTCCACTCTGTGCCAAAGAACCTTTCCTGGAGAAAGAGGGGCCCCACGCTATTAGTAAGCACTTATCAAGCCTTCAAAATGTGCTACACACTCCTCCCAGCATTAGGAGAAACCTCAGATTAACTAAAAATTCCATTTTTCGTTATAGTAATCTTTCCCTTCTCATCATATCCACTTTTCAAGTTGTTCACGGTTTATTCCTCTCCATCTGCCTGATGAATTTAAAGCCACCAAAACACAGTATTTTCAGCCCCATCATCTGTGACTGTGATGATAACGCTGCTGCCCAAAATTATCTGAACTAGATGCCAAGGGTAAGTAGCCTCCTTCATGCCAAGAAGTCATACCTAGAAGTAGGTACATGAGTATGCCTCTTTCCTCCTTTCTGTAAATTATTTCATTGTCTGTGTCCCCCCCATAGAGGGGAGAGCAGGAACCATTTCTACTAATTCTATTGTACTCTCCCAAAGTCTTAGCACACTGCCCTGAGCACAGGAAGTGTTCAGGAAATCCTCTCTTCTTATATGTCTGCATCTCAATCTCACCTAAGTATTCTTTCCCAGCACTTAGTAGCATGGCCTAGTGGAAAGAGCCTGGACCTGGGAGTCAGAGGACCTGGGTTCTAATCCTGGCTCCACCACTTGGGCAATTCACTTAACTTCTCTGGGCCTCAGTTCCCTCATCTACAAAATGGGGAATCATAAGCCAAGCAGCTCCTACATGGGGCTTACAGTGTAACTAAAAGGAAGAACAGGTAATTGCTCCCCTTTTTTGCAGATGAGGGAACTGAAGCACTGTATTAAGCACTGTACTAAGTGCTGGGGTAGATATAAGGCAATCAGCTCCCACATGGGGCTTGCAGCGTAAGAGGGGGAACTGGTAACTACCTACTCCAGCACTTAGTACAGTGCTTGACACATAGTAGACCCTTAACAAATATCACAGTTATTATTATTAGTTTAATGTTCAGCATATAAACATTTCTATTACTCCTTTTTCTATCCCTACTATTATTACAACTACTGATTGATTGAATGATTTTCTCCAATGAGAGAATTTTAGAAATTTTTGTTTACTCCTGGTCAGTTTTATGAGACTGTTAAAAGCCAGGAGTTCTGTTTATTCATTTGTCTTTAATTCCAAGTTGCTCTGGACATTAGAGATAGATTTTCCCATTTTGGTGTAATTGGGATAAAATTACAGGTGACAGATGCATTCTGAAATGGTCTCCTTGAGAAATTTTAGAGACTTCTACTGATAATAGCAGTATTGGTTAAGCACTTACTATGAGCCGAGCATGGGGATAGATGCAAGGTAATCAGGTGGGTCACTGTCCCCTGTACCACATGGGACTCATAATACATAGTTTAAGGGGGAAAGAGAACAGGTGTTGAATTCTCATTTTACAGAGGAGGAAACTGAAGCACAGAGTAGTTAAGTGACTTGACCAAGATCACACAACAAACAAGTGGTGGAGCTGGGATTAGAACCCAGATCTCCTGACTCCTAGGCCCAAGCTCTTTCCACTAGGCCACCCTGCTTGTAGTCATACTGTCCTGCCATTTTGCAGAATTGCAGCTAATGCTGTATACAGAACTGAAATACCATAGTGGAGCAGAGCGGACCACCTTAGGAACAGCAATGACTTAACCTGTAACCCAGGTAGTTTTCCCAGTTCCCTTTCATAAAACAACCCAGGGGACTTGCTCTCTAATTTGACTACCTAAGAAAGTGGGAAAATGTCTGGCCAATTCCGAATTCCCAGTGGTTGAGGTTTTTAGCTCCACAGTGGCAGTAGTGAAATATTCTAGCAAAAGTATCTTTAAAAGCATGAAGTCTCTATTAGAAAAATAATACTTTCTTAAACACAAAACGATCCCTAGGCATTTCTTACTTGGAACTGGAGGATGTTTTAAAAGTGTTTCAAGAAGAAAAAAAACTAGTCTTCCAAGGACAGAAGGCATGAAGCAAATCAATCAATCAAATCCATCCAAACTACTACCATGTTAATACAATCACTCATCCTATCCCACCTAGATTATTGCATCAGTCTCCTTGTTGACCTCCCAACCTTCTGCCTCTCCCCACTCCAGTCCGTACTTCACTCCACTGCCCGGATCATCTATCGACAGAAACGTTTAGGACATGTCACAGGCTCAGTGGAAAGAGCCTGGGCTTCGGAGTCACAGGTCATGGATTCGATTCCTGGCTCTGCCACTTGTCAGCTGTGTGACTGTGGGCAAGTCACTTAACTTCTCTGTGCCTCAGTTACCTCATCTGTAAAATGGGGATTAACTGTGAGCCTCATGTGGGACAACCTGATTACCCTGTATCTACCCCAGCGCTTAGAACAGTGCTCGGCACATAGTAAGCGCTTAACAAATACTGACATTATTATCTATCCTCAGAAATCTCCAGTGGTTTCCTATCCACCTCTGTATCAAATGAAAACTCCTCACCATTGGCTTTAAAGCACTCCATCACCTTGCCCCCTCCTCCTACCTCACCTCGTTTCTCTACTTCTACAACCCAAACCACATACTTGGCTCCTCTGGTGCTATCCTTATCACTGTGCCTCGATCTCGCCTGTCTCACCGCAGACCCCTGGCCCATGTCCTGCCTCTGGCCTGGAATGCCCTCCCTCCTCAAATCTGCCAATTACTCTCTCCCCCTTCAATGCCTTATTGAAGATACATCTCCTTCAAGAGGCCTTCCCAGACTAAGCCCCACTTTTCCTCTTCTCCCACTCCCTTCTGCCTTGCCCTGACTTATTCCCTTTGCTCTCCCCACCACCTGCAGCCCCACAGCACTTATGTATATACCTGTAATTTTATTTATTTGTATTGATGTCTGTTTATTTATATTGATGTTTGTCTCCCCCACTTCTATACTGTAAGCTCATTGTAGGCCGGAATTGTCACTATTTATTGTTGTATTGTACTTTCCCAAGCTCTGAGTACAGTGCTCTGCATACAGTAAGTGCTAAGTAAAAACAATTGAATGAATGAATGAATGAATGAATGAATGAATGGAGGGGGTTCCAGGCCAGAGGGAGGACTTGAGCAAAATGTTGGCAGAACAGTAGATGAGATTGCGAAACAGAGAGAAGGTTGGCTTCAGAGGAGCTTAGTGTTTAGGAAAGTACAACATGAAGAAGAGACACATTCCCTGCCCAAAAGGTGTTTCAATTCTAATGGAGGAGGCAGGTAAAAAATCTTAACAGCTAAGATAATTGTAGATAGAGAACTCAGTCATACTGAAAACCTTTCCTATGTCATGTAAACTGCTGACAGTAATGAACCTGGGTACTCCTTCGTAGACCTGACTTTCTTTGGAAAAGATAACCTAGAAGCTCTAGCTCTGAATCTGAGAGACTGGTTCTGATTATTGTCATTTTATCACCATTGTCAGAGAAAAAACTTTCATGGGGCCACAGGACCTACTGTTAGAAAACTTTGTATGTCTCTGTGCTAAGTACTAGTTATCAGATTGGACACAGCCTCTGTTTTCCATGGGGCCACAATCTCAAAGGTAAAGAGAGCACCTAGCTCATCTTCATTTTTACAGTTGAGGAAACTGAGGCTCAGAGATGTTAATGATTTGCCCAAGGTCACACAGCAAACCAGTGGCAGAGCTGGGGCAAGAGCCAAATCTCCTGACTCCCGATCTTGTGATTTTTCCACTACATCACATTGCCTCATATTATACTTCTATTCTTTTAAATGCTCAACTCACTGTCCGCTGGCCCCAGTCCTCTTTTTCCGAAGTAGATTTCCTGAAAAAGTCATCTTTGTTAGAGAAACAGCATGGCTTAGTGAAAGAACACAGCTCTGGGAGTCAGAGGAACTGGGTTCTAATCTTGGCTCTGCCACTTGCCTGCTGTGTGACATTGGGCAATTCAATTCAATTAGCAAGGTCTTCGGGAGCCAGGGATGAAAGAGGTGAAGTCTGAGGATTTCAAGAGGGAATTGAAAGTTTGGAAAAGTTGATGGGGGTGGGGAGCATTGAATATAATGAGGGAAAAATAGAAGTGTTGCCAAGCAGAAGAGAGTTGAGTTACAGCAGGGCAGTGAACTTCCAATGGCAAAAGTCAGCTTGGGGCCTGAATTTCCACCAGCTGAGTCCAGCTGCATGGCTTCAGGAATGACGGAGAGGGAGACTGTGGGTCTGACCAACCTAGGGCAGGTCAAGGCAGGTGCTGCAAGAGTGAAGAAGGGAGAAGGGGACAAGGGAATTGAGATCAGTGGAGAGGGCAGAGTTGAGGGCACATGTTTTCATGTTGAGAGAGAGCAGGGTGGTCAGGGAGCACAGAAGATAGCCTGGGATCAGATAAATGGGTCCAACAGTACAGCGGTCTTGGTGGAATAAGAACCGAGTTTGCTAGGAGAGGGTGTGGGTGAGGTGGCAGGCTGGAAGACTATAAGTCAGAATTGTTGAAAATAGAGATGGTGCAATGTTTGGAGATGGTGCATTCATTCATTCATTCATTCATTCAATTGTACTTACTGAATACATACTGTGTGCAGAGCTCTGTACTGAGCTCTTGGGAAAGTACAATACAACAATATACAGTGACATTCCCTGCTGACAATGAGCTCAGTGTGTGAGCTGAGTGTATGGGTGACTTGTTCATTCCAAGTGCTTAGTACAGTGCTCTGCACATAGTAAGCGCTCAATAAATACTATTGAATGAATGAATGAATGAGTGTGTGCGTGTGTTTCCTCTCCCACTCTCATTTAGACTGAAAACTCACTGTGGGCAGAGAAGACCCTATCTTCCTCTCCAAACCCTGTCCTTCCCCTGACTTTCCCATCACTGTAGATGGCACGACCATCCTTTCTGTCTCACGAGCCCATAACCTTGGCAGTATCCTTGACTCCCCTCTCTAATTCAACCCACATATTTGATCCATTACTAAATCCTGTTGGTCCCACCTTCACAACATCGCTAAAATCTGCCCTTTCCTCTCTATCCAAACTACCACATTAATATAATGATTCATCCTATCCTGCCTGAATTACTGCATCAGCCTCCTTGCTGACCTCCCAGGCTCCTGTCTCTTCCCATTCTAGTTCATACTTCACTCTGCTGCCAGGATCATTTTTGTACATAGACATTCTGGACACATCACCCCACTCCTCAAAAAACTCCAGTAGTTGCCCATCCACGTCATCAAACAAAAACTCCACACCACTGGCTTTAAAGCACTCCATCACCTTGCCCCCTCATACCTTCCCTTGCTTCTCTCCTTCTACAACCCAGCCCGCACACTTGGCTCCTTTAGTGCTAACTTCTCACTATGCCTTGATCTCGCCTGTCTCCCTGCTGACCCCTAGCCACATCCTGCTTCTGGCCTGGAACGCCCGCCCTCCTCTAATATGACAGACAACCATTCTTCCCTGCTTCAAAGCCTTACTGAAGGCACACCTCCTCCAAGAGGCCTTCCCAGACTAAGTCCCACTTTTCCTCATCTCCCACTCCCTTCTGCATCGCTCTGACTTACTCCCTTTGCTCTTCCACCCTCCCAGACTCACAGCACTTATGTACATATCTGTAATTTTATGTATTTGTATTGAAGTTTGTCGCCCCACCTTAGACTGTGAGCTCATTGTCAGCAGGGAATGTCACTGTATATTGTTGTATTGTACTTTCCCAAGAGCTCAGTACAGAGCTCTGCACACAGTATGTATTCAGTAAGTACAATTGAATGAATGAATGAATGAATGAATGCACCATCTCCAAACATTGCACCATCTCTATTTTCAACAATTCTGACTTATAGTCTTCCAGCCTGCCACCTCACCCACACCCTCTCCTAGCAAACTCGGTTCTTATTCCACCAAGACCGCTGTACTGTTGGACCCATTTATCTGATCCCAGGCTATCTTCTGTGCTCCCTGACCACCCTGCTCTCTCTCAACATGAAAACATGTGCCCTCAACTCTGCCCTCTCCACTGATCTCAATTCCCTTGTCCCCTTCTCCCTTCTTCACTCTTGCAGCACCTGCCTTGACCTGCCCTAGGTTGGTCAGACCCACAGTCTCCCTCTCCGTCATTCCTGAAGCCATGCAGCTGGACTCAGCTGGTGGAAATTCAGTCCCCTAGCTGACTTTTGCCATTGGAAGTTCACTGCCCTGCTGTAACTCAACTCTCTTCTGCTTGGCAACACTTCTATTTTTCCCTCATTATATTCAATGCTCCCCACCCCCATCAACTTTTCTAAACTTTCAATTCCCTCTTGAAATCCTCAGACTTCACCTCTTTCATCCCTGGCTCCCGAAGACCTTGCTAATTGAATTGAATTGCCCAGTGTCACACAGCAGGCAAGTGGCAGAGCCAAGATTAGAACCCAGTTCCTCTGACTCCCAGAGCTGTGTTCTTTCACTAAGCCATGCTGTTTCTCTAACAAAGATGACTTTTTCAGGAAATCTACTTCGGAAAAAGAGGACTGGGGCCAGCGGACAGTGAGTTGAGCATTTAAAAGAATAGAAGTATAATATGAGGCAACGTGATGTAGTGGAAAAATCACAAGATCGGGAGTCAGGAGATGTGGAGAGAGACACAGAGAGATACTGAGAAGCAACATGACCTACTGGAAAGAGCAAGGGTTTGAATGTCAGAAGACCTGAGTTCTAATCCTGGCTCTGCCACTTTTCCACTGTGAGACCTTAGGCAAATCACTGAACTAGTTTCCTCTTTTTTATGATATTTGTTAAGTGTTTATATTATTCCAGGCACTGTACTAAGCACTAGGGTCAATACAAGCAAATCAGGTTGGGCACAGTCCATGTCCCACATGGGGCTCACAGTCTTAATCCCCATTTTACAGATGAGGGTGCTGAGGCACAGAGACATTAAGTGACTTGCCCAAATTCCTCATCTATAAAATGGGAATTAAATAACTGCTTTCCCTCCCCTTTATACTGTGAGCCCCATTTGGGACAGGGATTGTGCCCCACCAGATTATCTTGTTCTTACTCCAATGCTTAGAACAGTGCTTGGCACTTAACAAATACCCTCATTATTATTACCCCAGCACTAGTACAGTGCTTGACTTATAATAAGCACTTAAAAATTCCACAAAAATGGGAGAAAGAGAGAGAGAGAGAGAAAAAAAATCATCCTTCATATCCAAAGAAGACTCCACTGATGGTGAAATTCATCTAAGGATGGATAATTTTTTTTTATTATCATGTGTGACTGAAAAGGCCAACGTGGGACTCAGAGTCCCGGAAACATTGTGTACAAAAAAGCTGTCCCTTGTTATGTTAATGTTTGCAGTACCTGTTGCTGTTTTCTCTTTTGCCTCCTTGTCTCTCTTTCCTTACAAAACTGTTGCTCAAGAGAGGCAATCCTTTCTTGATAGCAGTGCGTCATAACAGTAATAATAATGATGATGATATTTGTTAAGCGCTTACTATGTGCCAGGCACTGTAAGCATCGGGGTGGGTACTAGCAAATCGAGTTATGTTGGGCTGTCCTCTGGAATTGATTCCCAATTTTCAGTTGAGATATATCCTTGTCTGAGGCTTTGTTTTTAAAGCATTTCCCCATCCTTGCTTTTGGTTTTCCTATTTCAGCTCTCAATACAGCAGCTGTTGGGTATCCTGCCATTCCTCATTTTCCTCATATGTCACACCCAGTGTAGCTCTATTTAAATGAGCAAAGCTTTGATGCCAGGAGACTGAGTCCATTCCAGAATCTAATTGTTTGGGAATCTTATCTTGTCATTTATTATTGAATTTGGCCCATAAATGAGGCTAATGGAGCCAGGTGTGATGCCCATGTGGGATCCAGGTCCTACAGCTGTAGGGAAGGTAGGGCAACACTACAGTTCTGTAGACCTTTAGCTTGGGCTGGAGCCTGATACCACACTCTGTTTGACAGTCTTCCAAAGAAGATGCTGGCCTTCTTGATTTGGTTTTCTACTTTTTATGGTGTTTGTTAAGTGTTTACTACATCCCAAGCAATGTACTAAGCACTGGACTAGATACAAGCTAATCAGCATAGATACAGACCAGATCCCACTTGGGACTCACAGTCTTAATCCCCATTTTACAGATGAGGTAACTAAGGCACGGTGATTTGCTCAAGGTCACACAGCAGACAAGTGGCAGAGCTGAGATTAGAATCCATGTCCTTCTGACTCCCAGGCCCATGCTCTTTCCACTAAGCTATGCTTTTTCTCCTTGTCAATCATTGGGTCATTGATCAGTTTGCTGCTTAGGCAGAGAGAGAAAGAAAGTAAGAAAGATATCAAAATCAGACAACAATGTAAAAGTATGATCCAGAGAATGGTAGATAACATAGAATAATAGTTGGAGAGGGTAGGAAAGGCAAATGATGTGGGATTCAAAGCAAAAGGAAAGAGAAGGGAGGGGCTGACCCTGGGAGAGGCGGAGAGGGGAGAAGATGAGACCCCTTGAGAGAGAGCAACAGGGAAGGCAGTCAAGCCTCAACGATGGTGAGGAGGAGGAAGAGAAGGAGAAAGAGGAGGAGAAGAAGGGATCAGACCAGGAATAAGCTAAGGTTGATACAATGATGCTCACAGTGAAGTGAGAGTTCCAGAGTCCATAGTGGATTGAGCTGTGGGAGGGGAGGGTGACTGGTGAAGAGAACAGGGGGTAGGGATGCAGGGGTCAGGTGTGCGATACTGGATGGTGGAATGTGGCTGGAATGGTGGGAAGGAAGAACAGGAATGTGGAAAAAGGAGGGGAGAGAGAGCCTGGTGAACAGACCACAGTATCAATCAGCCAATTAATCAATGTTATTTATTGAACACTAACTGTGTGCAGAACACTGTACTAAGGGTTGGGAGAGTACAATATAGTTGGCAGGCATAAGCCCTGCCTTCAAGGAGCTTACAAATATATTGGGGAGACAGACATTAAAATAATTACAGATAGGGGAAGCAGGAAAGTATAAGGCTAAGATTATAAGTGTGGAAGGGTGGGAGTGGGGTGAGTACCAACGTGTTTAGTGGGTTCAGATTCAAATGCATAGGCAACAGAGATGGGAGGTGTGAAAACCAGGTGGGGAGATGAGAGGCTAGTCAGGGAAAGCTTCTTGGAGGAGATATGATTTTAGTAGGACTTTGAAGATGGGGAGTGAGTTTCAGGCAGGAGGGAAGATATGAGCAGGGGTTGATGGTGAGAGAGGCAAGATTGAGGCCCAGAGATTAGGTGGGTGTTAGGGGAGAGAAGTGTGTGAGCCAGGTTGTAGTAGGAAAGTGGTGAGTTAAGGTAGGTTGGGGAGAGCTGATTGAGTTCCTTAAAGCCGATATTGAGGAATTTCTGTCGGATGTGGAGATGGATGGGGGTTTTACTGTTATTTGATTTTAGGTCCAGGATTCAATCTTTCTACTTCTCTGCCACCTGCTGCAGTCTCCCTGGTGTTCTAAAATTTGTACTTTCTGTTGCCTGTGTTGGGTCACGAACTGAGTCCGGGCCTGGGAGTCAGAAGGACACGAGTATGTATCCCAGCTTTGCCACTTGTCTGCTGTGTGACCTTGGACCTGTGTGACCTTCACTTCTCTATGCCTCAGTTACCGCAACAGTAAAATGGAGATTGAGACTGTGAGCCCCATGTAGGACAGGGACCGTGTCCAGCCTGATTTGCTCATACCCACCTCAGCACTTAGTACAGTGCCTGGCACATAATAAGTGCTTAACAAATACCACAATTATTATTATTATCATTATTAGATCCACCATTCAATACGATATTGGGAGAAGGAATAGATGACTAGAGAGGGATTTGAATAGCATTTTATTTCTTGTCTCTGATGTGGAACAATACTGCCCCCTGGTCACACTGAAAGGAAGTAATACAAAACCCTGAAAAAAACACAGAGTGTAATTTATGTGGCTTATTATATTCTCATTAGAGATCAAGGGCTTGAAAAAAAATCTAAGAAGAAAATTGGATGGCCAGTGTTGAAAATGATGAATTTAGCATTCAAGTTTGATAGGCATTTACATGGTATTGCACGGTGAGGAGAAGTCTGCACAACTTATGGGAAGCAGTATTACGTAGAAATAAAGCATGGGCTTGGGGGGCAGAGGGTCATGGGTTCTAATCCCAGCTCCGCCACTTGTCTGCTGTGTAACCTTGGGCAAGTCACTTCACTTCTCTGTGCCTCAGCGACCTCATCTGTGAAATGGAGATTGAGACTATGAGCCCTACTTGGGACACGGACTGTGTCCAACTCGATTGCTTGTATCCATTCCAGTGCTTACTATAGTGTCTGGCAAATGCACTTAACAAATACCATAATTATTATTATTATTACTATTATAAAATGGCAGGGCTCAGCTGCACTTTGGACTGAAGGAAAATCATGTATGTGAAGGCTTGTCCCGGCCCCCGCCCTCTTCCTCCCTTCTCTTCCTCCCATGCAAAACCTCCCCAAACCTCCCACCGCCCCCCCCCCCCAGGAACATCTTGTCTCTGCACCATGCACCTCTACCCACTCTCCACCCCCATGGCCACTCTCCCACCTAATAATTCCATTCTGCTGGTGTCTGGGACATCCGTGCTCCATTGTGGGCAAACAGTCTTTCATTATTTGCCCGTTTCCGGTCCGTTCCTTCTTCCTCCTAACCATCACCTTAGGACATTTTGTCCCTTGCCCTTCTCCCTCAAGGGGGACTCACTTTCTCCCACTTTCTCCACTGCCTTTGTTCATTCGATCATTCAGCGGTATTTGCCCAGCACCTGCATTGTGCTAAGTACTGTGCTAAGTGCTGGGAAAAATACCTGGATGAGAATTAGACATGATTTCTGGCCCCCAAGGGGCTCACAACCTAAGAATAAGGTGCAGGGAGGATTGGCCAGTCTATAAAAGAGGGATGAAATAATAAAGCCGCAAAAGCAACATGGAAGATCAGGGGACGTATAAATTTGGCATGAACACTCGACAGGGTAGCCAACTGCTGAGAAAGATTTCCTCAAACCAAAAAAGGTACTGACTTGGGAAATTTTTATTGTCAGATCAAAAGTGGCAGAAAACCGGTGTTCTCGGGGTGGGGAGCTGGAGGAGAGCAGAGGTTGGCCGTTGACATGGGAGCAGCCATCGGTCCAACAAACTTAGTTTGTAACATTCGTCTCAGCAGGGGATGCCCCTGCCAGAAAGGCTGGTAGGGCAGATCTGGCTGCAGGGGGCAGGGCTCCTAAAAGCTAGGACTCACTTACCACAGCAGTCAATCAAGTCATTCAATGGTCATTATTGAGCACTTACTGGGTGCAGAGTACTATACTAAAGTGCTTTGGAGAATACAAGCCCTTGCCTACCAATTATGTTGTGTCTTCCAAGCATTTAGCGCGGTGCTCTGCACACAGTAAGCACTGAATAAATATCACTTATTGCTGCTTAGGGAAGCAGCATGGCCCAGTGGAAAGAGCAGGGGCTTAGAGATCAGGGGATCTGAGTTCTAATGCAGGTCCTGCCACTTTTCTGATTTCTGACTTTGGTCAAGTCACTTAACTTCTCTGTGTCTCAGTTTCCTCTTCTGTAAAATGGGGATTAAATAGTAATAATAATTATGGTATTTATTAAGGGCTTACTATGTGCCAAGCACTGTTCTAAGCACTGGGGTAGAAACAAGGTAATCAGGTTGCCCCACGTGGGGTTCCCAGTCTTAATCCCCATTTCACAGATGAGGTAACTGATACAAGGAAATCAGGTTGTCCCACGTGGGGCTCACAGTTTTAATCCCTATTTTACAGATGAGGTAACTGAGGCCCAGAGAAGTGAAGTGACTTGCTCAATGTCACAGAGCAGGCAAACGGTTGGGGCAAGATTAGAACCCATGACCTTCTCACTCCCAGGCCCGTGCTCTATCCACTACACCATGCTGTTTCTAAGGAGTAAATCCTACTCCCTTCTACTTAGACTGTGATCCCACGTAGGACAGGGACTGAGACAAAACTCATTATTTTGTATCAATCCCAGTGCTTAGAACAGTGCTCGGCACATAGTAAGGGTTTAACAAGTACCATTATTATTTTTATTTGATAAATGATATGCAAAATTGCTGAGAATGAGTAATAATCATAATAATTAAAAATGGAGGTATTTATTAAGTGCTTACTATGTGGCAAGCACTGTACTAAGCACTAGGGCAGATACAAGATAATCAGGTCCCCCATGGGCTTATAGTTTAAGTAGGAGGGGTAACAGGTATTGAATCCCCATTTTGCAGATGAGGGAACAGAGGCACAGAGAAGTTAAGTGACCTGCTCAAACTCACACAGCAGGTAAGTGGTGGGGCCTGATTCAGGCCTGACTCCCAGGCCTGTGTGTGTTCTATGAGTCCACACTGCTTCTTGTGTAAACACATTCCCAGGTGTGAGAGATGGCCGTTGAGTTTATGGACTTGGGGTGATGGGAATTAATAGGGGATGGATTGTTGGAGGAAGTGGGATTTTAGGAGGGCTTTGAATGTGTGGAAACATAGTGAAATAGAGCAGGTGAGAGAGGGAGAGGATGTAGGTGAGGAGGAAGAAGGGGAAAAATAAATTCAAATACTGGCACACTCCCAATTCCAAACAAAAGCATTGCATAAAATCCATAGAGATAATATTTGTTAAGCACGGTACTATGTGCCAAGCACTGTAATAAGTGCTGGGGGAGAGATAAGATAATCAGGTCAAACACAGTCCAAGTCTCACATTGGGCTCAGACTCTAAGCAGGAGAGACTGCCCCTTCTTCAACTCTCCTACCTTTCCCAGCAGTATTTCAAGAAATCTCCTGCCTCTTTATTTCTTTTTTTTTTTTAATGGCACTTGTTAAGCACTTACTATGTGTCAGACACCATTCTAAGCCCTGGTATAGGTTCAAGTTAATTAGGTCGTATGCAGTTTCTGTCCCACATGGGGCTCACAGTCTAAGTAGGAAGGAGAACAGGTATTTAATCCCCATTTTACAGTTGAGGGAATCGAGGTACAGAAAAGTGAAGTGACTTGCCCAAGATCACACAGCAGACAAGTGGTGGAACCTGACTCTTTCCACTAGGCCATGCTGCTTCTCATCTTAAAATCCACCCCCTCCTCCTGCAACTCCAACTCCACCCCTTGGCACCTTACTTACGTGCTTGCCTCCTCTCTTCTTTCCTCCCTGACCACCATCTTCAACTGTTCACTCTCCAATGGCTCTTTTCCCCATTACTTTCAAACATGCTCATGTTTCCCCAGTCTTAAAAAAAAACCCCTTGACCCCACGGCTCCCTCCAGTTTTCTCCCCATCTCCCTCCTACCATTCCTATCCAAACTCTTTGAGTGAGTTGTCTACACCTGCTGACTCCAGTTCCTTTCCTCCAATTTTCTCTTCGACCCCCTCCGATTTGACTTCCATCCCTTTCACTCCACAAAAACTGCCCACTCAAAGGTCACCAATGATCTGCTTGCCAAATCCACCCCAATCCTCCTTGACCTCTCAGCTGCCTTTGACACAGTTTATCACCCCCTCCTCCTGGAAACATTATCCAGGCTTGGATTCACCAGGACTGTCCTCTCCTGTTTCTTCTCCTATGTCCCTGGCCACTCATTCTCAGTCTCTTTTGCGGGCTGTTTTCATTTTTTATGTACTAGGCACTGTACTAAGCACTGGGATACATTGAAGCGAATCAGGGTGAACACAGTCCCTGTTCATATGGGGCTTACAGTCCCCATTTTACAGATGACATGACTGAGGCACAGAGAAGGAAGTGACTTGCCCAAGGTCACACAGCAGGACAAGTGGGGGAGCGGGGATCAGAACCTAGGTCCTTCTGACTCCCAGATCCATGCTCTGCCCACTAGATCACAGGGTTCCTCCTCTGTCTCCCATTCCCTAACTATGGGAATTCCTCAAGGCTCAGTTTGGGAACTATTCTCCATCTTATGCCAACTCCCTTGGAGAACTCATTCACTCCCATGGCTTCAACTACCATAGCTAAGCAGATGATTTCCAAAATCTACATCCCCAGCCTTGGTCACCCTCCTTTTCTGTAGTACAGCATTTCCTCCTGCCTTCAAGACATCCCTACTTGAATGTCCCACCGACACCTCAAACTTAACATGTTCAAAGCAGGACTCCTTTTCTTCCCACTTAAACTCTGTCAACACTGTCCTTCCCCTGACATTCCCATCACTCTAGACAGCACCACCACCCTCCCTGTCTCACAAGACGACAGCTTTGACTTTATGCCTCTTGTATTCAATTCACATATTCAATCTGTCACCAAATCCTGACACTTCAACCTTTACAGCATCACTAAAATCCCAACTTCTCCCATGCTAATCTTATCCTGCCTTGGTTACTGTGTCAGCCTTATTGCTGACATTCCTGCCTCCTGTCTCTCCCCACTCCAGTCCATACTTCACTCTGTTGCCTGGATCATTTTTCAACAAAACTGTTCAGTCCATGTTTTCCCACTCCTCAGGAACCTCCAATAGTTGTCCATCAAAAAGAAACTCCTTACCATCAGTTTTAAAGCAATCACCTTGCCCCCTCCTACCCTATCTCCCTGATTTCCTACTACAACCCTGTCCGCACACTTCACTCTTCTAATGCTAACCTACTCGTTGTACATCAGTCTCATCTATCTCGTCGCCAACTCCATGCCCACATTCTGCCTCTGGCCTGAAACTCCCTCTCGCTTCATATCTGAAAGACCATCACTCTCTCCACCTTCAAAGTCATATTAAAAGCACATCTCTTCCAAGAGACCTTTCCCAACTGAGCCCTCATTTCCTCTTCTCCCACTCCCTTCTGTGTTGCCCTTGCACTTGGATTTGCACCCTTATTTACCCCTCCCTCAGTCCCACAGCACTTATGGTATTTGTTAAGTACTTACTATGTGCCAGGCACTGTACTAAGCACTGGGGTAGATACAAGCTAATCAGGTTTGATACAGTCCATGTCCTACTAATCAGGTTTGATATAGTCCATGTTGTCCTACATTTTACACATGAGGTAACTGAGGCACAGAGAAGTTAAGCCCTACTGAAAGCTCACCTCCTCCAGGAGGCCTTCCCAGACTGAGTCCCCCTTTGCTTTTGCTCCTCCTCCCTTCCCCATCGCCTCTACTCCCTCCCTCTGCTCTACCCCTTCCCCTCCGCACAGCACTTGTGTATTATTAATGTGTATTTTATTAATGATGTGCACATATCTATAATTCTATTTATTTAAATTGATGCTATTGATGCCTGTCTACTTGTTTTGTTTGTTTTGTTGTCTGTCTCCCTGCTTCTAGACTATGAGCCCATTGTTGGGTAGAGATTGTCTCTGTTGGTGAATTGTACTTTCCAAGCACATAGTACAGTGCTCTGCACACAGTAAGCGCTCAATAAATACAATTGAATGAATGAATGAAGTGGCTCATCCAAGATCACACAGCAGGCAAGTGTCAGATTCAGGATTAGAACTCAGTGATCCTTGCACTAGCTGATGCTGCTTCTTGTTGTGGGCAGGATAAGGGTCTATCAACTCTCCCATATTGTACAACTCTCCTGTATTGTGCTCTCCCACGCACTTAGTACAGTGCTCTGCACATAGTAAGTGTTTAATAAATACGATTGATTGATTGATAACAGACATTTAATCCCTACTTTACAGATGAGGAAACAGGCACAGAAATACCTATTCACCCTCCCCTTTAGACTAAAAGCCCCCTGTGGGACAGGGACTGTGTCCAATCTGATTTTCTTGCCTCTACCTCAGTGCTTAGTGCAGCGCTTGGCACATAGTAAGTGCTTAACAAATATCACAATTATCATTGAAGTGCTTAGTTCAGTGCTCTGCACACAGTAAGCACCCAATAAATTCCATTGATTGACTGATTGATTGACTTGCCCAAGGTCACACAGCAGGCAAGTGGCAGATCTGAGATGAGAACCCAGGTCCTTCCGACTCCCAGGCCTGTGCTCTGTCCACTAGGCTATGCTGCTTCTCTAGAAATAGAGAACTAGAATTAAAATTAGAGGTGTCATGCACTGATTGGTAAGGAAGCTCCACATAATGTTGTGTCCAATCTCTGTGGCAAAGACAGATCCCTCCCTACCCCTCTTATAATAATAATAATAATAATGGTATTTGTTAAGTGCTTGCTACGTGCTGAGCACTGCTCTAAGCACTGGGCTAGATACAAGGTAATCAGGTTGTCTCATGTGGGGCTCACAGTTTTAATCCCCATTTTCCAGATGAGGTAATTGAGGCATAGAGAAGTTAAGCAGCTTGCCCA
The DNA here is from genome assembly GCF_004115215.2 of Ornithorhynchus anatinus. NCBI lineage: Eukaryota > Metazoa > Chordata > Mammalia > Monotremata > Ornithorhynchidae > Ornithorhynchus > Ornithorhynchus anatinus. Next base: position 47,676,665 of record NC_041749.1, read on the forward strand.
AGGTCACACAGCAGATGAGTGGTGGAGCCGGGATTAAAACCCATCTCCTCTGACTCCCAAGCCCGTGCTCTTTCCACTAGCAGAAGTGACTCAGGAGGGAGAGAAAATAGGGTGAGGATGGAAGGCTTGCTGGAGGAAATATGATAATAGTAGGGTTGTGGAGATGGGGAGAATGGTGGCCTGCCAGATGTGAAGCAAGAGGGAGTTACAGGCAGGAGGGAGGGTGTGAGCAAGGGGTCGACAGCAAGAGAGATCAGAAAGGTGAAGTCAAGGTATGGTGATTATGTTGGTATTAGAGGAGCAAAGTGTGTGGGCAAAGTTGTAGTGGGAGAGGAGCAAGAATAGGTAATGGGGAGGCAGAGCTGATTGAGGATCTTAAAGTGTAATGTGAAAAAATTCTGTTTGATGCAGTGATGAATGGGGAATCAACCCTCGAAGGTTTTTGATGAGTGGGGAGATGTGAGCAAAGTATATTTTTAGAAAAATGATCTGGGCAGCAGAATGAAAAGTGGATTGGAGAGGAGAGAGGCAGGAGGCAGGGAAGTCAGTGAAGAGGCTGATGCAGTAGTAGAGACTGGATATGACAATATGAGTTGGATCAGTGTGGTGGCAGCGTGGGGAGAGGAAGGGGCAGACTCTAGAGATGTTCTGAAGATAAAACTGACCTGATTTGGTGACTGATCAAATGTGTGGGTTGAAGGAGAGAGATGAGTCAAGGATGAGACTAAGAATCAGAACTTGAGAAACAGGGAGAATGGTGGTATTGTCCACTGTGATGGGAAAGTCAGGGGGAGGAAAGAGTCTGGGAGAAAAGACCAGGAGTTCAGTTTTGTACGTGTTGGGTTTGAGATGTTGGCGGGACATCCAGGTATAGGTGTTCTGAAGGCAGGAGGAAATACAAGATTGCAGAGAACGAGAGAAGTTGGGGTGGAGATGAGGATTTGGAGGTCATCCACCCAGAGATGGAAGTTGACGTCATGGAGGCGAGATGGTCAAGAGTGAGGCTCAGTTAGCAGGTTGATTTGGGAGGAATGATGACAGCCAGTGGGGAATGGTAGATGAAGTGAACAGATAGGAAGGGTGGGATCAAGTAGTGAAGAACCTGGAAATCAATTATGATGAGTTTTTGTTTAATGAAAAGAGCCACAGGGAGCCAATGGAGGATTTTAACAGGAGAGATGTTTGTCAGATACATAATTTCTGGTCCAGGCAGTTTTATTCTAGAACAAGGTTAAGCTCCAGAAATATGAAAGTGCGTCATGCTATGGGAAAATCATATTAGAGTAACCAGTGATTTATGAAGAATTAATGGGCTAGGGAGTAAATGGTTCAAAAACACCCCCATGACTCACATTTTTCCACACAAATTTCTATATTATTGTTGTGTCCAACTTACCAGTAAAATGATTTCCACCCTTGCTGCTTATTTCTATTTTACTGAATTAAACATTGTAAAGTTGCAAAAGCACAAAGGAACAACCGGTACCTCATGTTCAGTACAGTAAGGCTGAGAAAGAGTACAGAGGGTGTAGTAACATTATGGTTCAAAGGATGTGGCCACCTGCCCCTACTATTCTTCCAACAACGAACCTTTTTTTTATGGTATTTGTTAGTGTTTACTTTGTGTCAGTTATTGTACTAAGTACTGGGCTAAATACAAGCTAATCGGATTGGATGCAGTCCCTCTCCCACATAAGGCTCACAGTCTTAATGCCCATTTTATAGCTGTGGTAACTGAGGCTCAGAGAAGCTAAGTATCCTGCCCAAGGTCACACAGCACATTGCACCGACTTGTGGAATGTGTTATAGCAGAACAGACCAGTGGTATGGGATGGCAGTTTCCTAATACTTCCACCATGTTCAATAGATGGATCAATCAATCATATTTTTTGAGCACTTACTGTGTGCAGAGCACTGTACTAAGCGCTTGGGAGAGTACAATATAACAATTGATAGGCATGTTCCCTGCCCACAACAAGCATACAGTCTAAAGGGAGAGCCTGGCATTAATATACATAAATAAATTACAGATTTGTACATAAATTCTGTGGGGTTGAGGGAAGGGTGAATAAAGGGAGCAGATCAGGGCAACACAGAAGGGAGGGGGAAAAGAAGAAATGAGGGCATAGTCAGGGAAGATCTCTTCAAGGAGATATGCTTTCAATAAGGCTTTGAAGGTGGAGAGGTCTGTCAGATATGAAGAGGGAGGACGGTTCTGCCCAGAGGTAGGATGTGGGTGAGAGATCGGCGGTGAGATAGAGGAGATCAAGGTACATTGTCTAGGTTGGCATTAGAGGATCAATATGTGCAGGCTGGGTTGTACTAGGAGAGCAGTGAGGTGAGGTAGGAGGGGGCAAGGTGATTGAGTGTTTGAGAGTAGATGGTAAGGAGTTTCTGTTCAATGAGGAGGTGGATTGGCAACCACTGGAGGTTCTTGGGGAGTGGGGCAACATGGACTGAATGTTTCTGTAGAAAAATGATCCTGACAGTTGAGAAGTATGGATTGACAGTTGAGAAGTATGGATCCTGACAGATGAGAAGTATGGAGACACAGCAGGCAGGGAAGTCAGAAAGGAGGCTGAAACAGTAATAAAGGTGGGTTATGATAAGTGCTTGGATTAACATGGTAGCAGTTTGAATGGAGAGGAAAATGGATTTTTGCAATGTAGAGAAGGTTGGATCAACAGGATTTAGTGACATATTGAATATGTGGGTTGAATGAGAGATGACTCAAGGATAACACCAAGGTAATGGACTTTGTGAGACAGGAAGGGTGGTGGTGCTCTCTACTGCAATGGGAAAATCAAGGGGAGGACACAGATTGAACCCCCACAGCAGTGACTTGCAGGCTGGGGTGCCCACTTTTCAAGGTCTCAAGAAATGAATAGCACAGGTGGGCTGGGAATGAGAAGCAGCATGGCTTAGTGGAAAGAGCACAGGCTTGGGAAACAGAGAATCTGGGTTCTAATCCCAGCTCTACCAATTGCCTGCTCTGTGGCCTTGGGCAAGTCTGCATCTCAGTTTTCTCATCTGTAAAATGGAGATTCAATACCCATTTTCCCTCCTGCTTAGATAATGAGTCCCATGTCGGACAGGGACAATGTCCAAACTGACTAACTTGTATCTACCCCAGTGTTTAGAACAGTTCTTGACACAGAGTAAGCGCTTAAGAAATTCCATTAAAAAAATGGAAAAGACAGGGAGAGAGCTCTCTTTTCTCTAACCCTGAGCCTGTACTGACTTGGGGCAAAGCAAGAGGAAACTCCTTCAAAAGCTCCCCTCTCGCCGACTTCCCATTCATTAACTACAACCGTTTACTGCCAGATGAGGAATCCATTGATCAATCAATCAACTGTATTTATTGAGAGCTCACTGTGTGCAGAGCACTGTACTAAGCACTTGGGAGATTACAATATAACAGAGTTGGTAGTCATGTTCCCTGGCCACAGTGAGTTTACAGTCTAAAGGGGGAAACAGACATTAATATCAGTAAATAAATTACAGATGTGTAAATAAGTGCTGAGGGGCTGAGGGAGCAAATCCAAGTCCATGGGTGTTGCAGAAGGGAGTGGGAGAAGAGGAAATGAGGGCTCAGTTAGGGAAAGCCTCTTGGAGGAGATGTGCCTTTGATAAGGCTTTGAAAGTGGAGAGAGTAATTGTCTGTCAGATATGGAGAGGGAGGGTGTTCCAAGCCAGCAGCATGACGTGGGCAAGAGGCCAGCGGTGAGATAGACGAGCTTAAGGTACAGTGAGTAGGTTGGCATTAGAGAAGCGAAGTGTGTGGGCTGGGTTGTAATGGCAGAGCAGGGAGGTAAGGTAGGAGGGGCAAGGTGATTAAGTGCTTTAAAGGCAATAGTAAAGAGTTTCTGTTTGATGAGGAGGTGGATGAGTAATCCCTGGAGGTTCTTGAGATCTGAACGCTTCTGTAGAAAAATGATCCAGGCAGCAGAATGAAGTATGGACTGGAGTGGGGAGAGTCAGGAGGCAGGTAGGTCAACAAGAAGGCCAACACAGTAATCAAGGCAGGATAGGATAAGTGTTTGGATTAATGTGGTAGCAGTTTGGTTGGAGAGGAAAAGACTGACTTCAGTGATGCCGTGAGGGTTGAAACGACAAGATTTAGCAACAGGTTGAATATGTGGGTTGAATGAGAGAGATGAGTGGAGGATAACATCAAGGTTACAGGCCTGTGAGACAGGAAAGATGGTGGTGCCATCTACAGTGATGTAAGTCAGGGGAGGACCGAGTTTGGGTGGAAAGATGAAGAGTTCTGTTTTGGACATGTTAAGTTTGAGGAGTTGGCAGACCATCCAAGTAGAGGAATTACTAACTCTTATAGATGGAAATGCCCTGGGTTAAAGTGCCCTGCTGAGGATAGGGTTTTGAGACCTTGCAGCAGGTAACTTAGGGCTGAATAATAAGAGGGAACCAAGCTGAATCAGCCAAACATTGGAGCAAGAAAGAGAAAGCAGATCTCAGTTTTCTGGCCATCAGAGTCTCAGCTAGGAATCCCAGACACTTTCCTGCTCCCTTTCTGCTGCTGGAAGCAGGAGTAACACCTCTCAGTTCTTCCCCCAACCCCCACCTTTCACATCAGTACTTCTGCTCTGCATCACCTATGCACTTGAATACTCACCCTCTAAGCAACCTTCTGCAGCACTTATGTATGTAACAATAATGGTATTTGTTAGGAACTTTTTCCCACTAGGGTACACTGCTTCTCCATATCTTTATACTCAGTTGGTTCTCCTGCCTGGAATTCATTTTAGTTTCTGTCTCTTTGGTTAGATTGTTAGTTCCTTGAATGTAGGGATCATGTATACTAACTCAATTGTGCTTCCCAAGTGCTTATTACTCTACCCAGAGTAAGTGCTCAATAAATTCTAACGATTGAGTGATTGATGGTTTGAGTGGGAACCATGTGAACCTAGTAAATAAATAAAGAAATAAATCCAGGGTGGGTGGATGGATAGGGTGGAGGAGGGCTAGGAAGTTTGTGGTACATGGAAAAGTCTAGGAAGTGTGGAGAGCAGGGACGAAAGAGCCGGGGTTGGGGGGTGACCTGCAGTGTACTTCTTAATTATCTCATACAACTCACTCACCATCTTGATGTTGGTCCTGAAAAAGGGGAATTTAGTCCACCACACTCCCGACTCACTCCGGCAGATGGCTACATGACTCCACTAAGACTGCCACCTTCCTACTGTGACATCCAGGGTCCTCAGCCTCCTCCTCCAGTGTACTATCCTACTGCTCTCCCAGGATCCTGGTCAGGCCCTCTGCCTCACCAAGGAACCTCCATCTGGACCTGCCTCCCAGTACCCTGGTGAGCAGAGAGAAGCAGTCACAGCTGCAGCCACCTCTGCCAAACCCTGGGAAGACCAGGCAGCTGCTGCTGGAGCACTCACCGTGGCTGCGGCTGTGAGTGTGGACTCTGTGCCATGAAGAGCCTGAAGTTCCGCTCCTCCTGACTCAGTCTCTTTTGATCATCGTTTCTACTTTCATAATGAACTAGTCTTTTGTGTCATCTCTCTTTATATGTCTGTCACCAGTCCCCTCTCCCCTTTTCATTTTTAGATCGTCAGCCCCCCGAGGGACAGGGACTTTGTCTAATTCCCACCTGGGTACTCTTTCCCAGTGCTTACTATAGTATTCTGCACACAGTATACTCTTAATACTTCTCCTATCAATGGTATTTATTGAGTGCCTACTATTTGCAGAGCACCGTACTGAGTTCTTGGAAGAGTGTAACTATTCCTACTATGCTTGCTATAGGAAACTAACAAATTACATAGTCTATGGGAAAACATGATCCCCAATACAGCGGTTCATGATATACCTACATTTTGAGGAGACATCTTATTTATGTATGTTGTGTTCGCCTGTAAATAAATACATCAAACAGCCCTAATCTGGTATACAGTGTGGAGGGGCCCAAGTCACCTGTTAAGCTACACCAGTCTGGTAAAGAGCAGCTCTCTCAGTGTTACCCCAGCAGGGGCAGCAGGTTCATAAATAATCAATCTACAGTATGTACTGGACACTTACTATGAGCAGAGCACTATACTAAGCACTTGTAAATGGGGCAGTCCACAGAAAGGACCTAAAATTAGGTCTATCCGTGAAGTGGGTTAAAGTATTTGTAAGTGCGTAAATATTTGGATGGGATAGCCATGGGTGGAATCCCAGGCCATCACTGGTGCCACCACAGCCGCTTTGTGAATTTCTCGTCAGTTGGCAATCCCGGTGCTAGGCTCACGTGGTTACAGGAAGGAACAGTGTTTAAGGCTCCCCACAGGTCCAAGTCCATTGGTCACAAGAGTCACAGTTGCAGTCACAACCTTCTCCATGTTCTAAAGTTTGAGGAGGCCCAGCTGGAAGAGGGGTTGATGAGAAGCCTGATGGAGAAGTCTGCCTACACCTGTTCCCATATTGGCACTTCTGCTCTGATTTCCCCCTTTTCACTTTTCATTGCCATCACTGAACCCACAATCCCTACTACTCTCTATACCTGTTCTCTCTTACCTCCCTGGTCTCACCCCTGCGTTTCTGACTGAATGACTCTTTCTCTCCATTCATTCTCATTCCCTACTCCAACTTCTGGAGACTTCAGCCTCCAAGCTGATAACCTTCTGAACCCTGGGCTTCCCACTTCCTTTCACTTCTCTACTCGCTGGCCTCTTTGCTTCACCCCACCCCAGGCACCCATCAGCATAGACACTGTCTAGATTTCATCTACATACAGTGCTCCATCTCTAACCTCGCCACCTCCTACTTACCATTATATGATCTACCTCCTCAATCCCTCTCTCCAGAATTTAGTTCTCACTGCTCTGTCAAAGGGGTATAGGCCAGGCCCAAAGATCTAAGTCTACAGGAAAAACAAATGATAATATATACAAGAAAAGCAGTGTGATTTAGTTGAAAGAGCCCGACCCTGAAAGTCAGAGGATCTGGGTTCTAATCCCCATTCTGCTACTTGCCTACTGTGAGACCACGGGCAAGTTATTTAACTTCTCTGGGCCTCAGCTACCTCACCTATAAAATGAGGCTAAAACACCTGTTCTCCCTCCCCCTTGGTGTGGGACAATTAATCAAAGCCACTTATTGAGTACTTATTGTTTGAGGAGCACCTAAGTGCTTGGAGTTAGGTACAGAGTGGAAGACAGGTTCCATGCCCACAAGGAGCTTACAGTCAAGAGTTGGAGAGAGACATTAAAATACATTATGTTTATGTATATGATGTACATAAGTGCTTTGGATCTGTGGATGGGGTGAATATCAAGTGCTTAAAGGGTACAGATCCAAATGCATAGGTAATGTAGAAGGGAGAGCAAGTAAGGAAAATGAGGGCTTAGTCAGGGAAGGCTTCTTGATCTGTGTCCAATCTAATTGTACTATGTTTCTCCCGGGATATAGTGTAGTGATTGGTACTTACTAGGTGCTTAAATACTATTAAAATAAATAAATAAATAGTAACCCAAATCACAAATTCCTCCCAGGTCAGCTCTCTGATCAGGCTAGATCACCTATCAAGACTGGTGAGGATGAGAACACAAGATCACAGGATAATAGCACTGAAAGCAGCTGCCTAAGCTAAGCTGGAGTCCCCTCTAGATTGGAAGCTCCCTGTAGTCAGGGAATATGTCTACCAAGACCCAAGTGCGTGGTATGGTGCTCTGCACACAGTAAGCACTCAATAAATGCCATTGGTTGATGGATTGATTGGTAGAGCCACATAGGCAAGGGGTGGCGTGGTCAGGGATTCCACTCGGACCTGGCCTACGTGAACTGAGCTGTGGCAGCTGTTCCTGCCCCAGGCCAGGCCTCCAAGAATCCTGTGGGGGCCCGGCCCCTCGGGGAGGCCTGGGGCTATGGCGTCGGGTGCTGTACAGAAGCTGTGGGCAAGGCAGCATGAGTGCTGTACAGTGGGGGGCCACCTCAGCCCCTCCCTTTGGATTCTAGATGGTACAAGAGCCCCTCTCTGTTGCAGTCTGGAGCAGGGCTGTGGCATTAGCTGCTTTTCAGCCAGTTGTGCCCAGAGCCCTGGACACTAGGCAGCCACTCCTCCTAACAAGAACAATGCTGTGTATTATGAGCTTACTCTGGGTCGAGTCCCATGCTAAGCAGTGGGGAAGGTACAACATGATTAGTACAGTGCCTGGCACACAGTGAGCACTCAACAAATGCCACAATTATTATTAAATCAGACACCCACCCTACCCCACACGGAGCTCACAGTCTAAGGGGGAGGGAGAACAGGCATTTTATCCCAATTTTATTGTTGGGGAAACTGAGACTGCACAGCAGACAAGTGGCAGAGCTGGGACTGAAGCCTAGGCCTTCTGATTCCCAGGCCCATACCCTTTCCTTTATTCACCCCACTCTCAGCCTCACAATACTTAAGGAGAAGCAGCATGACCTAGTGGATGGAGCACGGACCTGAGAGTCAGAAGGACCTGGGTTCTAATCCCTACTCCGCCACTTGTCTGCTATGTGACCTTCGGCAAGTCAATTCACTTCTCTGGGCCTCAGTTCCTTCATCTGTAAAGTAGGGATGGAGACTGTAATCCCTATGTGGAACAGGGACTATGTGCAACTCCATTTGCTTTGCATCCACCCCAGTGCTTAGTACAGTGCCTGGCACATAATAAGCACTTTAACAGGCAAAACTTCTTCTCCTCCCTCATCGACACCCATGCCCGTCACCCCCGCCGATTGTTCCAGACCTTTAACTCTCTCCTTAGGCCCCCTGTTCCTCCCCCTCCCCCGTCTCTCACCCCCAATGATCTGGCCACCTATTTCCTCACGAAAATCAACACAATCAGGTCTGAGCTCCCCAAAGTCACCCCTCCGCCTCTCCCCTCCCCCCCACCAACCCTCTCCCCTACTTTCCCATCCTTCCCTGCAGTATCCTCAGAGGAGATCTCCTCCCTCCTCGCAAGTGCCACCCCTTCCACCTGCGCCTCGGACCCCATTCCCTCTCACCTTATTAAAACCATCGCCCCTGCCCTCCTACCTTCCTTAACTTCTATTTTTAACCACTCAATCTCCAATGGCTCCTTCCCCTCTGCCTTCAAACATGCCCACGTCTCCCCCATCCTAAAAAAACCCGCTCTTGACCCCACTTCCCCCTCCAGTTATCGTCCTATCTCCCTACTACCCTTCCTTTCCAAAATCCTAGAACGAGTCATCTACAATCGATGCTTAGAATTCCTTAACTCCCATTCTCTCCTAGACCCCCTCCAATCTGGCTTCCGTCCCCTCCACTCTACCGAGACTGCTCTCTCTAAGGTCACCCATGACCTCCTTCTTGCCAAGTCCAATGGCTCCTACTCCATTCTAATCCTCCTTGACCTCTCTGCTGCCTTTGACACTGTCGATCATCCCCTCCTCCTCCATACCTTATCTCACCTTGGCTTCACGGACTCCGTCCTCTCCTGCTTCTCCTCTTACCTCTCTGGCCGGTCATTCTCGGTCTCCTTTGCTGGCGCCTCCTCCCCCTCCCATCCTTTAACTGTTGGAGTTCCTCAAGGGTCAGTTCTTGGCCCTCTTCTGTTCTCCATTTACACTCACTCCCTCGGTGAACTCATTCGCCCTCACGGCTTTGACTACCATCTCTACGCAGATGACACGCAGATCTACATCTCCGCCCCTGTCCTCTCCCCCTCCCTTCAGGCTCACATCTCCTCCTGCCTCCAGGACGTCTCCACCTGGATGTCGGCCCGCCACCTAAAACTCAACATGAGCAAGACTGAGCTCCTCATCTTCCCTCCCAAACCCGGTCCTCTCCCAGACTTCTCTATCACCGTGGACGGCACGACCATCCTTCCCGTCTCTCAGGCCCGCAATCTCGGTGTCATCCTTGACTCGTCTCTCTCGTTCACCCCACACATCCTATCCGTTACCAAGACCTGCCGGTTTCACCTCTACAATATCGCCAAGATCCGCCCTTTCCTCTCCACCCAAACGGCTACCTTACTGTTACGGGCTCTAGTTATATCCCGGCTAGACTACTGTGTCAGCCTTCTCTCTGACCTCCCTTCCTCCTCTCTTGCCCCGCTCCAGTCTATTCTTCACTCCGCTGCCCGGCTCATCTTCCTGCAGAAACGATCTGGGCATGTCACTCCCCTTCTTAAACAACTCCAGTGGTTGCCTATCAACCTCCGCTCCAAACAAAAACTCCTCACTCTAGGCTTCAAGGCTCTCCATCACCTTGCCCCTTCCTACCTCTCCTCCCTTCTCTCTTTCCACCGCCCACCCCGCACGCTCCGCTCCTCTGCCGCCCACCTCCTCACCGTCCCTCGGTCTCGCCTATCCCGCTGTCGACCCCTGGGCCACGTCCCCCCGCGGTCCTGGAACGCCCTCCCTCCTCACCTCCGCCAAACTGATTCTCTTTCCCTCTTCAAAACCCTACTTAAAACTCACCTCCTCCAAGAGGCCTTCCCAGACTGAGCTCCTCTTCTCCCTCTACTCCCTCTGCCACCCCCCCTTTATCTCTCCGCAGCTAAACCCTCTTTTTCCCCTTTTCCCTCTGCTCCTCCACCTCTCCCTTCCCATCCCCACAGCACTGTACTCGTCCGCTCAACTGTATATATTTTCATTACCCTATTTATTTTGTTAATGAATTGTACATCGCCTTGATTCTATTTAGTTGCCATTGTTTTTACGAGATGTTCTTCCCCTTGACGCTGTTTAGTGCCATTGTTCTTGTCTGTCCGTCTCCCCCGATTAGACTGTAAGCCCGTCAAACGGTAGGGACTGTCTCTATCTGTTGCCGACTTGTTCATCCCAAGCGCTTAGTACAGTGCTCTGCACATAGTAAGTGCTCAGTAAATACTATTGAATGAATGAATGAATGAATATTATTACATATCCATAATTTATTTTAATGTCTGTCTCCCCCCACTAGACTGTAAGCTCCTTATGGGCAGGGAAATTGTCTACCAACTCTGCTATATCATATTCTTCCAAGCACTTAGTACAGTGTTCTACACAGTAATTGTTCAATATATTAGATTGATTGACTGATTGATTTCCACTAGGCCATGCTGCCTCTCTGTGCCTGGTACCTGCCTAATGAACACTCAAAAGCAGAGTGGTGGAAGAGGGGAAATACCAGTGAGCCCCTTTCCCTGTCAATTCGTCCCTCTCCCTCTCTCACCTTTTCCTCTTTCCATCCTCTTCCTTCACCACTCTTCTTTCTGTCCCTCCAGACTTTGCTCCCTAGATGCCCTGCTTCCAAGCTTGCCCATGCTTAAAATGAAAAACGGGCACTCTTGTCTAATGGTTACCCATCTCACTCCATATGAAGCAAATACTCCTTACCATGGGTTCAAGACTTTCTCTCTGCTTTCTCCACCATAGTTATCAGCTAAAAATAATGATGAAAACAGTATTTATTAACATTTACTTTATGCCAAATGTTGTGATTAATACAATTAAATCAGACACAGTCCTTGTCCCACATGGGACTCACAATTTAAGCAGGAGGGAGCACAGGTGTTCAATTCCCAGATGAAGAAGCTGAGGCACAGGTAAGTTAAGTGACATGCCCAAGATCTCACAGTAGGCAGGTTGCAGAGCTGGAATTCGAACCTGGTCTCCTGACTCCCAGTGCTGCACTTGTTTCATTAGGCCACACTGTTTCTCAGTATCTCTCCATACTCACTACTTTGCTGTGTTGTACTTTCCCAAGTGCCTAGTAGAGTGTCCTGCACATAGTAAGTGCTCAATAAATATGATTGAATGAATGAATGAATGGATGGATGAATGAATGAATACATGAATACCCTGCTAGGTCTTGAATAAACCCTGCTCCCATTTTACCCACCTCCAACAATTATTCACACTGTTTTCAGGGCCTGGAACTTCATTTTTCTCCAAATCTGCTAGATCTCTCCCCATTTTCAAAGCCCTTCTAAAATCCCACCTCCTCCAAGAAGTGACTAATTACCCAACTAATTAACAGCACTCCAAATCTCATCAATCCCTCAACCCCTCTTGCACTTTGTATTCACTTACTTATGCCCATCCTCAGTACTTATATGGGTGTGCACTTTCCATTTTATTTTATTCTGATTTTACTGTCAGTGAATATTTAAGCATTTTTCCCCTCCGTTAGAGTGTAAACTCTTTGTGGGCAGGAAACGGGCCATTTCCTTCCCAAATGCTTAGTGCAGTACATTGCATTCAGTAGATCAAGTGCTTAGTAGAGTGCTCTGCACATAGTAAGCGCTCAATAAATGAATGAATGAATGAATGTTCAATAAATACCCTTTCTATTACTACCGTTACCGGAAGCCCAGTATGGGCTTTGAGAGAAGCTGAGCCTGGCCACCTCTCTGCTGAGAAGTCAGCCTGGGCCTGTACTCTCAAGCTTTATGTTTTTATGCTTTATTTTACCTTAGTTCTCGTTAGTATAATTACTCCGACCTAATGTGTATTGATTCTTTATGGGTATAATACTGTATTAGCGGTGTGCACCATGATGAAACAGACATGCTTGGTGCCCTCGAGGAGTCTACATTCAAAAACAAACTCTACCAAGAAAAGTTGTTTCTGGATCTATAAGAACAAAAATAGAAATGAATCAGAGTATATAGTAAAGTCAATTTGCCTCTAACATTGCTTTCTTGCAGAATCCTGCATTGTAGAACAGATGTGTCTTGTTGGAAAAATGTTTCTTAATTTTGTGGTGGCAGAGTGCATAGGAAAAGAAGTATTGTGAAAGGACTTACTGCATTTTGTTGCATGAAGTTTCCCTCTCCTTCCCTAGAGTCAGCCTCAAACCATCAATCAATCAATCGATCGTTGCTATTTATTGAGCATTTACTGTGTGCAGATCACTGTACTAAGTGCTTGGGAGAGTACAATTCAACAGAGTTTGTAGACATCCTCCATGCCCACAAGAGCTTATAGTCTAGAGGGGGAAACTGACAATAAAACCAAGTCTTAATCCTCTCTCTGATGGAAGCATACAGCCCACTCCTTGCTGAGATCCCTGCCTACAGTTCTACCTTTCTATTGTGAACATCAAAATTTCCTCCTTCATCTGTTGCTCATCCACCCCCGGTCACCTTCACTCAGACTATACCATGACTTTTTACTGTGATTCAGGTCAGATTCCAAATCCTCTCCCTCTGGTTTAAAATTGCTCATCAAATCCCTCCATAGTGGGCTGGAGGGTTGTGCTTGGAATTCTTTTTCTTCAGGTTGAAGAAATAGCGAAGTACCAACTTAGTTTATAGACTGATCTAAGGAGCCATAGGGTCGGGGAGCGGGCGTTGAAATTGCACTACTTCTAAAAGCCAATAAGCTCAAACCTGCAGGACTTATAGTTCTTCCCTTGCTGGATAATCAGATCAGGGACAAAACTAAGAGGGAAACATTCCCAGGCTCTTCTATATAGGCACACAACACTACAGTTTTGAATTTCCCATTGAATGGTTTAATTTTGTCCCGGGCCCTTTCTTACTTACTCTGAAGCCTATAACTCTGCCAGTTTCCAGACCATGGTGTGTTAAGGGCTGCATTGATTGTAGACAAACACGCAGTATCTTGAGGAAACAGAGCTAAGGGACTGAGGGAAAAAGGATCAGAAGAAGGAAAGCTCTACATAAAAAAACTACATTTCCCAAAAGGCCCACATTTCCCGCACTCCAGAGGACCTTGGGACAGGACCTTTTGCAAAATGTTCACCCCTGTTTTTTTTTCCTGTTGATTAAATGGGGAGGTTTTCCCTCTCTTGTGTGCATCAGGAAAAATGCTGGAAAAATGTGCATCAGGAAAGCAGGTATTATGAAAGAGCTGACTGCATTTTGTTGCATGGAATTTCCCTTTCCTTCCTTAGTGTTGGACCCAAACCACTAGTCGATCAATTGATCAGTCGATGGTATTTATTGAGCATTTACTGTGTGCAGTACACTGGACTAAGTGCTTGGGAGACACGTTCCCCACCCACGACAAGTTTACAGTCTAGAGGGGGAGACAGTCATTAGTATAAATAGTTTATAGTTTAATTATTAAAGTGGTCAATAATTATTTTATAATTTTACCAACAAAGTAGTGGGTGAGGACAATAAGGGTTAAAAAAGTAGATAGGACCATTTAAAATGGCATTCACTAGGTGCTTACTGTGTGCTAAATTCTGGGGGAGATACAAAATAATTAAATTGGACACAGGCCCTGCCTGCCATGGGGCTTACAGTCTAAGACCTAGGGAAAGCAAGTATCTTATTGCCATTTTACATTTGAGGAATCTGAGACCCAGAGAAGTTCAGTGATTTATCCAACGTCATACAGTGGGCCAGTGACAGAGCCAGGTCTACTGACTCCCAGTCCCATGTTTCTCCCACTAGAGAGAGTTAGAGGTTTGGAATAGTTGGTGGAGAGTTCATGAAGGAGGTAGAGTAGTGTTGACTAGTAATAGTAATAGTAGAAGCTGGAGTTAAGCACTTAGCATATGCAGAACACTGTACTAAGTCCTTGGAAAAAATAGGTAATTGGGAATTAGACATAATCCCTGCTCCTCAGGGAGAGTAGAAGAGAGGACAGAGTTATAGTTGGTGAGGGTAAATTTAGAAGTGAGAGAAAGTTAGCAGCACAAGTTATCTGCACAAGTCAGGAATGCACCAGGGAAGCAGCGTGGCTCAGTGGAAAGAGCCTGGGTTTCGGAGTCAGAGGTCATGGGTTCGACTTCCGGTTCTGCCACTTGTCAGCTGTGTGACTGTGGGTAAGTCACTTAACTTCTCTGTGCCTCAGTTACCTCATCTGTAAAATGGGGATTAACTGTGAGCCTCACGTGGGACAACCTGATTACCTGATCACCCTGTATCTACCCCAGTGCTTAGAACAGTGCTCTCCACATAGTAAGCGCTTAACAAATACCAACGTTGTTAGGAACAGAAGATGCAGATCCAGGTGTGGGGCACTGCCATGGTTGGGATGAGGGAGGTTAATTCAATTAAGAGGGATGGGTAAAGTGTGTACTTTGGCATCAAGGTAGGGAAGGGTGAGTAGGGAGTCTTAGCAGAGTGAAACACAAACTCAGAAAAATCACTCTGCTCAGAGCCAGAATCCTCTCCATTATAAATCTGCAGTAGGAAAATCATTTTTAATATCATCATTATTTTTGTAAATAAGTGCTTACTATGTATCAAGCACTTTTCTAGGTGCTGGGGTAGATAAAAGGTAATCGGGTCAGACACAGTCCTTGTCCTACTTGGGATTCACAGTCTAAGCAGGAGGAAAGACCGATATTGAATTCCCATTTTAGAGCTAAGGAAACTGAGGCACAGAGAAGGTAAGTGACTTGCCCAAGGTCACACAGCAGGCAAGTGGCAGAGCCAGGATTAGAACCCAGCTCCTCTGACTCCCAGGCCTGTGTTCTTTCCACCAGGCCATGTTGTTCTTCTGGATTGGTCAGTGTCCAGATTCCTTAAATGCTAGGCAGGAATTTTGTCATATTTTACAAATTTATCCACCCTTGCCTCCTCCAGCCCATGTGACCACTGACTTGTTCCCCCTTTAGGTTGAAATCATGCTTCAAGTTTTTTACTGTGACAGACCCCTTTGAAAGACTCATCTCTGCATTTAAGGACAAGTTCATCCAGAACTCTCTATTTGAGCTGTGGAGATTGTCCCCGGCATTATTAAGGAGGAACCAGACAGAGATCAGAGGGCTTCAGTCTGAGGACTTTGTGCGTTATTTAGGGGATCCAAACCACTGGCAGCTGGACTTCCAGTTTGGAGACCGCATCATTCACTGGTTCTCTTACTTAGAGCTTTGCTATCCGTATAAGATTGAGTACAGAGTACCATGAGACTGTGGAAGATGATGCTCTATATATCATGTCCTTTCTATTCCACCCAGTATTACCATGTACAACCAGACCAAGGTGGAGCACTATTTCCTGGGAATGAGCAAAAGAGATATTCACCACCTGTATGTTTGTTTTGAAGGAGACTTTAAATTTTTTAGATTCTGAAAGCCAAATTGTTTGCTCAATTGATCCCTGAGATCTGGGGACCGGATTATCTTTAATAGACCCAGGGGGACCGGCTGCAACACGGAAGCCAGAACTGAAGTTGCCAGAACTGCACTTTTTTTCTAAGGTTCCAGACTGTTCCATCAGCCAGATGGCTTTTGCCAGCCAAGCGTATTCATTACTGACTTTAACATGGATGGAGGAGACACTGAGGGGAGCCCCCTATGCCAAGGTGACAAGAGGCCCATGCCCTCTGCTTGCCTTAGAAAAGAAAAGGAAGAGCAGGGTGTCCAGATGGAGAAGAAAAGTCAGACAATGTAAAAACATCCCCTTTAGTCCATTGGCAGAGGCACCTTTACTCTCTCATCCAATTGAATGAACTGTAGGTAGACTTTGTCTCTTGTGAATCATCTATCAGGGAGGCAATAGGCTGCAGAAGGATTGAGGAGGTGTAACAGGCTGTGAAAACTGGAAGATGAAATGGGACCAAAACTAAGAGATCAAATTATACCGCCATGGAGGTTATCCCCAAAGAGGGGCAGGAGTTGGGCTGGGCATGCTGTGGCTAGGTTAGGGAGGATTTGTTTCACCCCAGATGTTGATTCTATCACAAGGGCATTTTGGGGAAGTTCCTTTCCCAGCAAGCGTGTCTGTGGAATGGTACTCATCATTTCAGTCATTCAATCAGTGGTATTTATTGAGCACTTACCATGTGCACAGCACTGAACTAAACCTTTGGCAGAGTACAGTAGATTTGATAGACACAATCCCTGCCACAACAGGGATTCTGAATCCTGAACCCCCAAAGTCTGTCTTTCTTAGGTTTTTTGGCCCAAGAATTTCCAAATTGACTGTTACTCTATGGCACAGTGAGGATATGCCTTCCAAACAGAGAGAAGGAATGATGTTTTAGGCCTTAGAGGAAAGTTTGGGGCAACATCAATGATAGCGGTAATCAACTCTGGAGCATTATAATCAAGCTCTGCTGGGGGTGGAATTGTCAGTTTGATGCAGAACACACCTCTGACTGGAATAGACCTCTTCTCCAACTGGGGTAGATCACATCTTCAACTGGGGAAGAGCACTTTTCCAATTGAGAAGCAGCCTGACCTAGTGCAAAGAGCATGGGCTTGGGAGTCAGAGGTCATGGGTTCTAATCCAGACTCCTCCACTTATCAGCTGTGTATTTTGGGCAAGTCACTTAATTTCTCTGTGCCGCAGTTACCTCATCCGTAAAATAGGGATTAAGACTGTGAGACCCATGTGGGACAGCCTGATTGTCTTGCATCTACCCTAGCACTTACCACAGTGCTTGGTAAATAGTAAGCGCTTAACAAATGCCATCATCATCATCATCAATTAGGGTAGATCACATCTAGGGCAAAACACTTCTCCAATTGGGGCGGAGTGCTTCTCCCATTGGGGTAGCACCTCTCCTTATGGGCTTTGTCTGGGGCCTTGAGAATGGGGGGGCAGCAGTGCTCTAGAGAGGATGAAAGGCAGGATCTTCATTCTCACAGATGCCCTTCTTCATCCTAGGTGTTGGCCAGAAGGACAACTTATCTTTCCTCCATTTCAATATCAACAATATTGCCTGCCCATTGTATGCAGAGCCCCAACCTGGCTCTCGGGGAACCCACAGAGGGGGACCCACAGAAGGGGTAGAAGCGGAGCTCCCTTGTCTTCAGCTCTGGGAGAAGCAGAGAGCAGGAATTCCTGTTCCTTCCTGGTCTGAATGCCTACGATGCATGAGTTTGATTTCATCAACAATAAAACCCTGCAATTGATTATCAATGTCACCATGATCATCAGCAACATTAATGGAGACCCTGGGCTGACTCAGTCTCACCCCTGACAGATGGGCCAAAAGGGAACGTTTCAGGACTTGCCCCAGCTAAAGAGGGATCCCCTCAAGGAGGTTGCTTCCTGAATACTGAGGTATTAGACAAGCACCCTGACAGATCAACCCCAAAATTGCCAGAGTAGTCCAATGTCTCCTACAGGCAATGCTGCTTTTGTCTCACTGGCCTTGAGGGGTGGCTGAAAGGTAACTTGCATTGTGGAACTGCATACAGTAAAATAGAATACAGTGGGCCAAACCTGATGTGCAGCAGTTCAGAAAAAAGTCAGGTGTCAGATCCTGGGACCGAATCCCAAGGGCATCTTGGGATTCCTCCTGATTGGTAGGAGGAAGAAAGGACGGAGGAAGGACTCCGAGACAGCTGTCGTTAATCGGCCCATCCGTTAATCGGCCCATCCATGGCAGTGGAGGAAGTTCAAGGGCTATTGTGCTTTGTGAAAAAGCAGCAATTACAGTGCCAAGCCTTTTTAGTCCTTAAAGGATGTAACAGTTTGATTATTTTCATCTGACATCTTAGCCGGGTATATGATTCAATGCATTTCAGAACTAATGAGGTGATAGATTACCTCTGTGGATTTCAAATATAATAATGTGGATAATAATGTACGGTGAATTTATGCCTTAAAATTAGAACTAATAAAAATGTAGAATTTCTCTCTAGAAAGACTGTGGGAGAGATGCAAAAGGTTTGTTTCCTTGAGATTCTTGTTGGGAATATATTAAATCCATTTGGGCAAAATATGGCATGCAACTAGCCTCCTTATGTGCCTAATAATAATCCTCTTATTAACCTAACCTTGTCGATATCCTATTACAACCCACCTCTCACATTCTGCTCCTCTAACATAAACCTACTTTCTGTACCTTGATCTCCTCTATCCCAATGCTGACCCCTTACCCATGTCCACCCTCTGTCCACCACTTTCAAAACCCTCCTAAAATCATATCTCCAAGAGATCTTCCCTGATTAAGCCCTTTATTTCCCCTATCAGCCCTCCTCTCTGTGTCAACATAAACTCCCCACAGTGCTTATGTAAATATCTTATAATCTATTTCCCCTATCCATGATCTATTTTAATGTCTGCCTCCCCCTGAACACAATACGTTCCTTCATTCATTCATTCAATAGTATTTATTGAGCGCTTACTATGTGCAGAGCACTGTACTAAGCGCTTGGGATGAACAAGTCGGCAACAGATAGAGACAGTCCCTGCCGTTTGACGGGCTTACAGTCTAATCGGGGGAGACGGACAGACAAGAACAATGGCACTAAACAGCGTCAAGGGGAAGAACATCTCGTAAAAACAATGGCAACTAAATAGAATTGAGGCGATGTACAATTCATTAACAAAATAAATAGGGTAACGAAAATATATACAGTTGAGCGGACAAGTACAGTGCTGTGGGGATGGGAAGGGAGAGGTGGAGGAGCAGAGGGAAAAGGGGAAAATGAGGCTTTAGCTGCAGAGAGGTAAAGGGGGGATGGCAGAGGGAGTAGAGGGGGAAGAGGAGCTCAGTCTGGGAAGGCCTCTTGGAGGAGGTGATTTTTAAGTAAGGTTTTGAAGAGGGAAGAGAATCAGTTTGGCGGAGGTGAGGAGGGAGGGCGTTCCAGGACCGCGGGAGGACGTGACCCAGGGGTCGACGGCGGGATAGGCGAGACCGAGGGACGGCGAGGAGGTGGGCGGCAGAGGAGCGGAGCGTGCGGGGTGGGCGGTAGAAAGAGAGAAGGGAGGAGAGGTAGGAAGGGGCAAGGTGATGGAGAGCCTTGAAGCCTAGAGTGAGGAGTTTTTGTTTGGAGCGGAGGTCAATAGGCAACCACTGGAGTTGTTTAAGAAGGGGAGTGACATGCCCAGATCGTTTCTGCAGGAAGATGAGCCGGGCAGCGGAGTGAAGAATAGACCGGAGCGGGGCGAGAGAGGAGGAAGGGAGGTCAGAGAGAAGGCTGACACAGTAGTCTAGCCGGGATATAACGAGAGCCTGTAGCAGTAAGGTAGCCGTTTGGGTGGAGAGGAAAGGGCGGATCTTGGCGATATTGTAGAGGTGAAACCGGCAGGTCTTGGTAACGGATAGGATGTGTGGGGTGAACGAGAGGGACGAGTCAAGGATGACACCGAGATTGCGGGCCTGCGGGACGGGAAGGATGGTCGTGCCATCCACGGTGATGGAGAAGTCTGGGAGCGGACCGGGCTTGGGAGGGAAGATGAGGAGCTCAGTCTTGCTCATGTTGAGTTTTAGGTGGCGGGCCAACATCCAGGTGGAGACGTCCCGGAGGCAGGAGGAGATGCGAGCCTGAAGGGAGGGGGAGAGGACAGGGGCGGAGATGTAGATCTGCGTGTCATCTGCGTAGAGATGGTAGTCAAAGCCGTGAGAGCGGATGAGTTCACCGAGGGAGTGAGTGTAAATGGAGAACAGAAGAGGGCCAAGAACTGACCCTTGAGGAACTCCAACAGTTAAAGGATGGGAGGGGGAGGAGGCTCCAGCGTAGGAGACCTTGTGAGCAGAGATCATGTTTACCAACTCTGTTGTAATGAACTTTCCCAAATGCTTAGTACAGTGTTCTGTACAAAATAAGGGCTCAATAAATACCGATTGATAGTAATTGTGGTATTTGTTAAGTGCTGACTATGTGTTAACCATCGTTCTAAGTGCTGGAGTAGATACAAGTTAACCAGGTGGGACACAATCCCTGTCCCGTATGGGGCTCAGCATCTCACTAGGAGGGAGAACAGGAACTGAATCTCCATTTTGCCGATGAGGAAACTGAGGTATAGAGACATTAATTTATTTGCCCAAGGTCACACAGCAAACAAGTGACAGAGCTGGGAGTAGAACCAAGGTTCTCTGTCTCCCGAGTCCATGTCTTTCCACTAGGCAATGCTGCTTCCTGAGAAAGGGAAATGTTTTTAGCTTGCTCACTTGCCTACCACTGTCTCCTGCCACCCTGAAACCATTCAGAAAGCTGAGCAGGAGCTGCCCTGAACCTCTCCAGGGCACATCTGTTCCAGCTTCATCACTGCTCGATGCCTTTCTACATGAGGGCAACAATTTCCACTTCCCACTGAACACACTTTACCTGACAACCTCTACCACAGGAAACTGAAGAGAGAGCTAGTGGCTGACTAAGTCCTTACTGGCAGAATCATCCAAACTGCTTTCTCACAGGCTCATCCAGATTAGGCTATGCCTCTGGCTGAGTTAGGAGGGAGATGCCAAGGCTGCTGGGTACCATAGGGTTTGGGCAGAAAGGCAGGTTAGCCTAACTTCTTCTGGGTAAAAGGAACGAGCAACAGTGGAGCAAGGGGCCACAGCTCTAGCTCCAGCTCCAGCTCCAGCCCCAACTCCAGTGTCCACCCAGCCCCAGCCCTAGGCCAAGCCCAAGCCCCAGCTCCAACCCTAGCTCCAGCCCCAGTCCTAGCTCCAGCCACAACCCCAGCCACAGCCAAAGCCCCAGGTCCAGCCTCAGCCCAGCCCCAGCCTGAGGCCCAGTCCCAGGAATAGCCCCAGCTCCATCCTCAGCTGAGGTTCAGTCCCAGCATCAATTCCATCCTCAGGGCAACCCCAACTCCAGCCCTTGCCACCGTCCCAGCTCCAACCTCAGTAGGGGCTGACATTGGGTCAGTGGCTGGATCTGGGGGTGAGGCTAGAACTGGGATCAGGGCTGAGGCTGGAGCGAGGGTTAAGGCTGGTGCTGGGCCTGGGGCTGGGGTTGGGTCTGAGGCTGGAGCTATGGCTGCTTCGGCCTCAGCCTTCACTCCAGCCTCAGACGCAACCACAGCCCCTGTTCCAGCATCAGCCCCCATCCCAGTTTCAGCCTTGCCCCCAGGTCCAGCCACTGTCCAAGCCTTTTCTCTAGCCTCAACCCGAGCTCCAGCCTCAGTCCCAGTCCCAGCCCTGGTTCAGCCTCAGCCACAGCCCCAAATTCAGCTTCAGCCTCAGCTCCAGCCCCAGCTCAATCTTCTGCCTCGGTCCCAGGCCCCTTCTGCCTCAGCCCTGGCCTCAGCTCCACCTTTATCCCCAGCTACAACTTCATGCCTACCACCACCCCCTGCTCCGTCCTCAGTCCTTGCTCCAGTCTCAACTCTCTTCCCAGCTCCAGCCTCAGTCAGCCAGTCAATCATATATATTGAGTACTTCCTGTGTGCAGAGCACTGTATTAAGCACGTGGAGAGTATAATATAACAACAGACACTTTCCCTGCCCACAATAAGCTTACAATCTAGAGGGGGAAACAGATATTAATATAAATGAACAAATTACAGATATGTACATAAGTGCTGCAGGGCTGGGAGGTGGGATGAATAAAGGGAGCAACTCAGGGCAATGCAGAAGGGAGTGGGAGAAGAGGAAAGGAGGGCTTAGTCAGGGAAGGCCTCTTGGAGGAGATGTGCCTTCAATAAGGCTTTGAAGTGGGAGAGAGTAATTGTCTGTTGGATTTGACGAAGGAGAGCATTCCAGGCCAGAGGCAGGATGTGGGCAAGAGCTCAGGAGAGAGATAGATGAGATTGAGGTTCAGTGAGAAGGTTAACATTAGAGGAGCAAAGTGTGAGAGCTGGGTTGTAGTAGGAGAGTAGAGAGGTGAGGTAGGAGGGGGCAAGGTGATTGAGTGCTTTAAAGCTAATGGTGAGGAGTTTCTGTTTGCTCTGCACACAGTAAGCCCTCAATAAATATGATTGATTAAATGAATGAATGTAGAGGTGGATGGGCAACCACTGGAGTTTCTTGAGGAGTGGGGTGACATGTCCTGAAGGGTTTTGTATAAAAATGATCCAGACAGCAGAGTGAAGTATGGACTAGAGTGGGGAGAGACAGGAGGCAGGGAGGTAGGCAAAGAGGCTGATTTAGTAATCAAGGTGGGATAGGATAAGTGATTGTATTAAAGTGGTAGCAGTATGAATGGAGGGGAAAGGGCAGATTTTAGCTATGTTGTGAAGATCAAACCGACAGGATTTAGTGATGGATTGAATGTGTGTTGAATGAGAGAGAGGAGGAGTCAAGGAAAACACAAAGGGTATGGGCTTTTGAGACAGAAAGGATGGTGGTGTTGTCTATAGTGATGGGAAAGTCATGGGACCGACAGGGTTTGGGTGGGAAGATAAGTTCTGTTTTAGATATATGAAGTTTGAGGTGACGGGAGAACATCCTAGTAGAGATGTCTTGAAGGCAGGAGGAAGTGCAAGGCTGCAGAGAGGGAGAGATCAGGGCTGGAGATGTAGATTTAGGTATCATCCTCGCAGAGGTGGTAGTTGAAGCCATAGGAGTGAATGAGTTCTCCAAGGGAGTGGGTGTAGATGGAGAATAGAAGAGGATCCAGAAATGAGAACTGAACCTTGAGGGACATCCACAGTTAGGGATTGGGAAGCAAAGGAGTAGCCCACAGAGACTGAGAATGAGTGGCCAAAGGAGAACCAGGAGAGGACAGTGTCAGTAAAGCCGAGTTGGATGGTGTTTCCAGCAAAAGGGGGTGGTTGACAGTGTCAAAGGCAGCTGAGAGGTCAAGGAGGATTAGGATGGAGTAGAGGCCATTGGATTTGACAAGAAAGGATGGCTTCTGTGAAGTGAATGGGAACAGAAGCCAAATTGGAGGGGGTCAAGGAGAGAATTGGAGGAGAGGAATTTGCAACAGTGAGTATAGACAACTAGCTCAAGGTGTTTGGAGAGGAAAGGTAGGGGGGAGATTGGGTGATAACTGGAGGGAGTCATGTGGTCAAGGGAGGGTTTTTTTAGGATAGGGGAGATATGGTCACGATTGAAAGCAGTGCAGAAAAAGCCATTGTAGAGGGAACAGTTGAAGATGGCAGTTATGGAGAGAAAAAGGGAGGGGACAAGTGTTTTGATAAGGTACAAAGGAATGGGGTCCGATGCTCAGGTGGCTCAGTCTAGACAGAGCCTCAACTTCAGCTCCATTTCCAGCTCCAGCTCTAGCTCCAGCTCTGCCCCAGCTCCAGCCCCAGTTCCAACCTCAACCTCAGTCTCAGCACGAGCCCCACCTTCATTCATTCATTCAATAGCATTTATTGAGCGCTTACTATGTGCAGAGCACTGTACTAAGCACTTGGAATGAACAAGTCGGCAACAGATAGAGACAGTCCCTGCCGTTTGACGGGCTTACAGTCTAATCGGGGGAGACAGACAGACACCCAGACCCAGCTCCAGCCTGAGCCCCAGGGCCAGCCTCAACACCAGCCTCAGCCCCAGCTCCAGCCTAGCCCCAGCCTCAGCTCGGCTCCATTTCCAGCTTCAGCTCTAGCTCCAGCTCTAGGCCAGCTCCAGCCCCAGCCCCAGGCCCAGCCCCAGGCCCAGCCCCAGCCCCAGCCCCAGCCCCAGCTACAACTCCAGCCTCAGCTTCAGCCTCAGCCCTATATCCAGGGTCATTCCTAGCTCCAGCTCCATCCCCAGCCCAGCACCAGCCTCAGTCCCAGCTTGACCTAAGTCTGGGAATTGGGCTACTCCTGGACCTCATGCTGAGGTTGGGCTGAGGCTTCAGCTGGGGTTGATGCTGATGATGCGGTGCTGAGGCTGGGGCTGTCCTTGGGGCTAGGGCTCAAGATGGAGCTGGGGCTGGGGTGAAGCTGAGGTTGGAGAAGAAACTTAGGCTGGGTATGGGAATGGGGCTAATCTGAGACTGGACCTGGGGCTGGGGCTAAGGTTTGAGTAGGAGCTGGAGCTGAGGGTGGGCCTGGGGCTGGGGATGGGCTGAGGGAGTGGCCGGAGCTAGAGCTTGGGATGGGGCTGGAGCTGGTCCAAGGGGTTGGGCTGGAACTGGAGCTGGGACTGAAACAGTCTGGAACAGGAGCTGAGGCTGAGACTGGAGCTGCAGCTGGGGCTGTGGCTGGGGCTGAGCTAAAGCTGACAATGGGGCTAGGGCTGTAGATGGGCCTGGGGCTTCACTTAGGGTTGGGGCTGAGGCTGTATCTGGGCCTGAGCTGGGGCTAGAGCTGAAGCTGGAGCTGGGGTTGGAACTGGGGCTGGGGTTGAGGCTGAGTTTGGAGCTGGGGCTTGGGCTTGGGCTGGGTCTGGGGCTGGACCTGGGATTGGGGCTGGGGCTATATCTGAGGCTGGAGCTGGGGCTGGGGCTGGGGCTGGGGCTGAGGCTGAGTTTGGAGCTGGGGCTTGGGCTTGGGCTTGGACTGGGTCTGGGGCTGGACCTGGGATTGGGGTTGGGGCTGAACCTGGGATTGGGGTTGGGGCTAGATATGAGGCTGGAGCTGGGGCTGGGATTGGGGCTGGACCTGGACCTGGGATTGGGGTTGGGGCTAGATCTCAGGCTGGAGCTGGGGCTGGGACTGGGGCTGGGGCTGAGGCTGAGTTTGGAGCTGGGGCTTGGGCTTGGGCTGGGGCTGGACCTGAGACTAGAACTGAGCTGCTACTGGGGCTGGGGCTGAGCTGAGGCTGGAGATGGGACTGGGGCTTCAGCTAGGGCTGAGCCTGGAGCTGGAGTTGGGGATGGGGCTGGAGCAGAAGCTGGGGCTTGAGGAGGGGCTATGTCTAGGGTTGGGGTTGGGTCTGAGGCAGGAGTTGAGCTGAGGTTGAGGCTGTGGCTGAGGCTGGGACTGAGGCTGGAGTAGAGGCTGGGGCTGGAGCTGAAACTGGAGCTGGAACTGAGGCTGGGGCTGGGCCTAGAGCTGGGGCTGGAGCTGAGACTGGGCATGGAGCTGAGGGTGAGGCTGGGGATTGGGGCTGGGGCTGAAGCTGGGGTTTGAGGCTGGGGCTGGGGCTGGGGCTGGAGGTGAGACTGAAACTGGAGTGGGGCTGCGTCCCCATCATTCTGAGCACCAGCTGTCTCCAGCTGGAATAATAGTAATAATAATTATGGTACTTGTTAAGCACTAGGTGCCAAGCACTGTTCTAGGCACTGATTAACCAAGTTAATCAGATTGGACACTGTCCCTGTCCCACATGGGGCTCACACTCTCTCCCCAGCTTTTCTGTCCCCAGCCCTTCTCACCCAGCACACACGGCCCTGGCTCTGACCCACTTGGCCCAGCACACACGGGCCTGACCCTCTCTCGTCAACATTCCCAGCCCCGGTCCTCTCTAGCTGGCACCCTTGGCCCTGGCCCTGGCCCTCTCAGTCCAGCACCCTCGGGTCGGGCCTGGACCTCTCTCCCCAGCATTACCGGAACCAGCACCCCTGGCCCAGGACCCAGTCCTCTCAGCCCAGCACCCTGGATCCTGACCTTCTCTGCCCAGAATTCCCAGCCCTGGCCCTCTCCACCCAGCATCCCTGGCCCTGATCCCAGCCCACTTGGCCAAGCACTCCCAAGCCTGGCCCTTTGTCTCCAGCATTTCAGGCCCTGGCCCTTTCTGCCTGGCACCTTGGCTCTGGCCTCTGCTCTCTTGGCAGAGCACCCATGGGCAAGGCCCTCTCTTCCCAGCATTCTGGGCCTGACCCTTTCTACTTGGCCCCTGACCTCTCAGAAGAGCACCCTCAGGCCTGGCCCTCTCTCTTCAGTATTCCTGGACCCAGCCCCCTCCTCTTGGCAACACTGGCCCTGGCCCCAGCCCTCTAAGCCCAGCCCCCCTGGGAGTGTCATTCTCTTCCCAGCATTCCTAGCCCTGAATCCCTCCAACTGGCACCCCTGTGCCTGGCCCCGGAACTCTTGGCCCAGTACCCCCTGACCTGGCTCTGTTTCCCCAGTATTGCCAGTCCAGGTCACCTCTGTCTGGCTCCCCTGGCCCTGGCCCTGACCCTCTTGACCACACATCCCCTGGCCTGGCCTTCTCTTCCCAGTATTTCTGGCCGAGGACCTCTTCATCCGGCACCCCTGGCCCTGGCCCCGGCCCTCTCAGCCCAGCACCCCCTGCCATGGCCCTCTCTTCCCAACATTCTCAGCCCAGGCCTTCTCTACCCAGCACCCCTGGCCCAGGTCCCGACATTCTTGGCCTTGCATCCCTGGAAGTGGCCTTTTCTCCCCAGTATTCCTGGGCAAGGGCCTCTTCATCTGGCACCCCTGGCCTGGCTGCAGCCTGCTTGTCCCAGAACCCCCTACCCTGGCTCTCTCTTCCTAGCATTCCCAAACCAGGCTATCTCCACCCAGAACCCCGAGCCCTGCCCCCCAGCCCTCTTGGCAGAGCATCTTAGGGTCTGGCCCTCTCTTCTCAGCAATCCCAGGCCCAGCCCCCTCCACAAAGCACTTCTGGCCCTAACCCCGGCACATTTGGTCCAGCACCCCCAGCCCTGACCCTTGTTCCCCAGCATTCCCAGCCCTGGCCCTCTCCACCCACCACTCCTGCCCCTGGCCCCTGCTCCCTCAGCCCAGCACCCCAGAGCCTAGCCACACTCTGGCCACATTCTGGGCCCTGGCCCTGGCCCTCAATACCCGGGTCCCCTGGCCTTGGCCCCCAGCACTCTCAACTAAGCACTACTAGCCCTGGCCCTCTCTCTCAAGCATTCTCTGCTCCAGCCCTCTCCACCCATCACCCTGGCCCAGCACCCCTAAGCCTGGCTCTCTGTCCCCAGCATTCCGGGGCCTGGCCCTCTTCACTCAGGACCCCTGGACCCACCCTCAGCCCTCTCAGCCCAATGTGGTCTAGTGGATAAAGCATGGGCCTAGGAGTCAGAAGGACCTGGGTTCTAATCCCAGCTCTGCCACTTGTCTCCTGCGTGACCTTGAGCAAGTTACTTAACTTCTCAGTACCTACCTCAGCTGTAAAATGGGGATTATGAATGTGAGCCCCATGTGGGACATGGACCGTGTCCAACCCTATTTTCTTGTATCCACCCCAGTGCTTAGTACAGTGCCAGGCACATAGTAAGCACCTAACAAATGCCACTATTATTAGTATTATTTTATTATTAACCCCAGCACTGGCCCTCTTTCCCCCACATTCCTGGCCCCAGACCTTTTAACCTTGCACCCTGGCCCTGGTCCCTAACCCTGGCTCACTCTCCCCAGCATTCCAGGCTCAGGCCCACTCCACTCCCCTGGCCCTGGCCCTGACCCTGACCCCCACTCTCTAGGCCCAGCACTACCTGCCCTGGACTTCTCTCCCCAACATTCTTGGCCCTGGCCCTCTCCACATGGAACCCCCAGTCCTGGCTCCGGACCTGTAGGCCCAGCATGCACTTTGCTGGCCCTCTCTCCTCAGCATTCTCATCACCGGCCCTCTCTCCCCAGCATTCACAACTACGACTTTCTCCAACTGGCACATCTGGCCCTGGTCCTGGCCCTCTCTCCCCAGCATTCTCAGAACTGGTCCTCTCCACCTGGCACCCCTGTTCCTGGACCCTGCCTTCATGGCCCAACACCCCCAGATCAGGCCTTCTCTCCCTACCATCCCCAGCCTTGGCCCTCTCCAGCCAGCACCCAGAATTTCTGGGCCTGGTCCTCACTTCCGAGCATTCCCAGATCCAGTCCCTCCACCTGAGACCTCTGACCTCGGGCCTCTCAGCTCAGCAAGCCTAGACTTGGCCCTCTCTTCTCAGCATTACCAGCCATGATCCTCTCCACCCAGCACCCCTAACTCTGGCCCCAACCCTCTCCATCTGGCACTCCCAGCCCTGACTTGATTCTCTCAGTCCAGCACCCACTGCCCAGACCCTCTCTCTCCACCATTCCCAGCCCCAGCCCTCTCCACCCTGCACTTCTGACCTTCGTCCTGGCCCTCACAACCTAGCATCTCCAGGTCTCCCCTCTCTCCCCAGTATTCCCAGCCCTGGCCCTCTCCCTAACCCTCTCGGTCCAGCACCTGGGCCTGGCCCTCTTTCCTCAGCATTCCCGGTCCCGCTCCTCTCCACCGGTCACCCCTAGCCCTGTGCCTAGTCCTTTCAATCTGCTACCCCTACCACTTACCCCAGCCCTCTAGGCCCAGCACCCCTGCCCTAGACCCCTATCCCCAGCATACCCAGACCTAGGCCTCTCCACCAGGCACCCCTGGGTCTAGGCCTCTCTCTCCAGCCTTCCCAGCCACGGCCCCCTCCACCCAATATCCTTGGCCTTGGACCTGTCCCTCTTGGCCCAGTATCCCCAGCCTTGACTCTAGTCTTCTCCAACTGGAAAATCTGACCATGGCCCTGGCTCTCTCAGCCCAGCAACTCGGGCCATGGCCTTCTCCACCCAACACCCCTGGCCCTGACCCCGACCCACTTGTCCCAATATCTCCAGCCCTGACTCTCTCCACCTGGCACCTCTGGCCCTCGCTCTGGCCCTCATGGCCCCAGAACCCCAGGCCTGACCCTGTTTCTCCAGCATTCCCAACCCCAGCCCTCTCGATCCAGCACCTCCTGCCCCAGCCTTCTCATTCATTCATTCAATCATATTTATTGAGTGCTTAGTGTGTGCAGAGGACTGTACTAAGTGCTTGGAAAGTACAATTTGGCAACAGATAGAGAGAATCCCTACCCAGCACGGGCTCACAGTCTAGAAGGGGGAGACAGACGACAAAACAAAACAAGTACACAGGCATCACTACCATCAAAATAAATAGAACCATAGATAAATGCACATCATTAATAAAATAAATAGAACAATAAATATGTACAAATATATACAAGTGCTATGGGGAGGGGAAGGGGGTAGAGCAGAGGAAGGGAGTGGGGCAGTGGGGAGGGGAAGAGGAGCAGAGGGAAAGGGAGGGCTCAGTCTGAGAAGACCTCCTGGAGGTGAGCTCTCAGTAGGGTTTTGAAGAGGGGAGGAGAGGCAACCCTGGCCCTGGCCCTTGCCCAGGTCCTTCCATCCTAGCACCCACTGACCTAGCCCTCTCTTTCCAGCATTCTAATCCCGGTTCCGCCACTTATCAGCTGTGTGACCTTGGGCAAGTTACTTAACTTCTCTGTGCCTCTCTTACCTCATCTATAAAATGGGGATTAAGTCTGTAAGCCCCAAGTGGGACAACCTGATTACCTTGTATCTACCCTGGCACTTAAAACAGTGTTTGGCACATAGTAAGCACTTAACAAATACCATCATTATTATTATTATTACTATTCCCAACCCTGGCCCTCTCCACCTAGCCCTTTCCATCCAGCATGCCTGAGCCTGGCCCTCTGACTCCAGCATTCAAGGCCCTATCCCACTCCACCCAACACCCCTGTCCCTGGCCCTAGCCCTCTTGGCTTGGGTCAGGCCCTCTGATCCCAGCATTTGAGGTCCCAGCCCACTCTATCCTGCATCACTGGACCTGACTCCAGCCCTCTCCACCAGGCACCCCTGATCCTGGTCGGGCCCTCTCTCCCCAGCATTCCAGGCCATGGATATCTCCACTTGGCATTCTTGACCCTGGCCCCGGCCTTTCCCTCTCTTCCCAGGATTCCCGGCCTCAGCCCTCTTGACCAGGCACACCTGGCCCTGGTCCTGGTCCTCTAGGACCAGTACCATAAGGTCTGGGCCTCTCTTTCCAGCATTCCTGGCTTTGGCCCTCTCCACCTGGCACCCCGGCCCTGGACCTGGACCTGGACCTCACAATCCCAGATCCCCAGCCCTGGCCCTCACTCTACAACATTCCTGGTCCCGGCTCTTTCCTTCCAGCATCCCTAGCCCTGGCCATCTTGGCCCGGCACCCCTAGCTTTGGTCCTCTCTCCCCAGAATTCATGGCCCCGGGCCTCTTCAACCACCATCTCTCCCTGGCTCCGGCCTCCTCAGCCCAGCAGCCTCAGCCCTAGCCCTCTCCACTGGGCAATTTGGGCCCTGGCCCTGGTCATCATGGACCAGCAACCCATCCCTGACCTTCTCTCCCCAGCAGCCAAAGCCCCGGCCCTCTTCACTGGGCACCCCTGGTCCTGGCACTAGTCCTCTCTACCTAGTAACCCCAGCCCTGGACCTCTTTCCCCAGCATTCCTGGTCCCAACCCTCTTCAACCAGCACCCCTAGCACTTGCCCCAGTTCTCTTGGCCCAACTCCCCTGGTTCTGGCCCTCTGCACCCAACATGCTTGCCACTGGCCCCAGCCCTCTTGGCCCCCCAGGCCTGTCCCTCTCTTCTCAGCATTCCCAGCATTGGCTCTCTTCACCTATGACCACTGGCCCTCATCCTGACCCTCTTGGCCCAGCACCTACAGCTCTGGCAATAGCTCTGGCAATAGCTCTGGCAATAGAGAAGCAGTGTGGCTTAGTGGAAAGAGCACAGGCTTGGGAATCAGAGGTCGTGGGTTCTAATCCCGACTCTGCCACTTCTCAGCTGTGTGACTTTGGGCAAGTCACTTAACTTCTCTGTGCCTCAGTTATCTCATCTGTAAAATGTAGGAGAAGCAGGGTGGCTCAGTGGAAAGAACACGGGCTTTGGAGTCAGAGGTCATGTGTTCGAATCCAGGCTCTGCCACTTGTCAGCTGTGTGACTGTGGGCAAGTCACTTCACTTCTCTGTGCCTGTTATCTCATCTGTAAAATGAGGATGAAGACTGTGAGCCCCACGTGGGACAACCTGATTCCCCTGTGTCTACCCCAGCGCTTAGAACAGTGCTCTGCACATAGTAAGCGCTTAACAAATACCAACATTAAAATGGGGATCAAGACTGTGAGCCCCAAGTGGGACAACCTGATAACCTTGTATCTATCCCAGCGCTTAGAACAATGCTTGGCACATAATATGCACTTAACAAATACCATCGTTATTATTATTATTACCTCCCTAGCATTTCTGGCCCTGGACCTCTTCAACTGGGAATTCTGTTATATTGTATTCTCCCAAGTGCTCTACATACAGTAAGTGCTCAATAGATATGATCGATCATTTGATTCCAATGGCTACTATGGCCAAGCTGCCACCTCCAGGGCGGTCAGCCCCTCGAGCAGCAGGGCACTGTCAGAGGGCTTTCCCACCCACAGAAACGGGACCACAGAGGACAGAACTTAATCTGCCCAGCGGAGAACCCGGCTCAGCTAGATGTGGAGGAGAAAGCTGGGGAATAAAGGAAAACCTTTCATCTGATGCTGTCTGACTTCCGGAGGGAAGGCATGTGATCTGAATCAGATTTCCCTCCCCTTGCCCCTCAGCTGTGTGTACTGATTGCCCTGTACACCCATGGCTCTCCTATGTACCCACAGCTGATCTGTTTGTCTGCAGCTGTCCTGTCATTAGTGAATGGCCAAGTCCATTGGAACTTGCCTTTGGGAGCACCTTGAAGCAGTTACACTCTCCCAAGTGCTTAGCACAGTGCCTAACACTCAGTAGGTGTTAAGTAAATGCCACTGATGATGATGGTGGAATTGTGGGAACGAACACAGACAAAGAAGGTAGATTTCTGCCCATAATCCCCCACCATACCTTCCCATCCCTCATCCCTCCCTCCTTCAGGACACCTCTCGGCGTGGCTGTGTGAGGTCAGTTGTTTCGGAGGGGTGTCCTGCCCCGCCTTCTGGTTTTGGCCAGACACCCTGTGGCCTGGGGAGTGGCTGTTCCCACTGGGGAGTAGCCATTCCCTCTGGGATTTCCCCAGTGTTGCAGCCAGACTGTCAGGAGGCTGTGGCAAATCTTACACATTTTCTCCAGACCAGGGGCTCACTCGGGCAGTTTTTGAGCCATAATTGAACAGTCCCCCATGTCAGGGCCCTTGTTATTTTGGCCAGGGATTCTGTCCACCATGCTTCGTCTGGGAGCATGGCATAGGGGATAGAACATGGGCCTGGGAGTCAGAAGGTCGTGGCTTCTAATCCTGGCTCCACCACTTGTCTGCTGTGTGACCTTGGGCGAATCACTTCACTTCTCTGTGCTTCAGCTACCTCATCTGTAAAATGGGGATCAAGACTGTGAGAAGCAGCATGGCTCAGTGGAAAGAGCACGGGCTTTGGAGTCAGAGGTCATGGGTTCGAATCCCGGCTCGGCCACTTGTCAGCTGTGTGACTTTGGGCAAGTCACTTAACTTCTCGGTGCCTCAGTTACCTCATCTGTAAAATGGGGATTAAGACTGTGAGCCCCACGTGGGACAACCTGATTCCCCTGTGTCTACCCCAGTGCTTAGAACAGTGCTTGGCACATAGTAAGTGCTTAACAAATACCAAGATTATTATGTGGGACAGGGACTGTGTTCGACCCGATTTGCTTGTATCCACCCCAGTGCTTAGTACATTGGTTGGCACATAATAAGCACTTAACAAATACTATCGTTATTATATTATTAAATCCCCTTCCCAGGCACTGAGAGAAGAGTGTGCTGAGGGCGAGGAGTGGATTTGAGGCAAGCAGATGGGGCAGGCCAGGATCCCTTGTGCCTAGAGTTTGAGGGCTTCCAAATGCATGAATCTAGCCTGCCATGCCCTAGAATCTGCCTGCTGAAACACGCTGGCCCCCATCCTACAAGGCACCGGGCAGCCTGTCCTCTGCCACAGACCTCCAAGTGCTTCCAGAGTTTTAAGACGGAGTAAGAGCAGGTTCTTCACAGTTCTTAGGGCGTTGGGGAGAATGTAAGGAGGGTGGGAGCAGCACAAAAACTAGAATAAAGAAATAGTTGGAAGGCAAATTCTCCACCACTGTTGCAATCAGTCTGATTGGAGTCTGATTGGAGTGCTTGGCAATAGCAGAACTAGGCCACCCCTGTCTACCTGCCTGTCTGTCAGTTTTGTCTGCCTGTGTTCCTGGTGCTCAGAAGGGTCCACATAAGTGGTTTCCAGCCAGAGAAGAAGGCGGAGGAAGAAGAGAAGGGAACCCAACACACACACACGCACACGCACACATGGTTGTAATCATTCGTTTATGCATTCAATTCATATTTATTGAGCACTTACTGTGTGCAAAGCACTGTACTGAGCGCTTGGTGCACACACACGTGTATTTATTTGACCTTGTCACTTATGCCATTTTAATGTTTTATCATCTCATTTCTCCCAGTGTGTCTGTCTCACGAGCTCTCCCCCAAGTTTATTCATAGACTGTGAGCCCCTTGAGGGTCCATGTCAAATTCCTATTTGTATACTCTTTCCCAAGGCTTAAGGCAGTGCTTTGCACACAGTAAGCACTTAATATATTACTACTATTTCTACTACAGATGCAAGCACTCACAAGCAAGCACACATGTACCCATGCATAAGCTCTTTGTAGGCAGGGAACAGTTCTACCAAGTCTGTTATATTGTAATAATAATAATAATGGTATTTCCCAAGCACTTAGTACAGTGCTCTGCACACATTAAGCTCTCAATAAATACACTTGATTGATTGCTATCCACACATCAATCAGTGGTATTTATTGAGCATCTACTATGTGTATGGCACTGTACTAAACACTTAGGAGAGTACAATACAGCAGAATTAGCAGACACATTCCCTGCCCATAATGAGCTTACAGTCTAGAGGGGGAGACAGACATTAATATGATTAATATGCTAATATTTAATTAATATTAAAAGAGCAATTTATAGTATACTAGTTGAAAATATGTACATAAGTGATGTGGAGTTGAGGGTGGGGTGAATATCAAATGTCCAAAGGTCACAGATCCAAATGCCTAGATGACACAGAAGGGAGAGCAAGCCAGACAAAAGAGAGCTTAATCAGGGAAGGGCTCTTGGAGGAGATGTGACCTTAAGGCTTTGAAGGTGGAGAGAATGGAGGTCTGGCGTATATAGAGGGGGAGGGAGTTCCAGGCAAGGGGGAGGATGTGGGAAAGGGATCAGTGGTGAGAGATATGAGATCAGGACACAGTGAGTAAGCTGGCACTAGAGGAGTGAAGTGTGTGGGCTGGACAGTAGTAAGGAGATCAGTGAGGTGAGGTAGGATGGGGTAAGATGAATGAGTGCATTAAAACCAATGGTAAGAAGTTTCTGTTTGATGAGGAGATGGATGGGCAACCACTGGAGGTTCTTAGGAGTGGGGTGACATGAACTGAATGTTTTTATTTATAAATGATCCATACAGTGTAGTGAAATATGGACTGGAGTAGGGACAGAATGGACTGGAGTAGGGACAGACAGGTGGCCAGGAGGTCAGTGAGAAGACAGATACAATAGTTAAGGTGGGATAGGATGACTGCTTGGATCTGCATGGTAGCAGTTTGGAAGGAGAGGAAACGGTGGATTTTAGCAATGTTGTGACGGTAGAATAGACAGGATTTGGTGACAGATCAAATATGTGGGAGGAATGAGAGAGATGAGTCGAGGACAATACCAAAGTTATGGGCTGGTGAAATAGGGAGGAAAGTGGTATTGTCTACACTGATGGGAAAGAAGAGAGAGGAGGACTGGGTTTGGGTGGAAATATTAGCAGTTAGTTCAGTTTGGGACATGTTTAATTTGATGTATCGGCAGGACATCCAGGTAGAGATGTCCTGAAGGCAAGAGGAGATGTGAGATTTCAGGGAAGGCGAGAGGTGAGGGCTGAAGGTGTAGATTTGGGACTCATCTGCATAGAGATGGTAATTGAAGCCACAGGAGTGAATGAATTCTCCAAGGGAGTAGGTGTAGATGGAAAATAGAAGGGGAACTAGAACTGAGCCTTGAGGGACCCCTACTGTTGAAGGGTGGGAGGCAGAGGAGGAGGTAACAAGAGAGACTGAGAAGGAGGGGTCAGAGAGATAGGAGGAGAACCAAGAGAGGACACTGTCAGTGAATCCAAGGTTTGATAAAGTTTCATGGAGAAGGGGGTGGTGTACAGTGTCAAAGGCAGCTGAGAGGTCTAGGAGGATTAGGATAGAGTAGAAGCCATCAAATTTGGCCAGAAAGTCATTGTTTACATTAAGAGGGATGTTTCTGTGGAGTGAAGAGGGCAGAAGCCAGATTGAAGGGGATCCAGTAGAAAATTGGAAGAGAGGAATTGGAGACTGCAGGTATAAACAACTCTCTCAAGAAGTTTGGAGAGAAATGGTAGGACGGAGAGGGGGTGATAACGAGGGAGCCGTGGGGTCAAGGGAGAGTGTTTTTTTTAGGATAGGGGAGTACATAAGCTAACAGGCTGATACCATAGCTCCTGTCAGAGGCAAGAGGGCTGGGACCCCGAGCAGGCAGCAGTGGATCTCCTGCCACCACTCGGGCAGCTGATAGATCAAAGCAGACTCCGTGGGCGATGGTTGCAGACAGGTCTCAGCCGAGTGTTTATTCACGTTCAGGTATCCTTGGAGGCTCCCAATCCAGGACCCTAGTCACACTCTCGGGTTCGTAAGGGAGAAAACTCTTTCAGGAGCCCAGGTTTTTGGTGTGACTCCAGAAGGTCCATTTCAAGAATTAAGGGCTGGTTCCATTCCAATTTAATGAAGCCTGAAGAATCACCAAACATGAATGCTTCATATCGAGAAATGTTGCTTCTCCATGGCTGTTTACCCAGAGGAAGACATGGAGGAGATGGGAGTTAATACTCGCAGATTAAATAACTCACTGGCTGATTCTGATAGGTTTGCCCTATTTTTTCTTTTAATGAAGCCAAGATTTTGTACTTAACACCTTGCTAACGATGGCTTAATCCTGCTAGGTTAAGCCTGAGGAATATATTAAGCCAGACCGATTTCCCAGGACATAATTCTTAGGCAGCTGCTTGAGGAAACAATGGAATGCAGTATTGGAGGAGAAGTGGAGAGTTCAGAGGAGTCTGGAAGATTTCTGGATTGCAGGGAGGGGACCCTTTTCAGGGAGGGAATGGTTAGAGAGCACCAGGAGGCTCAGAAAAGGAGGAGGAAAGAGGAGCCACCACAAGTGTAAGCGTGGATTCAAATTGCGGTGCTCAGGATTTAAGGTTAGTTATTGGGACAAATGTGTGAGGGTTCTTTCCCTGAAGGCTTTTAAAGATACAGTCCCGTGCTTCTGAAATTACATAGAGACCGGGGGACATCCTGGAAAACCTCAAAGCCCCTCCCTCAGACCCACTTCTGTAATTCTGCAATCACCCCTCCAGTTAGTTCTGGGAAAATATCACCTACACCAGCCCAGAGAGGAGAAAGCTCTGCCAGGGTCTATTTCCCCTTCAAATTCCCGAGTCAACAGCTGAGTCCACAGAGAGACCATCAAACATCTTTCTGTAAAGAAGCAAAACCCTAGGTCTTCGTCTTTGGCAGGAACTCTGATTCTGGATTTCAGTGTAAACAAACAGGGGATTGGCAACTGTGGAATTGGTCACAGTTTAGATGGATCATCTTTCCTCCACCTGACTGGGTTGTCCAGGTGATCTCAGCTCTATGCATGATGGGAGATTTGGGGCTGGGCAAGATGGTAGTGGAGGGAGGAGAGAAAGGTGCTAGCTGGGGATTAAGGGGAGTCAGGACAGGGGAGCCAGAGACAGGGATGCAGCCTGGGAAAGGGGACCCGGGAAATGGGGAGGCAGTAGGCAGTTGTGAAAATGCTCCAGCCCCCAAACTAAAGTCTTGATTCCTGAACATTGACTCCAACCAAACCAAAGAGATCCTGTTTTGTTGCATTTATTTTAACCCTAAAGGCAGCAGCATTGTCATCTGCTTGGAAATTCAATCAATCAATAGATAACATTTATTGAATGTCTACTGTGTGCAGAGCTCTGTACTACATGTTCTGTACTACATAGACTTCAAAGACACAATCCCTGCCCTCAAGGACCTTACAGCCAAAGGGGAAGACAGACATAAAGTATTTTACAGATAGAGTCGAAAAGAGAAATGCATCTGCAGATTAAGTGCTTGACTAAGAAGATGTATAAATCCATAGGTTCATCAGTTCTTTGGATAGGTGCAAGGGCAAACACTCGTAATGTGTCTGTTAGCAGTCCCTTCTCCTCCTTTTTTATTTTTGGCCTGTGAGTGCCCCCAAGGAATTGGGACAATATCTAATTCTCAACTGTACATTCTTTATTAGTGCTTAGTACAGTGCTGTGCACACAATAGGTACTTAATATATAAAACTACTACTATTGGTAATTGGGCATTAATACACTGGGGACAAGGAAAATAAATCAGGGAAGGCGTCCTGGAGGAGATGTGATTTCACAAGGGCTTTGGGAGTGAGAAGAACTGCAGCCTGCTAGTGGGAGGAAGTTCCAGGTTGAAGGAAGGGCATAAGCAAAGGGTCAGAGGCAGGAAATGTGAAAATGAGGCTTTGTGACTAAGGACAGCGAGTGTGAGCTGGAGAGTAGTGAGAGAAGAGAGTGGATAAGTAAGATGGGATGCCTTGAAACCAATGGGTGGCAGTATCTACTTAAAACAGAAAGGAATTGATAACAATTGGAAGTTTTCAAGACAGGGAATACCTGCATTCTCTGACGTTTTAGAAAAAATGACCCAGGCACCAGAAGAAAGTATGGACTGGAGAGGGGAGAGATGGGAGCCAGGGAGATCAGTGAGGAGGCTGATGCAATAGTCAAACCAGGTTAAGACAAGTGTCTGGATATGTGTAGCAGCCATTTGGATGAAGAGGAAGAGGCAAAATATTGTGTAGGAACAACTGATAGGATTTAGTGACCAACTGGATATGACTTGAAAGAGAGGAGGGTGTCAATGATTATGCTAATACTGTAGGGTCAGAGACCAGAAGCAGTGTAGTGTTATCATATGTTATGGAAAAGATAAGTGGAGGAGAGGATGTGGGAGGGAAGATGAGGAGTCAGATTGAGACATTTTGAGCTTAGGTGATATGGGACATCCAAATGGAGATGTCCTGGAGACAAGAGAAAATGCAAAATTGCAGGGGAGGTGAGAGATTGGTGCTAGCGAGGCAGATTTGGGAGTCGTACATGAAGAGGTAGTATCTGAAGCCATGACAGCAGGTGAGCTCCTCGAGGGAGTGAGGGTAAAGTGAGAAAAGAAAGGAACTTGGAACAGAACCTGGTGGGACACCACAGGTGAAAGGCAAGGAAGGAGAGCCAGTGAAAGAGACATGGTTAGACATGGTAAGGTGTGGTTAGAAAGGAAAGAGGAAAACTAAGAGAAAAGTGGGTTGGTAAAAAGCAATGTTGAATTCTAGGAGAAGGGGCACAGTGTTATAGGCAGCTTATAATTCTCAGAAGGATTGGGTTAGAATAGAGTCCATTGGATGAAGAGATCATTGGGGCCCTGGAAGAGAGTGGTCTCAGTGGAAGAAAGGGAGAAGAAACTGGTTGGTAGAGGGATATTAAGGGTGCTCTAGCATCCACCCTTCCTGCTCCATCCAAACTGCTATTATGCTGATCCAAGCACAGATCATATCCCACTTTAACTGCATCGACCTCTTTGCTGACCTCCCTATTTCCTGTCTGTTCCCTCTCCAGTCCATACTTCACTCTGCTGCCCAAATCATTTTCTTTAAAGAGCATTCAGCCTACATCTCCCTACTCCTCAAAACCCTCCAATGGTTGTCCATCCAGCTCTGCATACAACAGAAACTCCTTACCATTGGCTTTAAGGCACTCAGTCAATTCTCTCCCTCCTATTTCACCTCACTGATCTACTACAATCCAGTCCACACACCCTTCTCCCTGTACCTTGATATTGCCTATCTCTCTACCAATGCCTTGCCTACGTCCTCCCTCAAGTCTGAAACTCCCTTCTCCTTCATATCTGACAGACCCCCAATTTATCCACCTTATTTATAGCAGTAATAATAATTATAGTATTTATTAAGCACTTACTATGTATCAAGCACTTTTCTAATTGCTGGAGTAAATGAAAAATAATCAGATGGGACACAGTCTCTGTCCCACGTGGGGCTCACAGTCTAAATTGGAGGGAGAGGGAATTAATCCCCATTTTACCGATGCTGTAACTGAATCACAGAGAAGTTAAGTGACTTGCCCAAGGCTATAGAGCAGGCAAGTGGCAGAGCTGCACACAGTAACTGCTCAATAAGTACAACTGAATGAATGAATGAAGTCCTCTGACTTCCAGGTCTGTGCTTTTTCCACTAGGCAACACTGCTTCCACCTTCAAAGCTCTCCTAAAATCACATCTCCTCCAAGAGGCCTTCCCTGACTAAGTCCTATCCCTCTATTCATTCTTTTATTTTTTCAATCGTATTTATTGCTTACTGTGTGCAGAGCACTGTACTAAGCACTTGGAAAATACACTTCGGCAACAGAGACAATCCCTACCCAATAATGGGCTCACAGTCCAGAAGGGGGGAGACAGACAACAAAACAAGACAAGTAGACAGGCATCAATAGCATCAATATAAATAGAATTATAGCTATATACACATCATTAATAAAATAAATAGAATAATAAATATGTACATATATACACAAGTGTGGGGAGCAGGGAGGGGGACAGAGCAGAGGGAGGGAGTAGAGATGATGGGGAGGGGAGGAGGAGCAAAGGAAAAGGGGGGCTCAGTCTGGGAAAGTCCCCCTGGAGAAGGTGAGCTTTCAGTAGGGCTTTGAAGGGGCAAGTGTGCTAGTTTGGGAGATGTGAGGAGGAAAGGCATTCCAGGCCAGAGGTAGGATGTGGGCCCGGGGTTGACAGCAGAACAGGCAAGAACGAGGCACAGTGAGGAGGTTAGCAGCAGAGGAGCAGAGTGTGCATCCAGGGCTGTAGAAGGCAAGAAGGGAGGTGAGGTAAGAAGGGGCAAGGTGATGGAGAGCTTTGAAGCCATTAGTGAGGAGTTTTTGCTTGATACGCAGGTTGATAGGCAACCACTGGAGATTTTTGAGGAAGACGGTGACATGCCCACAGCAGAAAGAAAGATAATCTGGGCAGCAGAGTGAAGTATAGACTGAAGTGGGGAGAGACAGGAGGTTGGGAGATCAGAAAGGATGCTGATGCAGTAATCCGGTCGGGATCCAGCCTTGCCTCTGTATCGCCTATGCCCTTGGATCTGTACCCCTAAGCACTTGCTAGTCACCCTATTCTCAACCCCAGAGCACTTATATACATATCCTTACACTCTATTTCCCCTTTCTGTAATATATTTTGGTGTGTCTATCCACCCTTGCCTCTGTATCACCTATGCCCTCGGATCTGTACCCCTAAGCACTTGCTAGTCACCCTATTCTCAACCCCAGAGCACTTATATACATATCCTTACACTCTATTTCCCCTTTCTGTAATATATTTTGGTGTGTCTCCGCATCTAGACTGTAAGCTGTTGCTGAAAACTGCCTCCCATCAGCAATTTATTCAATCATATTTATTCAACACTTACTGTGTGCAAAGCACTGTATTCATTCATTCAATAGTATTTATTGAGCGCTTACTATGTGCAGAGCACTGTACTAAGCGCTTGGGATGAACAAGTCAGCAACAGATAGAGACAGTCCCTGCCGTTTGACGGGCTTACAGTCTAATCGGGGGAGACGGACAGACAAGAACAATGGCACTAAACAGCGTCAAGGGGAAGAACATCTCGTAAAAACAATGGCAACTAAATAGAATCAAGGCGATGTACAATTCATTAACAAAATAAATAGGGTAACGAAAATATATACAGTTGAGCGGACAAGTACAGTGCTGTGGGGATGGGAAGGGAGAGGTGGAGGAGCAGAGGGAAAAGGGGAAAGTGAGGCTTTAGCTGCGGAGAGGTAAAGGGGGGATGGCAGAGGGAGTAGAGGGGGAAGAGGAGCTCAGACTGGGAACGCCTCTTGGAGGAGGTGATTTTTAAGTAAGGTTTTGAAGAGGGAAAGAGAATCAGTTTGGCGGAGGTGAGGAGGGAGGGCGTTCCAGGACCGCGGGAGGAAGTGACCCAGGGGTCGACGGCAGGATAGGCGAGACTGAGGGACGGTGAGGAGGTGGGCGGCAGAGGAGCGGAGCGTGCGGGGTGGGCGGTAGAAAGAGAGAAGGGAGGAGAGGTAGGAAGGGGCAAGGTGATGGAGAGCCTTGAAGCCTAGAGTGAGGAGTTTTTGTTTGGAGCGGAGGTCGATAGGCAACCACTGGAGTTGTTTAAGAAGGGGAGTGACATGCCCAGATCGTTTCTGCAGGAAGATGAGCCGGGCAGCGGAGTGAAGAATAGACCGGAGCGGGGCGAGAGAGGAGGAAGGGAGGTCAGAGAGAAGGCTGACACAGTAGTCTAGCCGGGATATAACGAGAGCCCGTAATAGTAAGGTAGCCGTTTGGGTGGAGAGGAAAGGGCGGATCTTGGCGATATTGTAGAGGTGAAACCGGCAGGTCTTGGTAACGGATAGGATGTGTGGGGTGAACGAGAGGGACGAGTCAAGGATGACACCGAGATTGCGGGCCTGCGGCACGGGAAGGATGGTCGTGCCATCCACGGTGATAGAGAAGTCTGGGAGCGGACCGGGTTTGGGAGGGAAGATGAGGAGCTCAGTCTTGCTCATGTTGAGTTTTAGGTGGCGGGCCGACATCCAGGTGGAGACGTCCCGGAGGCAGGAGGAGATGCGAGCCTGAAGGGAGGGGGAGAGGACGGGGCGGAGATGTAGATCTGCGTGTCATCTGCGTAGAGATGGTAGTCAAAGCCGTGAGAGCGGATGAGTTCACCGAGGGAGTGAGTGTAAATGGAGAACAGAAGAGGGCCAAGAACTGACCCTTGAGGAACTCCAACAGTTAAAGGATGGGAGGGGGAGGAGGCTCCAGCGTAGGAGACCGAGAATGATCGGCCAGAGAGGTAAGAGGAGAACCAGGAGAGGACAGAGTCCATGAAGCCAAGGTGAGATAAGGTATGGAGGAGGAGGGGATGGTCGACAGTGTCAAAGGCAGCAGAGAGGTCAAGGAGGATCAGAATGGAGTAGGAGCCATTGGATTTGGCAAGAAGGAGGTCATGGGTGACCTTAGAGAGAGCAGTCTCGGTAGAGTGGAGGGGACGGAAGCCAGATTGGAGGGGGTCTAGGAGAGAATGGGAGTTAAGGAATTCTAGGCATCGATTGTAGACGACTCGTTCTAGGATTTTGGAAAGGAAGGGTAGTAGGGAGATAGGACGATAACTGGAGGGGGAAGTGGGGTCAAGAGCGGGTTTTTTTAGGATGGGGGAGACATGGGCATGTTTGAAGGCAGAGGGGAAGGAGCCCTTGGAGATTGAGTGGTTTAAAAATAGAAGTTAAGGAAGGGAGGAGGGCAGGGGCGATGGTTTTAAGAAGGTGAGAGGGAATGGGGTCCGAGGCGCAGGTGGAGGGGGTGGCACTTGCGAGGAGGGAGGAGATCTCCTCTGAGGATACTGCAGGGAAGGATGGAAAGTAGGGGAGGGGGTTGGTGGGGGGGAGGGGAGAGGCAGGAGGGGTGACTTTGGGGAGCTCAGACCTGATCGTGTTGATTTTCGTGAGGAAATAGGTGGCCAGACATTGGGGGTGAGAGATGGGGGG
The DNA here is from genome assembly GCF_004115215.2 of Ornithorhynchus anatinus. Classification (NCBI taxonomy): domain Eukaryota; kingdom Metazoa; phylum Chordata; class Mammalia; order Monotremata; family Ornithorhynchidae; genus Ornithorhynchus; species Ornithorhynchus anatinus. The sequence continues at coordinate 47,719,556 of NC_041749.1, forward strand.
AGGGGGAGGAACAGGGGGCCTAAGGAGAGAGTTAAAGGTCCAGAACAATCGGCGGGGGTGACGGGCATGGGTGTTGATGAGGGAGGAGAAGAAGCTTTGCCTGGCGGAGGAGAGGGCAGAGTTAAGGCAGGAAAGGATAAATTTGAAGTGTGTGAGGTCGGCTTGGTGCTTGGACTTTCGCCAGCAGCGCTCAGCAGCTCGAGCATAGGAGCGTAGGAGGCGGACGGAGGAGGTGATCCAGGGCTGTGGGTTAGTGGATTGAGAGCGGCGGAGGGAAAGGGGGGCGAGAGAGTCGAGATGAATAGAGAGGGTGGAGTTGAGAGCGGAGACCCGCTCGTCGAGAGTGGGAAGAGAGGACAGGGCGGCAAGGTGAGGAGAGATGCTATTGGAAAGACGGATGGGATCGAGAGAGCGGAGGTCTCTGTGGGGCAGTAGCGAAGATTTGCAGGGGGAGGGAGTGTGAGAGATGAGGCAGGTGAGAAGGTTATGGTCAGAGAGAGGGATTTCAGAGTTGGTGAGGGAGGAGATAGTGCAGCGGTAGGAGATGACGAGATCGAGGGTGTGATCGAGTCGGTGAGTGGGCGCGGTATGGTGGAGGAGGAGGTCGGCAGAGTCGAGGAGGGATAGCAGGCGGGCGGCAGAGGAGTCGTCGGGTACATCCATATGGATGTTGAAGTCTCCGAGGATCAGAGTGGGCAGAGAGAAGGAGAGAAGGAAGGTGAGAAAGGGGTCAAGGTGGTTGAAGAAGTCGGAGGTGGGACCGGGAGGGCGGTAGATGACGGCGACAAGTAACTGGAGTGGGTGGTAGAGGCGAATGATATGGGCTTCGAAGGAGGGGAAGGAGAGGGAGGGGGGAGGAGGGATAGTGCAGAAGCAGCAACGGGGCGAGAGGAGGAAGCCGACACCTCCTCCCTTACCGGTGAGTCTGGGGGAGTGGGAGAAGGAGAGGCCTCCGCTGGAGAGAGCGGCGGCGGAGACCGTGTCTTCGGGAGAGAGCCACGTTTCCAAAAGGGCAAGGAGGAGGAGAGAGCGGGAGAGGAAAAGGTCATGGATGAAAGGTAGCTTGCCTGTAATAGAGCGGGGGTTCCAGAGGCCACACTTGAAAGTAGCTGTGGGTGCAAGGGGAGGAGGGGGGGCAAGGGCGGGGGAGGGAGGGTTTGGATGGGAAGGAAGGTGGCGGGGCCCTGGACGGGGAGAGGGGGATGAGGGTGGCGGTGGGACAAGAGGACTGGGATGGGGCATGGGTGGGAAGAGAGAAGGGGGGAGGGGGTGAAGAGGGGTTTGGTGGGGGGGAAGAGTAAGGGGGAGGGGAAGAGGGGTAGCACTGGTAAAGTGGGGTTCTAGGGCGGGAGAGGGGAGGGGGGAGGAGACAGAGGAGAGAGCGGGAAAGAGCTGAGCGAGAGAGGGGAAGGGGAAGGGGAGGATAGGAAGGGCGGGGGGGGGAGGTAGGGACATGGCGAGGCCAGAGAGGTGGGTGGCAGCACTGACAACAATAAACAGTAATAAACGAAATCGGTAATATAGCAACATGATACAATATGATACAATACAGTAGTGCTAATATAGCAACATGATAAATATAGTTGTGTTAATAAAAGGGGTGATGATCAGGGTCGGGGGTAGACTCGATTAAGGGGCGACCTGATCAAATTCAAAGTCTGATGACAATAAACAATGACAAGCGAGATCGCTAATATAGCAACATGCTACAGTAAGGCACACTACAATAGTGTTAATAAGCAGGCGATGACCAGAGTCGGGGGACGACTAAGCACTTGGGAGAATACAATGATAAGCAGGAACATTCCCTGCCCACAGTGAACATACAGTCCAGGGGGGGAGGCAGACATTAATATTAATAAATAAATTACAGATATGTACATAATTGCTGTGGGGCTGGGAAGGGGAAAAAACGAAGGGAGTAAATCAGGGTAATGCAGAAGGGAGTGGGAGAAGAGGAAAGGAGGGCTTAGTCAGGAAAGACCTTCTAGAGGAGATATTCCTTTAATAAGGCTTTGAAGGGGGAGAGAGAAATCATCTGTCATGTTTGAGGAGGGTGGGCATTCCAGGCCAGAGGCAGGACGTGGGTGAAGGGTAGGCGGCAAGATAGATAAGATCGAGGTACAGTGAGATGGTTAGCCTTAGAGGAGTAAAGTGTGCAGGCTGGGTTGTAGTAGGAGAGTAACGAGGTAAGTGGGGGCAAGGTGATTGAGTGCTTTAAAGCCAATGGTGAGGAATTTTTGTCTGATGTGGAGGTGGATGGGCAACCATTGGAGTTTTTTGAGGAGTGGAGTGATGCGATGACCTGAACGCTTTTGTAGAAAAATGATCCGGGCAGCAGAGCGAAGTATGGACTGGAGTGGGGAGAGACACGAGGCTGATGCAGTAATCAAGGCAAGATAGGATGAGTGATTGTATAAGGGTGGTAGCAGTTTAGATGGAGAGGAAAGGGCAACTTTTAGTTATGTTGTGAAGGTGGGACCAACAGGATTTAGTGATAGATTGAATATATGGTTTGAATGAGAGAGAGGAGTCAAGGATAATGGCAAAGTTCCAGGCTTGTAGGACAGGAAGGATGGTGGTGCCAAGTATAGTGATGGAAAAGTCACAGTGAGGATAGTGCTTGGGCGGAAAGATAAGGAGTTCTGTTTTGGACATGTTAAGTTTGAGGTGATGGGAGAATGCCCAGCTAGAGATGTCTTGAAGGCAAGAGAAAATGCAAGACTGCAGAGAGGGAGAGAGATCAGGGCTGGTGATGTAAATTTGGGCATCATCCACGTAGAGGTGGTAATTGAAGCCTTGGGAGTGAATGAGTTCTCCAAGGGAGTGGGTGTAGATGGAGAATAGAAGGGGATCCAGAACTGAACCTTGAGGGACCCCCACAGTTAGGGGGTGGTAGGCAGAGGAGGAGCCAGCAAAGGAGACTGAAAATGAACTGCCAGAGAGAGGAGGAGAACCAGGAGAGGACAGTGGCAGTGAAGCCAAGGTTGGGTAATGTTTCCAGGAGAAGGGGGAGGTGAACAGTGCAGAAAGCTGCTGAGAGGTCAAGGAGAATTAGGATGGAGTAGAGGCCGTTGGATTTGGCAAGAAGGAGATCATTGGTGACCTTTGAGAGGGTGGTTTCTGCGGAGTGAAGGGGATGGAAGCCAGATTGGATAGGGTCAAGGAGAGAATTGGAGGAGAGGAATTTGAGACAGGGGGTGTAAATAACTCGCTCAAGGAGTTTAGAGAGGAATGGTCGGAGGGAGATGGGTCGATTACTGGAGGGAGCTGTGGGGTCAAGGGAGGGTTTTTTTTTAGGATGGAGAGACATTGGCATGTTTGAAAGCAGTGGGGAAGAAGCCATTGGAGAGCCAACCTTTGAAGATGGCAGTGAGGGAGGGAAGAAGGGAGGGGGCAAGTGTTTAGATAAGGTGCAAAGGAATAGGGTCAGATGCACAGGTGGAGGGTGTGGAATTTGAGAGGAGGCAGGAGATCTCCTCTAGAAATAGTGCTGGGAAGGATGGGAGAGTTAAAGAAGGGGCAGGATGGGGAAGGGACTGGAGAGGAGCAGGGGAGATTTTAGGGAGCTCATGCCTGATAGTGTCAATTTTCTCAATTAAGTAGGTAGACAGTTCATTAGGGGCAAGGAATGGGGGAGGTGGAGGGGCAGTGATCAGAATTTTTCCCGTCCTGGGAATTCACTCCATTCGCCTCCAGCTTCAACACTCCACAGGCAATGCTATGAAAGGTCAGTCTCCAGAGACCCTTTTCCCTTAGAGAATCATTGTCTTCCTCATCTCCCTTCCCCACAGAAGTTCCAACCACCAGCCTGCTGGGGCCCCAGCCCCACTAACCCCACCAAGCTGAGAAGCTCCCTATAGAAATCCTCTTTGAATTGGGTCACAGATTCTTCTCCAGGAACTCTAGCAAAAGCTCCTCGCCATCAGCTTTAAAACACTCCTTCAGCTCTGTCCCCTATCGATCAATCAATGGACCGAGCACTGTACTGAGTGCTTGGGAGGGTATAATATAACAGAGTTGGTACTCACATTCCCTGCCCACAAGGAGCTTACAGTCTAGAGGGGAAGACAGATATTAAAATCAATTATGGCTATGTACATAAGTGCTGTGGTGCTGAGGGTGGGGTGAAATATAATAACTATGGTATTTGCTAGGTGCTTACTGTGTGCCAAGCACTGTTCTAAATGCTGGGATTGATACAAGGTAATCAGGTTGTCCCACCTTGGGGCTCAGTCTTAATCCCCATTTTACAGATGAGGTAGCTGAGGCACAGAGAAGTTTAGCAGCTTGGCCAAGATCCCACAGCAGACAAGGGGTAGAGCGGGGATTAGAACCCATGTCCTCTGACTCCCAAGCCTGTGCTCTTAATAATAAGAATAATGATGGCATTTGTTAAGTGCTTCCTATGTGCCCAACACTGTTCTAAGTGCTGGGGTAGAGAGAAGGTAATCAGGTTGTCCCAAGTGGGGTTCACAGTCTTAATCCCCATTAGGCAGATGAGGTAACTGAGGCACAGAAAAGTCAAGTGACTTGCCCAAAGTCACCCAGATGATCAGTGGCAGAGCCGGGATTAGAATCCATGACCTCTGATTCCCAAGCCCGTGCTCTTTCCACTAAGCCCCGCTGCTTCACTAAAGAGGATACAAATTCAAGTGCAAGGGCTACACAGAGGGGAGAGAGAGTAGGGGAACTGAGGGCTTAGTCAGAGAGGGCCTCTTGAAGGAGCTGAGATTTTAATAAGGCTTTGAAGGTGGGGAGAGTGATCGTCTGTTGGATATGAAAGAGGAGTTCCAGGCCAGAGGCAGGATGTGGGTCAGGGGTCAGCAGCGAGATAGATGAGATGGAGGTACAGTGAGTAGGTTGGCATTAGAGGATCAATCAATCCTGTGCCGTCGACCCCCTCCAGTCTGGAACTCCCTCCCCTTTCATATCTAACCGACCACGGCACTCTCCATCTTCAAAGACCTACTTGAATCATATCTACTGCCTAATGCCTCATTTTCCTCCTATCTGCTCTTCCTTCCATGTTGCCTATACCCTTGGGTCTGTACCCCTTAGACACTTCGAAGCTCACCCCATCCCCAGCTCCACAGCACTTACGGACATATACTTGCGTGCTATCATTTCCCTTAGCTGCATTCTATTTTAATGTCTGTCACACCAGTACACTGTAAACTACTTGAGGGCAGGATTTGTGTCTACCAAGGATTTGCATCCTTTATTTACCTCAGTTCAACAACATGTATTTATATTATATTTATATTTAGTCAGAGAAGCAGCGTGGCTTAGTGGAAAGAGCAGGGACTTGGGAGTAAGAGGTCAGGGGTTCGAATCCCTGCTCCACCACTTGTCTACTGTGTGACCTTGGGCAAGCCACTTCTCTGGGCCTCAGTTACCTCATCTGTAAAATGGGGATTAAGATTAGGAGCCCCACGTGGGACAACCTGCTTCCTTGTATCTACCCCAGTGCTTAGAGCAGTGCTTGGAACATAGTAAGTGCTTAACAAATACCATAATTATTATTATTAATAATGCTAGCCTCCCACCACCTCAGACTGTGAGCTCATTTTGGATAGGGAACATGTCTATCAACTCTGTTAGACTGTACTCTCCCAAATACTTAGCATAGTCCTTGGCACACTGTAAGCATTCAATATGGTTGACTGATTACCAAGTCTATTACACTGTACTCTCCCATGCATTTTGTACAGTGCTCTGCACTCAGTAAGCACTCAATAAATACCACTGATTAGTAGACTGTTAAAGGAAAAAGATAAATTTTGCATCTCAAATATAGAACCACTCTTCCCCAAGATCCATGGCTGAGAGATTTCTGCTCCTTCACCTGGTTTGGGTTGATTGAAATCTTTATACAGGCATTTCAAATGCCTTCTTGGGAATAAATGCAACTCTTAATTATGCTTCCAACATTATGGGCTGACAAGTGCAGCTGGTTTTTAGCTTTATTTTTCATTAAAGCAATGTATTCAAGAGCCAGTAAAAGCCTCCTAAATAATGACTTAATTGAAAGGTAAATAAAATCAAATTATAATTGTGCTCACAGAAGCAGAGTGTTGCGAGGAGCTAAATGCAGGGTAACCTTCTCCGCTGCATGGGGGTGTTGCCTGGGACAGTCAGGTGCCCATGCAGAACAGAACGTCTTTGGCTGCATGAGTCCCTGAAGCTATATTTGCTGGGGGTTGGGGGGAGGGCAAGTGGGGGGATCTGCTGGAAACTGCAGGGCCGGAGGACATGCCTGCAGCCTGGGACACCCCCACCATAACTTCAGATCAGCCAGACCTCAACCTTCCCCACCTTCAAAGCCCTCCTGCCATCTGCTTCCTCCAACGAGCCTTTCCCTACTAATTGCCAGAACCCCAAATATTACCAACCCCTCCTCCTACTTACGCATTTATGTATTTCTTTGTGCCCATCCTCAGTCTTTCCATAGATGTGAAACGGATATTCTATTTTATTTATTTCGATGCCACTGCTTGGGAACATTTCTGTGACCATCTCCCTGATAAATACAAACTGCTGGTGGCCAGGGGACCAACCCTGCGCCCCTCCTGTACTTCCCAAGCTCTCAATACAGTGCCCAGCCTTCAGTAGGTGCTTAGTAAATATCACTGCTACTTCTCCTTCTACCACTGCTACCAGTCCCCCCGGGGGGTTTTGAGGGGAGGGAGAGAGTGATAATGAGTCTGGATGGATGAGGCCCTAGGGAAGCTCCAAGCCCTACTGCTATCACTGTCACCATTCTCTTGCATCCCAGGAAAGCCGAAAGTCACCTCTCCCCCTTGTCCCCCCAGCCTCTACGGCCATATTTCTGGCTGGGATTCAGGGCTTTGCCTGGTAGCACAACCAGCACAACTTGGATGGATGGCTTCCTCTGCCCTTAATATCAGGCAGGGTGTCACCCAGTCAGGAACTATCTGTCTGGTCCCATTGTCCAGCTGGAACCCAAACTCAGAAACACATGCTCTTCATTTGTTAGTAGAAGAAGAAAGCAAGTTCAGAATGGTATAGACTCTTCACCTACAAGCCCAAGGGCTGCTGGGTCCAAGGTTCTAGGCAGCATGGCGTAATTGATAGAGCATGGGCTGGGAGTCAGAAGGTCACGGGTTCTAATCCTGACTCTACCACATGTGTGACCCTGGGCAAGTCACTTCACTTCTCTGGGCCTCGGTTACCTCATCTGTAAAATGGAGAATGAGACTGTGAGCTCCATGCCCTACCTCACCTCGCTTCTCTCCTTCTACAACCCAGCCTGCATACTTCATTCCTCTGGTGCTAACCTTCTCAATGTGTCTCGATCTCTCCTGTCCTGCCGCCAACCCCTGGCCCACATCCTACCTCTAGCCTGGAACACCCTCTCTCCTCAAATCCACCAGAAAAATACTCTCCCCTGCTTCAAAGCCTTACTGAAGGCACAGCTCCTCCAAGAGGCCTTCCCAGACTAAGCCCCACTTTTCCTCATCTTCCATCCCTTCTGCATCACCCTGACTTGCTCCCTTTGCTCTTCTCCCCCCCGCCCCCTCAGCCCCACAGCACTTATGTATATATCTGTAATTTTATTTGTGTTGATGTCTGTTTATTTGTCTGGATGTCTCTCTCTCCACCTCTAGACTGTGAGCTCATGGTGGATAGGAAATATCACTGTTTATTGTTGTATTGTATATTGTACTTTCCCAAGCTCTTAGTACAATGCTTTGCACATAAGAAGTCCTTAATATAATTAAATGAATGAATGACAGGGACTGTATCCTATTTGCTTGTATCCACCCCAGAGCTTAGTACAGTGCCCGACACATAGTAAGCACTTACATACCACAATTATTATTATTACCATGAAGCCAATCCAACTTTATGGACAGTGATCCTCATGTTTGGTGAATTTTTCAAACCACTGACCATTTTCAAAGTGGCTTTACAAAGCGACTATTCCCTTTCTCAAGTGTACTAAAGCTTGGTTACACCACTGCTAGAGAAGAGGGACAGGACAAGCAAGGTGGATCAGGCTTTTGTCTGGGGTTTCTTTGGGGAATTGTAGGGAAGCAGGAGAAACCCCACCAAGAAAGTTCTCCTAGGCTCCCCTGCCCGCAACCTCACCAGAGACCACCCAGAGGCCCACAATTTTTCTGGAGCAGGACCTGAATCCCACTTCTCCCTGACCTGCTCCCAACAAGCAAAAAAAAGCTGTGGGTTTTTTTCTCAGGAAAATAGGAGAAAAACCACAGGAGTAAAGAAGATTCCTGCATTTCCTCTGATTTATTTGCAGTTTATTATTGGACTTCAAAAAGGAGTCAAAATTAGCCTGTCTTGTAAAGGGAGAAAACCCCTCTCTCCCCTCCACCCCAAACTCCAGCAGTTGCATCCAAACTGCTCCCCTACTCCTCTGCTGTTTCTGATATCCTTTGCTAAGAGTTTTTGAAAAGCGTTTTGGCTTTTGCTCTGAAAAGAGCTTGGGGTTGGTAAGTAGGAGATCTGGGTGCCTGCTGCCACAAAAAACCCCCACAAATATAGTTGGTGTTGAGTGTCAACTGTACATATGCCTGGAATCAGGTTCCCAGACTAGGGAAACAATCACAGGAGAGGGTAGGAGGCGCAGATGGTAAACCACTGTTTTAATTGGAAGAATCCAAATAACAGAGGATTCCCAGAAGACTTACGTTCATCTTGGGCACTGTGGATTAACTAAATGTAAACTTCTCAAATACCTTGGATTTCCACAACCAGTTACGTTGTGTCTGTCTTTGCAAATTTGACTAATCACATGACAACAGTCCCTTTCCCCCTGCAACATTAGAATCTCTAGTTCTAGTTGGTTTGTGTTCAGCAGAGTTAGCAGGTCCTAAAAGCCTTCTGTTGAGCAGGTCTCTAAGCAGATCCACTTCCAATTGGCAAGTCCTAGCCCAGGTGCAATAATTTTTTAATTATGTTTAATTTAGATGAACTCTTAATGGCTCAAAATGTCCTTTTTGGATTTAATTCAATAATAACTTGAGAAGGCACACAATCCCTCCATTTGTTTTTAGCCATAAGAAAACCACCCTCCACTGACCTCATATTACTAACCCACAATCCTGGATCACTTCCACAGTATAATAATAATAATGTTGGTATTTGTTAAGCGCTTACTATGTGCCGAGCACTGTTCTAAGCGCTGGGGTAGACACAGGGGAATCAGGTTGTCCCACGTGGGGCTCACAGTCTTAATCCCCATTTTACAGATGAGGTAACTGAGGCACAGAGAAGTTAAGTGACATGCCCACAGTCACACAGCTGACAAGTGGCAGATCTGGGATTCGAACTCATGACCCCTGACTCCAAAGCCCGTGCTCTTTCCACTGAGACATGCTGCTTCTCAATACATGTCCTCCATTCCTGTGCACAAGCTGTGGAATGCTACTGGTGGAAATCCAGACACCAGGTTGACCTCGTCGATCCCAAGTTCATCCTCACCGGCTTTAACTCTGCCGTGCCCTGGAGTTAAAATATTATTTCTCCATCTTTATTGCCTCCCATGCCCATTGCCTAGGCCAGCTGTTTCAGGTGTTTAAATTTCTCTTCAAACCCTCTGTCCCTCTACTTTCACAATATCTTGTGGACAAACATCAAAACTAGTAAACAGGCATCAATATAAGTAAATAGGATTATAGATCATTAATTATTAATCACATCATTAATAAAATAAATAGAATAATACATGTGTACATATATACACAAGCGCTGTGGGGCGGGGAGGGGGGTAGAGCAGAGGGAGGGAGTCGGCACGATGGGGAGGAGAGGAGGAGCAGAGGAAAAGGGAGGCTTAGTCTGGGAAGGCCTACTGGAGGAAGTGAGCTTTCAGTAGGGCTTTGAAGGGGGGAAATGTGCTAGTTTGGCAGATGTGAGGAGGGAGGGCATTCCAGGCCAGAGGTAGGATGTGGGCCAAGGGTCGATGGTGGGACAGGCGAGAACAAGGCACAGTGAGAAGGTTAGCACCAGAGGAGCGGTGTGTGCGGGCTGGGTTGTAGAAGGAAAGAAGGGAGGTGAGGTAGGAGGGGGCAAGGTGATGAAGAGCTTTGAAGCCAATAGTGCCTTTAGGACATCTCTACTTGGATGTCCACTGACATGTCCAATTCAAAATGTGCAAAGAGAACTCCTTCCCACCCAAATTTTCTCCTACCCCAGACTTTCTCATCACTGTAGGCAACACCAATATCTGCCTCACAAGCCCACAACTAGACTCATCACTCTCATTCACCCCACACATTCTCTCTGCTGCTAAATCCTGTTGCTTCTATTTTCACAAATCCACCCAGTGGAAAGAGCATGGGCTTTGGAGTCAGAGGTCATGAGTTCGAATCCCAGCTCCGCCACTTGTCAGCTGTGTGACTGTGGGCAAGTCACTTAACTTCTCTGTGCCTCAGTTACCTCATCTGTAAAATGGGGATTAAGACTGTGAGCCCCATGTGGGACAACCTGATTCCCTTGTGTCTACCCCAGCGCTTAGAACAGTGCTCGGCACATAGTAAGCGCTTAACAAATACCAACATTATTATTATTATTATTCTCCATCATAATTGCTACTACACTGATCCACTACTGCATCAGCTTCCTTGCTGACCTAATAATAATAATTATTATTATTATGGTACTTGTTAAATGCTTGCTATGTGGTAAACACTGTTTTAAGCACTGGGATAGAGACAAGTTAATCAGGCTGGACATAGCCCCTGACCCACATAGGGCTCACACTCTTTATCTCCATTTTACAGATGAGGTAACTGAGGCCCAGAGTAGTGAAGTGACTTGCCTAAGGTCACACAGCAGACATCCCTGTCTCTTCCCACTCCACTCCATACTTCACTTTGCTGCCTGGATTATTTTTCTAAAAAAAGATCAGTCCATGTTGCCCCACTCCTTGAGAAATGTCAGTGATTGCCCATCCACCTCTGCAAACAGATACTCCTTACTATTGGGTTGAAAGCACTCAATCAGCTCATCCCCTCCTACTTTACCTTTCTGATTTCCTACTACACTCCATCCTGCACACTTTGCTCTTCTAACACCAACCTATTCACTGTATCTCAATCAATGATGTTTATCAAATGCTTATTGTGTGCAGAGCACTGTACTAAGCACTTGGGAGGGTACAATACAACAGTAGACACGTTCCCTGCCCACAGAGAGCTTAGTCTAGATGGAGATATATAGTTTCAATCTCATCTATCTCACCACCAATCTCTTGTCCACTTCCTTGCTCTTGCAGGGAACTAACTACCCCTTCATAGCTGACAGATGATCACTCTCATCACCTTCAAAGGCTTATTACATCTCCAAGAGGTTGTTTACATCTCCAAGAGGTTGTCCACTCCTATGCCCTCTTTTTCTCTACATCCTATGAACTTAGATCTGTCCCCTTTCAGCATTCATTCATTCAATAGTATTTTTCGAGCTCTTACTATATGCAGATCACTGTACTAAGCGCTTAGAATGTACAATTCGGCAAAGGATAGAGACAATCCCTGCCCACTTGATATTCACCCACCTTCAGCCCAACAGCACTTATGCACTTAGCTAGAATTTATTTCAATGTCTGTTTCCCACTCTAGACTGTAAGCTCCTTGTGGGCAGGGAATGTCTACCAACTCTGTTGTATTGTACTTTCCCAAGTGCTTCATACAGTGCTCTGCACACATTAAATGCTCAGTAAATACCATTGATTGATTTTTGAACAGAGGCAAGAGAGTCTAGAGTGAGGTACAGTTAGAAGAAAACTCTAGGGGAGGTGCAGAGCAGCAGATGTTACATAAGGTAGTTGGTTGAAAGTTTTGAAGGGGATTATGAGGAAGTTTTTCTGGCTGAGGAGAAACATGGGGATCCAGTGGAAAGTGTTTTGATGTGGGGAGATATGTGCCGAGCAATGCAGTCAGATCCAGGCGGGCTGGGCACAGCTCAGTAATTACCATTACTACAACTGCAAATATAGGGAGTGTTGCCAGAGTGGCAGATTCCTCTGGCACTAGGGCAGCTATAGATGGGTGCAAGGAGGGGAGAAAGTCAAAAATTCCTTTTATGGGAATGGAAAGCAGGTGAGGGGAGGGGAGCTAGCTGCAGCAACCAAGAGACATCGAGGGCAGTGGCCAGGATCAGTGTCAGGGTGGGGACTGTCACCAGAGCCCTCCCCTGCCCATGTCCAGATGGGCAGGTCCCTCCTCCATCACCCAAAGGGCCGGGGCAGCAGCATCTACAGCCCAACAGTATTATGCTGGTGAAGTCATTTCATCCCAGAATCACATTCTGGTCTGTTTCAGTTTATCGTCATTCCTGGAGCTTAAAGCCTGTGGCCACAAACCTACTCTTCCATGTGCCTACAGTGGATGCCACTTGGCAAGCTGCCTTTTCCTGCCTGAGAGAGCCTCCCCCAGTTCATCCCATTGAGTAGTCCACAGAACTCCCCAGTCTCTCCATGCAGCCCTGTCCTCGGAACTGCCCAATCTTTCTGTGAAGCCCTCGGCACTGCCCGGTCTGTCCACACACACCCCATTCGCTTCCCAATCCTGGCCCCAGTACAGATTTCCTTTGGCCTCCTTGTCCTCTGGGGTCACTGTTACTGACTCTTCAGTGAGGAAGAAAGCCTGGGGCCATATCCCCACATCCTCCAGCCATTGGAGTTTATGTACCAGAGCTGGAGTCTATGTACCAAACTAGGGAAGGGATTGAAGAACTAACACTCTCCCCTAGACAACTACTTATAATACTAATTGTGATATTTATTAAGTACTTACCACGTACTAGACAGTGTACTAAGCCTTCAGATGGGTAGGAGATCATCACATCGACACAGTTCCTGCCCTATATGGAGCTCACAGCTGAGGAGGAGGGAGTTTCTTCCAATAGGAACTCCTCATCAATCCCTTACTTAACCTTACTCCTCTCCCACTACACCCCAGTCTCCAAATTCCTCCCCTCTAACACCAACCTCTCACTCTACCTCACTCTTTCCTCACCTGCCTTCCACCTCTAGCTCACACCTTCCCTTATGCCTGGAACTCCACCCACTATGTACCCAACAGACTACAATCTCTCCATCTTCCAAGTCCTTCCAAAATCATATCTCCTCTAGGTAGCATTCCCTTACTAAGCTCTCATCTCCTCACTCTATTTCCCCCTACTACTGCCTAAGGTATGCACTTAGTCACACTTCTTAAGCACTTATGTACATATTCTTATACTCAGTTGCTTCCCTTACCTGTAATTTATTCCTGTCCCTCCCATAAGACTGTAATGCCTACCAAAGGTATTGTTCTCTCTCTAACATTTAGTACAGAGCTCTGTACAAAATAAGCACTCAATACCATTGATTGAGAACAGGTATTTTATTCCCATTTTATAGATGAGGAAACTGGGGCCCAGAGAAGTTAAGTGCCTTGCCCAAGGTCACACCAGGCAAGTGGCAGAGCTGGGATTAGAACCTAGGCCTCCTGATTCCCAGGCCTGTGATCTCTCCACTAGGCCATGCTACTTCTCAGATGGCACAAACCTGTCAGGTCACAATCAATCATTTTATTGAACACTAACTGTGTGCAGCACACTGTACTAAGCCCATGGGAGAGTACACCCTCCGTCTTCCCCCCGAACCTCCCCTGGGTCTGCCTCTTTCTAAAAGAGAAAAGAGGGTGGGGAAGGAGATGTGGGGTTAGCCAAGATCACCATTTCTAGTGAGTCAAAGATCCCAGCAAACCTACAACCCAGAGACCCAGAATGTACTGCTTTGTGGCCTGTCTTCACTGTCCCTCCCACCCTCTTCCTGCTTTGAACCAATCTTCATTCTCTCTCTCTCTATCTCTCTCTCTCCCTCCCCCCTCCCTCCTCCTTTCCTCTTCCCAACAGCTTTTCAGCTTCCATCCTTGACCAGGGTCCTCCCAAAGAAATGCTTCCCCATGGCAGCCAGAAGGGAAGGCCAACTTCTTCCCCAGCAGCTAGTCCCTTCAAGCTCAGAATGCACTAAAGTCAACCCACTGGTTTCCCTCAGGGACCTCTCCCAGGGGCCCTTCCTGATAAAATCATAGAAAAGCAGCATGGTTTAAAGGAAAGAGCATGGGGTTGGGACTGAGAGGTCTTAGGTTTGAATCCCCACTCCACCAATTGTCAGCTGTGTGACCTTGGGCAAGTCACTTAACTTCTCTGTGCCTCAGTTACCTCATCTGTAAAATGGAGATTAAGACTGTGAGCCCTACGTGGGACAACCTGATTACCTTGTATCTACCCCAGTGCTTAGGACAATGCTTGGCACCTAGCAAGCACTCAAATACAAACATCATTATTATTAAAATCAGTTCAGCTACTGAAGCCAACAGCCTCAACCACCTTCCCTCCCAAATGCCCCTTGTTACCCCCAGTCTGGAGAGTATATGCCCTGGACAACACCAGAGAGAGAGTGAACAAGAGCAGGGGAAAGCAATGTGACACCAGCAGAAACAATTGGGCAGGAGGCAAAGCAACAGGCCACATCCTACTGTGCTTGCAGCTGACACCCAGCCTACAGCTATCGCTGCTACCCAGTGTGTGGGCATTCCCACCGCTTAGAATGCCTAAGAGGAAAGCCTTTAATCACTTACAGGTGTCCCAATTAAGTGGAATTGCCTCTTCAATTAACAGGTCCTTCCATTAAAAGCCATTAGGCTTAATTCCACTTCCCAGGAAGGAGCTCAGCCAGGTCTCCAGCACACCTGCCAGCACAGGCCACAAAGTTCTTAATTTGAGTGGATTTCAGCCCATTAGATGATCCCATAACCTCTGGACTTTCCCACTGCTGATCTACTACTCGTGTTCTTTCCCTTCTCCTCCCCTCTCACTCCTCCAGCCCACAGCTTCTCCCATTGAGAAGTGGCACATGGCCTAGTGGAAAGAACATGGGTCTCAGGGTCAGGAGATCTTGGCTCTAATCCCAGCTCCACCATTTTGAGTAAATCACCTATATCTCTATTTCTCAGTTTCCTCATCTGTAAAATGGAGATTAAATGCCTATTCTCTGTCCTCCTTAGATTGAGAGCCCCATGTGGGGCAGGAACTGTGTCCAGTCTGGTTATCCTATATCTACCCCAAATCTTGGCACAAAGTAAGCACTTAATGAGTACTACAGTTATCATCTGTCACGTTGACCTAACACAGCCATCCTTAACACTTTTGTATTTCTTCCCACCCTCAGTAACCATGTGCTATGTAGACAGTCATTTATTTAGCTCTTTAATCCTGATGTATTTTACTATTTCCTGCATTGTCCTTATTCTTCATCCTGTTTCCACTCTTCCCTTTAATTGAAAGCTCCTTGAGATGAAGGAATATCCATCTTGCTCATGCTGTACTCTCCCAGGCACTCAGCACAGTGCTCTGCAGTCAGTAGGCATTCCATAAATACCATTGATTGAAAAATACCGTTGACCAATGGTTGACTCATACAGTGTTTTGCCCTTGTTAGATTTCCCCGATGGACCTGCTTTCCAGAGTATTTTCAGACAGTTACGGGGGACAAAAGCCCATCAGAAACTGTCACAAATTCCTGGCTTTACTATCATCCTATCCTGCTTTTGATCATTTTCAATCTTTAGAAAAAAAAGACTACAATTCTTTCCTTTGGTCTACAGTTCACCCAATTCTGCAGCTCTGACTTCAATCAAATCATCTCTACTAACACAGGACTCTCTGCTCATTTTGCAGAGAGACGTTTTTGATCAAACTATCCCTCATGTCCCATGTCTACACAAGCCATTAATCCTTAATGTTAGTACACTGCCAAGTCCTCTCTCACATTATCCCCCTAGTCTCCCAGCCCCTGGAAAATATATTGGTTTCTTTCTTCTTCGGCACTCTGGCCGGGCTCCCTGGAACTGGGCAAGGGAAAACAAAAGTAGAGAACTCAGCAGGAGAGGTTTAGCACAAGTTTCAATTTCCTGACAAATCACTGAGATCTTGTAAATCATCTTAAATTGTCACTCTGAAATGGGTGAAAGGTCCAAACCTAACTCTGCTTAGATAATTGCAGTGTTTCTTCTACTAAGCACTGGGGGAGAACCAAGCTAATCAGCTCAGACACAGTCCCTTTCCCACGTGGGAACTACTGAGTCTCCCTTTTTTATATCCATGAAATGGGAAGATGTCTGGCTGATTAAGGGAACATTTTCCCTCAGGGAGGGCCTTCCTGCAGCTGCTCTCTAGAAAGAAGATTGACACCCAGCCGGGCACCCCCCCGCCCCAGACACCAGACCCACACCCATGTCACAATCGCTGCTCTCCATCGACCACCCCCAGTTATGATTTTTCAGCTTTATACAAAGCCTTCAGCCCTATGTTGCCAATCATTGTAAATCGACTAATCAAGTATTGCGAGCGCTCTGAAGGCAAGGGTTTTTTTCCCGGTTCTGAAGACTCGATTTTTTTGACAATCCAACATGTCATCTGCTTTTCTATTGAATTTTTCCATTTCCTCCCTAGGTGCCCCCAAAGACAACACTATTTAGATTTGAGAAAAACAACCAGCTTGTTGGAGTCCCCTCCCTCACAGAAATATTACTAGAAAAGGGCGGCAGGGTGCCTAGGGGAAAGAGTATAGGATCAGACACTGGTGGACCCAGGTTCTAGTCTCAGCTTGGCCACTGGCCTGCTGTGTAATCCTGGGCAAATTACTTAACCTCTATGGGTCTTGGTGTCCCGGCAAGAGAAAGAGGAATTTTGTGCAGGTGAAGTACTCTGTTTCTCTCCATTGACAATGTTGGGGAGGGAGGGAGGGGCAGGCAGGGGATGGGCAGACCTCCTAAATGAAGGAGTGGGGTTCCAGACAAAGCAGCCTTGGCTGGCTGGCTGGCGAGCTGCAGAGCTGAGTGCCTGCGTTACTAAAGGTGGAGAGAGTGGAGACTGGGAGGGAAAGCGAGGGGCCTGGACAAATGCAGAGAAATCTCCGGCCCATGCATTCTGCACCCAATTTGGCGAGGGCAAGGAGTTTGGAAGCTGAGGCCTCTTTAAGGCCTTTGGCATCATCTTCAACTATCTGGGCTGTGAAGCAGAGGTGGAAAGTGTATTCTGGAGCTGAGCGGGCACTGAATTTGGGAGGGGGCTGAAGAAGGCAAAGCTCACAGTGATACTGGGAGGGGCAGAACCCAAGGACGTAGGTTGCCGACCATCTGTAAATTTGCGGACTGTCTGTAAAAATGACCTAATATTGTTGGTGTCTGTGATGCCTGTAGCTAGATAGCGATGTCTGTAAGTCCCCGCGGCACCACCCCATGGTAGCAGCAGGAGGACTCCTGCTGGCTCTGCCCCATGGCCGGGGGCTACCTTGGACAGAACACTTTGTGGGATCCTGGCATTCCCCTCATTACCCTATTTTATAGCCCCTGGGACTGTGCACCTGCCCTGCTGCAGGGTAGGGGAGGTAGGGAGAAGGGAAGACATGAGGGGGAGAGAGAAAAAAGACATCCTTTATACTCTCCCCTTCCCATCCTTCCTTCCTCTGACCTTCCTTTCTTCTTCCCACTTTTCACTTCTTTTTTCTTTCTTTCAACACTTCCCTTTCCTCTTCTTCTGTCTTCCCCTTTTTCCTCCTTCCTCCTCTCTTTTCCTCCAACCTTCTTCTTTTCTTCCCTCACTGTCCTCCCCTTCCCCTCCCCTTTCTCATTCTGCCCCAACCCTCCACCCCCATCTCATTCCTCTCCTCCATCCCTAGCCTGAGTACTTTTTCTTCTTCCCCAAGATTCAGTTTGTGAGGAAAGAAGGGCCAAGAGACTCCTGCTTGAGAGCTCGGTGGCAGGAGGGGCAAACTGGCAGAGAGGAAGTTGGGGAGAGCTGTGATGATTTCTAGTTGCCCCCAGTACTCCCCTCTCCCTCACCTGCAGAACTCCACCCCAGTTTTCGGGATACCTGGCATCACCAAACTATGAGTCAAATAGATGATAATAATAATAATAATAATGGTATTTGTTAAGCGCTTACTATGTGCCAAACACTGTTCTAAGCACTGGGATAGATAAAAGGTTATCAGGTTGTCCCACGTAGGGCTCGCAGTCTTAATCCCCATTTTACAGATGAGGTAACTGAGGCACAAAGAAGTTAAGTGACTTGCCCAAAGTCACACAGCCGACAAGTGGCAGAGCTGGGATTAGAACCCACATTCTCTGACTCCCAAGCCCACTAAGTTGCGCTGTGCCACAACTGATACCCAAAGACTATATTTGGCCTGAATATACAGTGGAGAAGCACAGTAGAGAAGCAGCTTGGCCTAGCTGATAGAGCACAGCCTGGGAATCAGAAGGACCTGGGTTCTAATTCTGGCTCTGCCACGAGTCTGCTGTGTGACCTTGGGCCAGTCACTTCACTTCTCTGTGCCACAGTTACCTCATCTGTAAAATGGGGATTAAGATTGTGAGTACCATGTGGGACAGGGACTGTGTCCAAAATAATTAGCTTGTATCTACCCCAACACTTAGTACAGTGCCTGGCTCATTAACAAATATCATAAAAAAACTGGATTACATGAAACAGGTATGGCTGTCTAAAACTCTAGTGACAAAAATCCACATTTTTACAAATCACTGTATCAGCATCAACCCAGTTGCCAGATTACTCCTCTTTACTTTCAAGGATCTAGGACCTAGATTCAATTTAGCAGAATCAACAGAATGGCCAGATTAAACAGTTATTGCTCTCAACTTTTCCTATAACCCTTAACTTCTCTGACCTCACCATGTCCCCTCAATCCCCTCCCTCTAATCAGCCTATCCCTGTCCTTCCTTCCCAGTATCCCCCTTCATCCCCCTCCTTCTAATCCCTCTCATCACCCCATCGCTGTCATTCTTTCCCAGTACAGTCCTCTTTCCCTCCCCTTCCCATCAACTTCCTCCTGCCCACTCCGGTCACTCCCATTCAAGCCCTTCCTACCCCTCACCTGTCCCCACCTCCAGCACTCTCTCCTCAGCCTCAGACAAGGGCAGCCTGAAGTACCCCGCTTCATACTGGGTAACTTCCCTTCATCCTTGACTTGTTCCTGACCCAGTCACTGCTTCTCCTCGCCATCATTAAAACCTGGCTCTCCCCAGATGACACCATCTCCCCTGCTGATCTGTCTTTGGCAGGCTTCAATTTCACCCTCTCCCCTAGACTCACTGGGAAAGGGGGAGAAGTTGGCTTCCTTCTTGCTCCTAATGCTGCTTTTGCACAATCCCACCACCACCACCACCATTCTTCTCTTTCCCTTCCTTTGAAGCCCATATCATACAATCAATCAGTCAATCAAACATTCATATTTATTGAGTGTTTACTGTGTGTAGAACACTGTACCAGTGCTTGGGGGAGTACAGTGTAACACATTTGGTAGACATGTTCCCTGTCCACAAGGAACTTACAGTCTAGAGGGGAAGAGAGACATTAAAATCAATTACAAATATGTGCATAAGTGCTCTGGGGCTTAGAGTGGGGTGAATATCAAATGCTTCACCAAGTTCAAGGGTAATGCAGAAGGGAGAGGTAGTAGGGGATATAAAGGCTTAGTTGGGGAAGAGCTCAATCAATCATTTGTATTTATTGAGCATTTGTGTGCAGAACACTGTACTAAGTGCTTGGGAGAGTTGGTGGACACTTTCCTTGCCCATAATGAGCTTACAGTCTAGAGGAGATGTGATTTCAATAAGGCTTTGAAGGTGGGAAGAGTGATTGTCAGATATGAAGCAGGAGGGAGTTTCAGAACAGAGGCAGCACTAGAAGCAGCGTGGCCTAGTGGAAAGAGCACGTGCCTGGGAGTCAAAAGGTCAGGGTTCTAATCTCTGCTCTGCCACTTGCCTTCTGTGTGACCTTGGGCAAGTGACTTTACTTTTCTGTGCCTCTGTTACCTCATCCGTAAAATGGGGATTGAGATTGTGAGCCCCACAGGGGACAGGGACTGTGTCCAACTCCATTTGCTTGTATTCAGCCCAGCACTTAGTACAAAGTCTGGCACATAGTAAGTGCTTAACAGTTTACCATTGTTATTATTGTTACCACCCACTGTAGTTGTTAGTCATGGTCATCTACCATATCCCAGGCCCCACCTCTGACTTTCTGAACCATTTTGATCCCTTTCTCACATTCCTCTTCCCTTTCTTCATCTCTATATTGATACTTAAGGACTTCAATATCAATGTTGCTGTTCCCAACAGTCCTTCTGCTGCCCACTTCCTATCACCCCTCAACTCCACTGACCTCCTGCTCCATCCCTCCTCACCTATTTACCGACTTGAACACATGCTCAATCTCATCATCTCTAGTCACTGTACAATCACCAGCTCTGAAATCCCTTTATCCAACCACAGTCTCCTCATCTGCCTTCTCTCTCACATACCCACTCCCTGCAAATCCATCCTGTCCCTCCAGAGACATTGATCTTTTCACCCCCTTCAATTTTCTAAAGTCATCATGCCCCATTTTGTCTTCATACTCAAACTCCTTTCTCTTGATGAACAAATTGACACTCTCAACACCACTTTTCTCCACTGAACTCAATGCCTTCACTCCCCTGTCCCTCCGCCATTCTCACACCACGAACCTGGAGTCCTGGATCACTCCCACCATAAGCTTCCATCATTCCTGGGCATGAACTGTGGAGCACTGCTGGTGGAAATCCAGCCACTAGGCTGACCTTGTCCATCTTAGATACATCTTCTCCTGGTTTAACTTTGCCCTCGCTTCTACCTGGCAATATCATTTCTTCATCCTTATTTATTTCATGCCCATTGCCCATGCCAGCTTGTTTCAGATATGTAACTATCTTCTCAAAACCTTGTCCTCTGCCTCCTCCATTTCTTGCCTCTAATGACCTGGACACATGCCTTATTACTACTACTACTACTAATAATAATAATGGTACTTGTTAAGCACTTACTATGTGCCAGGCACTGCACTAAGTACTGGGGTAGATACTAGC
Organism: Ornithorhynchus anatinus; assembly: GCF_004115215.2. NCBI lineage: Eukaryota > Metazoa > Chordata > Mammalia > Monotremata > Ornithorhynchidae > Ornithorhynchus > Ornithorhynchus anatinus. The sequence continues at coordinate 47,740,497 of NC_041749.1, forward strand.
AAATTGGGTTGGGCACGGTCCCTGTACCACTTGGGGCTCACAGGCTCAATCCTCATTTTCCAGATGAGGTAATTGAGGCACATAGAAGTGAAGCAACTTGCCCAAGGTCACACAACAGACAAGTGGTGAGGCCGGGATTAGAACCCATGACCTTCTGACTCCCAGACCTATGCTCTAGCCACTACCATGAGGTATGATCTCCCTAAAATCTCCCCTGTTCCTCTCCAGTCCCTCTCTCCTCCTGTCCCCTCTTTGATTTATTCATCTTTCCCAGTAATAACTCGATAGGAGATCTCCCATCTCCTCCAAAATCTAGCCCCTCCACCTGCACCTCTGGCCCTATCCCTTCACACCTTATCAAAACAATTTTCCGCCTCCCTTCTTCCCTCCCTGACCTCCATCTTCAACTGTTTACTTTCCAATGGCTTCTTCCCCACTGATTTCAAGCATATTCATGCAACCACTATCCTAGAAAAACCTTCCCTTGACCCCACAATTCTCTCCAGTACCGCTCATCTCCCTCCTGCCATTCCTCTCCAAAATCCTTGAGCAATTTGTCAACGTCCATTGCCTCCACTTCTTCTCCTCTGATTCTCTCCTTGACCCCCTCCAATCTGGCTTCCACCCCCTTCGCTCTACGGAAACTGCCCTCTCTAAGGTCACCAATGTCCTCCTTCTTGCTAAGTCTGCATGCCTCTACTCTATCCTAATCCTCTTTGACTCCTCAGCTTCCTTCAACTCTATGGACCACCCTCTTCTCCTGGAAACATTATTTAACCTTGCCTTTACTGACTCTGTCCTCTCCTGGTTCCCCCACTATCCTCTAACTATCAGAGTCCCTCAAGGTTCAGTTCTGGATCCTCTTCTGCTCTCCACGAAAAACGTTGGATGAAGGTAATTTGATCAAGCAACCTAAGGAAGTGTTTGATGTTCTGGAGAAACTGGGAGAAGTTGTCCTATGGCAGTGTGTTCAAAGCTATTCGTAAAGAAATGGGTCAAATTGTGACAGTCAAGGAAGTTCCTGTAGAGTCTGACCTGCAAGATTTTATCAAAGAAACCTCCATAATGCAACAGTGTTACAGTCGTCATGTAGACAGATACTAGACTAAGCTTGCGGGCAGGGAACGTGTCTACCAACTCTATTATACTGTACTCTCCCAAGTGCTTAATAGGGTCCTCTGCACACAGGAAGTGCTCAATAAATATGACTGATTGGTTGATTGACTGACTATTGTGTAAGCAATTTAAAGAACACAGACCTGTGGATTGCCATCGACTACTGTGGTGCTGGCTCTGTGTCGGATATCATCCGATCACAAAATAAAATTCTGATAGAAGATGAAATAGCTACAATACTACACTCAACACTTAATGGACTGGAATGTTTACATTTTATAAGAAAAATACATTGTGATAGTAAGGCTGGAAACATCATCTTAAAATACCGTAGGACATATACAAAGCTTGCAGACTTTGGGGTAGCTGGCCAGTTCGCTGATACGATGGCAAAATCGAACATGGTGATAGGAAGGAACACCATTTTAGATGGCTCTAGCAGTGATCCAGGAAATTAGGTACAACTATATGGCAGATATCTGGTCCCTGGAAATTACCGCCATACAAATGGCTGAAGGAAAGCCTCCATATCCTGATGCACATCCGATAAGGGCAACTTTCAGGACTCCCATGAACCATCTTTTCAGATTCCAGAAACCAGAGCTCTGGTCATTGATTTTCATTGATTTTGTGAAGCAGTGTTTTGTGCAGAGCCCTGACCAGAGCCACAGCTACTCAACTCCTCCAGCATCCATTTGTCAAGAGCACCACGGGAGCGCCGGTGTTCCAGAACTTGATTAATGAAGCCATGAATGTGAAACTGAAACAACAGAAAGCCCAGCAACATGAAGTAGACCAGGATGATGAAGAAAATTCAGAAGAAGAAGAGCCTGAGTCAGGTACGATGGTCCAAGCAGTTGAAGATGAGGTGGGCACAGTTCAAGCTGCCAGCATGGTGAGTTATGGAGCCAACACCATGATAGCATATCTTGCCATCTTGATGGGGAATGATGTTGATCGACACTGAGGAAGAGAAGAAGGGACTATGAAAAAAAGGGATGAGATAGGCATCTCTTGGCTGTTGGCTCAGCCATGGGGCTTGGTTCCCAATGAAATGTGTTTACAAAGGAGTTGGCCACCACATTGCCCATGTGATTTTCCACAGCACCTTGATGAACTCAGGAATGGGAGCTAAGAGCTAGGTCTGATCGAGAACCAGGGCTCTATTTTGGAGCCTCATTCCATAAAATTAATAATGTAAGTGCTTTCAAACAAAATACATGATTTTGAACCCAAGGAACAGTCAGAATTTTAGTTCATTGGCAGTTGGAAAAGTTTTAGGTTTCTTCAAAAGAAGCATGGCCTAGCTGACAGAGCACGGCTCTGGGCATCAGAGGACATGGGTTTTAATCCCAGTTCTGCCACTTGCCTGCTAGGTGGACTTGGGCAAGTCACTCAACTTCTCTGGGCCTCAATTACCTCATTTGTAAAATGAGGATTCAATACCTGTTCTCCCTCCCACTCAGGCTGGGAATTCCATGTGGGACAGGGACTGTGTCCAATCTGATTGTCTTGTATCTGCCCCAGTGCTTAGTACAGTGCTTTCCACATAGTAAGCCCTTAACAAATATCATTATCATTATCATTCGTTCCCATGGCTTCAACTATACCATCTCTATGCAGAAGATTCCCAAATCTAACTCTCTAGCCCTAAACTCTCTCCTCCTCTGTAATCTCTCACTTCCTCCTGCCTTCGAATCATCTCTGCTTGGTTGTCTGGACAACACCCCAATCTTAACATGTTCAAAACAGAACTCCTCAACTTCCAACCCAAACTCTGTCCTTCCTGTCTTTCCTTTCACTGCAGACAACAGCACTATCCTCCCTGCCTCGCAAGCATATAAACGTTGGCATTATCCTTGCCTCATCTCTTTCATTCAACTCACGTATTCAATCTGTCATCAAATCCTGTCGGTTCTTCTGTAAAACAACAAAACAGTACTCTCGCAAACCCTTAGTATCGTGCTCTGTACATGGTAAGCACTCAATAAGAATCCTTGATTGGTTGATTGATTGATCTTGTGATGTGGAAAATGATATCAGTAAAAAAGTTTTAAAGTCAGAAATTTTTTTTCATGTTTATAAAAATATCATTGCCAGCAGCTGGCCACCCATCCAACCACCCTTTCATTAACAGCCTGGCTTCCCCAGAGAGCTCCCAAAACCAGGTCTGCTTGGCTCCGATTGGGGGGTGGGGGCGGCTGACTCCAGCTCCACTGGAACGTGTCGTGGACTCTCGATGCATACAGACCAGCTCTGGGAAGCTTTGGCGAGTGCTGGTGGTTTAGGCCACATCTCAGCCAGAGCCCCAGACTCTCTTGCAACTCTGTCTGCCCCTATTTTTGCCCACAGTCCAGCCCTGATTATCCCTGGTGACCCGAGCAACAAGTACCTCCAATAGCAGAAAACATGACTGACAAACTGTCTGTCTGTGTTATGGGGTTGAAAGAAGGACCACATGAATGCCAGGGCTTTATGAGCTGCAGACCAGGGCCTCGGGCCAAAGGGAGCTCCCCTCAAAATCTAAAAGGTCGAGGCACAGCAGGATAGTGCATCCAGCCCTGGTTGGAGGAGCAGTGAATTGGCATTAAGGCAACAATACTATGTGATCCTCCTAAAATAACAGACCCAGAGGCTCAGATCCCCTCTGAGAAAGTGAAACGACCATGCCTCCTCTCCCTCCAGATTGAGTCAGACCTGTGATTTAGGCTAGTCTCTGTAAGCCACTTACCCACTGTTATTCTGACACTTAATCATTTTTCCTGTCTCTCTCCTGGGATTCAGGGTTCCCTCATTCCTTCTGAACTTACTCCCTTTACCTTCTCCCCTGTACCCACTTCTCCCCATAGAAAGCTCCTCCCCGCTCCTCAAGAAGAGTATTGACTGAAGAGAGCCCAAGGTAAGTTCAGGAGAGTGGTGAAGATACTGAAAGCCGATGATCAGGAGTTTCTGCTTGATGCAGAGGGAAATGAGCAGCAGTTTGAGGGGTAGGAGGAGTGGGGAGACGTGCCATTCCCCTGCGTAAGCTTCTTGTCCACTCACCCTGTTCTTCAAACAGAAAAGCAGGCTACTTGTCTTCTGAAGGGCATATGATCCCATGCCCTCCCCACACAGGGCCCAGTCTATACTCACTAGAGAAAGTTTCCTGACACTCTGAGAAATCCATCTCTGTTCTACCCAATCCGAGAGGGAAGAAAGCTTCAGGGGGCATTCGTGTAGAATCACAGGCTGGCTTTCACAGCTTGGCTTTTCCGGGGTACATGAACAATTAGTCAAACAATGGACTCTATTGATCGCCTACTGCGTGCAGAAAGAGAGTTTGCTGTACTAGTCCTGGTCAAGGACTTTACTGAGTGCCCCTGGGTGCAATTGAATTCTGGGCAAGATGCGGTGGAAAGCAATTCCTGAAAGATAAAAGTTCTCTCTATGCTGGGATTTGGGAAGTAGGATCCTCTTTTAGCTAGCTGGCTGGGAAGCAAAAGTCCCAAGAATAGAGGTGGTCCATAAAAGTGGACAGAGGAAGAGAGTCACCCCCGAACCTCCCAAATTCTGTTAAGGCATGTGGTTGTGGCTGAGGTTTCTGGGTTGACACTCTTGCAGGAAAAGTGTTTCAGCCTGGAAACTCAGATGAGCAGCTTCCTGGGATGTCGTTCCAGGGGAGTGTTCCTAACTTGTGACACCTTCCTGCTAGACTTTCTCTTCGTCCAGCCTTTCCACTACCCAGACTAGCCAACAATAAGTTTGGGGCTTTGAAACTAAGAAGTTACATTCTTATTTGGAGCACAAACAATTACAGAAATTGGACCCTGGAAATACTTGAGACCAATTTAAAATCTGAATTGTTTTTTTCCAAACCACCAGGTGCACATGTGCATTCTCTCTGTCTCTGTCTCTCTGTCTCTCTGTCTCTGTCTTTCTTTCTCTCTCTCAGGCCCCTGTCCTATCCCTGAAGAAACAGGATCTCACAGATAAAGCCAACTCTTTCCACAAGAAACTATAGCTTCCTTGGAATAATTTCCAGGACAAAAACCTGACTCATGAATGGAGTTTTTTTTATCTGGATTCCCAAATTGTTGCCTTAAATAGGCTTCCAGTCAATCAGTGATATTTAGTGAGTGCTTACTATGTGCAGAGTACTGTACTAAGTGCTTGAGAGAGTACAACAGGGTTGATAGATATATTCCCTGCCCACAGTGAGCTTATAGTCTAGAAAGGGAGACATGCATTAATATAAATGAATAAATAAATTAAGGATATGTACATAGGTGCTGTGAGGCTGGGGATGGGGTGAACACCAAGTGCCCGAAGGGTACAGATTCAATTGCATCTGTCTAATTGCATTAGACGACGCAGAAGGGAAAGGGAGTTGAGGAAAAAAGGGCTTAATCGGGGAAGGCTACTTGGAGAAGATGTGACCTTAATAAGACTTTGAAAGTGAAGAGAGTTGTGGTCTGGCATATACAGAGTGGGAGGGAGTTTCAGGCCAGAGAGAGGACATGGGAAAGGGATCAGCGATGAAATAGATGATACTGAGGCACAGTGAGCAAGCTGGCATTAGAGAAACGAAGTGTGTGGGCTGGGCTATAGTTGGATAACTCCTAGGCAGGTGTCTATTAGCTGTGAGGAACTGTGAGAGACTGTGAGGAGCTGTGAGTAATCAGTTAATCATATTCATTGAGCATTTGCTGTGTGCAGAGCACTGTACTAAGTGATTAGGAGAGTACAAGATAACATATTTGGAAACATGTTCCCTCCCCACAAGGAGCTTACAATGTAGAGACATGAGGAGCCAAGGGGCTGTGAGGGGCCATGAGGAATCATGAGGAGCCAAGGGACTGTGAGAGACTGTGAGCAGCTGTGAGGAGCCATGAATAGCCAAGAGGAGATGAGGAATCATGAGGAGCCGTGAAGAACCATGCGGAGTCGTGATGAGCCAAGGGGCAGCATGGCTTAGTGGATAGAACACTGGCCTGGGAGGCAGGACCTGAATTTTAGTCCTGGCTCAGCCACTTGTTTGCTGTGTGACCTTGGGCAAATTAGATAACTTCTCTGTGCCTCATTTCCCTCATCTGTAATATGGGAATTGAGACTGTGAGGCCTGTGCAGGACAGGAACTTTGTCCAACTTGATTAGCTTGTATCTACCTCAATGCTTAGGCTGGAAACCAATCGTTTCCCAGTGTTCAAAATGTTCCTTTCTGGAGTCGAGGGTCTGAGTGGCCACCAAACCTGGTGGCTCTGCAGGGGGTGTTTCTGGGACCAGGGAGGGGAATAGCTTGTCAGAAGCTTCAGGCAACATCTCTGGCTGCCAGTTTCTGGACAGCACACCCAACTGGAAAATGACAAGCTATAGCAGCTCTGTTCTGACCACGCTGACCCTCTGGCACTGTGCCGCCCCCATAAAGTCCAGCTTCCGGGTTGTCTCTGTCTTCAGGCCCCCCACCCCCATTTCTCTTAGAATCAGGGGTTTCCTGCCTTCCCCCTTGTTATGGCAATGATTCTTGGTGACTGGGATGTGAACTTCGAGTTACTTCTTGAGCTGAAGTCTGGCAGATATGGGAATATGGGAGTATTAAGCCCAGGAGACAACATGAGCAAGGGTCAGAGCTGGAAAGATGAGAGCAGGGTAGAGCCAGGAGGAGGGCTTGGAAGTAGCAAAGAGTGTGAGCAGGGCAGCAGGCTGTAAAGAAAAGTGATAAGTAAGATGGAGAGAACTATGCTTGATTCAGAGGGAGATGGGAAGCCATTAGGAGAGAGAAGATGTGAGCTGAGTGATGTTTCAGGAAGGTGATCTGGAACAAGTGTGGAGTCAGGCAGGATTTGTCAGTTGACTGAACGTGAGAGGTAATGGTGGTGAGGAGTGGAGGACACCAAGGTTGTGGGCTTCTGGGACAGAGAGGATAGATGCAGTGATAAGCAGAGAAGCAGCGTGGCCTAGTGGATAGAGCACAGGCTTGGGAGTCAGAAGGACCTGGGCTCTAATCCCAGCTCCACCACTGTCTGCTGTGTGACCCTGGGCAAGTCACTTAACTTCTCTGTGCCTCAGTTACCTCCTCTGTGAAATGGGGATTAAGACTGTTAGCCCCATGTGGGATGGGGACTGTATCCAACCTGATTAGTTTACAGTGCTTAGAACAGTGCTTAGAACAGTGATTGACACATAGTAAGCACTTAACAAATACTATTTTCTTACCAATATCATTATTATCATTATCAGACCAGCAGCTCCCTTGGAACTGTAGCCAACAGTGTGTGGCTTGCCAAACCCACTGATGACTTCTCCTGAAGAGGCCAGACTGGGGAGGGAGAACAAACACTTCATTCATTTTTTCATTTATTTGTTCATTCTCTCGTTTGTTCATTCATTTGTTCGTTACTTAATTAATGCATTCATTCATTCATCCATCCAGTCATTCATTCATTCATTAGTTCATTCTTTTGTTTGCTATTTCATTCATTCATTGGTTCATTCATTCATTTTATTTTCTCAATAATATTTACTGATATCCTATTGTACATAGAGCATGACACTAGGGGCTGGGGAACCAACAGTAAAAGAAAAGGATGGTCTCATACAGCATAGCATACAATCTAATGAGAGAGGCAGCCAAAATTCATATTACACATACAGTGAGAGCAGGAGGAAATATAGATACGATCACTCACCCGGAGATCTCCCTTCCTGAGAAGCCCACAATTGGGCTCCAATGACCTGAGTCTGTGCTCATGGTCGCCTCCCCCTCCCAGACATCTGCATCCCCACCCGAGGACATTGAGGCCTTCTGCAGGCCCTGCGGCTGGTCAGTAGCTTGTGTATCTCCCAGATGACCCTTGAGAGTTGATCTCTCTGCTGATCTTCTAACTCTCCTGGACTGTGACCCCTCCCATGATAATAATGTTGGTATTTGTTAAGCGCTTACTAGGTGCCGAGCACTGTTCTAAGCGCTGGGGGAGATACAGGGTCATCAGGTTGTCCCACGTGGGGCTCACACACTTTTAATCCCCATTTTACAGATGAGGGAACTGAGGCACAGAGAAGTGAAGTGACTTGCCCACAGTCACACAGCTGACAAGTGGCAGAGCCGGGAGTCGAACTCATGACCTCTGACTCCGAAGCCTAGGCTCTTTCCACTGAGCCATGCTGCTTCTCACTAGACTCACCCCTCAAAGTGATCTCTAGTCCATCCAGGTAGCCAACCATGGCCACCATCCTCTCAGCACTGTACTCATCTGCTCAACTGTATATATCTTCATTACCCTATTTATTTTGTTAATGAAATGTACATCACCCTGATTTTATTTGTTTTAATGAGATGTTCTTCCCCTTGATTCTATTGCCATCGTTCTTGTCTGTCTGTCCCCCCCGATTAGACTGTAAGCCCATCAAAGGGCAGGGACTGTCTCTGTTACCAATTTGTACATTCCAAGCGCTTAGTACAGTGCTCTGCACATAGTAAGGGCTCAATAAATACTATTGAATGAATGAATGAATGTATTCCTGTGCTTCCCCAACCCCCGCAAAAAAGCAACCTTCTATGGGGAGCCCCCACTCCCTCCTTCCCTGTGTTAAGATCGGATGCGACTAATTCCCCCCCCCCCCCCCCCCCGCCCCCTCCCCGGTAACAATGCCCTTGTTCTCACTGTCTTTTAGCAACTACCTCCATTCACATCTACTCAGCCCACTCATGTTGTTTGGTTATCTACTCCTCTCCCCAGGCATTTCCTCTCCCATGTCCTCCGTAACAGTTTCACCCTCCTCCAGATCTCCCATCCACAGGACTCCCTCCACCTCCTCTGAGACAATTCTGCCAAGAGCCCTTGGACTCTCCTTGCCACTAGCCTTTTTGATTTGATTGACCCATAGACAATTCAACTTTCTACTCTGGGCGTCACCGGCTTATTTTATTGTTGCTATTGCATGTTAATTGTTAACTGCTCTCAGTGGTGTCATTTACCTCGCTGACCTCACCATGACCTTTCAATTCTCCTGCTCCCATCTGCCCTTTCCAATCCTCTCCTTCCCCTTCCCCTCTCCAGCCCAACTCTTTCCCTCACTTTGCGCCACCCCACCCCTAGAATCCCACTGTACCAGTGCCAACCCTCATCCCCCTCCCCCTGTGCAGTTCCCCGCCAAACCCCTCCCTTCCAACCCCTTCCCTCCCCCCATCCCAGTTCACCTCCTCCAGGAGGCCTTCCCAGACTGAGCCCCCCATTTTTCCTCTGCTCCTTCTCCCCTCCCGATCACTCCTACTCCCTCCCTCTGCTCTACCCCCTTCCCCTCCCCACAGCACTTGTGTATATTTGTACATATTTATTACTCTATTTTATTAAAGATGTGAATACATCTACAATTCTATTTATCTATTTTGATGGTATTGATGCCTGTCTACTTGTTTTGTTTTGTTGTCTGTCTCCCCCTTCTAGACTGTGAGCCCGTTGTTGGGTAGGGATTGTCACTATCTGTTGCCGAATTGTACTTTCCAAGGGCTCAGTACAGTGCTCTGCACACATTAAGTGCTCAATAAATATGATTGAATGAATGAATAATAGCAGGAATATGGTAAAAGTGAATAACTGAACCCATAACTGAACCCAGAAGCAGTGTGGCTCAGTGGAAAGAGCATGGGTTTGGGAGTCAGAGGACGTGAGGCAACCCGATTACCTTGTATCTACCCCAGCGCTTAGAACAGTGCTTAGCACATAGTAAGCGCTAAACAAATACCATTATTATTATTATAAGTGAATGGCATATGTTAATAGTTATATACATAAGTGCTAAAGTGCTGCAATCATTTAATCAATCAATCATGTTTATTGCGTGCTTATTGTGTGCAGAGCACTGTACTTGTCGCTTGGGAGAGTACAATATAACAAAGTCAGTAGACACATTCCCTGCCCACAGTGAGCTTACAGGCTAGAGGGGGAAACAGATATTAATATAAATAAATGAATTACAGATATGTACATAAGTGCTGAGGGCTGAAGGAGGGGTGAACAAAGGGAGTAAATCCCAGTTCAAGGGCATCATGGAAGTGAGTCGGAGAAGAGGAAGAGGGCTTAGTCAGTGAAGGCCTATTGGAAGAGATGTGCCTTCAATAAGGCTTTGAAGCTGAGGAGAGTAATTGTCTGTCAGACAATAGCATGGCCTAGTGGCTACAGCACGGGGTCTGGGGTCAAAAGACCTGGGTTCTAATCCTGGCTCTGCCACTTGTCTACTGAGTGATCTTGGGCAAGTCACTTAACTTCTCTGTGCCTCAGTTTTCTCATCTGTAAAATGGGGATTAAGACTGTAGGTAGATGGGCAACCATTGGAGTTTCTTGTAGAAAAATGATCTGGGCAGCAGAATGAAATATGGACTGGAGTGGGGAGAGACAGGGAGGTCAGCAAGAAGGTTGATACAGTAATCAAGATGGGATTAGATAAATGCTTGGATTAATTTGGCAGCAGTTTGTTGTGAAAGTTGACCGGACAGGATTTAGTGACAGATTGCATTTAAGGGTTGAATGAGAGATATGAGTCGAAGATAGTACCAAGCGTAAGGGCTTGTGAGATAGGAAAGATGGTGATGCTTTCTACAATGATGGGAAAATCAAGGGGAAGATAAGGTTTGGATGGCAAGATAAGAAATTCTGTTTTGGACATGTTAAATTTGAGATGTTGGTGGGATATCCAAGTAGAGTTGTCTTGAAGGCAGGAAGAAATGCAAGGCTGCAGAGAGGGAGAGAGATCAGGGCTGGAGATGTAGATTTGTGAATCAACTGTATAGAGGTGATAGTTGAAACAAATGTGTTTTCCAAGGGAATGGGTGTAGATGGAGAATCGAAGGGGACCCAGAACTAAACCTTGAGGGACACCCACATTTAGGGGGTAGGAGGCAGAGGAGGAGCCTGCAAAGGAGTCTGAGAATGAATGACCAGAAATATAAGAGGAGAACCAGGAGAGGATGAAGTCAGTGAAGCCAAGGTTGAATAACGTTACCAGGAGAAGCAGGTGGTCTACAGTGTCAAAGGCAGCTGAGAGGTGGAGAAGGATTAGGAAGGAGTAGAGGCAGTTGGATTTGGCAAGAAGAAGAACATTGGTGACCTTCTAGAGGGCTGTTTCTGTGGAGTGAAGGGGGTGGAAGCCAGATTGGAGGTGATCTAGGAACCTGTGAAGGAAACTGAGAATGAACAACCAGAAAGATAAGAGGAGAACCACGAGAATATGGAGTCAGTGAAGCCAAGGTTGGATAACATGCTGAGGAGAAGGGGATGGTCGACAGTGTCAAAGGCAGCTGAGAGGTTGAGGAGGATTAGGATGGAGTAGAAGCCACTGGATTTGGCAAGAAGGAAGTAATTGGTGACATTTGAGAAGGTGGTTTCAGTAGAGTCGAGGGGAAGGAAGCCAGATTGGAGGGGGTCCACGAGAGAGTTGGAGGAGAGGAATTCAAGGCAGAGAGTTTAGATGACTCGCTCCAGGAGTTTAGAATGAAAGGGTAGGAGGGAGATGGGGTGATAACTGGAGGGGGCTGTGGGGTCAAGGGAGGGTTTTTTCGGATAGGGGAGATGTGGGCATGTTTGAACGCAGAGGGGAAAAAGTCATTCGAGAGTGAGCAGTTGAAGATGGAAGTTAAGGAGGGGAGAATGAAGGGGAGACAGTTTTTATAAGGTGGGAGGGAATGGGGTCTGAAGCGCATGTGGAGGGGGTGGCACTTGAGAGGAGGGAGGAGATCTCCTCTGAAGATATGGCTGAGAAGGATGGGAAAGCAGAAGAGGGAGTGGAGAGGAGGGGGGATGGAGGAGAGAGGGGGTGATTTTTGGGACCTCAGACCTGATGGTGTTAATTTTCCTAATGAAGTAGGTGGCCAAATCATTGGGGGTGAGGGGTGGGGGAAGGGGAGGAACAGGGGGCCTGAGGAGGGAGTTAAACGTCCAGAACAGTTGATGAGGGTGATGGGCATAGGTGTCAATAAGGGAAGAGAAACAGTTTTTCCTAGCAGAGGAGAGAGAGGGCATAGATAAGGCAAGAAAGGACAAACTTAAATTGGATAGTTCTCCACTGTGGATTCAGTCTGGGCTGCAGGTAAAGGGAGAAGATGAAAGAATGGCCGCTTCTTGTCCGGAGCAGCTCAGGAACGAAACGTCAGTGTCCTGGAGGGCAGATGGTAGACAGTGGTTCTGGTGTCTGATGACCTGGTCTGGCTTAGGCCTCTCAGCAGGGAGATCTCAGTGTCCTCAGGCAGGTCTCTGTCCCGGGTGATGGCCGATGGTCCACGCCAGTTTGTGGCCACTCAGCAGAGAGATCTCTGTGTCTTCAGGCAGATTTTTCTCCTAGGCAATGATGGATGGTCCACTCTGGATTGTGACCGCTCAGTGGAGAGATCTCACCCGATCTGTCCGAGCGGCCTCGGGCAGGTCTTTGTCCCAGGCAATGTTCGATGGTCCGTGCTCACTGAGCCTACTTGGTCTCACAGTAAGTGCACACGATAGCACTTACTATTACTAAAGATGGCTGTTTGGATGACACAACTGCGTTGCAGGAGGGAGGGATGGGGCAGAAGTTAACTGGGGCTGGCGTCCTGGAGGAAAAAGGATTTCGGAATGGCTCTGAAGCTGGAATGAGCCGGAATCTGGAGGACTTGAAGGAGGAGGGAGCGTCAGGACCGGGGAAGGGCGTGAGCATAGTAATGATGGTGTTTGCCAAGTGCTTACCATGTGCCGTAAGCACTGAGGAATTGGTCAGAGGCAAGGAAAGCCAAGAATAATGGGCAGTAAGAAAGTTTGCTTGGAAAGAGGCAAATCTGGATGTTTCAAATGAAGACAGCTGTTGCTTGAGAAGGGGAGAGCCAAAGGGTGGGAGTTTACTGTGAGGGAGATGGGGTGATCATCCTCATCCCCTTTATTCAGCAAGAGGAGGAAGAGGGGCTGAAATGTCTTCTCTCACCACCAGAGTCAGAGCCACACCCCTTCCCCACAGAGGGCACTCCAAGCTTTGCCTGTCAGGCTCCAGCAAGGTAATCCCAGCCACGAGAACTGTGTGGTGCCACTGGGGTTGACTCCATAACTCTTTCCAACATGGTAAATCCCATTTTTAATAGAAATGTATCTTTCAGATATACACCGTGATTATGCTAGAAATAGATTAGGTTGTCTATCATATTGATATATGACTACAATCTCGGAAATTGGTCTCGAGTGTCATATCTCCGCTACACAAGAAAAATTTAGAGCCACGTAAAAATGCTTGATGGCCCGCAGCCTGAAGTGTTCCTGTTTTTCATGCGCATCCATAGGCGATATGCTATAAGCTGTCATTCAGCCCTTGTAACTGAAATCTATTTCACAAATAGTCCCAGCTCCCAAAATGAATTTCTGAGTGTTTCCCTTTTTGCTCCTGTAACAGGTTTTCTGGGGCAGGCACAGACCCTGGGGATCTTTTGCTTTGAGCGAGGCCTAGTTGAAAGAGTGCCATCCTGGGAGTCAGGGGACCTGGGTTCCAATCCCAGCTCCACCATTTGCCTGCTATGTGACCTTGGGCAAGTCAATTATCTTTTTTGTCTACAAAATGGAGATTCAATTTCTGTTCTCCCTCCCCCTTAGATTGTGAGCCCCAGGGACTGTGTCCAACTAGGTTATCTTGTATCCACCCCAGAGATTAATACAGTGCTTTGCCCTTAGTAAGTACTTAATAAATACCAGAGTTATTATTATTATTGAGGCTGCTTTGGATCACTCTTTAAAGACCCATCTCAACTTTTGTGTGGGATCTGAGGAGGGAGAATACTGCATCTACCTCTTCCAGTGACTGACTCTCCAACTAGCCCCTTTACCTCCTCTTCAGGAGACCATAAGTCACTTAAATCAGTGCTGGTCTAGATATGACTGGGTACATGCTGGAGGGAATGCTGGAGGAAATGCTATGGTTGGGCTATTTGGGGAATGGAGAAACTTTCTATTCCTCACACAATATACCCACTGTTTTGGCTTTATGACTGTTATGACTGCTATCTACCCTATGGGAAACCTGTGGGCACAGTGGCCATTTTCTCACGGAGATACCTGCGCACTTGAGACTTGCAGAAGACCAAAGTTCCAGCTCTCTTCTTGGACATTCCCTCTCTGCTGCTTCCAGCCACTCTCCCTGTTCTCCCATTTTCCATTACCACTCTCATCAGGCTTGCTGGTTCCCCACCCACCCACCTTGCTAATCTACCATGTTGGAAGAAACACTACTGTTGGGTTATTTGGGGACAAGGGAAACTTTCTATTCCTCACACCATGGGTCCACCATTTTGGTGGGCCCAGTTGTGATTGCCATCGACTCTGTGGGGAACCTGGGCACAGTGGCCATTCTGAGGAGCACCCTGGGACTCTACTCCCTTTAGGGCACCACGGTTGGGGGCCCTACAGTTGAGGTAATGGAGCAGGACTAGGGTAGGGCAGAAAGAGAGAGAAGATAGGGCTTGAAAAAGAAGGATACATCCTTCCCACCCTGACATGGCCTACTTGCCCCTGCCCACCCAGGCCTGGCCCTGACTTTGGCCCCCAACCTTGGCCTGGGGGTGAGGGTGGCAGCGATGGTGGCAGCAGTGGTGTGGTGTGTAGCATTGGAGCTGTGGGGAGGGAAATGGAATGACATGGATGGGTTTGGAGTAGGGGGCATTGGACCAGCGAGGTGAGTGGAAAAGTGCAGAGGGTGGGGCTAGGGTCCTGGATGGGCGGGGGCTGGGCTAGCTTGTTGTGACTTGGCAGGAAAGGAGCCAAACTCCTGGGATCTCTCGCCAGAAGGCAGATGCTCCAGGAGCATATCCCGCCACCCCCAGCTCAAGATTGGCCACCACTGACCACGTTCAATTGGGTTTACATTTTTCGAAGTAGCAAAGGGGTTGGAAATTTGGGAATTTTCTGAAATTTGACTGGTTGTGGCTTGAATTGGGGCTTTCGACTCCCCATAACTGCCCTGCTCAACTGCCCTCATTTCCCTGGGTGCACACACTGCTCAGGGCTGGCATCTGGGTGTTAGGGGGTCAGTCAGAATGAACCACCCCACTCCCCCTTAGCCACTTGACAGTTTTGAGCAGCTCTCCTTTCACTTCTCCAGTGAGGTCCATTTTGGGCAGGGTTGGGAATACAGTTAGATTATTGAGAAAATTGAAACAATCAGGTGTGATCTTCCTAAAATCTCCCCTGCCCCTCCTCAGGCCCTCCCTGCTCCTGCCCCTTCTTCAGCTCTCCCATCTTTCCCAGCAGCATTTCAAGAGGCGATCTGCTACTTTCTCTCCAAATCCACCCCTTTCACCTATGCATTCGACCCCATCCCTTTGCACCTTATCAAAACACTTTCCCCCTCCCTTCTTCCCTCTCTAACTGCTATCTTCAACTGTTCTCTCCATAATGGTTTTGTCCCCACTGCTTTCAAATATGTCCATGTCTTATCATAAAAAACCCCTCCCTTGACCCAATGGCTCCCTCCAGCTATCACTCCATCTCCCTCCTACCATTCCTCTCCAAACTTCTTGAGTAAGTTGCCTACACCTGCAATCTCAAGTTCCTCTCCTCTAATTCTCTCCTTGACCTCCTTCAACCTGGCTTCCATTCCCTTCTCTCCACAGAAACTGCCCTCTCAAAGGTCAGCAATGATCTCCTTCTTGCCATATCCAATGGCCTCTACTCCATCCTAATCCTCCTCGACCTCTCAGCTGCCTTTGACACTGTTGATCACCCCCTTCTCCCAGAAACATTATCCAACCTTGGCTTCCCTGACACTGCCCTCTTCTCTCCTCCTATCTTTCTGGCTGATCATTATTATTATTGTTATTATTATTATTATTATCATGGTATTTGTTAAGCACTTACTATGTGCCAAGCAGTGTTCTAAGCGCTGGGGTAGATACAAGGTAATCAGGTTGCCCTACATGGGGTTCACAATCTTAATCCCCATTTTAGAGATGAGGTAACTGAGGCACAGAGAAATTAAGTGACTTGCCCCAGGTCACACAGCAGACAAGTGGCAGAGTTGGGATTAGAACCCACGCCCTCTGACTCCCAAGCCCATGCTCTTGCCACTGGGTCATGCTGCTTTTCTAAGTCTCTTTTCTAAGTGGTCGTTCTCAGTCTCTTTCATCAGTAGTATTTATTGAGCACTTGCTGTGTGCAGAGCACTATACTGAGCACTTGGGAGAGTGCAATACAAGAATAAACAGACATATTCCCTGCCCACAATGATCTTACCATCTAGAGCAGGGGAGACAGATGTTAATATAAATAAATAAATCACAGATATGTACATAAGTGCTGTGGGGCTGGCAGGGGGGATGAACAAAGGGAGCAAGTCAGGGTGGAGAGAGACTGGGCCCAGTATGCTGGGGAGCAAGTGTCAGGGCTGGAGGTGGTGGGCTGAGGGAGTCAGGGCCAGGTCCAGGACTTCTGGGTGAAGGGAGCTGGGGCCAGGAATGCTGTAGAGAGAGGGCAGGGGCTGGAGTTACATTGCCCTGAGGGCTGAGTTCAGGTCCAGGGGTGATAGGTGAAAAAAGCCAGGGTTGGGGTCAATGGGACAAGAGGGCCCAGAGGTAGGGTTGATCTCTGACTACTACTGGAGGAAAGATCAGGACAATGGGAGCTGGGAAACTGGGATTTCCTGCTCTGCCTCTGGCCTGCTGTGTGACCTTGGGTCAGTCACTTCACTATCTGGGCCTCCATTTCTTAATCTGAAAAGTGGAGATAAAATACCTGTTCTCCCTCCCTCTCAGATTCTGACCCTGGCAAGAGCACAGGCTTGGGAGTCAGAGGTCATGGGTTCTAATCCTGGTTTCGCTACTTGTCTGCTGTGTGATCTTGGGTAAGTCACTTAACTTCTGAGAAATAGCGTGGCATAGTAGAGCAAGGCCTGGGAATCAGAAGGTCATGGGTTCTAATGCCAGCTTGGCCACTTGTCTGCTGTGTGACCTTGGGGAAGTCACTTCACTTTTCTGGGCCTCAGTTACCTCATCTGTAAAATGGGGATTGAGACTGTGACCTCCACATGGGACAGGGACTGAGTCCAACCCAATTTGCTTATATCAACCCCAGCGCTTAGTACAGTGCCTGGTACATAGTTAAGCGCTTAACAGATAACATTATTATTATGATTATTAATAATGAGTGCCCAATCAATCAGTCAATCAATGGTATTTATTGAGTGCTTACTATGTAAAGAGCACTATATTAAGCACTTAGAAGAGTATAACACAGTAGAATTAGCAGACACCATCTCCTTTCGGTCCTGACCCTCCTCTCCACCTAGTCCTGGCCCTCCACCTTTCCCTGGTCCTGTGAGCTTACAGTCTAGAGATGACCACTGATTGA
Organism: Ornithorhynchus anatinus; assembly: GCF_004115215.2. Taxonomy (NCBI): domain Eukaryota; kingdom Metazoa; phylum Chordata; class Mammalia; order Monotremata; family Ornithorhynchidae; genus Ornithorhynchus; species Ornithorhynchus anatinus. The sequence goes on from NC_041749.1 coordinate 47,757,935, forward strand.
TTGGGAGAGTACATTTCAAGCAAGTTAGTAGATTCATTCACTGTCCACAAGGAGCTTACAGTCTATATGGGGAGACAGATACTAAAATCAATTACAGACTCTGAGCCTGTGGTGGGCAGGGATTGTCTCTGTTGCTGAATTGTACTTTCCAAGTGCTTAGTACAGAGCTCTGAACACAATAAGCGCTCAATAAATACTAATGAATGAATGAATATGTACATAAGTGCCGTGGTGCTGAGGGTGAGGATGATAGCAAGTGTTTAAAAGGTACAGTTCCAAGTGCAGAGGGAGTAGGGGAGATGAGGGTTTAGTCAGGTAAGACCTTTTGGAAGAGTTGTGATTTTAAGAAGGCTTTGAAGGTTGGGAGAGTGGTGATCTGTCGGATATGAAGGGAGAGGGAGTTCTAAGCCAGAGGGTGGATATGGGCAAGGGTTCAGTGGCAAGACTGATGAGAAGGAGGTACAGTTCTCCATCTGGAACAGGAAGAAGAAGAAAGAAGGAGGGAGGGGGAGGAAGGGGAAAGAGGAGAAGGGAGAGGGAGAAAAGGAGGAGGAGGAGGAGAAGGAGAAGGGAAACAGGAGGAGGAGAAAAAGAAGACTTATTAAGCACTTACTGTGGGTCAAGTACTGTGATAGATATGCAGTCAGGGCCAGCTACAGTCCCTATCCCAAACAGGGGTCACATCTAAATAGGAGGGAGTAGAATTTTAAACCCCATTTTACCAATGAGGACACTGAGGCACAGAAAAGTGAAGTGACTTGCCCAAGATCACACAGCAGGCAGGTGGCAAAGTAGGAATTAGAACCCAGGTCCTCTGACTCTCAGGCCCATGCTCTTTCCACTAGTCCATGAAGTGGCTTGCCACAGAGTAAGTACTTAATAATGCCATCATTATTGTCTCGACGGTCCACAACTCGAGGGCAGGAAGTTCCCCAGAAGAAAAGGAGGACTGAACAATCTGAAGATAATATTTTTCCTGAAAAGAGCATTGCTGCCCTCTAAAGGAAGTCTGCGGGGATTGGATAGGAAGCGGGATGGAGCCGAAGACAGGTAAACTCCCTGCTTCAGCAGCTTCCTTGGGGTGTGCAGAGGGAGCCGGGCCTGGATGCAAACATACCCGCCACGGCGACCAGGGAACCTGGTGCTGTTTGGAATCCTAGCCAGGGAAGGTGCTGTGTGACTGTGGGTAGCTCAAATCGCCTCTCTGGGAATCAGTTTTCTTATCTGCGAAACAGGAAAACACTCTCCCTCTTAGACTATGAGTCTGTGGGACAGGGACTTTGATGGATCTGAATATCTTGTGTTCATTCCAGTGCATCTTGGCAACAAGTGCTTAATAACACTGCAAAAATAATTGTTACTATCATCATCATTATTGAATATGCTTCTCTGCCTGCCAGTGCTCTACAGTCACTTTTGGACCCTGAAAAGGTGGGGACCCTGCGGGAATATGCTGCAGGAAGGCACCACAAGCAGACACTAAAGGCAGATGCTACCGGCAGACAAGGCAGGCACTTGGTTGATCTATGGCCATTAGCTAGCTGAGAAATAGAGGGAGGATGGTACACTGGGGTGCTGAAGGGCCCGAAGGCAAAACAGATAAAATAACATCAGGGTTATGACTGGCTTTGCCACCCTGAAAGGCCAGCCCCTTCCCTCCTCCCTGCAGTATGGGCCAGTGACATCAACTTCATCCATGCTGGCCCAATGGGCCAAAGAATCTAGCCCTCCCAGGCATCAGTTGATCGATAGATGATCTCTCAGCTCTGGGATTGCCTAGTCTGGGGGCCAGCTTTAGGGTGCAGGGTCCATGGAGAGCAGTCCGTGGCAGTAAGAGTCTTCATTCAATCAATCAATCAGTGGTATTTATTGAGCATTTACTGGGTGCAGAACAATCAATCAGTCATATTTATTGAGTGCTTACTGTGTGCAGGGTATTGTACTATATGCTTGGGAGAGTATAACACAATATAGCAGATACATTCCCTGCCCACAGGGAGCTAGAGGGGGAGACAGACATTAATATAATTAAATAAATTACAGACATGTGCGTAAGTGTTGTGGGGTGAGCCTGGGGTGAATATCAAGTACTTAAAGGATACAGATCTAAGTTCATAGGCAATGGAGAAGGGAAAGGGAGTAGGGGAGATAAGGGCTTAGTCAGGAACAGCTTCTTGGAAGAAGCAGCGTGGCTCAGTGGAAAGAGCATGGGCTTTGGAGTCAGAGGTCATGAGTTCGAATCCCAGCTCTGCCACTTGTCAGCTGGGTGACTGTGGGCAAGTCACTTAACTTCTCTGGGCCTCAGTTACCCCATCTGTAAAATGGGGATTAAGACTGTGAGCCCCATGTGGGACAACCTGATTCCCCCGTGTCTCCCCCAGCGCTTAGAACAGTGCTCTGCACATAGTAAGCACTTAACAAATACCAACATTATTATTATTATGTGATTTGAGGGCTTCGAATGTGGAGTGAAACCCAGGTTAGATAATGTTTTAAGGAAAAGAAGGAGGTCCACAATGTCGAAGGCCACTGATAAGTCTGGGAGAATTAGGATGGGCTAGAGGCCATTGGATTTGGCAAGAAGAAGGTGACTGGTGACCTTAGAGAGGGCAGTTTCAATGGAGTGAAAGAAGTGCAAGTCAGATTGCAGGGGCTCAAAGAGAGAATTAAAGCAGAGGTAGTGGAGGCAATGGTGAAGACCACTCGCTCAAGGAGTTTGGAGAGAAATGCCAGGTGGGAGATGGGGCAATAATTGGAGGGAACTGTGGGGTCAAGGGAGGATTTTTTTAGGGGCCCCTTGTTGTGCTCCACCCCCACAGACCATCCAAAGTCCCAGCTTCCACCGAGACCAAAACTCCGAGTCAGGACAGATCCTGCATACAGATGGGTCAGAGCACATCCAGGGATGGACTTGGGGAGCAGGCTAAGGCCTCAAGGTAGAGAAATGAGACCCTGGAAAAGACCTTGGGGGCCAAATTTATTCCTGGATCTTCCTTGACAAGCTGATGGCAGCAAGATCTGGCACTCAGGAGACCTTCTCGGAGGGAAAGAAGGAAGATTTTTCACTTCTCTTCTGGTGGTTAGGGCCCTTCAGAAGAGTTTTCTGAAGTGGCTTTCAGTAGGGTTTGAAAATTAGGGGAATGGTGGTTTGTCAAATATGAAAGGGGAGTGAGTTCCTGGAAGATATGCGCAAGGGATCATGAGTGAGACAGATGAAATCGAGGTACTGTGAGCAGATCGTCATTGGAGGAGTGAAGTATGCAGGTTGGGTTGTAGTGGTAGATTAGAGAGGTTAGGTAGGAGGGGGAGAGTTGATAGAGTGCCTTAAATAATAATGGTATATATATTCATCCCAAGCATTATTATAATGAAATTAGTGTGATTGGCTTCTCTGCTGGTCAAAGCGCACATGCATGGGTATGTATGTGCTCAATTGTGCTGTGCAGGGCCTCTCCCCACTCTCTCCCTTTTCCCCATTGTGAACAGGAGTAAAATCTGCTGGTTTTTTTGTTTGGGTTTTTGGGTTTTTTTAGTGGTATTTGTTAAGTGCTTTCTCTGTGCCAGGCACTGTATTAAGCACTGGGATAGAGACAAGCTAATCAAGTAGGACCCAATCCATGTCCCACATGGGGCTTACAGTATTAATCCTCATTTTACAGATGAGAGAACTGAGACCCAGAGAAGTTAAGTGACTTGCCCAAGGTCACACAGAAAACAAGAGGCAGAGTTGGGATTAGAACCCAAGTCCTTCTGACTCCCAGGACCATGCTCTATCCACTAGGCCACACTGCTTCGCTTGTGCTGTGTTTGAAGTCCTGCTCTCCCAGTGCCCATGGTTGGCACTTCTAGAAACCTTGGGGGGCAGCTGGGCATAGTTACTACAAAGTCACTCAGCCCTCAGCAAGCGGTGGCGGTTCCTGGGTTTGGGATGCCCATAACTCTGGAGGGAGCAGGGAGAGAGGAGGAAGAGAAAGGAGTAGTGAGGCCTAGTGGAATGAGTACAGGTCTGGGAGTCAGTGGACCTGGGTTCTAATCCCAGATCTGCCACTTGCCTGCTGTGCAACCTTGGTCAAGTCACTCAACTTCTCTGGGTCTCAGTTCCCTCATCTGTAAAATGGGGAATCAATATCTGTTCTCCCTCCAACTTACAATATGAGCCCCATGTGGGACCTAATGATCTTGTATCTATCCCAGAGCTTAGTACAGAGCTTGGAACGTAGTGAGCGCTTAACAAATACCAATTATAACAATTATTATTATTATTATTGTTATTATTATCCACATGGATTCTTGGGGCTGACTCTGGAATAGGACCTCAAAGGTGTCAGGTCTGTCAGTGAGCCCTGGCTGTGGCAAGTCCCAGTAAGTTGCATCTACCAGCCCAGCCACATCAACCCCAGAAAACCACTAAACTGGCCCAGTTTCTCAGTTTCGGGTCTGTAGTGGGCATATCCTCCCAGTCTCTCTCCCTTTTGAGCTTGCAGGAGGAGGCGGGGGGAAGGTGCCTCCCAACACCCCACTTTCCCAGCTTTTGTCTCCGAACAGCAGCTGGACATTGCTGCCAGGAAGAGCTGAATCCCGCTCACCCTAGCAGGACTCGAGTTTGATGGGAAGGGGGCAGAAAATGGTGATTGGGCAAAGGATGAGGAGGAATTCACAAGAGCAGCTGCCTGGAGAGGGAGGTGAAAATGGGATTAACCAATCAATCAATCAATGGCATTTATTGAGTGCTTACTGTGTACAGAGCACTGGAGAGAGTACAATAACAATATAACAGACAACATTCACTGCCCACAGTGAGTTTACAAGTCTAGAAAGGGAGACAGATACCAATATAATTGAATAAATTACAGATATGTACATAAGTGCTGTGGGGCTGAGAGAGGGGATGAATAAAGGGAGCAAGTCAGGGCTGCGCAGAAGGGAGTAGAAAAAAAGAAAAGAGGACTTAATCAGCTCCTCTTAGAGGAGCTGTGCCTTGAATAAGGCTTTGAAGATGGAAAGAGTGTCTGTCAGATATGAGGAGGGAGGGCAAGCCAGGCCAGAGGCAGGATGTGGGCAAGGGGTCAGCGGCAAGATAGATGAGATCGAGGTACAGTGAGAAGGTGAGCGTTAGAGGAGTGAAGTGTATGGGCTGGGTTGTAGTAGGAAAGTAGCAAGGTGAGGTAGGAGGGGGCAAGGTGTTTGAGTGTTCTAAAGCCAATTGTGAGGTGTTTCTGTTTGATGTGGAGGTGGATGGGCAACTACTGGAGGAGTAGGGATGGCCTAAACATTTTTGTAGAAAAATGATCTGGGTAGCAGAGTGAAGTAGGACTGGAGAGTACTATACAACAGAATTAGCAGAAACATACCCTGCCCTCAACAAGCTTACTGTCTGGAGAGAGAAAGGAACAGCAGCAGTTGGGAGCAGGGCAGGGCAGAGGGCAGCAGGGTTTTGGGCAAGGATAGATGGCCTTGAATGTGGGGGCCCTTGGGGAAAAGGGGCCCAGAAGACAGGGAGCACAGGGCAGGGTCTGATAGGCATTTGAAGGAGCTGTGAGAGGGCTAGGGTTAGTTAGAAGGGAGGAACTGGGAAAAGATAAAAAGGCCGCCTTGGGACATTCAGGGTCCTGCCTTGCTGGATCACATCACAATGGAGAACCCTGGTGAGAGACACGGCTGACCTGCCTGCTGCACCCCAGGACTCCGAAGAGAGGACCCTCCGGCAATAGGCCCTACATCATGGGAGAACAGCAACTTCATCTGCAGCTGTTTTCTCCATCTTATGGCCTCTCTGGTTTTCCCTCCCACTCCAAGCACCAAGACGGCCTAAGGAGCCCCTGCAGTGGCTAAAGAGAAAGGGAACATGATTCCCCCACCAACCTATGAGCCTGGGGTGTCTTTGAATCCTGCAGTTCCCTGCCCTGTTCTTGGAATGTCCAAGGCTGAAATCCAAGTATTAGTGACCTGGGGCTTTATTGGGCAGTTTGGGGCCTTGCTAGGGGGCCTGGACCATTTCTGAGTAGCCTGGGTTCTCACGGTGGGGGGCGGGGGGGAGGGGGGCGGGGATCTTGGGTATTGCTTGGCGTTGAGGAAGGAAAGAGATAATGTTGAGATGCCCCTAATGGGGGAGGTTCTCCTTGATGGGGAGACTATCTTCCCAAGATAATGGCAAGGTAATGGACTGTGTGTAAAACACTAGGGAGACCTGGAGACAACATGTAGAGAGGCTTGTGGGAAACTGGAAATTTATGAGGAGCACCAGAGGGACTAGGTGTGGCTGATCACCTGCCAGATGACTTGGGCTCTCACCATAGCAGCTAGATGTGTGCAGGACGATGAATTTTATGTCATGAGAGACTTATCTGAATCGTCGTGCCAAGTGTGTGAAACACACCAGCTCCTGCCAAGTCTGTGCAGTAGAGGGTGCAGCGGAGAAGGCTTCGTCCTTTGGGAGGCGCTCACATGAACTGCAGGGGATAAAATGGGAGCCCAGGGGCAGGGCTGGAGTACTCGGGCTTTTCTACAGGGGTCTTTTGTGTTCAGTGGTAGAGGGTCTGCAGGGGACCCAGCCAATGAAGTCAATCAGCCCTGTTCATATAATGGGTGTTACTTGCTGTAGGACAATTTAGTAGAAATAGTATTAATTAAGCCCTTACCTTGTGCAGAGCACTGTACTAAGCTCTGAAAGAATGCCCACAACACCCCAGCCAAGTAGGGTTAGAACTTAGAACTGCTTCGGGCCAGGATCAAATACCACCAGCGCCGCTTGCAAAAGGGGAGAGAGGGAGGATTTGCTTGGGTCCTGCCCAACACTTGGCAGAGTGGGGCATCGCATGTAGGTGTAGGGCACCCTTGGGCAATCTGGGGCACGGCTGGCTGGTCTAGGCCATCTCCGGGCAGTGTGGTGCTTGCTGGGCAGTCTTGTACTAAGCTCCAGACTGCCAAATGATGTGCAAGTGCTTAGTACAGTGCTCTGCACACAGTAAGCACTCGATAAATACAATTGAATGAATTAATGAATGGAGAATCCTTGAGTGTTTAGGGCCTTGCTGGGGAATTTGGGCATCGCTCAGCAATCTGGAGTATCACTAGTGGGACTGAAGCATCCCTGGAGAGCCTGGGACCTTCCTGGGGAACTTGGAAGCTCACTGGAGGCCTGGGGCAGTGTTGGTTGCTCCGAGGCTTGGCCGAACTACCCGGGGCATACCTGGGCAGTTTGGATCACTGCTGGGTGGTCTGGGGCCACGGACCCTATGGGAACCATGTTGGGGTGGGGTTGGGAGAACAAAGGCACGGATTGAACGTGTGAAGCCCCCTCCTGGGGCCTGGGGATCGAGCTTTGTTGGAAGTCAAGAGTAGGAGATAGGAAAGCACAGGTCCTCACTACAGCACCACTACTCAGCTGCCTGGGGGCATTTAGGCGCCTCCCTCATAGAAGGCAGGGGGAGGGGTGGGCTGACCTCTCATGGTCACTCCTTCCCTCAGCAAGCCAACTCTTTACCAATTATTTGGGAGGGGTTGTTGGAATCTGCAGCCATTTAGTGAGGGTGGTGGGTGGGGCCTCAGGCAATGGTTTCCACATGCCGCTGATCGAGGGTTGCAGGTGGGTAGTCAGCCCCCCTCAGCACCTGCTGCAGAAGGTGGCAAACTCAGCCCCAAGGTGGGGCCGGGCACATTCACACGGCTTACCAGCCTACTCAGCCCAGAGAAGTTAACCACCCACCCCTGCCCATCCAACCACACCTCCACCCATCTTCTCTGAATAAATGGAACCCCAGAACTGTTGGCTTCCAAGGCTTAGTCGAGCTGAGACAGGGCAGGGTGGACATGAACCTTCTCTTTCACACATCTTCTCTTGGCAGCCCTGCCTCCCTTGTCCCAACCTGCTGCTGCTGCTGCCATTGGCCCCTGCCTCCCTCTCACACCAGAGCCAGCAGATTTTCCTATCTGGGGGAACCCATCGGTGGAGAGCAGCTTGTAAAGCAATGTTTTAGCAGGTGGAATCCAAGCACCTAAACACTCACTACAGTGCTTTGCACACAGTAAGCACTCAATAAATACCATTAATAACAACGGTCACCCAGAAGCTATCATTTGTGGAGAATCATGACTTAGTAAGCCACACACTTGCAGTTATTGTTCCCTATTGTGGGCTATTACCGTTTTGGCAGGACTAACCTCCTGTTTGTTTTTCAAATAATAATTATGGTACTTGCTAAGCACTTACTATGTGCCAAGCACCATTTTAAGCTCTGGGGTAGATGAAAGTTAATCAGGTTGCTTGGCACACAGTAAGCGCTTAACAAATACCATCATTATTATTAGGTTGGACACAGTCCCTGTCCCACACAGGGCGCACACTCTTAATCCCCATTTTACAGATGAGGTAAATGAGGCCAGAGAAGTTAAGTGACTTGCCCAAGGTCACACAGCAGACATGTGGCAGAGCTGGGATTAGAACCCAGATCCTCCCTACTCCCAGGCCCCCTGTCTGCTAAGCCACACTGCTTCTCTAAGATCATCCACCACCAGAGGACAGCATGGCCTAATGGAAAGAGCAAAGACCTGTAAGTCAGAGGACTTGGGTTCTAATTCCAGCTCTGCCTCCAGTCTGTTGTGTGACCTTAGCTAAATCACTTAACTTCTCTGGGCCTCATGACTTCATCACCTCATCACCTTCCTACTTCCTCTGAGCCCCATGTGGGATAGGGATTGTGTCTGACCTTGATTATCTTATATCTATCCCAGTAAGTACATTGCCTGGCACATAGTAAGTGCTTAACAAATGCCATTATTACTATTATTACAGCATGGCATAGTGGATAGAGCACAGGCCTGGGAGTTAAATGGTCATGGATTCTACTACTCTGTTACTTGTTGTGTGACCTTTTACAATCCTTTTTCCACTGTCTTGTCTATTTGCACATTGATGTTGCTGGGTTGGCTCTGCTTTCTCATTAGACTGTCAACTCCTTGGGGACAGGCTCCAGGTCTCATTCTTCCTCTACAGCTCTCCATTGCACTCACTTACAGGCCCACACACTCAGGTGACACTCCTTAGTGCCCAGCCACCCACTGACAGATTTCTCCCTGCAGTGAGCTTTTCTGAACTGTTGAAAAACCAGCTTCAGCCCACCCCCACCAAGATCCCGCCTTCCCTCCCCCTCTACCCATCTGCTACCTACCCAACTTCCTCCTTCCCTCATCTTTCCTCCTTCCCCCCCCCAACCCATCTGCCCCTCCCCACCCAGCTCCTTCCTTCCCTCCCACCCATCTGCCCCTCCCCACCCAGCTCCTTCCTTCCCTCCCACTCCAACTCTTCCTCACTCTGCCTTCTCACCCATCTGCCTTTCCCCACCCAACTCCTTCCCTCCCTCCCATCTGATTAACTCTGTAGTCAGAAAGATCCAGGATTTAGGTTTGGGGGCCTGGCCTGGCCCTGTTGCTGGCTGGCTGGGCTTGCTGACCACCTCAGCTGGGGTTGTTACAAGGACTCACTGCAGGAACAGGGCAGGTTTTCTGGGTGTGCAGCTTGGATGGGTGAGGGGCTCAAGGCAACTACTTGCCTGAATCTTACCTATTGAATGGCAGGAAGGGACTTAGAGGTTTCATTTAGTCAACCTCCTGCTTCCAAACAGTGCTGCTTCAAAACCATCCCATACAGAACCGTGATTCTCTTCAGTAATCTTAATAATAATAATAATAATGTTGGTATTTGTTAAGCACTTACTATGTGCAGAGCACTGTTCTAAGCTCTGGGGTAGATACAGGGTAATCAGGTTGTCCCACATGAGGCTCACAGTTAATCCCCATTTTACAGATGAGGTAACTGAGGCACCGAGAAGTTAAGTGACTTGCCCACAGTCACACAGCTGACAAGTAGCAGAGTCGGGATTCAAACTCACGACCTCTGACTCCAAAGCCTGGGCTCTTTCCACTAAGCCACGCTGGCCAGGCCCCTGAATGTGTTTGGCGGGGTGGGGAGAGGAGCATTGCTCTGGAGGAAGGGAGAGAAGGTCTGGGACCCCAGGAGAAGGTGTTGAGGAACTAGAAGCACTAGAGAGAAGGGGAGGGTTAGAGTTAAGCGTTTGGTGCTAGGACTGGGGCAGGGTAGGAGTTGTAGGGACGTAGGGGAACTGGATGGGGAGGACTGGTGGGAAAAGGAACCAGGTCCATTGAACCATAAGGGATCTCCATAGAGGGTCTGCACAACCACAGATGGCCCTCCCTCTTTTGACTCCCCCTCAAGACCCACCACCCCTGCCAGTCAGCGCTGGCTACCCATCTGCCTGCTGCCCCGACTGGGGAGAGTTGAACCCCAAAGAGGCGGTCTCAAGGAGATATTGAGACTGGTTGAGAGTCCAGCTTTTATTCCCATTAAAGTGAGGCTGGGAGAATGCCATTCCCAAAAGGAGAGCGCAGCTCCGGCTTCCCCAACATGGATGTGACCATGGCTGCCGTGACACCCCCTCCTCCAGGGGCCTGCCTGCCAGGCTCAGCACACTGCCCTGGACCCAGAACAGCTCCACCCAGCCCCCCGCCCACCTCCTGTAATCTCGCCTATGTCACCCTCCTGTGGAGAGAACAGGGTGTGGGTCATGCGGTGCACATGGCATGTACGGAGAGAAGCAGTACGAAATCACAACACAGCAGACAAGATCTCCTGACTGGTCCCTGTAGGCGGGCGAAGCACTGAACAATGGTAGCAGAGAGGAGCTCTGGGGAATGAGGGTCCGGCTGCTCCCTGCCCCCAATGGTCACCCCTGGGCCAGGCCTCCAGAGGGTCCAGCTGCCCAGATTGGAGTGCCTGTGCCCAGGAGCCCTGCGGGGCAGCCTAGCCCTGGCTTTTGTAAGAGCGGTGGAGCAGTCCCAATGTCACCCTTAGCTGGGGGATCTTCTTCCGCTTCCAGATGCAGGCCTGGGGCAGCGCCATCAAGCCTGCTCCACCAGGGGACAAAAAACACAGGGCAAGGTTATAGAGGCCGACCATCGCCGGGGTTGTCATGAGAAGAACATTGTGCCCACCTGCCTGGCACAGGGGCCTGAGACAAGCTGTCTTTGCAAAGGTGCACAGCCTTGACCACACTCCCCCAGGGGAAAGCAGGCCCAGCCGCACCCAGGCCTGCGGCAATCTCAGGCCGCCCATCCCCCAAAGAAGAGAAAGGAATCAAGGCTGCTGGGGGATTCAGTGGGGAGAAACCCCTCCTCCACTATTCATCCTCTCCTGGAGAGCAGTGAGTTGGAGCTTCCTGAACAGCCTGCCCCATGCAGCCCCTGAGTGGCCCTGACAGGTTTGAGGTGCTGCGCCTAGCAGCCACACTGGCCTCCTCCGGGTTCCAAGCCTGGGGGCCACCGGAGGCTGCAGGAGACTGCAGAAGGCTGAGCTGGTCCCCATGCAGACTTTATGTTCCAGCCCAGCTTGCCAGGTGGACAGGAATGCCAGACCACATGGGGAGCTGGTGCAGGGGCGGGGCCCCAGGCAGTGTGGAGCAATGCCGGACCACAGGGGAGTGGAGGATGAGGGAGCCTGTGGTGAAGGCAGTGGCCAGGCCAGGCCGGGCAGGCACGTGGTATAGGCACCTGCACGGTGAGATGGGCACTGGAGAAGCCCCGTGGATTCGGGCCGTCTGGCTGGAGTTTTCAAAGGTTAAAAGGTTCCGGGCCCAAGACCGTGGCACCCCGCAGTGGCTTCCAAGCCTGGTTTGTGTAGAAAACACCGCGGCTAAACTCTGTGCAGCCGCTGGCATGGGCCGGGCAGAGGGAGAAAAGCACATCGGAGGTGCTGCCTCTTGTTCCCCACAGACCATAAAAAGTGATCAAAAACTCTTAAAAATCTTATAAAAATATCTACAGTAAGTCTTCAGCCCCAGCCTGCACTTGCAATGCAATAAAAAAGCGAGATCTCTGACAGGCCAGGTTCAGGATCAGAAAAATGTTACTCACAAATACCGAAGTAACGACAGGTGAACTAGTGTTCTCGGGCAGTTACCACCAGGGTTCCACAGAGTGACGTCTAGCATATTGCATAGCGAAAAACGAGGTCTTCGGGATTTTCATCGTGCCACATCTTTTAGGGCAGATGGGAAGCCACCAGGCCACCATGAGGAATACCTTTGGAACCTGGGGCAGAATGGGCACTTTGGGCTGAGGACCCTCCGCCACGCCAGCGTGGCCCGCCGAAATCCAGATCTAGTGGCTTTGGTCAAACTGGGAGAGCAAACATCAGAGGACAGACTGGTCTGTTGGACCAGCGGAGACCACAGGACCCACCCGACCCCACTCAGGGGTGGGTGAGGGGTGGGGAGGGGATGGCAGGGGCTTCTGTGGCACAGGCCACATTGCCCCGGAATTAACTCAATTTATCTGGGACCTTCCCAACTGGCCACAGCTCTAGGTAGACTGGTCTTCTGGGGTGGCCCGCCAGGGTTCAGATCCCTTGGAGCAGGCACAGGATGGGGCAGATGGCATTTCCCTGAGGCCTCGGCTATTACACGGCCTTCTGGGAGGCAGAAGCAGCAGCAAAACCAGAATAAGGGGAGGGCAGAGCCATAGGGCCACCATTTGCCTGCACCAAGAGTGTGTCCATGGGTGGGGCACACACAGCAGAGCCCCCCTCCCTCTTAACTGCTCGATGCCCTGACTCCTGCCTGCCCATGGGAGGGTTGAGCTGCCAGGCAGAGTGCATTTTTCACTGCAAATCGAGTTTAACCCAAAACCAAATCGCCATCTTCTCCTCCTCCTCCTCGTCCTTTTCCTCCTCCTCTCCCTGCCCCTTTCCTCCTTCTTCCTTTCTATTTCCCCTTCCCCACCAGCCCCTTCTCCTGCTGGGGAGAGGGGAGCCTCCGCAGCTGGCCCTGGGCCGGCCTGGCTCTGGTGGAATCGGTGTTGTGGCAGCCCCCTGCTCTTTCCTTCAGAGGAACCCCTCTAGACCAAGCTGCTAGATCCCATCAGAGAGGTCCAGTCCAGCCCTGGGGCAATGCAGTCACTGGCTTTGTGGCTGGAAGGAACACCAGCAAGCACAATGCAGGAAGGCGCTTCTCAAGGCAGCAGGGCCAACACCATGGGTGTGAGGGCAGGAGGGCCAATGGGCATGCAGACGTCTGTGGAGGGGCTGAGGCTCCCCCCACCATTGGCTCAGCCAATGTAGCTCAGTGCTACGTGTTTGAAAGTTAGGCAGTAGGCGTAGTTCCTGCCTGTGTCCTGGAATGATCTGAAGGGCTAACAGCCCATTTGGCCTCCAGAAATGGAGACAGTCTCTTTGCCTCGCCCCAGGGTGGTATTTGGTTCTGGGGGCCCTTCCTTCCTCTGGGCTTCATGGCCAGATCCAAGAGCCGACTCCACTGCCACAAAGCTGCTCACTCCATTCTCAGCTGACCACAAGTCACCAGCACCACTCACAGAGCTCAATCTCTTGGTCCCCAGAGACGAAAACCAAGGCTGGAAGCCTCCACTCCCACTTCCACTCAATTCCGGTCACCAGCACCACTCACAGAGCTCAATCTCTTGGTCCCCAGAGACGAAAACCAAGGCTGGAAGCCTCCACTCCCACTTCCACTCAATTCCGTTCCTTCCCAGTGGCTTGGGACAGGGCTCATTTTGGGCCTCCCCACGTCCTCAAATACACACCATGCTCCTCTGGCTCTACCGAGGCTGCCACTCTGGAGGGGAGCTGGGCCCAAAAAGGCCGGCCCAGGACACCTCTCCTGTGGCAAGTGGACATGAGGCCGGGACCAGGGCAGCCCATCTGTCTGTTTTTTGTATCTGTCCGACCACGCTTGAATGATGGATTTGTGCGTCTGGCTGCCGTTGCCCCCCCGTTGGTATTCCCTGCATCCATATCAATGTGCCTGCTGGCTGCCTGGGGATCCCTCTGGACATCCTGAGGGTGGAATGGAACGTTCCGTAGCCAAGCCAGCGGCATACTGGGCTTGTGCTCTGGGTGGGGTCATGGGCCAGCTTCCTCGAGGGGGCAGAAACTTCCTCCTCCTCTTCCTCTTCCTTGTTTTTCTCCTCCTCTCCACACATCCACGAAAAAGAGTTCACCAGGTGGGCTGGGGTTCTCCCCGCTTGAGAAATTAGTATCTCCAAGACTTCAAGGCAGCCTATTCTCTGTGTCTTCTGCCTCTTAAGGTCACAAGCCAGGGACCCACAGATGATCTGCCCCATGGACTGCCTGAGGAGGGCTGCTCCGTGGACCACACCATGGACTGAGGATGGCTCTGTCACCTGCTCTGTGACTTATTCCGTGGACTTCCCAAGAATGACTCTATGGCCTGTTCTCTCTAACCTGTTCTGTGGACTGCCCAAGGATGACTCTATGACCAGCTCTCTGGTCTGCTCCGTGGAATGCCTGAGGACTCTCTGTGATCTGCTCTGTGGACCAGTCTGCTTGTGGACGGCTCCATGGATCACTCTGTGATCTGTTCTGTGGACCACTCTGTGTACTGTTTGTGGATGGCGCCGTGGAACACCGTGTACTGCGTTTGGGTCGCTCCATGACCTGCTCTGCAGGATACTCCAGACTGCCTAAGGGTAGCTCGAGGAACTGCTCTGTGATCTGCTCCATGTACCACTATATGTTCTGCCTGAAGATGGCTTCTTGATCTGCTCCATGAACTGCTTGAGAACTGCTTGAGGATGGATTAGGGGACTGCTTCGTGGGTTATTCTGTGGACTGCCCAAGCTTGGGGAATTGCTCCATGTCTTGCTCCTTGGACCACTCTGTGTTCTGCCTGAGGACTGCTTCATAACCCTATGGGCACAAGGATGGTTTGGGAAACTGTTCTGTGTCCTACTCCATAGACCACTCTGTGTTTGTGTCCTGCTCCGTGAACCACTCTGTGTTCATGTCCCGCTCTGTGGACCACTCTGTGTTCTGCCTGAGGACGGCTCCATGACCTGCTCTATGGGTTACTACATGGACTGCCCAAGATGGCTTGGGGAACTTCTCCGTGGACTACCTGAGGATGGCTTCGTGCCTGCTCCATGACCTGCTGTGCGGATTGCCTGGTGTCGACTCCACTGACTGTCCCGAGGACTGCCCCATGAAATCTGATGCATCGCTGGCCCGTGGCTTATGAGTACAGCCTTGCTTCCTGGCACGAGAATGGCAGGGCCCATCTTCAATCGCTCCCCAGCTGTTCACCACAAAAAGTTTACAATTGCCAAGAACTGATACATGCACGTGGTCACTAAGAGGATACTAATGGACTCAATACCACTCCAACTGCTGTCCTACAAGGCTGCACTCTAAGGCTAGCAGCCTTCCAAACTCACCACCTATGAAGTACAAAGCCCCTGGTCCCATATTAATCGGGCCACCTTATTGGGCTGGCTAGCCCTTGCTCTGGGCTTGGGGGGCAAAAGGGGAATAGGGAGAGGGGAGGATCAGAGGATCCCTACAAAAGGTATCATGTCCGATCCAGGCTGGTCAGTTCTCTGGCTTCGGCACCCTGGCGTGGGTCAGCAGCCGCTCTCAGAAGGCTGTTCTGGACAGCCCAGAGGCCGAAGCGGAGAGGAAACGTAGAAGGTTCATCATAGGGTTTTCATGTGGTTTCACTACTCACTGCCAAACCAGAGCGGCAGGGGACATTCTTGTGTTTTTACTGGCCGTGTGTTGGATGAGGTCCCCGAGGGTTGGATAAAGTCAGGTGACAGTCACACTTCTCTGTGCTCCCAGCAGCAGCGGCAGCATTCATTCACTTCCTACACCTTCCGCCTGCTTGAGGCTGGATGTATGTCACAATGGTTTATGAATCACAGCAACGCCTAGTGTGAGAACAAAAACAAAATTTAAAAAAAATCACATCTACTTGTGATTCTCCTCACTTGTGTGCTCGGTGGGCCCAGGAAAGCCGCCAAGGCTTGGGCCACACCTCCCTCGCAAACCAGAGCCAGGCGGCAGTATCCTACCTGAACGTTCAACCCGACGGGGAAGGCGATGTTTTGGGGGCAGAGGGTTGGGATGTGCGGGGCAGCCTTACAATCTGGAGGTCCCAGATAGCCCCAACTATAGGACTGGCAGTGCCTGGCCATCCCATCTGTCCTTGGCCCCCTGCCCAGGCCTGCTCCGACAGGTCAAAGGACAGACAGGTCCCAGGAGAAATGTGGATGGGCAGCAATTGTTCTTTCTCCATCCCAGACTGCTGGAAAGAAAAGGAGCCCACAAACCAGATGGGTGAGATCAAGCAAACACTGGAGGATCTGAGAACCAACACAAGTGACTGGGGAGTGACCACAGCCCCATCCGGCCCATCAGTCTGCCAACCGACCTCCGCCAACTTTCCCCAGTGAATGCCCATCTGCCCCTCGGGTTCCATGTCGGGGGCCCTGATGATGACGCTTGCCTCCAGGTGTGCAGGCAGCTGAAGAAGTCAACGCAGGACAATGCCTGCCTCAAAGACTGACCATGGGGTGCCATCCCACGTGCTATTTGCAGCACCTAATCTCCTTCTGCTATGTCCTGCTGGTCCCCTAGGCCTCCTGGAGTTCCCACTGCCTCAGAGAGGTTCCTTCCCAGATGGCCAGGGGTTGGGCGGGTCTGCGGTCCAGCATCATGGCATTGTCCAGGCTCAGGGCCTGTGGAGGAAGGGTGTGGTGGCCGCCTCTTGGTCTTCCATCCCCGTGGTCAGGGAGATTGCTTCCATCCCTGCCAGCTTTGGCCCGACACCATGTCTTGGGCCAAGTGTGCTCCTGGATTCAGGTCACAAACCTTCTTTGCTACATCAGCCGGGGCCTGCCTGTACCCCATCACATAAGGAACACTAGCCGAACCCCTCCCACTCTCAGCCACCCAAGACTGGACCTAGAGAGCCAGATATAGGGAAGAGGGGCCTTCACTGGGCCAAGCTCCCCTGGGTTGCCAGGAGCTTCCTTGGGTCCCTCCCTCCCACCCTCCTACATCCACTGTCCCGGGCCCCCCGAACTGGCCAGCTGGAGCCCATCCCATTTGGCCCAAGCTTGTTCCTGCTCAGGAGGGGCTTAGTGGCTGGGGTCCAACATCGCCTAGACTATTCCCCCTCAGAAACACCTCCAGAATTGCATTTCCAAAATCTCTCCCAACTGCCAGAGTCTGGAACTAATGGCACGGGATCTGAAGGGGGAGCACAGGTCCCATCGTCAGGGGCTCAGCACCCCTGCATTTCCATCAAGTTGATGTGTCCTCGGAGGCCAGTCTGGCAACTGACTGGCTGGGACACTCTCTGGGCAGGTTATTTCAGGAACTCTGCATAGCAACAAACATTAATCATTCTTCCTTCCTTTCCTTCCTTCCCTTGTTCTGGGAAGGATTGGTGATGGACCTATTTGCCAAATACGTACAATTCTGAAGGATGAGTTTGGGCTACTTGTAGCATCTGGAAATAGCACCGTCCCTGGGCACAAAGAGACCAAGAATGTTCTGAAGGTTCAATTTGCTCTTTCCTGCTGGGAAGTGGGCTTTCTTTGAACAGATGCATGGAGCAGAGAATGCTGATGAAATCCAGGCTCCCTGGTGGCCAACCTCCGCTCCGAGAGTGGGGAAGACCTCCCTCCAGACAGCACGCGATTCGTTTCTTTTGTCTACCAAGAGTGCAACCCTGCCAAACCACAGGTGGACTGGCCAGCTTAAGCAACTCCCCACTTAGCCTCCACCTGACTGTAAGCTCAAAGCCAAAATTTCCTCCATCACCCGCACTTCCTGCCTGCTTCCCGAGCAGTCGCACACACCAGAGCTTGCTCTGACCAACACCGAATGAGTTCTACTGCAACAAGTCTCCGAGACGCTTGTCTTCCACCGTGCTCGACTCCACATCTGTCTCCACCCATTCTGGTAGCTAACCTACCTGCCTGCCCACCCATCTATGCGCTTACCCACAACCTACCCATTCATAGTCCCCCCCGCCACCCAACCATCTACACACCACCCCACAGCATATCCGCCCAACTAGGCACCTGCCCACCCACCTAAAGACCCACCCTCATACAAAGCAAGGTGTAGACATGTGAGATGGCAGTTTGAGAGATCCCCTTACCTGCATAGCTCCTTCCCGTGCTCATATTGGTTGGCAATAATGTCCACTTATCAATGACGGGATTGTAGTATTCTACGGAGGCCAGGTTGCATGACCCATCATCTCCTCCCACCACGTACAGGAGTCCATTCACGGCACACACTCCTGGGAACAAAGACAGGCCTTGGATCAAGCTTGCAGGCCACTGGCGGGCCCTGGAGCCAGTAGTAGTAGTATTTATTTAGTACTTATAGTGTGCAGAGCACTGTACTAAGGAATGAATACACCATCGGGCATTAGACACGTTTCCTCACCAACAATCTCAATGATCTTGCGGTGCAGCTTGGTGAGAAAGGAGTGATCCTGGACCAGAAACATACCGCTGAGGCCAAAAGTTCACGGGCCTGGACTCCCTGAAGGGTCTGATGGATCTCCACAAGGAGGAATTCTACCATCTGTTCCCTGTGAATCATTCAACTTTCTGAATCCCATTTTGGCCCTTCCCCATCTGCCTGGTCAGGAGCTTCACTGTTGTTACCAACATTATTTATTGAGCACCCACTGCAGGCAGAGTATTGGACTAGATAGCCACTCTGTGCAAGGTGCTGTACTGAGTGCCCACCGTGTGCAAAGCCTTACCCTGCACACAGTGGGTGCCCGGTGCATTTCACTGGCTGCCCACTGGGTTGCAGGGTCCCATTCTAAGTACCCAATGGTGCACAGGGCACTGAAGTAGACCTTGGGAGCCTATAAAAGGCATGGACCAAGCTCTCAAGGGTTCTGGTCTCCCTGGTCCTCCACCTGGCCCTGCCCGGAAACAGCTATCTTCCCTTTTCTCCACTCCTTCTTTAAGCTGCCTCCTAAGCTTGTGGCTTCTCCCGCCCAATGCTGCCTCTCTCTAGCTCTAGCCCTCTCACCAGGCTACCTGCCCAGCAGGCCATCAGCCCCCCCGCTCTATCCCTTCCCTGCCCAGCTGCCCCCTCAATGGTCTGTGGCTCTGGTCTCCACCTGGACCCCTATATACTGTGCCCCCTGTCACCAGGCTCTCTCTCCACTCTGTCTGCCTGCCTCCTTGACATCTTGCCTCAGGACCGATCTTACAATGTAGCGGTGGCTTCTCCCTTCCCTCCCTCTTCCCCCAGCACCGTTAAGCTTGTCCAGGTGGCTGGCGGGGTGGGTGGGGGTGGGGCTGGCAGGAGACAACCAGGCCCAGTGATCCAGATGGCCCTGGAATATGGTTGGTTCTGGGATGGGACTTGGCCTGGAGTTGGCCTCCAGGAGGGAAGCGGCCTCAGCCTGGTCTGGTGATCTGGAGGTCAACAGGTGGCCAGGAGGCATGGAGTGGAATCCCGGCAAGTGCTTGGAACACTGCAACATTGGAAGACTAAGGGAGGCACCGAGGGTCAAAGCAGGGCACCAAGGGAGGGAGGCAGGGGGCTTGCAGGGGCTGGAATTTAGAAGCTTTTGGGGGTTCTAAATCCCCATTCTGGTGGCAAGAGGGGAACCACAGTGGGGATGTAGCTGTGACTCACCCCACCTGGGAAGGGCTGGGGTCTGAGTCACCCCCATCCTCCCGACATTGGTATCTCCCGCTCTGGGGCCTTGTGCCCGAGGGGTCCGGCTGCCCCATGACACTGCTGACCAAAGAGCCTAGATCTCGCACACTCCTGCAGATGCCCTCCTGGTCCAACCAGTGGAGGCATTTGGACCCCTGTTGAGGGATTCCTCCACTGTACTGTATTGTTGTAATGTTCTCTCCCAAACACTTAGTACAGTGCTCTGCACACAGTAAGCGATTAATAAATATGATTGAATGAATGAATGGCTGCCTGCCAGAGGTGCCCACTTGCCACTCTGGAGAGGTGACAGGGACTTTAAGGGAGGGGACAGGCTTCAAAGAGCTAACAGGACAGAGAGCCCCTATTTTGGATCTTTCAGGCCCTGACTGGAAACACCCGGGCCTCATCAGAACCCTGGAGTGAGCAGGGCCAGGAGTCAGTTTCGGGCAGCCAAAGAGACCACTGCCCCCATTCTCTCTGTCATCAACGTGAGGAGGGGGCACCTATGATGCCAGCCACACCCTCCGCCTGCCCGTGTTCTGCACCCATGCTGTCACCTCCCTGGGGCAAGTTGAGGGACAGACCCAACGGGACAGAAGAAGCTCTCCCACAGCTCCACAGCACAGAGTCCTTGGGGTCGGAGATTACCTGCGTTCCTCCTGCACATGTTCATGTCCGCAACCTGCTTCCAGGTGTTGGTCCCGGGGTCGTAGACCTCCACGCTCTTCCTGACCAGCGGCCCGTCGTGGCCCCCCGTGGCATACAGCTGGCCGCTGAGCACGCCCACGCCTGACAGATAGACAGAGCACAAGGCCTGCACTCGCCCAGGGCACCCGAGCTGCACCCTCACCACTCCTCAAACGGCTCATGCCTCAGCTGTGGGGGCCAAGAGCTTTATTGCAAAAGGCTGCGGCTGGTCTGGAGGGCCTCCATCCCCCTCGTGGCCTCCATGGTTTCACAGACCTGCTCTGGGGCCAACTGAGAAATGACCTTGGTGGAAGTGACAGCAGAAGATGCTACATCCCTGCCTATCCCCTCGCTCATCACACTTTGGGCCTTGGTGGAAGCATGATCGGCAAAGATGAGAGAGTGCGGGTGGCCCCACGCACAAGCCCGTAATGCTCTCAACAATTTCTTCTTGAGGGTTATCGGCCCTCAAGTCTCAGGAATGCCTCCTCCACCACTGTCGTTGGGGGACTCCTTCCCCATCCCCACCTGAGACAAGCTGGTGCTTGTCCCCGAGGGACCCCAGTAATCAGTCGCCACTGTCTCTTCTCCAAGGCTGGTGCGCTCAGTGTCTGTGGGTGGTGGGGCTACACCGATTAAAGCAGAGTCACCCCAAACCCAGCACAGCACAGAACTGAGTTTCATGAGGCAAAGTCCAGTGAGGCTTTTTCATTGTCCTTTTCCCCAAGGGGTAAACACCACCACCACCACCACCTCCACCACCACCATGATGAAGTAGCAGCGGGAAGGGGAATGACCCTTCTATTTTCAGGTGACTGTCTCGTTCTGTAGCTCCTCCATGCTGAGGGCCAAGGATGGGAACAGGCATTGGAGATGACCACCGATCTCAGGTTCTCCCCGAGGAGCCCGCACACCCTGGTCCCGCCCCATCAGGAGCCGTCTGCCATGACCACGGCCAACACCCACTCAATCTCTAGAGCTGGAACACTGCCAACCACAGTCCATGGCCCTCCCAGTCCTGGGGGGAGTGGTCATTCTCCTGGACACTGGCCATGCAGGTCAGAGCCAAAGCCTTGGGCCTGGTTTTGCAGGATACTGACTTACCCGGTTTGGCCTGGCACCATTTTCCACTGCCCAACAGGGCCAACCCAGTGCCCCACAAGGTCAAGAGGGTACCTGTGGCTCTGGCAGGGGTGCGGGACCGTCTCTGAGTCCAGAACGGGATGTGCAGGGCGTCGTTGGGGAAGTAATTATTGAAACTATGGCACATGGAGTACCTTTGCCCAGCGGAAGACTGCAGTGTGAACTCCAGAGTGCAACTGCAAACACCCATGGGGACTGGTAGGAGGAAACTGAGAAAGGCTCTGGGCGGCTCATCACCCACAGAGGAGACAAGATTGGCTGTGGCCATCTGTAACTGTGAGCAATTACGGGAAGCCACGAACTGCCACAGGCAACTGTGGGTAACTGCGGGTAACTTTGGGCAACCATAGGCAACCCTAAGTAACCACATGGGCAATCGCGGGCAACCATGGACAACCACTTGGGTAAAGGTGGGCAACTGCAGGGAATCAAGGGCAACTGCGGACGACCATGGGTAACCGCAGGCAACCGTGGGTAACCGTGGTCAGTTGAGGACAACCATGGGTAACCGCAGACGACCATGGGCAACCATGGGTTCGGGATGCCCCTGGTTCTCCGCTTTACCAGGGGCCATGCTCGCTACCTGCACCGCTGCGCCGGGTGCTCATGTCAGCCACATAGGTCCACTCGTTGGTGGCGGGGCTGTACTGCTCTACTGTGCTCAGGCATTGGCGGGATGCCCCGTCGTAGCCCCCAACCGCGTACAGCTTCCCTGAAAGACATAAGCCATCAGTCCGTCAGCAACACTGACTGCCACCACCTGCAGACCCGGTGCAGTGGCCAGTGCTGGCGAGGACATGGCAGGAGCAAACCCTGGACCCTGATCCTCCAGTGTCAACAGGATAGAACCTGAGCCTGGGCCCCGACCTTCCTGGGCTGACAGGCTAGAACTTGATCCCGGGCCCTGACCCTCCTGGCTGACAGACTAGAAACTGAGCCCAGGCCCCAGCCTTCCTGGGATGACAGGTTAAAACCTGAGCCCGGGTCCTGGCGCCGCACAAAGCACAGAGCTCCCAATCGGTTTCCTGCCGAGCCTGGAAAGGCTCTAAGCAAGATGGGCCCTACTGTGCTCCCCGGGAGCCAGGAGCCCACTGCCAGCCCTGAGTGTCCCCACACCAAGTGCCTGCCCCATGCGCCCGCAGGCAGCTGTGGGGGTTGAACAAGGGCCCCACTACGGCAGTCCCTATGTGTAGAGTGAGGGGTACTGCCAGGACGTCCAGTCATCTTGGCTGCTCTGGGCAGGACAAATGGGGCCAGTTGGGAAATCCACCTGATGGGTAGGGATCCGACCTACTGCAACCGTCTGCCCAGCTGGCCTTTTGTCTCCAGCGGTGCGACTCCAAACTTGGCCTCCTCCTCCTCTCCTTCTCAACTCTGACTGGTTCAGGCAACAGGAACTGGACGGATCCCAGCTCTGCCACTTGCCTGCTGTGAGACCTTGGGCAATTCACTTCACTTCTCCGTGTCTCAGTTTAAATCGTCCTCCCTCCAGTGTAGACTGTGAGCCCATGTGGGACAGGGACTATGTCCAACCTGATTATCGTGTAGCTACCCCAGTGCTTAATTCAGTGCCTGGCACACAGTTAGCACTTAAGTGCCATCACTAAAACCTGTCAGTTCTACCTTCACAACATCACCAAAATCCACCCCTTCCTCTCCATCCAAACTGTTACCACATTAATGCAAGCACTTATCTTCTCCTGCCTTGATTATTGTATCAGTCTCCTTGCTGACCTCTCTGCCTCCTGTTTCTTTACACTCCAGTCCACACTCCATTCTGCTGCCCAATCATTTTCCTTCAAAAACGTTCAGACCATGTTTCCCCACTCTTCAAGAAACTCCAGTGGTTGCCCATCCACCGCTGCATCAAGCAAAAACTCACCACTGGCTTTAAAGCACTTAACCACCTTGCTCCCTCCTACCTCACCTTGCTCTCCTACTACAACCTAACCCACACACTTGGTTCCTCTGTTGCTAACCTTCTCAATGTATCTCGATCTCGTATATCTTGCCGCCAACCTCTCACCCACATCCTACCTCTGGCCTGGAGCGCCCTCCCTCCTCATATCAGATAATTGCTCTCCCCCCACTTCAAAGCCTTATTGAAGGCACATGTCCTCCAAGAAGCCTTCTCTCACTGAGCCCTTCTCTCCTCTTCTCCCACTCCCTTCTGTGCCGCTCTTACTTGCTTCTTCATTCATCTTCTCTCCCTTCCCCATGGTGCATATGCATATATCTGTAATATATTTATTTATTTATTTATTTATATTATTGTCTGTCTCCCCCTCTGGACTGTGAGCTCATTGTGGGCAGGGAATGTGTTTGATATTATATTGTACTCTCCCAAGCACTTAGTACAGTGCTTTGCACACAGTAAGCACTCAATAAATATGATTGTTATTAATAATAATAATAAAATTCAAAAAACAGCCTTGGTTTTGCAGCCTTGGCTGCAAACAACACTCCTCTGGGCCATCAGGAGTGGAGGCCTTGCAGGGCAGACAGATTGCTGACCCACTTGGGACAGACAGATATAGTGCAGGCAGCCCAGATAGCACACCAAATACTGTAGAAACACCTGAACCCATCGGCATCCAAGCCACACAGGTCTCTCCGATGGTGAGAATTCTCCTGGGTAGGCTTCCCTGGGGCATATGCGTGGGAAGAGCTGTCCTTGGGGAAGCCCTGCCTGGAGGTACTCAGGCACTGTTGTCTGTGTCTTGGTCTCACCGAGACTCACTCGGGCACTGGTTCACCCTAGGTCGGCTAAGGAATCCAGTCTGAGCCTAGGAAGCCCAGCCTGGCCAGGGCCAGAGAAGCCGGCAGTCTCTTTCTCTCTCTCTGCATGTCTCTCGCGGAGCAGCCAGGAGGTTTATTCTCTCCAGTCAGAGCAGGGGTGGGATGGGGACGATCAGGGTAAAGGGTCTCTAACATCCCACTGAAAGATGCTCTGGGGTCTGAGACTCAGGGATCAGTCCCTGAGACAGCCCACAGTGGGAAGAGACCTCCCCCGATGAACACCAAAGGGTGGGGTGCTCAGCTGGGGCAGGGACCAGCTAGCCAAACTCAGGAAATGAGGCCATGAATGGTAGGAACTGCTCCTGAGTCTCTTCCCCTCAATTGAGTTCCTGATATAAACTGCCTGCGCTTTGTGCCCACTGCTGGGGTGATCCATTTTCTATCCCACAGAGAGCTTGGTCAGGTGACCCTGAGGGGCACACTAAGCCCTTCCACGGGTCTGTCACCAAGCAGGATGGCTGGGGTCAGGGGTGCAGGGGAAACATTCAAAGGAATTCAGAGTAATTCAATTCATGTGAAAAGAAGAAGCTAAAGAGGCTTGGTTTGAACTAGGTAGGGGAATCCCATATCTGCGGCTGATGATTTGTACCATTAGCTGCTGAAATTAAGATACTAGCTTGGTGCTTGCAAAAAAGAACTGTCCCCTGGAAAAATAGCACTTACTTTCCAACACTGAATAAATGGATGATAAATTCAGGTGGCCATTATTTTCATTTTGTTTTCCCAATCAACCAATCAATGGTATTTATTGAATGTTCACTGTGCACAGCACTATACTAAGTCCTTGGGAGCATTCCACAGACCTGAACAAAAATTCTTGATGTTCAAAAACACCTGAGACTCAAAGCCTGCCCGCCTATTTCGGAAGGAGGCAGAAAGTGCTTTGGAGGGTCTCTGCCAGACATCTTGTCTGACAACTGGGGAGGCAGTGGGGCCTAGTGGAGGGCGGGCAGGGTCGTGGGGCTGGAGACTTGGGTTTGAGTTTCGGCTCTGCCGGTGGTCTACCTCTGTGATCCTAGGGAAGCAGTATGGCCTAGTGGAAAGAGCACGGTCCTGGGAGTCAGAAGAACTGCCCGAGTTCTAATCCTGGCTCTGCTACATACCTGCTGTGTGTGACTTTGGGCAAGGCGCAACTTTTCTGTGCCTCAGTTCCCTCACCTGCAGAATAGGGATTCAATACCTTTCCTCTCTCCTACTTAAGACTGTGAGTCCAATGAGGGACCTGATTATCTTGTTTCTACCCCACTGTTCAGTGAAGTTCTTGGGACATAATAAGCGCTTAACAAATACCATTAATATTACTATTTATTAGGGGTATCAGGAGAGATTTGTGCAAAACCTGCAAATTTTAATTCAAAAACCGAGATAGGAAGATCAGAGGTTCATTGGTGAGCCTTAAGCTGCTGGGCCATGATTGCAATAAGGCATACGCCATGCCTGTCTGGGAATAAGCTTCTCCCTTCCCACACCAACCCAAGAACACACCTCTCCTCTACACACCTACCCAGAACAAGCCTCTCCCTCCTCACACCTGCTCAAGAGCCCATCTCTCCCTCCCCACACCTGCCCAGGAACACACCTCTCCCTTCCCACATCTGCCACGGAACACATCTTCCCTGCATACCTCATAATAATAATAATCATGGTTCATGTGTTCAGCACTTACTGTGTTCAAGCACGGACCAAAGCGCCGGAATAGATACAAGATACTCGGGTCGGACATAGCCGCTTGCAGATCCAGATGCAGAGGAGAGACCCACCCACCAGCCCATCTGCCGGCGTGGTACTGCGCGCTCGCCTGGAGGTCGCCGGGGAAGCACGACTCCTCACCTTCCACCACTCCCACCCCGACGCTGCTGCGGCGCGTGTTCATCGGGGCCACGAAGAACCACTCATTCGTCTTGTAGCTGTAGGCCTCCACCGACGCCAAGCCTGGGGGATGGCAAGGGACGGAATGGTCTGAGAGGCGGCCGCTTCCGACCCAAGGGGTGAGACCTGGGGGCAGTGACCCAAGGGCCAAGCTCAGACCATCCTCCATCTCCACTGCGGGCACAGGAGAGGAAACAGGCCAATGGCCAGGAAGATATAAGCCTGGCACAAGTGTGGTACTGTTCCACCCGGGAGGCAGAGGAAGCCGTGGGATAGGTTTCTGGGGCTGGGGGCACTTTGGCTTAGAGGCAGGGGCCCAGTCAAGGATCCTGTGGATTTCAGAATCATAGTTTTGGAGGCCCAAGCCATTGAGCCAATGGAGCTGCCAGGGTAATAGATCAGTGGTACTTACTGGGCTCTTACTATGAGTGGGGCATATGTACCAAACGCTTGGGAGAGTAAAATATAATAAAGTAGGTAGACAAGATCCTTGCCCTCAGTGAGCTTATAAACTAAAGTGGGAGTTGGACATTAAAATATATTTCAGATAGGGGAAGGGGCAGAGTATAAGGTATGTACATAAGGGCTATGGGGCTGGGGGCGGAAGGGGTACAAGCCCAAGTGAATAGGTGACAAAGAAGAGAGGGGGAATAGGGTAGGGAGATGAGAGATTAGTAAGGGAAGTCTCTATGGCAGAGATGTGATTTTAGTAGGGCTTTGAAGTTGGGGCTGATTGATAGTCTTTCGGGAGCAAAGTGGGCAGGAACTCTAGGCAGGAAGGAGGGAGTGAGCAATAGTTGGAGGCAAGGGAGACACAGGTTGGTTTTAGGGTCTGGGCTGCCTCTAAACTTAATGAAGTGGGGGTGGGGGGTGGGGGGTGGAGGGGTCTCCTCTGGGAGGCTGTGCGGTCCGGGCTCTGCGGGAAAGCAGGGTGCAGGGTGGCAGTGCCAGGTGACCAGGCCCCATACAGCAGGGGCCAAGGCAGTGCCCGAACAGCTCCCTCAGCTTCCCCGAGTACCTGATCCTTCCCGGCCCACCCCCTGGCACCACCCAGCCCCTCTGAGCACGCACCGGTGCTACCATCGAAACCGCCCACGGCATACAGGAGATCATTCAACACCGCGGCCCCAAGCGTGCTCCTCCGCTCCTGCATGCTGGCGATCGACGTCCACTGGTCCTTCGCCCCATCGTACACATCCACTGTCCGCACCCGCAAGGAGCCGTTGAAGCCACCCACGGCGTACACGCTGCCAGCCATGAACACTACACCTGCCAGACACAGGGAGGAGGCTGAGGTCCCAGTGGGGAGCAAGACCCTGAGCCCCCAGGTCTCGAGGCGGGGGCTTGGAGGCTGAGGGAGTTCCTAGGCACACCAGTTATTCAGCGATCACTAGGCCATGTGGGGCTGGATTATCCACCCTGGGCATTCACCGTGCCATCTGCTGGCGCAAATGCTCGGCCGGCCCTTGGGCAACCCAGGCCGCCCCACGCCCCCAGACCCCATCACGGACTGGCCGATCAGAACTGTGCCCCAATTCCTCCTTTACCCTCCCTGCTGCTTGCCCCGGGAGTGAGGGTGCCTTCCTATGTGGCAAACGGCTTATTCTGACCAGTCCTTCAGTCCCCAGGGACAGTGCACCCCGTCCCCAAAAGGACCCGACCCCGGTCCTGGTCGCAGCAGGGGCACAAAAGCTCAGTAGATTTGTCCTTCCTGATGGTGTTCTTCACTACATGAGCAGCAGGCTCAGCCAACAGAGGCCAGACTGTGGCACTGTTGCACTGGGACCCAGCAGGGGCCAGGCCGCCTCACAGCTGCATGGGGACTCATCTAGGACCACACTACGCAAATGTTCCCTCTTCCCTGAGATCTTTCTCCCCACTCCCCCTTAGGCATGGCAAACTCAGGCTGCACAAGCCATTCCTCAGAGTATGGTGGGAATTCTGGTCAGAGGAGGCAATGAAACCTTGGATCCCTGAGCCCCGAAGCGGAGGGATCCAAGTGGGCAGCTGCCAGGAGCCACTGCCAGGGAAATGGGGGAGCACTGTGCCCTCCTTACCCGCCCGGCACCTTCTCGAGGGGAGCTCGGCGATCTGGTCCCAGCGGTCCTGCTCGAAGTCGTAGCACTCCACACTGCGGATGGCCTTGGGTGCCTGCCCACCCACTACGATCATCACCTGCAGAGAGATGTGGACACAGAGCCCAGCTGCCATCATCAGAATTTACCAATTCTGTTGTATTGGACTCTCCCAAGCACTTAGTACAGTGCTCTGCACACAGTAAGCACTCAATAAATACCATTGATTGATTGGTCAGAGCCCTGCAACCTATGCCCTCCGAGGCCTGAGTCCTCTGTGGCCTGTGGTCTCCACAGCCCAGGCTTACCGCCCCCATCCCTGTGGCCACTTGGCTCCATACCCACCCCCACTCTAGTCCTAGTTGAACCCACCCAGCTCCCTGGGTGGACATGACCCAAGGGCCGGCCGCAAAACCATCCTTCAGCTCCCTGGTTAACTTCAGTGTTACCAGGGGTCACAAACAAATTCCCAGTGGAAATGGCTTGTCCAGAGAGGAAAGGCAGAGTCATGTCAGATGCGATGGTGTGGCAGTGGAGAACCTGGGCGTTTCTCCAGCTTCTGCACGTTCCCAGGGCTACCGCTGATGGGTGAAGGGACGGAGAATTGGGTGGCTTTCGAGGGTTGCCCATGGCAACTGAGCACCTGGCTACTGTGGACGTGTGTTGGTTCTGAAACAGCACTGCACACCAGCCTGGCATCAAGGCATTGGTGAGATTTGCCCCCAGCTAGGGGACCTGCCCACCCTGACTCACTTGAGTCCCTAGACAGGGGAGGTTGGTGAGGAGGGAGGGCAGGGCATCACCATTCACTTGGCAGGAGGGAGGCAAGGGCAGCCAGGAAAGCCAGTTTCAGGCAGTCAGCAGGAGGCGCCCCTGAAGCCAGCGTACCCTTCATTTGTTCTGACTTGGGTGCTGGGCTAGGCTGGCCCCAGTGCCCAGCCGCAGGGTCCACAACCCAGCTCCAACCCCAGTTCCCAACCCAGTGCCCAGCCCAGCCACCAGTCCCAGCTAGCACCCAGCTTCATGGCCAGAGCCCAGCTCAGCATCCAACCCCAGTGCCTAGTCCAGTGCCCAGCCCAGCACTCAGCCCAGAGCCCAGGGCCAATGCCCAGCTGAAAGGAATGGGCAGTCAGGCCCAAGATCCCTCCTAGCAGAGAGCTGACAACTGCCTCCGCCCAGAGCATCTGCCCATCTGTCTGGGGAGGTGCCAGCAGAAGCCATGGCCCTGCCAGGTACCTATCAGCAGCAGTGGTGCATGTGGGTTGTCCCAGCGGGGCTCCGGAGTCAAGCTCAAGCTTGGCACTCTCATCATTAGAAAGTGGTTCATCTTTTTAGACTGAGACCAATGGAGAGATGCTCTTCACTGGCCCTCACTAATTACAGCGAGGGACCCCTTTACCAGGTCCCAGCCCTCGGTTCTGCCAAGAGCAGAGCTCTCCATCCAGCTAAGGTCACTCCTCAGAGGCGGCATATGTGCACCAGCCCCTGCCATCCCTTGCAGGACCGAAACAGTGACATGGGAACCTCCAATACGCTGAACGGGAACAGTCCAGGAACAGGGGCAGAGAATAAAAGAACTTTCAGGTAAGGCAAACAGACAAGTGGCCCCAGAGGAAAGCTTGGACCTCCGGCTGGGTGACTGGATGATTCCACAGATGCTAGAAGGACTTGGTCTGGCTCATACAAAACAGTCCTGGTTCTTCTCCCACTCTCTCTAACGGCTCAGTCTCTCAGTTCCATCAGCTGGCTGCTCCCCTTCCTTTCATCCTCTTACCATAGGTGTTCCTGGAGGTTCTGTTCTACGCCTTCCGCTCTTCTCATTCATTCATTCATTCAATAGCATTTATTGAGCGCTTACTATGTGCAGAGCACTGTACTAAGCACTTGTAATGTACAAATCAGCAACAGATAGAGACAGTCCCTGCCCATTGATGGGCTTACAGTCTAATCGGGGGAGACAGACAGACAAAAACAATAGCAATAAATAGAATCAAGGGGATGAACATCTCATTAAAACAATAGCAATAACTAGAATCAAGATGATGTGCATCTCATTCTCCCCTCTTTCCCACTCCCATGGCTTCAGATACCAATTCTGTGTAGAGGACTCCCTCATCTCCCTCTCTAGCCCTGACCTGCAACCCTGCATCTCCTCTTGCCTCCAGGACACCTCCCCTTGGATGTCCTGACAGCATGTCAAAACTCAACATGTCAAAAATATATCTCTTCCTCCTTCCCGCTGAATCCGCTCCCCCAACTGACTGCCAGCTTGAGCATCACCACCACCATCTTCCCCACCCCATAAGCCCACCACCTTGGTGTCCCTCTTGACTCTCCGCTGTCCTCTAACCCCACCTCCAATCTGCTGCCAAATCCAGAAGGCTCTTCCTGCCCAAAGTCTCCCAGATCCATCGCTTTCTTTCCTCCCAAATTGCCAGCACCCTAATATGGGCTCTGGTCTCGCTCCGGCTAGGCTACTGCTACTCCAGCCCCGTCACTGGCCTCCCAGCCTCCAACACCCTCCCACCCCCCGTTTCCAAAATGCACCACACCCTAAAGCTCGGATCCCATCTTTCTGAAGCTCCATTCGTCCCACATCTCTCTTTCTGAAACCCTTCACCATGTCCCGCCATATCAGATGAAACCTCCTCCTGGTCGGTTTCAGGCCTTGTCACCATCTGCCTCCCCCCACTCACCTCCTGCTCTCTTCTCCCTCTTTCTCCAGTTTGCCGACTTCACTCTTCCCAAGCCAATCTTCTCACTACCTCGCTCCCCACCCTCCTGCCTCCGTCCCCTGACTCATGCTGCTCTCCCAGCCTGCAACTCCCTCCCTCCCCACAGCAGACAGACCCCAGCTCTCCCCACATTCAAATCTCTCCTAAACTCCGACCCCCTCCAACGGGTATCCCCTGATTGGTTTCCAGGTACCCTGAGTCACATCAGCCAACTCTACCACTTACAAACTTAGCACTCAAGTATATATGCTCTCTCAATTTATTTCAACCACTCCAATTATAGATATTTTTATCTGCCTCCCCCATTACACTGTCAGCTCCTTGTGGGCAGGGAATGTTTCACTTTGCTATTTTGTTCTTCCCAAGTGCCTAGAATAGTGCACCTCATTACAACTCCTCCTCCTCCTCCTCTGCCACTAATCTGGAATCAGCGTCAGCAGGAGCCTAACTGCTTTAGGGGCCAGCAGTGGTGAGAGGATTGCCAGGGCTCAGTGTCCACCCTGGGGTCACTCGCCCCCCATTCCATCCTTGGAGGGGGAAGGTCATCCACAAGTCTGGGCTCCCTAGGAGACCGCTAGCCAGAGCAACGTACGGGGACCCAGGACGGTCTTACTTTGGGCATGCTGACGGGTGTGCGGGGCTTGGTCCTGGGGTTCTTGATCAGTTGCCTTTGGTCCAGAGGCAGCAGGTGGTACTTCATGGCCTCGATGAGGAAGTCCTTGCATGTATTGTTGTTCTTGATCAGAGCTTCTTCCTCCACAGTCTGGAAGACACAGCACCAGTTACCGGGAGAAGCAGGCATTGATGTTCATATGGCATGGGAGGCAAGGTGGGGGGAAACTGCCCTAGCACCAGAGCTTTGACAGCCAGACAGCCAGAGAGGTAGCCCAGGGAACACACCTCTTGAGAAAGGAGGGTTTGGTCTCATTCCAGGGAAGCTCAGTCTGGGAGGATCAGGCTGAGGACTCAGACAAGGTCAGGCACAGGAAGGGACAGGCAGGCCCACTCAGAACAGATTCCTTCCCAGATTTTCCAAATCCCTCTTGGCCTCAGCCAGCTGCAGACCTCCTACTTCCTTAGCCTTCCTGGCAAGGAAACATCACACCTCTGTAGTGCACCCAGCAGCTGAATGGGAGCCACCGCTAAAATCGCCAGTAGAGTCGTGTGAGCCGGAGATTTCTGCCCGTGGGCGATAGGTGCCAGGGCTCTCAGGGAGGAATACTGCAGTACCCAGCAGGGCCCCTGAGGACAGAGATCGGGCAGGAGTGCATTCAGAACAGTCAGAGGCTTGGGAAGCAGGGATGTAGCCCATGTGCATGACTGGACAAGGGTGACTGGCAGCCTTGGAATGCAACGAAAGCCTGGGGGAACAAATGGGGTTCCAGGGGAAAGAGCATGAGGGTGGGGTGTCAGTACAACCAGGTTCTGATCCCAGCTCTGCCCCTGGCCTACTACGTAATGTGATGCTGGATAAGTCACTTAACCTCTCTGGGCCTCAGTTTACCCACCTATAAAACAGGGATAAGACAGCAGCTCTCCCTGCCTTATAGGGCTGCTGTGAAGATAAAGAGATAAATGCCACCAGAAGGCTCTGAATTTTTTTAAATGGTATTTTTTAAGCATTTACTATGTGCCAT
This sequence comes from Ornithorhynchus anatinus, assembly GCF_004115215.2. Lineage (NCBI taxonomy): Eukaryota > Metazoa > Chordata > Mammalia > Monotremata > Ornithorhynchidae > Ornithorhynchus > Ornithorhynchus anatinus. Next base: position 47,790,411 of record NC_041749.1, read on the forward strand.
GCACTGTACTAAACTCTAGGGTAGGTACAGGATAATCAGGTTGGACACAGTCCATGTCTCACATGAGGCTCACGGACTTCATCCCTGTTTTACAGATGAGGTAACTGAGGCACAGTGAAGTGACTTGCTCAAGGTCATACAGCAGACAAATGGTGGAGCTGGGATTTGAATCTAGGTCCTTCTAATTCTCAGGCCTGTGCTCCATCCACTAGGCCATGCTGCTATTCAATAAAAATAAGAATATTCTAAAAATACTAGGTGCCATTACTGTTTTTTCCCAGTTGTCTGGAAAAGAATCCCTGTCCCTGTCAGCCACTGATCTGCCTCTCCAGGCTTTTCCTCCAGTTGTTCTTCTCCCGGCAGAGCACAAGGCTGCTCTATCCTCCCCCAGGACTGCTCTCCATCCCTGGTGGTGGTCGGGCAGAGCTGGCCCCTGGACCAATGAGAAACTGACCCTAGGGGCCCGGAAGAGCAGGACTCCCTGGAAACAGATCTCAGGGCTGGGATCCTGGGGATTTCAAGAAGCAGGGGGAATATGGCATATGGACAATGCACTCTCAGAAGATCCCAGGCCATGGTCCCAACCAGGGAGACAGCGCTTATCAGCCACGGCTCCCCCAAGACCCTAAACTCTTCCTCACTGCTCTCAGAAGATCCCAGGCCATGGTCCCAACCAGGGAGACAGCGCTTATCAGCCACGGCTCCCCCAAGACCCTAAACCCTTCCTCACTGCTCCTCCAAGACCTGCCCACTGACCGCAGGACTCCTGCGGTCCAAGGAATCGTTGTCTGACATGGGTGGTGAGGAAGGGGCCCCGGACCAGCAGTCCAACAGGGGTTCCAGGGTGCCTGAGGCCAGAATGCTAACAGGGCTTGACCCTTAGTTGTCTCTGGCCCTTGGATGCTAATCCCTCCACCTTAATAGAGATAAACAACAGTAAACAGTAAATACAGTTGAATGAATTGAATGACTACACAGCCCTCTTGGCCCTGCCCCTAACCCCAACCTCTCCAGCTTCCCCCAGGACAAGAAGAGCTGAGTGAGCACTAGGAGTCTTCCCCCTTGGACGGAGAAACCCAGGGAGTGGGAACATCTCTACCTGGGACCAGCAAGAGGAGACCAGTGACCTCCCTATAAAAGCTGTAATGGCTTCCCAAGCCACAGAGAGCAGTGGTGAGCTCCCGCACACTAGGCTGAGGCTCTGATCCACAAGCAGAGGCCGGATACTGAAGCCGCAAGCTCCTTACACAAACTACATCCTGGGCTCAAAGGCCGGTGGTTTCTTGGGCTTTTGAGAAACTCCTTCTCACCCTCTTGCCCCACTGAATGGGGAGAAAGTCTTTAGCCCTGCCATCAATGGGAAGCCCTCCCTTCACTCCCAGGCTGCCCGTCCAGGCCCTGACCCTCTGTGCTGGTCTTACGGGCCCTCGGGTGAACCTATCCTGGGGTGTCCGTGGGTGGGGAGGTTTGGGGCTAGAGGTCTGTGAGTCTGTACTCAGGCAATGCCCTGGGAAGGGGCTGGGCTCTCAAGCTGTCTGATGGCTAGCTAGCCAGGGTGGGGCAGGGGAGGGCGAGGGGCGGGCAAGAGGTGGATGAGAGCTGCTGGTCCAGCAGGGGGTGGACCACTAACCCGGTGCGCATTTCAGCCCACAAACCCAGAACCAAATGGTGGTGATTGGACCAGCAAGGCCCAGTCTGGCACAGACAGCTGGCCACAGGTCAGTGGCAGCTAGTACTCACCTGGACAAGGTAGTCCCGTGGCAGGAGGGGGAGGCGGACATGCTCCATCAACTTGGCCATGTGATCGAGGCGGGTCTCCTTCTCATAGTTGATCCAAGAGATCACAGCCTCGAACACCTGGGGAGAAAGGTGGTAGAGTCACCTGATGGATTGGACCTGCAGCCGAGGCCTTGAGCAGCTTAGGGGGGGCTCCCACCAGGTTGAGGGTAGCCAGGGCTTCAGCAGGCTCCATGGAGCCCCTGAGCTCATGGTCCCTTGAGAAATCATAGAACTGAACTGTCACAGACAGGCTCTGAGCAGCGGGGAGGGGGCTACACCCTCAGGGTCCTGGCATTAGGGAGGGGTTGTCTACTGCACGAGATGAAACCCCTTCCCCTGAAATCATCCCCTTTGCCCTACTTCCTCTCACTTTGTCCATTTCCCTTCCCCCTGTCCCCATAGGGGACTTCTCTAACTGGAGCCCAACCAAGTGCAGAGAGAAAAACAGAAAGGGCTCAGGAGCCAGTGAAGAGCTCAGTGGAGGGAGGTGCGGGCCACTGAGGCTTAGCTGGTGCTGGGGCAGATCGGAGAGGCAACGTCGCTCAACAAGAGGGCAGTGTACCACTAGCGAAGGGGCCACAGATCCTGGAGTAAGGGACAATGGCTACCCCCCTGCACACTGGGAACGGATCAGCCGGCCCCAGCTTGCACCCAGGGTTTGGCTGGGGGTGCTAAGCAGAAATGGGTCCGGATGCGGGGGACACTGAATTGCTGATAACGCAGTGAGCATGAAAGCTTCGATCCATTGGGAACCCGAGCCCACTGGGAATGGGGATCTGGACCGGCCTGGGAAGAGACCAGTGGTGATGATGAAGTCTCTCATCTTACACAGGATGACAGGCAGGCCACCTCGGGCCTGTTCATGGCTTTGGGACTGAGAATCTGGGAGAAGGAATGCATTCCAGTGGGGGTGAAATAAGGCCCAGTTTCGAGGTAAGAGCGCGCTTGGCTCCCCCTGCCTCCCCTTCCCCTGTCCTCTCTATTCATCGCCTTCTCCACTTCCTGCTCTTCCTCCATCTCCAACACCTCCTCCATTTTCTTCCCCTCCATCTCAATCAAGTCCTCCATTTCCTTCCCCTCCCCCTTCATCTCCTCCTCCTCCATCTCCATTTCCTCATCCATTTCCTCCTCCTCCATCTGTTTCCTTCACCTTCTCCATCACCTCCTCTACCACCTCCCCCTCCTCTTTTTCTCTTCCTTCTTTTTCCATTTTGCTTCCTTAAAGCCCCACCCCAAGAGCCCTGCCCCCTCAAATTGCCACCACATGCTCAACTTCACTCTAGAAATGAAAAGCTGGCCCCCCTGGGTGGGTGAAAATGGGATATTCTAGCACAACAGCGTCCCGTTGTGCTGTTGGCATATGTCACTGGAGCCACACATTCATTCATTCACTCATTCAATCAATTTTACTGAGCACTTACTGTGTGCAGAGCACTATATTAAGTGCTTGGAAAGTACAATTCAGCAATAAAGAGAGACAATCCCTGCCCACACTGGGCTTACAGTCTAGAAGGGGGAAGACAAACATGAAAACAAGTAAATAGGCATCGATATAAATAGAATTATAGATATATACACATCAAGACAAGTGTACAGGCATCAATTTAAATAAATAGAATTATAGATATATGCAAATATACATAAGTGCTGTGGGGCAGAGAGAGGGGGAAGAGCAAATGGAGCGAGTCAAGGTGATGCGAAAGGGAGCTGAGGAAAAGTGGGGCTTAGCCTGGAACTAATGGCAGACACATGGCAACCACAACCACACGCACCACCCCACATGCCACCCGAAACTGCTCATGCCACCCACAGCCATACAAGCACACTCTCTCTCCAAGCCCATTTTAGAACAAATCCAAACATATTAGTGTCATAACTGAAAGTAGAGGTGGTGGGGGCGATTTTTCAATTGAGTTCAGAAAATCCAATGGAAGAGAGGGTCAAGGATGAGTTAAGGTGGAGAGTGGTACAGGAGAACAAGAAAGCTTCTCCATAACTCAGTGGATCAGGGAAAGTCAAGAAACCTGAAAATGGGACTTCTATCTTATGAAAAGAATAATTCTACTTTGAATTTGTCAAGGGTTTCCATTACCCCTTCACTCCCACTGTTACCCTTGCCTTTCTCAGGCTCAGGCTCTGTGGTAGAGAGGTGAGTCTAGAGAGGTGAGTCCCGGGCTGCTTCCGCCATGGAGCTGACACTGGTCCCTGCTCCGCACCTTACCGATTGTTGTCCACCCCCTGTCCTTCCCCTGGTGCCACAGAGTCCTGCGCAGAGAGCTCAGGCTGCCGCAGCGGGGGTTAGGAAGGGCAGCTCTTGGGGCTGGGATATAGGCAGAAGCGAGGGTAGGGGAGCGCACCATGCAGAGAACTCGGGCTGTTGCAGAGCTGGTGTCCTCTTTCCCCTCACCTCAGAGATCGGAGCCCTGGTTCCAGGCCCCCTTTTCCCCCTTCCTCCCTAACCCGTGGGTTCTGGAGTCAAGCATTGGGTGGAGCTCGTTCCGACCCTCCCCAGGTGCCTCTTTCCCTTTCCACTCCCCAGGACTCAGCCCCTTACCAACAGGGACCCAGGCTCCGCCCCTTGCGCTCTGGAGTCCTACTGGGGTCCAATCCCAGCATCTTGCTTCCTCCCAGAGCTCTAACAGGAGGAGGGCCCCAGACTGTGTCTCCCAGCCTCAGCAGGCTGGCCGGAGGTCCAGGCCAGGCCTGCGAAAGGTGAGCTGGGGCAAGGCAGCATGACACTGTGGCAGCAGCATCCTGCAGGTTGGCCACAAAGGAGGCCACTTCCCTGCTGGCCCTGACAGTCACTAGGCTGTCAGTTCCTCCAGGGCAGGGACTAATGCCCCCCTACTGTAGTCTCCCCAGCACCCGCTCCCATGCTCTATACACAGCAGGAGCTCCCAACCCCTCTGGTGCCATGTCCTGGACAAAGAAGGTGCACAGAACAGTGCTCTGTCCCCAGAGAGTGCCCAGTACAGTACTCTACACAGCAGGCACCCAGTACAGCCCTCTACATACAGGGAACACCCAATACAGCACTTTGCACACAATGGGTGCCTAGTGCAGTGTTCTGCACACAGTGGGCTCCCAGTACAATGCTCTGCACACAGCAGGAACCCAGTTCAGCACTCTGCACACAACAGGCAACCAGTACATCACTCTGCCCACTCCTCCCTGCCCACTTGCCAGGTGTCCAGCTCCCAAAGGGCCCCGGCTCGGCCACAGGCAGGGCTGCTGAGCAGCCCCCACAGGGCCAGAAGTGGAGACCTCTCCCGGGCAGGGTGACCTTCTTGGCTTCCCACCAAAACCACTATCAGCCAAGGTCACCTCCATTCTGAGGCTCCAGGAAATGGCCCACAGCCGGGTCAGAGGCAGCAAGTTTTTCCAGGCCCTTGGGCAGACCGATGATGACTCATCATGGGCTCAGAACTGACCAGCCCAGCCTAGCAGGGCCTCAGTAAGGGCATCCGCCCACACACGTATACACACCCAGTCCCTGCCCCACGCACCTGCACACCCTTCCCCTCCCTCTCCACTCACACCCCCAAATACACCTACTCCCCAGTACACACATACCCCCAAGTGCAGACACACACATATACACACACCTGCACCCCTGATGCTCTTGCATACCCAAACATGTGCGCACACACACTGCACCGGACACTGCGACACACACATACACAAACACACCCATGTTGCCATCTGATACACCAGATCTCTTCTATCCATAAGGCAGAGTGTTTTTATTAATTATTCCCATTTTTAGCATTTTTCCTATAGAATTAGTTTCAACCCAATCTTAACAGAAATAATTAGCACATGCAGGCTTGGGACCAGCGCTTTGACAATGCTCTCGTTTCTCACTCCTCAAGAGGACACCTAAGAATCAGGTGGAGAGTGGCCCTGGGGCCAAGGTCCACTTTTCCCTACTCCAGGCAAGCTCAGACATCTGTCCTATCGGGCCAGGGGTCAGCTGTTGTTCCTCACTGGCCGGCAAGCAGGGCCAGAACAGCAGGTTTACATAGTCTAGAAGAAAGGGCCTGGGCCTGAGACTCAGGGGATCCGAGTTCTAATCCTAGCTCCATCACCTTGGGCACATAACTTCATTTCTCCATGCCTCAGTTTACTTGATAAAATGGAGATTCGATACCTGTTCTCTCTCCCCCTTGGACTGTGAGGCCTGTGTGGGATGGGGGCTGTGTCCAATCTGATGGTATTGTATCTACCTCAGTGCTTAGCACAGTGCTCGGCACCCAGTTAGCCGAGAAGAAATCGCGATGAATATAATCACCGCTTGTATCTCCTCCGGGCCGCGGGGTCCACGCTACCTTTTCTTCTGAAGAGACGGTCAGCTTGTCGCTGGATATGAGGCTGCACACCTGGTCCAGGCTGAGGCTGAGAAACTCTTCTCCCAGCATCACCTCCGGAAAGTGCTGCTCTGTGCCAAAACAATGAACGGCGGACACACAGTCATGGCTGCCCCATCCAGCCGTCCCATCCCTCCCAGCTGTCTCACCCATCCCTCCCAGCTGCCCCACCAGTAGAAGCGGGACAAAACCCCAGCAAAGCCTGCTCAGTCCCACTTCTGCCCAGGGACTCTGGACAGACACTGCCGGGGCTCCCTCCCCTCCAAAATGTAAACTCCTTAAGGGCAGGGCTTAGGTCTTCTAACTCTGTTGGATATGAAGGTAAGTTCTTAGATGGTGGGGTGAGTAGGTCTGTGGGTAGAGAAGTGCCATGGGTGCATATATATAATTGGCACAGGAGGGCTGAGGCACTAGAAGGGGGATATGACCGGGAGAGAAGAAATATGAATCAGGGAAGGCCTACTGGATAAAGTTTCATGGCAGAAGGCCTTTGAAGGTAGAAGGCAGCTATGGTCTGGTGGATTTAAGAGAGGAGGAGTTCCAGAAATGAGGAAGGGCATGTACAAGGGGGTTGGAAGCAGGAGAGCCGAACATGAGGCCCAGCGAGTAAGTTGCCTTGAGAGGGATGATGACTGTGAGCTGGGATATAGTCAGAGCCGAGAATGGATAAGTAAGTAAAAGGGAGAGAGCTTCTGGAGGGCCTTGCAGCTGGTGGCCAAGAGTTCCTGCTGAGGCAGGGAGAGGGCCACAGGCACAGGAGCTGAGGAAGCCCATCCTCTCATTGACTGGGAGGCCCACGTGGGACAGGGACTGTGTCCAATTTGATTAACCTGTACCTTTTCCAGTGCTTAGTAGATGCCTAACACATCAAAAGCGCTTAACAAAAACAAAAGCCTTGGCTCGCCCAGGCCAGGGGCAGAGAGAGTGTTCCCATTTGGTGGCCAAAAACCGCCTGGAGCTGGACTGGGGTCATCGCCTCCTCCTTTCTGGGCCTGTGGGCTCTCCCCCGGGTCCCAGCCTCTAAGGCTTCATCGCCCCATCCAGGCCCTTGGCTTCCCCGTCGCCTGCAATGCCAGCCTAGCCATCAGTGTCATTCCAATTAATCAATCAAACAATAAGTGGTATTTATTGGATGTCTACTGTGTGTAAAGCATCATCCTAAGTGCTTGGGAGAGTATAATACAACAGAGTTGAAAGACACATTCCCTGCCCACAAGGCCCTTACAGTCTAGAGAGGGAGACAGACATTAATAGAAATGAATGAATTTCGGATAATGTAATTACTTTTCCAGGAACGTTTGACACAGCATTCCTGCTTGTCCCTTCATGGCCAGAATTCCTTCACTGCCAGGGAGAGAAGTCTATGTGCCTTCCCAGGGTCTGGGACATGGCTTAGGGTGTGGTCTCAGGACCTCCTAACTGGCTCCCAAGCATCCCCAGGTCCTCCCCTACCCTTAATCTGGGATGCGAGCTAGCCTTCTCCTCCCAAAGTCATCCAGACCGGTCTTCTATCTCTGGCTCACCATGGGCACCAAGAATGTCTCGGGCGCTGACAGGGCTCCCAGAAGGGAGAGTGCAAAACCTCATTCCCAAGTGTGAGCCAGTCCCGCCCCAGGGCAGAGCCATCGGTGCCGTGCTCTGCCTCCCAGGGGAAACCTCCAGTTTCCACAACCCAGGGCCCTCCGTAGAGCCCAGTGAGTGCGGGCCCAGCCAGTCTTGCTCCAATCCAGGTCTGTGCCGCCAGGGAGGATGCCCGCTGCAGACGCAGACACCAAGGGCAGCCATTCACAAGTGGGGACTCAGTTCCCACGTTCACACACGAAGCCCTGTTGGTATGAGTGCAGAACCCAGCCTCACGAGGGAACTTGACACTCATCCTCACCTGCTATAATTCTGTTCTCTTTTCTGCACAGCAACACAATGTTCCTTCCCTCTTCAGCTCCCATGCCCAGTGCCCTTACCTCCCCCCAGGAGAAGCAGCGTGGCCTAGTGGAAAGAGCATAGGAGTTGGGAGACCTGGGTTTTTATCCCAGCGCTACCACTTGCCTGCTGTGTGACCTTGGGCAAGTCACTTGACTTCCCTGTGCCTCAATATTCTCGTGTGTAGAATGGGAATTCAATCCCTGTTGCCCCTCCCCCTTAGACTGTGAGGCCCATGTTGGGCAAGGACTGTGTTGGATCTGATTCTATCTATCCCAGTGTTTGGCACAGAGTAACTGCTTAACAGATACCATGATTATTATCATTATCTTGCCAGCAACTTAGTTGACAAAATCAAACGAGTTCCATGACGTGTTTGCACATTTTTGCTCCACCAAACATTACTTAGGCAAAATCCTTCAAGATGATATGACATTTCTGTGCTCTGGAGTCAATCAATAGTACTTACTGAGCACTTATTGTGTGCAGAGGATGGATAATGAATGATCCTCTCAAAGTTTGAATAGATCACCTGATCTTCTGAGCAAGGGGTGGCACTGGGGAAAAGGGAGGCGGAACTTTTTCTATGAAATGCAGGAGGAAGGAACCTGGGCCAACTGCACATGCGTTTTCCTCCCCTGTGCCGGCTTATTTTCCTGGGGCCAGAACAGGAGAAAAAGGAAAACACGTTTTACCGGGCTCCAGAGGGGTGGTAACAGAGGGGAAAGCAGGAAGACCCATTTTCCCTCTGTTACCTTGGCTCACTTCCCCAGGCTCCAGAATGGGAGAAGCAGGAAAACATGTTTTCTTCTACTTGTTCTGGCTCTTTGTTCCAGGCTGATCGCCACAGCAGTTGGGGAAATGCCATACTTGAGACTGAGGGATGGAAGAAAGCTGAGCTTCCCCGGCGAGGCACAGGGAAGACGGGAGGTTTGTTCTTTCATACTGCCTGAGGTCTGTTTCCCCATGGGGCAGGTAGAGGAGGCGAAATGAGAAACCTTGTGGTTATTTTCTTTTTATTTTAAAAAAGCCACAAAAAAAAATCCTCAAGGCCAGAAGTGGTCCCAGACTGGGACGACTCCAGATTGGGGAGAGTTGAGGCCACAGACTGGTCTAGTGGGGCCATGCATGGGGGCAGGCAGTAGGTTGGAGCTAGATTTTATCGAATGACTGTTGGGGGTGACAGGAAGAGGAAGTGCCATTTTGAACCATAGTTCAACCCCTTTGCCTCGGGATTGTTAGAACTGATAGGCTGCCCAGGCAAAATTGAAAGCCAACCAAATGCTTATGCACATCATACCATCACTGAGGACTCTCTCCTTTTTAGCCATCTCTCAAGAGATGATCTCCCAACTGCTTTCAAAATCTATCCCTTCCTCCAGTGCCTCCAGCCACATGCCTTTGCACCTTATGAAAACACTTGAGCCCATTCTTCTTCTTTCCCTAATAGCTTAGTCTCCAATGACACCTTCACGTCTGCCTTCAAACATTCCCACATCTGCCCTCACCTTAAAAAAAACACATAAAACTTCTGAATTCCACTGCCCCCTCTCCCTGCTCCCATTCTTGTCCCAACACTTTGACCAGGTTGCTTAAACTCCACTTCTCCTCTTTCAATTCCCTTCTTGATACTCTAAAATCCCACTTCCACATTCTTCACCTCCTGAGGCCGCACTCTCCGACGTCACCAATGAATTTCTTGCCAAATCCACTGGCCTCTATTCTATCCTCATCCTTCTCAGCCTCCATGCTGCCTTGTTTTTTCTGACACAGTTTTCTCCTGTTTTCCTCTTACCTTTTTTGGTAACTCTTTCTCAGGCTGTTTTGCCGGCTCTCCCTCCGCCTCCCACCCCCTAGCTGTGGGAGTCCCTCAAGACTCAGTTCTCAATTCCCTTCTATTCTCCATCTGTTCACTGCCTTGGGACGCTCCTCTGCTCCAATGGCTTCAACTACCAGCTCCCTACAACTAACTCCTAGTGGAAAGAGCTGAGAGTCAGGAAACCTGGGCTGTCATTCTGGCCATGACACTTGCCTGCTGTGTGACCTAGGACAAGTCACTTAGTCTCTCTATGCCTCAGTTTACTCACCTGCAAAATGGGGATTCCATGCCTGTTCCCCCTCCTACTTGGACTGTGGATCTCCATGCGGGACAGGGACTGTGTCCAACCTATATATCCTGTATCTACAATAGTGCTTAGAACAGTGCTTGACACATAGTATGCACTTTGAAAATACCACCAGACTTGGATGGGTGGATTCATCATGGAGTGGTCTGTGAGCCAGGTCTGGGTGGGCAGGAGTGGGTGCAGAGGTGCAGAGACAGGCCCGATCTAGGGAACAGCAGGTCCAGAGGGTGTGTTTTCAATCAGACAATCAATATTATTTAATAATGATAAAGGTGGCCCATCACTGTAGACAACACCTCTATCCTCCATATCTCACAAGCCTGTAACCTTGGCATTATCCTCGATTCATCTCATTCATTCAACCTTCTGTCATCAAATCCTGTCGGTTCAACCTTCACAAAATCACTCAAAATCCATCCTTTCCTCTCTTTCCAAACTGCTACTATGCTGACCCAACCACTTAGCGTATCCCACCTTGACTACTGCATCAGCCTCCTCACTGATAGCCCTGACTCCTGTCTCTCCCTGCTCCAGATCTTACTTCACTCTGCTGCCCAGATTAGTTCATGTCTCCCAACTCCTCAAGAACCTTCAGTGGTTGTCCATCCACCTCTGCATCAAACAGAAACTCCTTACCATTGGCTTTAAACCACTCGATCAACTCTCCACCTTGCTGATTTCTTACTACAACCCTGCCTATACACTTCAGTCCTCCAATGCCAACTTACTCACTGTATCTCAATCTAATTTTTCTCACCGCTAACCCCTTGCCCACATCTCCCCTCTGCCCTGGAACTCCCTCCCCCTTCATATATGACAGACCACCACTCTCACCACCTTCAAAGCCTTATTAAGGTCACAACTCCTCCAAGAGGCCTTCTCGGACTAAACCCTCTTTTCCGTGGTTCCCTCTCCCTTCTGCATCATCTATGCACTTGGATCTGTACCCTTTGGACACTGTATATACACTCCACCCTCAGCCCCACAGTTATGTCCATATCTGTAATTGATTTTGATGTCTGTCTCCCCCTCTAGACTATAAGCTCATTGTGGACAGGGAACATGTCTACCAGCTCTGTTGTACTGTACTCTCCCAAGAGCCTAGTACAGAACTTTGCATACAGAAGTGATCAATAAATACCATGGATTGATTGATAAAGTCAGCCTTTGCCAAGTGCTGTGTTAAGCACTGTGCTAAGCGCTGGGTACATACCTTGCAGTATATCAGAGACCGTCCCTGGTTGGCTTGGGGGTCTCATGTGGCCCCAGGGCTCCCAGCCAGCCTCTTCCTGGGGCCAACCAAATGCACTGGAATTCTGCAGAGCTCAGGTGCTCTACCTTGGGGGAGACAGAGATGGAGCCTACACTCCAGGGCTGTGCTTCAGGGTTTAGGCTCTAGGTGGGGGTCCTCATGTGGAAACAAGGAGCTCAAAGAATGTTAATTACCCCCAGATTAATGGGGCCTGGGGCTGGCCAAACAACAAAACTGCCATACATGAGGAGTTAAAGATTAAACAGCCAGAGAAATCTGCAGACCAAGCTGGCACCTGGCCAGCTCCACAGTGGGGGATAACTCTCTGGACCAGGTGGTGCAGAGAGGAGAGTCTCCCTGACACACAGGATCCGGGAGAGCTGGCAGCCAGTGAGGTCCCTTATGGGCGGGCAGCAGTCTCCTGGGACAGGAAAGCAGGTCCATAGAAAATAGCCGCTTACCTCAGGGAACCCGAGGCTCCTGTCCAAAGTTGGAAACAAAGCCCACAGATGGAAGAAGTTAGCACCTCGGCCCATCTCCTTCCTGTCAATTCTGGCCAGAGCAAACTGAGCCAGGGCAGGCAGGAGAGGCTCTGGGGAGGGGCAGGGGAGCAAGCCAAAGCCTGCAGAGCTCTGTGAGGCCTTGCTTGAGGATCCAGTCTCCCTCCTCGAAAAAAAAATCCAATAGTTGCCCATTTCTTTCCACATCAAGCAGAAATCCCTGACTGCTGGGTTTAAGGCACTCAATAGGCTCTCTCCCTACTCCCGCTACAGCGCAGCTCACACTCTTCATGCCTCTCAAGCCAACCTTGGAGGAGGAGAGGAGGGTGGCAGTTGGAGTGGCCAGCCAGCCTGCTGGGTCAGCTCTGCTCTTCACTCGCCCCAAGGACAAGCTGACCCTCTGGCTCCTGCTCTGCCCTGAGTCACTATGGAGATTTTAACCTCCTGAGCCACAGTGGGTATTTACACTGTAAGAGGAGCAGCGTGGCCTAGCGAATAGAGCACAGGCCTGGGAGTCAGTAGGTCCTGGGTTCTAATCCCAGCTCTGCCACTTGTCTGCTGGGTGACCTTGGGCAAGTCACTTAACTTCTCTGTGCCTCAGTTACCTCATCTGTAAAATGGGATGAAGACTGTGAACCCCCATGTGGGACAGGGACTGTGTTCAACTTTATTAGCTTGTATGCTCGTTGTGGGCAGAGAATATGTCTGTTTATTGTTGTATTGTACTCTCCCAAGTGCTTAGCACAGTGCTCTGCACACAGTGAGCGCTCAATAAATATGATGGAATGAATGAATCTACCTCAGTGCTTAGAATAGTGCTTGATACATTGTAAGTGCTTAACAAATACCATCATCATCATTAATATTACTTGTACCAGCAGGTGCCAGGCGTGAACACTTGACATTTGGCCCCTCTCATCAGGGGTCAGAAGTCAGCCAGGCTTCTGGAGTTCCAGAAGTCTCTCTGGAGCTCCCTCTCTGAGGCCAGGGGCCAGGAGTGTTTGGGAACTCAGATATCAAAGGTGAAAGTACTCCTGGTACTCTGAGAGAAGCCTGCATCTGGGCAGTGTGGAAGCGGGGGCTCAGAGGAAGTCGGTCTGGCTCTTCACAGACACTGGTTGATCCTGCCAGCTTAGAGCAAGCAAGAGCTGTGTTGCCTGTCCATCCCGAAGGGCTTCAAAGGCCCTGGCAGATGCAGCTGCCCTTGATTCCTAAATGGAGCCTCCCTGCCCCGATCTTGATAGCCTCAGCGGCCTGACAAGGTCAGCCTCAGATCCCATACAGGGGTCATCCCAGCCCGGCCCTCTCTTTGCTCTGGGACCGCTCTGGCCCAGAAGTATCCATCAACTCTGGGAGAGGACCGTACTGGCCTTCGGTGATCATGCTCAGCAGGAACCTCCTCAGCTAAGGAACCCAAGCACCTGGTCAGTGGGGTAGCTGGGGCTCTCGAAGTGTAGGCCCAGCCTTTCCCAGTGGGCAGGTGGACATCAGGAAGCCCGGGCGCAGAGTAACTCGTCAACTGTGGACTAGTCATTCTCTTTCCCTACAGAACAGAACTCCTTGAGGGTATGGGCCATGCCACTCTGTGTCTTTGGTCCCTAAGCATCCAGTCCAGGGCTCTGCTCAGAGGAGATGCTCAGTACAGAGCACTGGGAATGCTGCAGTGCACCACAGGAGGGCAGCGTACAGAGTACAGGAGTAGGTGTATGAGGAGAGGGGAAGAGAGAGGCTGCAGGTTCTGTTCTTCCTGCACATGCTCGCCCCTCCCCAGGCACCTCCTCTCCACCCTCACCCTTGAATCCTGTCCAAAAGAGGGGCATTATCCCATGGAGTTGAGAGGGGGTTTGTGGCCCTCACTCACTGGCTCTGATTTTCCCTTCTGACAGGCAGCAATGGTCTGGAGGAGGCAAATTTCCAGAACCTTCCTGATGAGCCATCGGCAGGGTGGACGGTGGGATGGGGTAGAGTGGAACAGAAAGTAGGGCAGTCAATTGGAGGGACAAGGCAGAAAGTAGAGTGGGCAGAGAGGTGGCAGTGGAGGGGACAGCGGGCTACTTTCAGTTTTGTCCCTCTGCAAAGGCTTTCCTGGCTAAGGAAAGGTGGCAAGGAGTCGGGGGCTGGGGGGACATCCCAGCCACTCGGCTTGAGCAGTGAGGGGTCACCTGGGGGATTCTCTCATGAGGACAGACTTGTGGGAGTGAAGCAGGATAGGGGAGCGGACAGAGGGGGACAGGGGCGGGAACAGCAGAGGCAGAGTCGCAGGGCTGGGGGTGGACAGGAGGAACAATCGACTGAGCTGGGGCCAGGGGTGTGAGGGGGCAGGTGAGGATGAAGGGAGACACTTTAGGAGCAGGGCCAGGGGAATAGCTCTCGCTACCACAGCCCCTTCCAGGCCTCCCATCCAATGCCAAGCCCCCTGGGTAGCAAAGGGCACCAGGATCCCCGGGGGCAGAACAAAGCACAGGACCAGCTGGGCCAAAGCCAAATGAGGCACCAGGACCCTCAGGGCAGTATGAGGTGCTGGGCCACCCTGTACCCCAGGTCAAAATGAAGTGCCAGGATCCCCTAAGGCAAAACAAAATGCTGGGCAAGTGTCAGGTGCAGGTGATACTCAGGTGCAGGTGCCAGGACCCCCAGCCAAAATGAGGTGTCAAGACTCTCTGGGGCAAAACGAGGTATTGGGACCCCTTGGGGCAATCAATTAATGGTATTTATTGAGTGCTGGGTGTGTGCAGAGCACTGTAGTAAGCATTTGGGAAAGTACAATATAACAGAGTTGGTAGCCATGTTCCCTGCCCACAAGGAGCTTACAGTCTAGAGTGGGACAATAAAGTCAATTACAGGTACAGACATAATTGTGGTGGGGCTGAGGGTTGGGTGAATATCAAGTGCCCAAAGGCACAGATTTAAGTTCTTAAATGGCACAGAAGGGAGAGGGAGCCGGAGAAAATAAGGCTTAATCAGAGAAGACCTCTTGGAGGAGATAATAATAATAATGGTATTTGTTAAGTGCTTAGAATGTGCCAGTCACTGTACTAAGCGCTGAGGTGGATACAAGCAAATCGAGTTGTATACAGTCACTGTCCCAAGTGGGGCTCACAGTCTCAATCTCCATTTTACAGATGAGGTAACTGAGTCCCAGAGAAGTGAAGTGACTTACCCAAGGTCACACAGCAGACAAGTGACGGACCCGGGATTAGGACCCCTTTGCTCTTCTCCCCCGCCCCCCGACCCATAGCAATCAAGGCAGGATAGGATAAGTGCTTGGACCAACATGGTAGCAGTTTGGACAGAGATGTGATTTCAGTAAGGCTTTGAACCTGAGGAGAGTGGCCATCTGTCATATATAAAGGGGGAAGAAGTTCCAGGGCAGAGGGAGGACATAGGCAAGGGATCAGCAAGCAGATAGACAAGATGGAGGCACAGTGAGCAGGTTGGTATTACAGGAGTGAAGTGTGCAGGCTGCACTATAGAAGAAAATCAGTGAGATTAGATAGGAGGGGGCAAGGTGATTGAGTGCTTTAAAGCCAATGGTAATGAGTTTCTGTTTGATGCAGAAATGGATGGGCAACTATGGGAGGTTCTTGAGGAGTGAGGAGATGCAGACTGAATTGTTTTTGGGGTTTTTTTTGAAAAATGATCAAGAGAGTGAAGTATGGACTGGAGTGGGGAGAGACAGGAGTCAAGGAGATCAGCAAGGAGGCAGATGCAGTAGTCAAGATGGGAGATAAGTGCTTGCAATCCTATTTACTGAGTACTTACAATGTTCAGAGCACTGTACTAAGAGCTTGGGAGAGTACAATATAACAGAGTTGGATAGGCATGGTAACAGTTTAGATGGAGAGGAAAGGATGGATTTTAGCAATGTTGTAAAGATCAAACCGAAAGAATTTGGTGATAGATTGAATATGTGCGTTGATGAGAGAGATGAGTCGAGGATAATGCCAAGGTTATAGACTTGTGAGACAGGATAGTGGTGTTATCTTCAGCAATGGGAAAGTGAGGGGGAAGACGGGGTTTGGGTAGGAAAGTGAGGAGTTGTTTTTTGAACATGATAAGTGTGAGGTGTCAGCAGGACATCCAAGTAGCGATGTCCTGAAGGCAAGTGGAAATGTGAGACTGCAGAGAAGGAGAAAGATCAGGGCTGGAGATATAGATTTGGGAATCATTCTCATAGAGATGGTAGTTGAAGCCATGGGAGTGAATGAGTTCTCCAAGGGACTGGGTGAGGATGGAGATGAGAAGGGGACCCAGAACTGCACCATGAAGAACTCCCAGGGTTAGGGGGCAGGAGATAGAGGAGGAGCCCATGGAAGAAACTGAGAATGAGGGGCCAGAAGATAGGAAGGGAATGAGGAGAGGCCAGTATCTATGCAGCCAAGGTTAGATTATGTGTCCAGGAAAAAGGGATAGTCCATAGTGTCGAAAACAGCTGAGAAGTTGAGGAAGGCTAGGATGGACTACAGGCTATTGGGGCAGGAACAAGATATCTGGACCCCCTGGGCCAGAATGAGGAGCCAAGACACCCAAAGGCAGAATGAGACACTTGGTGGGGTCGGGATGGGGGCATGTGTGACCCCATGCCACTGGGAGATACCATGAGAGCAGCATATTCTTCGCTAGAACTGGGCCTGGAGGCGTGGAAAGACTGGCTACTGGTCAGCTGAACCTCTCGTTGGCAACCCAAACCCCCAGCCTGGAACCCCCATCCTCACCAGCCGGAGCACACTACTTACCTGCGTAGGCATCGGCCTGCTGGAGTAGCTCAGTGCAGGTGTGCACATCGGCAAATGCCCGAATGCCCAGGCAGTTGGTGGGGTGCAGCTGAGCCTGTAGGAAATCACAGCAGTTCTGCCGGACATCCATCAGCTGAAGTAAGCTGGCGGCTGGTAGCAGGACCTGTGGACAGAGAAGGGTGATCTATTAGAGGGCCGAGGGGCTGGGGCTCCTCTGGGGCTTGCCCCTCACTCCAGGTCTGTCCCCAGAGGCAGGATGCAACAGCAGCCACCCACCACTTCCCAGATGGAGGGGGGAGAGAAGAAAGAGGGGCGGAGGGGGAAATCAGAGACATAGAGAAATAGAGTCTCAGCGAGATGAGATAGAGGCAGAGAGGGAGAGAGACCAATACAGAGATATTACCCAGCAGGTCCCAGTCCCAGCCCCGAGAGAAGAGGAATGGGGGAAGGGCTGGCAGGGGGTTCCAGTCATCAAGGCAGAATGACCTCCTCAGAGAGAGGAGGGAACGTCTTCTCCACCACCCTACAGAGAGCTCTTCATCCCCCTGCTGATGCTCTTCTGGACATTGGCAAAACCAGAGGCCCCTGACTCTTCCCAGGCTCCCCTCAGAGTGACCCCAGGCTGGCCACTCTGCCAGGGGTGGCAGGATAAGTGGTTCTCCTGGGCCCCCAGTCTCAGGTCCGCCCAGTGCATTGGGTTTTGTCCAGAAAGAGGTGTGAGCTGGGAATCTTGACATTGATTTTCCAAGCTCCCTTCCTCTCCCCGTTCCTCCCGACCACCCAGCATACCCTAACACCCACCCCAAGCATAGCCGCACCTTGTAGCCTTTGCCCCCACGTCTAACAATAATCACTGCCTTCCAGCACTGGGTGCACCTCTGCTTCCCAGTCCCTGGCACTGGGGTCAACTGACTTTCCACCCATGCAAAAAGGTTTGGTGATGGAGCACCAATGCTAATGATGCATTGGTGCCCACTGGTGGGGGTAATTCCCAAGAGATGGAGGGAGATGGGCAGAGTCAGAGGAGATGGGGGGAGATGGGGAGAAGAGCAGAGATGGGCAGAGATGGGGGAGATGGGAAGAGATGGGCAGAGATGGGGAAAAGGGCAAAGATTGGGGAGAAGGACAAAAATGAGGAGAAGGGCAGAGAAGCGGGAGATGGGCAGAGATAGGGGAGATGGCCAGAGATGGAGCAATGGGCAAATATGAGGGAGAAGGGCAAAGGCGGGGAGAAGGGCAGAGATGGGGGAGAAGGGCAAAAATGGTGAGAGGGCAGAGATGGGGAGATGGGAGAGATGTGGGAGAAGGGCAGAGACAGGGAGACAGACAAAAGCTGAGAAGAGATGGGATAGAGACGGGGAAGAAATGGGCCAGACAGGAGGGAGCTGGGGCAGAGAGAGGCACCTAGGTGTAGAGAGACCTGAAAGTCACACTCTGCTGCCCCATAGACCTGTTTGATGATAATAATAATTGTGGTATTTGTTAAGCACTTATTATGTGCCAAGCACTGTACTAAGCGCTGGGGTATATACAAGATAATCAGATCAGACACAGTCCCTCTCCCACATAGGGCTCATAATGTAAGTAAGGTATTGAATCCTCATTTTACAGATGAGGAAACTGAAGACCAGAAAAGTAAATTGCCTTTCCCAAAGTCACACAGCAGGCGAGTGGCAGAGCCAGATTTAGAACAAAAGTCCGCTGACTCCCAGGTAACCAATGACCTCCTTCTCACCAACTCTGGCAGCCTCTTCTCTGTCCTAATCCTAGATCTCTCAGCTGCTTTCGACACTGTAGACAACTCCCTTCTCCGACCTGAGCTTCACTGAGACTGTCCTCTCTTGGTTCTCATCTTGTCTCTCTGACCACTCCTTCTCAGATTCTTTTGCTGTCTCCTCCTCTGCCTTCCTCCCTCTGACAGTGGGGCTCCCTCAAGGCTCAGTTCTAGGTCCCTTCTATTCTCCATCTACATCCACTCCCTCGGAGAACTATCCACTCCCACGGCTTCAACTATCATCTCTATGCCGATAATTCCCAAATCTACACCTCCACCCCTGATCTCTCTCCTTCCCTGAAACCTTGCATCTCCTCCTGCCTTTAGGGCATCTCTACCTGGATGTCCCACTGACATCTCAAACTAAACATGTCCAAAACTGAACTCTTTATCTTTCAACACAAACTCTTTCTCATCATTGTAGACGATAACACTATCCTCCCTATCTCACAAGCCCATAACCTTGACGTTGTCTTCGGCTCAACTCTCTCATTCCACCCACATATTCAATCTGTCACCAAATCATGTCAGTTCCACCTTCACAATTCTGCTAAAATCTGCCCTTTCTTCTCCATCCAAACTGCTTCCACACTGATTCAAGCACTCATCCTATCCCACATGGACTACTGCATCTGCCTCCTTGCTGAACTCCTGGCCTCCTATCGCTCTCCACTCTAGTCCATATTCTACTCTGCTGCACAGATCATTTTTCAACAAAAACATTCAGTTCATGTCTCCCCACTACTCGAGAACCACCAATGGCTGCCTATCCACTTCTGCATCAAACAGAAACTCCTTACCATCAACTTTGAAGCAGTTGATCAGCTTTCCCCATCCTACCTCACCTCACTGATCTACTACAGCCCAGCCTGCACACTCCACTCCTCTAGCACTAGCTTACTATGCCCTGATCTCATCTATCTCACCGCCAACCCCTGTCCTATGTCTTCCCCCTAGCCTGGAGCCCCCTCCCCCTCCACAGAAGCCAGACTACCACTCTCTCCACCTCCAAGGCATTATTGTCACATCTCTTCCAAGAGGCCTTTCCCAATTAAGGCCTCTTTTCCCCAGCTCACTCTCCCTTCTGCGTTGTCTATGCCCTTGGATCTGTGACCCTTGGACTTTTGATGCTCGCCCCACCCCCAACCCCACAGCACTTATATACATATCTTTATATATTATAAATTATTTAATTGCATTACTGTCTGTCTCCCTTTCTAGACTGTAGGTAGTTTATGAGAAGGGAACATGTCCACTAATTCTGTTGTATTGTAGTCTCCCAAGTGCTTAGTACAGTGCTCTGCACATAGTAAGTGCTCAATAAATACCACCGATTGATCGGTTGATTGATTGATCCCAGGTCCGGCCTCTTTGTACTAGTGTCTTTTATTTCTCCTCCCTCCCTTCCTCTTCTCCTCCTCCTCTCCCTTACCACTTCTCCTTCCCTCCCCCTCCCCACTTCCACTCCTTCTCCTTCTCTCCCTCTCCTTCCCTCCTATCTCTCCCCCGCTTCCCTTCCCTCCTCCTTCCCCTACCTCTCTCCCTCCCAGCCTCCTCTTACCTTTCCCTTCTCCTTCCCCTACCTCTAACCCTCCTCTCCCCCCCCACCTCTCCCCTCCCCCGCCACAATCTCCCCACCCCCACAACCTGCAGAGAGACCAGCCCCAGATCAGACATCTCCCTCACTTGACCCGACCACTGGGGGAAACTCTTCCTGCTCTCTGACCTCTCCTCATCTTCCTTCCCTCTCCTCTCCTCTTCCCCCCTCCCCTCCCTCTTCCATCTCAGGCTCCCAGCAGGTCAGCTGTGAATTAGCAGTGTGTCCTTGGGTATTTTCTGAGCTACTAATTCATTCCAGCAGAAAACAAGTTCTAAGCGTGCACACGCATGTGCGCACACACACACAACACACATACACACACACACCACCCCCTCCACCCTGGGCTGCCTGCAGGCCCAACCAATGGCAGGATAATGCCCTGTCCCCACCAGGCAGCCATAAAATGGGAAACTCAATTAACCTGGGGTCGGCTAGGCTTGGGCGCCCACAGATTCCAGGAACAGATTAGCCACTCCCGCTGGGTAAATTGAGGTATCATTAACCATTCTTGCCGCTCTCTTTCTTTTTTTCCCAAACACGAAGTGAAGCCTGGCTTTCTGCAGGCTAGACAGAGACCAGAAAGGAGCCCGCCTCCATTTCTTGGGCTGTCCAGGGGAGAGGCCAACCTTGTCCAGAGGGACATGGCCCTTGGACTCTCAGAGACTGGATCAGTTGACTCTATGCAGCGCAGGAAGGAAGACTCGGCACTGTGGTGGAGGAGGAGCAAGGTTGGGCAGGGCTGCCCATTTATCTGAATGGAGCAGTGCAAGCCAGGGGTCCACAATGCCACCAGGCTTCCCTCTGGACACAATGTACCCAGGCTCCTGCCATCCAGGCTAGGGGACAGAGTGCTGGACCAGGAGTCAGGAGACCAGCGCTCTAGCCCCTTCTTGGCCACTAGTGTTCTGGGTAACCTTGAACAAGTCACTTGACCTCCGGAGCCTCTGCTTCCTCAGCTGTAAAACAGGATAAGCTCCCTGCTCTCCCCTCCCAATTGAATTGGGAGTACCCCGTGGGACAAGGACTGGGCCAAACTGATTATTCCAGGTTTGCCCAAGTGCTAGGCAAAGAGAAAGTGTCAAATGCCCCTGGAAAATGCTGGGGGAGGGGGAGAGGCTCCTTCAGAGACACCCAGGGCCTAAAAAGGAATGGGCACACAGAGAACAAGATGGCAGACACTCCCCACCAGCACCTCCTCAGGGGATGGCACCAACTCAGCCTCCTCCTTCAGCCTCTCAGCCTGACTGGGCCAGACTGTCGCCTCATGGAGCCTCACCAATCTGTCTTGGCCTCACAGGACCATCCGAACCACACCACTCATTCATTCATTTGATCGTATTTATTGAGTGCTTACTGGGAGCAGAGCACTATACTAAACGCTTGGGAGAGTACAATATAACAATAAACAGACACATTCCCTGCTCATAACGAGCTGCCCAAGCCTGCCCTGGTCCACCTGAACCTCATCAGTCTTTCTGAGCATCACAGAGCCATCTGAGCCACACTAGGCTATCCCAGCCCACCTTGATCTAGACTGTGAGACAGTTGTTGGGTAGGGATTGTCTCTCTCTGTTGCCAAATTGCACTTTCCAAGCACTTAGTACAGTGCTCTGCACACAGTAAGTGCTCAATAAATACAATTGAATGAATGATTGAATGAATGGTCCACCTGAATCTCACCAGGCCATCCAAGCTTCATGGGGTCTTCTGAAACACCCTGGTTGACCTAAATCGCACAGGGCCATGTGAGCCACACCAGTCTCCCCGAGCCAGCCCCAATCCCCCTGAATCTCATCAGGCCATCTGAGCCTCACAGGACCATCCAAGCCTCACCAAGCTGCCTGGGTCCACCCTATCCAACTGAACCTCACTAGGCTGTCCAAGCCACACTAGGCTGTCCAAGCCACACTAGGCTACCCAAGCCTGCACTGGTCCACCTGAATCTCACTGGACCGTCTCAGCCTCACGGGGCCATCCAGGCCACAAGGGGCATTCCAAGCCACACCAAGCTGTACGAGCCCGCCCTGGTCCACCTAAATTTCACCGGGCCTTCTGAGCCACACTGGGCTACCCAAGCCCACCCAGTTCCCCTGAATCCCACTGGGCTGTCCGAACCTCACGGGGACATCAGAGTCAAACAAGCCTGGCTGCCTGAGCCTGCTCTGGTTCATCTGTGCCTCACCAGACCATCCAAGCCTCACTAGACCATCTGAAACACCCTGATCCATCTGAAGCTCACCAGGCCATCCAAGCTGCACCAAGCTGTCCAAGCCTGTCCTGGTCCACTTGAACCTCACTGGGCTATCCAAGCTGCACTGGGCTGCCCATTTCCACCTCTGGTCCACCTGAATCTCAGGCAGCTGTCCAGGCCTCTTGGGGCCATCTGTACCACCCCACTCCACCTGAACCTCATCAAGCCACCCAAGCCACACTGGGGTGCCCGTGCCCACCCTGGTCCACCTGAACCTTACCAGGCTGTCGGAGACACATTAGGCTACCCATGTCCATTTCAGTTCACCTGAACCTCACCAGGCTGAGTTCCCAACAGTACACCTGAAACTCAACGGGCTGTCTGAGCCATACTAGGCCACCCTAGCCTGCCCTGGTCCACCTGAATCTCACTAGGCCATCAGAGCCTCACAGGGCCATGTGAGCCACACCAGGCCACCTGAGCCCACCCCAGTACACCTAAACCTCACCAGGTCGTCCAAACCACACCAGGCTGCTTGAGCCTACCCCGGTCCACCTTAACCTCACTGGGTCATGTGAGCCATATCAGGCTACCCAAGCCTGCCCTGGTCCTCCTGAATCTCACCAAGTCTTCCGAACCTTACAAGGCCACCTGAGCCACACCAGGCTACCTGGGATCACCCCATCCACCTAAACCTCACCAGGCGATACGAGCCCCGCACTGGGCTGCCCATTTATGCCCCTGACCAACTGAATCTTACCAGGTGGTCCAAGCCTCATGGGGCCATCTGTGCCACCCCAATCTATATGACCAGGATGTCCAAGCCACATTAGGTTGCCTGTGCCCGCCCCAGTCCACCTGAACCACACCAGGCCATCCAAGCAGCACCAGTCTGCCCAAGTTCACCTGAGTCCACCTGAACCTCCCAGAGCCATCTGAGCAAGCCTTGGTCCACCTGAATCTCATCAGGCCGTCAGCATCTCAACTGGCTATCTGAGCCACCCCAGTCGCCTGAACCTCACTGGACCATCCAAGCTGCATCAGGTTGCTTGAGCCCGCCCCATTCCATCAGAACATCACCTGGTCATTCAAGCCTAATTGGGCCATCAAAGCTACACCAAGCTGCCTGAACTCTTCCACCATTCATTCATTCATTCAATCATATTTATTGATCGCTTACTGTGTGCAGAGCACTGTACTAAGCACTTGGGAAAATACAATAAAACAATGAACAGACACATTCCCTGCCCACAACAAGCTTACAGTCTAGAGGGGGAGACAGACATTAATATACATAAAATAAATTACAAATATGTACATAATTGCTGTGGGGCTGGGGCGGGGAGGCGTGAATAAAGGAAGCAAGTCAGGATGATCCAGATGGGAGTGGGAGAAGAGAAAAGGGGGCTTAGGGAAGGCTTCTTGGAGGAGATGTGCCTTCAATAAGGTTTTGAAGATGGAGAGAGTAATTCTCTGTAGGATTTGAGGAAGGGAGAGTGTTCTAGGCCAGAGGGAGGACATGGGTGAGGAGTTGATGGTGAGGTAGATGAGATCAAGGTATAGTGAGAAGGTTAGCATTAGAGGAGCAAAGTTTACAAGCTGGGTTGTAGTAGGAGAGTAGTGAGGTGAGGTAGGAGCGGGTGAGGTGAGTGAATACATCAAAGCCAATGGTGAGGAGTTTTTATTTGATGTGGAGGTGAATGGCCAACCACTAGAGTTTCTTGAGAAGTGGGAAAACATGTCCTGAATAATAATGTTGGTATTTGTTAAGCACTTACTATGTGCAGAGCACTATTCTAAGTGCTGGGGTAGATACAGGGCAATCAGGTTGTCCCACGTGAGGCTCACAGTCTTAATCCCCATTTTACAGATGAGGTAACTGAGGCACAGAGAAGTTAAATGACTTTCCCACAGTCACATAGCTGACAAGTGGCAGAGTTGGGATTCGAACCCATGACCTCTGACTCCCAAGCCCATGCTCTTTCCACTGAGCCACATTGAATATTTATGTAGAAAAATGATGCAGGCAGCAGAGTGCGGTATGGACTGGAGTGGGGAAGAGACAAGAGGCTGGAAGGTCAGCAAGGAGGCTGATTTAGTAATCGAGGCAGGAGAGGATAAAAGTGACTGTATTCTGCCAGTTCTTCCTGCCTCTCACTCCCTACCAGTGGGTGTGCCTGGGGCCCCTTTTTTCTCCCCACACATTACACTCACTCTCCTTTTGGAGCACATAGGCTCCCAAGGTTTCCTTTGTGTGAATGACTCATAAATCTATCCTGCCAGCCCTGTAGTCTCACCTCCTCTGCCCCTGACCCCTGACTGTCTACTTTAAGCCACACCATCCATCTCTCTCCCTTCTACTTACCCACTGTGTTCTTCCATTGCCCCAGGCTGGCACTTTTCATTCTGCTCAAGTTCACCTTCTCATCATGCTTCACTCTTGACCCTCCCACCTCCAATCCCTGGTTCACACTCCCTTCCTGCCTGGAACTTCCTCCTAATTCAAATCCCTCCTTCTTTTGAAAGCCCACCTCCTCCTGGAGGACTTCCCCAATTCATTTTTCTTCTCCCCATGTCAGACCCTCCCAGCTTCCATCCTGACATTTATGCCCTCACAACGTAACCTTTCTCTACATTCAGACTGCCATACTCTACTAACATATTCATCTGCATATCCATTTGGCTATTCTCTTTGTCCGCCTATTAGTAATTATTTTGTGTCTGTCTCCTTTGCTGAGCTGTAAGCTCCACAAGGGCAGGAATCGCATCTACCAGCTGAAGCAGGATGGTGTAGTGGATAGAGCACAGACCTGCAAATCGGAGGGTCATAGGTTCTATATCCCAGCTCAGCCACTTTTCTGTTGTATGACGTTGGGCAAGTCACTTAACTTCTGTGGGCCTCAGTTACCCATCTGTAAAATGGGGGGTTAAGATTGTGAGCCCCATGTGGGACAGGGACTGTGTCCAACCTGATTAGGTTGTATCTACCCAAGCGCTTAAAACAGTGCTTGACACTTAGTAAGTGCTTAACAAATACCATCATCATTATTATTATTATACCCTCCCAAGGGCTTAGAACAGTGCTCTGCACACAGCAAGTGTCCAATAAATATCACTCATTGACCAAAGTCAAGCCGCCTGCCACGAGGCAGGATCAGTAACTCCTTTGGGAGTCACCTCTGTTCCATTTGTAAGCCTTATCTAAATAATACTGCCCAGAATTTTCCATTTGCCCACTATTTGCCCAATTGGCTGGGGAGATGGAGGCTGGAGTAATTTTCTCCCAGTCTGTCTCATCTTCTTCTGCTTTCACAACACTCTAGTGGCTCATCCTTAGGACAAGCAGCCTTTGGCCTTTGCTATTAGTCACCCCACCTGCCCCATGCCCCCTTACTTGACCAGGATTGCCTGTTAGTAAATGGATTTCTGGCCCTTTCTAGCCTGGTGGAAAGAGCTTAAGACTGGGTTAATCAGGACACCTGGGTTCTAGTCTTGGCTCTGCCATCAGCCTGCTAGGTGATCTGAGGTAAGCCACATAACCTCTCTGGGCCCCAGTTTCCTCCTCTTAACTGGGCACAAAATAGCTGCTCTCTCCCATCCTCTGAGCCAGGAGTCCTGAGTGAAACGGGAGCTATAACTGATCTGGTCATGCTGTACCCACCCCAGAACTTAGCACAGCTTCAGGCCCCGGTATGTGTGCTGAATAAATATCACCATTATTCTAAAGGTTCTGCAGTTTAGGGAAATGAGGCTTGGACAGGTGAGCAGAAACCAAGGCTCAGGCAGCCAGCTCCACCTCCCGATGATCCCATCATGGAGCCAAGGGGGCTCTAAGGAAATATGGAGTCCCACTCAAAAAGGTGCCTGAAGCCAGCTGAGGCGAATCCCAGAGAACAGCAGGTCTCTGGGGCCAGAGGCAACAGGAATCGCTGCCTATATTCCACTGTTTGGTGGTCTGACTTTCCGTTGACCGTTCCGTCCTCTCCGGTGCCCCTGAGCAGCTCCTTGGATCTCCTGACCGCAGTTTGGCCAGGAGGGTAAGGGAAAGGGTATGCCCCATCCTCTGTCAAACAGGGCCTACAACAGGAGGTCAGTGGCCAGCAGCCCCACCCGTTTCCGAAGCTGGACGATGGCTTGGGCCAGAGCACAGTGTTCACCACCTGTCCACCTTCCAGGCTGGGCCAAACAGACCTGACATGGCCTGCCAGGGAGATGAGACTGGACTCCTGGAGCGGGATATGGCCACTGTGCTCTTTGTCATTCTCCTTGCCCTGCCCCCACCCTCACCGCAGCCTGGAAGCTCGCAGAGGATATCCCGTTCCTGAGCCTCCGCTTCCTCCAATAATAACAAAAGGAAATGCCTGCCAGCACCACTGCCTCTGCTGAGGGGACGCCCACCGTCCCGGTCTCCCCATCCCAGAATGCAAGCCTCCCACAGGAGGCTGGGGGACACCCAACGGTCCCGTTCCTCAGGGAGACTCAGTCCAGCTCCCCATCCCAGAATGCAACTCTTAGGCACCCAAGGTCTGTCCCTGGCTCACCCTCTGTCCCTTCCCTTCAGCCAGGCTGGCTGAGGCTAAGGCAGAAGACTCACACGGTGGCTTGGCACCCCTGACTTCCAATTTACAGGACTGTTCCAGCTGGGATCATTAAGCAGAGCCCCCTGTTTGTTCAGTGGGTCAGAGGGTAGCGAACCTACTGGTTTAGGGCTCCTGAAATGGTGCTGCTACCCCCCACCACCCCTCAGCCTGCTTACCTGTACCTGAACTATCATTTCTGCTGTGTCAACTCTGGATTACCCCTCTTAATGGGGCACAGGACAAGTGGAATTCTAAAATATTCACACTGGGCATTTCGTTAATATTACTGCTAGGTTAATAATTACTATTATCATTATTATTATTGGGCTCATCAAGCACTTTGTGCAAAGTATGGTGCTAAGAGTTAGGTCTGATACAAGACAACCAGATCAAACACAGTCCTTGTCTTACACAGAGCTCACAATCTAAGAGGGAGGGAAAGCAGATGCCTCACCCGCATATTACAGATGAGAAAACTGAGGCCCAGCAAGGGTAACTGACTTGCCCCAGGTCACACAGCAGGCCAGAGGCTTAGCTGGGAGGAGAACTCAGGTCTCCAGATCTCTTTTCTCTAGCCACCCCCACCCAAGACGTCATCAGCTGAAGACCAACGGGAAGGGCACCTGAGAGTCCTCTATTTCCCCTCCAGCAGGGGTAGGACACAAGGCCAGGACCTGGATGGTCCAGCCGCTGGCTAAAATACTTTAAGAATCTGGCTCTAGTCTCTCCTGCCAAATAAAGGTCCACGTTAGCCCTGAATCATTCTCTGGATGAGTAAACTGGCGCCCGGAGAGATCATTGAAAAACTTCCTCCAGCAGCCTACAGGCTGGTCCCCAGCTTGGGGAGAGAAGCTGGGATCTGTGGAAGGGGGAAGAGGGGCCAGTTTCCCTTCAAGTCAGGAGGCCCTAGCTGTGAGGGGCAGAGGGTGGGTGAGCTGAACATCCCGTGCCCAGAACGTGTGGTCAGACCCAGATGATAATTCAAATAGGCTGACGAGGGGAAGAGCTGGCTTTTCCTCCCAAAGGTCATCGGCCAGAACCCCTCCGGTCCACTTTCTGCCTTGTCTTCCCACCTCAGAGCCCCTCCTGAGCCCAGCCCCACCTACGGCAGGGCCAGAATCTACAGAACTGTCCAGCAGACCCCATGGGTCCCAAGAGCCCCCAACTCACTCTTTGTTTTCCCTGAGGTCTGGGGGTACAACCACGAGCCAAGTCTCCCAACCCCTCCCACCTTCCACTCTGAATTCCCCGCCAGTGGTGGCTCCCACCCCACAGGTCCCTACCTGTGCCCCCTAACCCCAGTACAGCAGAAGTGCAGGTACAGGGCTGCACTGGACCAGACCTTGCTCTCATCAGTCTCGAGGCAGAAGTCAAAGGGCATCAGGCTTAGTGAGTCCCCAGGCTGAGCAGATGAGGTCTTCCAGGGCACAGCAGGTTGACCGACTCTCCCACCATCTGTCTCCTACTCTTCCTCCCTCCCCACCCTCCAGCAGGGCCGGTTGAGGCTGAGGTGATCTTGAGCTCACAAGGCCATTCCAGGAAGGATCACAGGGGATGAGTGTCTCCCGCAGGGGTGGAGCTGCCCGGTGGCCTACCTGGACGTTCTCTTCCGTCACTTCAATCTCAGCTGTGTAGATGTAGTCGATCAGCTTGCTCAGGGTGTGCCCATCCACATCCTTGATCTCAACCTTCCTGGCCTTGCTTTCTGTCATGTCACCTGAGGCCAAAATGGGAAAATAAATGGGAAAATAAGTTGTATTGACAATACTTCCTCCCCCATTAGCCACCCTACCCCCCCGACTGACAGTCCCCCCCATCCCCAGCCCCCAAGATAACTGACACGCCCAGGCTCAGCCCCCTCAATAACTGACAGACCTTCAGTTCTGGCCCCACTCCCAGCAGGTTCTGCTTCCCTCCCAAGAGCTGAGCATGGCTTCGGACACCACATGCTGGAAGAAACTCAGACAGCAGTGAACCATGACCTTTCCCACAGGGCTGGGCCTGGCCCCTGTCCATCCCCGCACCCTGAAAAAACTGTCTCTTGGTTAGGGCCCCACAAAACCCCTGACACAGAGAAACAGGCTTGAAAGCCTCACAAAAGGGTAGCTGCCAGTCAGATCTGCCTAAACCCGCTTATTTGGGAGCTGATGACCCGTTGACGACCCCTCAGCCCACACCACCGGCATGACACCCATGGCCAAAGGTCTCTCACTTCTTCAGTAGCCTTCAGGTGCCCACCCATCCATTGCCACAACCTGGATTCCACCCGTAAACTGTTCCCTCCCTGAGGAGGGAACCATTAAAGGTGTCTGTGCCGGGTCCCATCCCCTCCCTGGGCACCGGATGACTTAGAGG
This sequence comes from Ornithorhynchus anatinus, assembly GCF_004115215.2. Lineage (NCBI taxonomy): Eukaryota > Metazoa > Chordata > Mammalia > Monotremata > Ornithorhynchidae > Ornithorhynchus > Ornithorhynchus anatinus. The sequence goes on from NC_041749.1 coordinate 47,819,591, forward strand.
ATCCAGTCTGAGACCTGGGTAGCCCAGGCATATCTCTGATGGGTCCCTGGGGGCCACTGGGCTCCTCTGAGGAGCCCAGGGAGGGTGCTTGCTCACCCCAGGGATCTCCGGCAGCAGCAGGCAGCTGCCAGAGCCCACAGAGAGAAAGTGAAAGCTAGACACTGGGCACCAGGCCCGCCCACCCATCCCAGGCTCCCTGTCCAGTCTGCGGCCACATCTCCATGCCCCATGGGGCCCAGCCCTGGCAGGAGAACCTCGTGTAACCAGCTCGCATGCTCCAGGGATGTGGTTTTTCCCAGCATGCTCCCCCATCCTGCAACCGAAGGATGATTTTCACAGTAGCAATGCCCCCAGACCCACTGCCACTGACCAGCTAAGGGGGGATGGGAGAGCAGGCCTGCCCTCAGTCAGAGGACTGTCAGAGCAGGGGACAGCCACTCACTCGCTCTCCCTCTCCCTCTGTAGATCCAGGCCTCAGAGCTAAGGGAACAGAAACTCCACCAGCTGGGAACAGTGTGTGGGCTCCGCTCTCCCACCTCCCAGCTGCCAGCCTGCCTGTGCCTTCTGCCCAGATCTCTGCTCCGCCCCTGCAAAACAGGGGCTGGGATCCCCGCTTATGTACATATCTGTAATTTATTTATGTTAATGTCTGTCTCCCCCGTGCTCATTGTGGGCAGAGAATGTGTCCATTTATTGTTGTATAATACTCTCCCAAGAGCTTAGTACAGTGCTTTGCACACAGTAAGAGCTCAATAAATACAATTGAATGAATGAATGAATGAATGAATGAATGAATGAATGAATCACAATCTCTCAGGAACGACAGGAGCCAGCCCACGATTGGGCTCCCACCACCACTCCTGGGCTCTGCTCTGCTCCCTGGAGCAAGAGGTCTGTGGTGGCCTCTCCCCTCCACAGCCCAGCAGGACAAATGTCAGCATCCCGTCACACTCCTCAGACTCTCCAGACCCCTGACCCTCACGGAGCCTGGTCACAGAAAGGACACGAGTCCAAAGTTAGAGTTTGGAAGAGCTGGGGTGATAAGGCGAAGATAATGTGGCCCCTCTAGCCAGCCTCCCAGGCATACACATGCAGGCATACCTGACTCATGCACACAAGTGCACACATGCACACAGATGCATAGGTACATAGATTCTCATACACACAATTATATGTACATCAGTCAGTCGTATTTACTGAGTGCTTACTATGTGCAGAGCACTGTATTAAGTGCTTGGGAGAGTACTATACAACAGAATTAGCAGATACCTTCTCTGCCAATAACGAGAATACAGTCTAGACTAATAATAGCAAGGATAATAACAATGCTATTTATTAAGCCCTTATTATATAGGTACTAAGCACTGGGGTGGAATCAAAAGCTGATGAGATTTGACACAGACCCCGTTCCATAGTCACAATCTATTTTACGTAATCTATTTTATCTTATTTTTCAGGTAATGGGAAGAGAGATTAAGTGAGTTGCCTAAGGTCGCCCAGCAAGCCAGTGACAGAGCTGGAACTTGAATCTAGGTCTCTTGACTGCCGGTACTGTGTTCTCTCCATTACTTAACCCTTATTTTGCTCCAAAGCACTCTGTCTTCACTACTGAGGTAGCTTTAAGGAAATCAGATAAGACATGATCCCTGTCCCACATGGGGTTCATAATCTAAGAGGTGGGCAGAGCAGGGATTTCATCCCCATTTTACAGATGAGGAAACTGAGAAGGTAAATGACTTGCCCAAGGGCCCCCAGCAGGCTCACAGCAGAGTTAGGATTAGAAACCAGGCCTGCTGATTCCCAGTCCCAGGTGCTCCTTCTGCTAGGCCTCAAGAGAAGCAGCATGGCATAGTGGATAGAGCATGGGCCTTGGGAATCAGAAGGTCATGAATTCTAATCCTGGCATTGTGACCTTGGGCAAGTCACTTCACTCCTCTGTGCCTCAGTTACCTCATCTGTAAAATGGGGATTGAGACTGTGAGTTCCATGTAGGAAAGGGATTGTGTCCAACCTGATTTGCTTGTATCCACCCCAGTGCTTAGTATAGTGCTTAGCACATAGTAAGTGCTTTACAAATACCATCACTATTATTATTACACACAGCTTGGCCTGTGCCCTGTTTTCTCCCAAGGTACTTCCACCACACCCTGGGAAGCGAATTTATGAAAAGAAGACGTTTTGCTTCAGCTGCAAACAGACCCTTCCCTAGATGTTGGGGCTTTCAGACCAAACCAAGCAGCACGGTGGTGGGACCAGTCGATTAATCAGGGAGCAGCTGAGGGCTCCGCAACACCAGGGCTATCAGTGACCATCCCACATTACAGGAGTTACTCGACAGAGAATGCTGAGGCCATGGTGGGGGCAGAGTATCAGGGCCTTCCTTTCCCAGGGGCCAGGCAGGGAGGCTAGCCTGGAGGCGAGTGTCCCTAGGAGTACACAGGAATTTGCAGCAGAGATCATGTGGAAGTTGAAATCTGGGCAGTGGCAGGTTCTGCAGGACAGTGGCAGGAGAACATTCCTGGTGACATTGATGCATTAAGTGCATAGTCCAGACTTATGGACACCGCTGTGCCCTTTCCCAGAGGATCTCAATTGCCACCCCCCCAAACATCGGGTCATCCTCAGCCACCCCTGGTCCCTAGAGTGCAGACGACCCACACCTCGGCCTGGGCAATGGCTAGATGGGCTGGTACCGGTCCAGTCAGTAGAGATGCCCCACCCCTTGCCCCAGTCTCAGGGATCCCCACTGTGAGCTCTGGTGGGGAAGTCGCTGCTCGAGCCAGGAGTGAGGTCGCACTGTGGACAGAGCAACAGGGGAGGACAGAGGCCAACAATCTGCTCTTGCTGACCACTAGTTCCTGGGAGAGCTGGGGCAAGCCACTTCACTTCTCTGGGCCTCAGCATCCCTATTGGGGAACACAGGCTTGGAAGCTTTGCCTCTCCCAGGGTCAATGAGCTGGGCTGTAGGGAAGCAGCCTGGCCTAGTGGATAGAGCATGGGCTGAGGAGTCAGGAGACCTGGGTTCTAATCTGGACTCCACCACTTGTCTACTGTGTGACCTGGGGCAAGTCACGTACTTCTGTTTTCCTGTTTCCTCATATATAAAATGGGAATTCAATACCTGCTCTCCCAATCCCACCCTAGACTGGGAGCCCTGTGTGGTCAGGGACTGTGTCTGATACGCTTATACTGTATCTATCTCAAGATTTAACACAGTGCTCAAAACATAGTAAGGACTTAACAAATACAACAACTTATTATTGTTGTTATTATTATTGTTATTAAGTGCTAAGAGCTGCTCCAGAAGAAGGGGTTATGCAGACAGCAATGTCCCACTGGCCCTCAGGAGACCAGAGGTGTTGAGCAGCAGGGAAAGACCAGGCAAGAAGAAAGATGGACAGAGGGTCGAACCCCCAGCACTGACCTCTACGCCCCTGGCCCACACTCAGCCACGCGACTCCCATCGCAGGGGGAATGGGAGGACCAAGACTAGCAATGACAGGCTGTCTGCCATCATCATCATCCTTAACAACCAACCCACAGTTTTCTATTCCAGACAGAGCCAGCACGTCACCTCCCAGACTATAGGAGGTGCCCCCCCCAGCTAGGCAATGGCTCTCTAGTCTTCTCTCCTCTATAGTAGCATCACCTCCAAGCCAACCAAGAGCTCATACCCTTCCCCGCCTGGACCCCCATGCCTCCAGCCTCCCCCTCTGGTTTGCAGCTGCTGGTGGGTACCTCCGCTCTCAGCTCTGGTACCTGTAAACATGGCGCAGAAATATGGGCTGCAGGCTGCCAGGACGACGCGATGGGCTTCAATCTCCACATCTTCAGCGACAATCATCACATCACACAGCATCTGCTTACTGAAAGGCAGCAAGGGTGAGAGCAGGGTTTTAATACGCAGCAGAGGGAGCTTGGGGCCTGTTCCTCGGGTCCCAGCAAGGTCCCCCTCACTGGAATCATGGCTGCCCCCTCTCCCCCACATCCCAATCCCAAATTTCCTGGGAATTCCTAGAGCGGGCAGCACTGAAAATTTGGGGTTTTCTGAACCTCTTCTACTGCCCTTCCTCAAGACAGAGGAAAACTGACCAATTTAAATGTTTAATAACCTGCATGTGTCTGACTCCCTGGATTAGACTGTGAGCTCCTGGAAGGCCAAGGATGTGTGTCTTGTGCTCCAGTGGCTCTAAGGAGCTTATTTCAGTGATCTGCACTCAGCAGGAAATCGGAAAACATAGAGAATGGACAGATTGGTCAATCGCTTGATTGACAAGTCCGTGTGCTACCAGCAGCCTGCGAGTGACAGATGCACAGGCAATCCAATGTGGAGAATGCAGAGTCATTGCTGTGAAGGTCCTTCTGGGAGACCACCATGTCCAGCTATGGACAGATCGGGAACCAGGGGAGACTTCAGAGGACAGCCAGCTGCTCAGAGAGAGCCTGGCGGGGAACCAGTTGGACCTCCCCAGAACAGAGAGGGTCCTAAGGGGCCGAGGCTCATGGTGGTCCCAAAGAGAATGAGCTCTGGGTTTGCAAAATCATATTCACTGGCCCCTTGCCCACCTCCTCAGAGAGTAGGTGTAGTGCTAGTGAGGAGGGAGCAGGTCAGGAGTGGGGTGCGTGAGAGTGCGTGGCCACTAGCTTCCTCTCCAGGCTCCCTAGACCAGCCACTCCCCCCTTAAGGTAGCAGAAAGAGGTTACTCTCCAAATGCTAGGGGGGTGAGGGCAAACCGGGTACAAACAGAGGGTGAGATCATGGACAGGGAAAGAAATCAATCAAATGCCATTAAATTGAGATGTTCAAAATGAGGTGAGTCCAGTTCAAGACCTCTATGTCCAGGAAACCCAGGAATTCACTGACATTTTATTACCTACGTAGCACAGTTGGGTGAGGTGGTTCCCCCTCTCCTGGACAGGTGCCTTCACCACAGCTCTCCTGTGGAAAAACTACACCCTCCATCTAAAGGCTCCTCGAAGCCATTTCCTCAAGTGCCAGAAGTCATTCAGAACAAAGAAAAACAGCAGCTCTAAAGTACTTGAGGGCTGTGAGGCCCAGCAGCCCAGACGCCTCTGGCTCCTGACCAAAATCTCCCCCACCCCCAGGGGGAGTGACAGTAGTGGGGAAACCACCCCCAGGGCACCTCAGGTCTGGAGCACTCACAAATCAGTGAGATTTGTTGAGCAATTACTATGTGTAAAACACTGTACTAAGCACCTGACCCTCACAGAACTATCCCCAAGAAAGTAACCCATCTACAGCTGGGGTGATTCTCCAGAAGGACCCGCTCAGCTAGGTACACACCCTCCCCAAAAACAAGACAGGGACACAAGTAGCCTGGGAATGCCAAGTCTGGGTCCTCTGCACTTGGCTGATCCCTGCCCCACCCAGAGAAGGGCTTTGGTACAGAGCCGGATCTTCACTCTCATGGACAGGAACCACTATCCCGAGTAGGAAGCATAGTGGCATAGATGGAAGGGAGAAAAGGTTTAGTGAACTGAGACTCAACAACTGAAGCCAGCAGCCATCAGAGTCAGAGAGCTCCTCCATCAGCCTGGGTAAGAGGTGGAAGAGAAAGAATTGTGGTGATGAGGGGGACCTGATTGGGATGTGGAAAGGACGGGGGGGGGGGGGGGGGGAAGGAGGTGACAGTGCCTGAGGGCAGCCTTGCCCCTATGGACAGGCCTAGACCAAATAGCCTGTCTCTGGTGAGGACAAGGACATACCCTGGTCCTTCAAAGCAAGGTCCTCTGGGCTCCGTGTACAGCCCAATGCACCAACTTTGCACTACCTTCAGCTTGGATATATAAGTGCTGCTACAACACGGATGATACCAGTGAGGGAAGGCAAGTCCAGACCCCAACCTCTTGGGGACGGGCAGCCCCCGCCCGGCTCCTCTTCTCTTTGTGCCTCGCGCAATCTGGTGCTTGGCTCTTTCTCCCCTCATTCACGCAGCTGCCCAAAATCAGGCTGCCACCAGTCAGCAAAAGTCAAACTGGCCAAGGATGCTACATGTTTTCAGCTTGGCTTTCTCCACATGCCTGGAGTGAGAGTGGCATCTCACCTGGGAGGTTCAGTCCTCGCACCCAGGTCGAGCCCAGACTGGGAGGGACATTGAAATGAGAGTAGGGTTGGGCATGAGGTGGGGGCATGAAACCAGCCAGAAACCAGCCTCTCCTTTGCCCGTCCTCGGAAGTCCAAGAGGAGGCTCATGGATGTGAGGCTCAGAAATGGCAGAGGCCACATGCACTTGGGCCAATGCCATTTGCCATGGGGAGAAAACCACCAATGGCAAAGGGGCTGAGGCATCCTCAAGCTTCCAGTCAGCCTCATGGCTGTCAGACAAACAGACCACCTGGAAAGGCTTCCATGCGAGACAACAGGGTTGCTGGCTTCTCTCGGGTGAGAAGCAACCATGCTTCACACTGAGCCCAGGGTGCCACAGAGCTCCTCTCGCTTTTGGCCTCTTCTCGCCCCTGCCATGGCCTGGCTGCAAAGATGTCTCCATGGGGCCCCTCCAGGTTCCACCTCTGGGAGGTCTGGAGCTTAAGCTCAAAGGAAGGGCCTCAGATTGTGGACAGGGAGCAGGTGGCTGGACCCATGGAAGGACCCGCTGGCGGGAATGCAAGAGCGGGATACCAAGGCTTTGGCCCAGAGAAGTCTGAGAACCGGACTGATGCTCCTCAGTCTCCAGGGATTTTATCATGGGCAGTTCCGGGAGCTGGGGTCAGATAGGGACCTACCCGGGGCTCCTTCCAGCTCAAAAATGATCTGTGGGCCATCACGGTGCACTGTATGTGCCCAAAAATTGGTTGTATCAATTCATTCAATCACATTTATTGAGCTCTTACTGTGTGCAGAGCACTGTACTAAGCACATCACTACAGCTGGTGAATGGTGACTGGAGCTACAGATGACTTCGGTCTCCCATGGAACTTACAGCCAGAACCAAGAATAATTTTCAGCCCAAAGAATGAGAAAACTGAGGAGACTGGAGGAAGAGACTAATGAAGGCAGTGAAACCAGGATAGCTGGCCATCATCACACTGGTCAGGCAATCAATTCTGGAGTGTTGAGGACCTCTAAATTGGGAGACACCCAACACAAAGTCTGTCCTGGGGATTCCTTCTCCTTCTCCTGACCTCTCCTCTCCTTTCCCAGTTCTGGAAACCTTCACAAAAACCAGAGGCCCAGGGAAAAAGCATTAAATCATCTGGTGTTCAGGAAGCGAGTTGCGTGGTACAACAAATGAAAACCTCCGCTCCTGAAGCAGTGTTTGGACATCTCATCCCCCTCGCCCTGGCCAGTTGTTTCAGACCTTTAACTGTCCCCTCAAATCTCTTGCTCCCCACCTCCCCCACCTCTTGCCCCTAATGACCTGGCCACATATTTTATTGAGAAAATTGAAACCATCAGGCATGATCTCCCAAAAATCTCTTCTGCTCCTCTCGAGGCTCTCCCTTCTCCTGCCCCTTCATTCTCCCAACTTTCCCAGCAGTATCTAAAGAGATCTCCCACCTCTTCTCAAAATCCACCCCCTCTAGCTGCGCCTCTGACCTCATCCAGTCACATCTTATCTAAGTACTTGCCCCCTCCCTTTTTCCCTCCCTGACTGCTATCTTCAACAGCTCATTCTTCATTGGCTTCTTCCTCACTGCTTTCCAACATGCTCAAGTCTCCCCTGTCCTAAAACAACCTTCCCTTGCGAGTTGTCTACACCCACTATCTCCATTTCCCCTCCTCCAATTCTCTCCTTGACCCTCTCCAATCTGGCTTCTGTCCCTTTCATTCCAAGGTCACAAATGATCTTCTTGCCAAATCCAGCAGCCACTACTCCATCCTAATCCCCCTCAACCTCTCAGCCACTTTCAACACTGTTGACCATCCCCTCATCCAACATTATCCAACCTTGGTTTCACTGACATTGTCCTTTCCTAGTTCTCCTATCTCTCTGGCCACTCCTTTTCAATCTCTTTTACGGGCTCCTCTACTGCCTCCCACACCTTAAATGTGGGAGTTCCTCAAGGTTCAGTTCTGGGTCACCTTCCATTCCCCATCTACACCCACTCCCTTGGAGAACTCATAAGCTCCCATGGCTTCAACTACCATTCTATGCAGATGACTCCCAAATCTGCATCTCTAGCCCTGATCTTACTTCTCTGCAGTCTAGCATTTCTTCTTGCCTTCAGGACATCTCTACTTGGATGTCCCACCATCAACTCAAATTTAACACATCTGAAACAGAACTCCTTATCTCCCCATCCAAACCCTGTCCTCTCCCAGACTTTCCTAGCAGTATAGACAGCCTCGCCATCCTCTCTGTCTCACAAGCCTATAACCTTGGCATTATCCTCGACTCGTTTCACTCATTCAACTCACATATTCAATCTTTCATCAAATCCTGTGAGTTCAACCTTCACAACATTGCTAAAATCTGCCTTTTCCTCCCCATTCAAATGGTTACTATGTTAATCCAAGCACTTACCCTATCCTCGATTACTGCATCAGCCTCCTCTCTGACCTCCCTGCCTCCTGTCTCTCCCCACTCCATTCTATACTTCACTCTGCTGCCCAGCTCATTTTTCTACAAAACCATTCAGTCTATATTTCCCCACTCATCCACCTCCACATCAAACAGAAACTCCTTACCATCAGCTTTAAAGGACTTAATCACCTTGCCCTTCCTGCCTTACCTCACTGCTTTCCTACTACAACCCAGCCCACACAATTCATTCCTCTAATGCCAACCTACTCACTATACCTTGATCTCATCTATCCCACCACCAATCTCTTGCCCACATCCTGCCTTCAGCTTGGAACGTCCTCCCTCTTCTTATGCAACAGATGATCACTCCTCACCTTCCAAATCTTATTAAAAGCACATCTCCTGCAAGAGGCCTTCCCCATCCTTCATTTTTGTTTCTCCCTTTCCCTTCTGCATCCCCCTTGCACTTGGATTTGCTCCCTTAATTCACCCGTCCCTCAGCCCCACAGTATATGTCTTGTCTTGTCTTATGCTGTTGGGCCATTTCTGACCCATAGCGACTCCATGGACCCATCTCTCCCAGAATGCCCCACCTCCATCTACAATCGTTCTGATAGTGTATCTATAGTGTTTTTTTGGTAAAAATATGGAAGTGTTTTACCACTGTCTTCTTCCGCATGGTAAACTTGAGTCTCCACCATTGACTCTCTACCACACTGCTGCTGCCCAGCACAGGTGGGTTTGACTTGTAGCAAGCAGATTGCCTTCCACTCAATAGCCACTGCCCAAGCCAGGAATTAAATGGGTATGCCTCTCCTTTCCCTCCCAAAGCCGAGATTGAAAGAGTTGATAGAGTACTGGAAACTCTCCAGGTGCGGTACTGAGAGGGGATCAGTATATGTGTGTGTGTGTGTATATATATATATATTTTATTTATTTATATCAATGACTGTCTTCCCCTCAAGACTGGTAAGCTTATTGTGGGCAGGGAATGTGCCTATCAACTCTAGTATATTGTACTCTCCTAAGCACTTAGTATATAGTCCTCTGCCCACAGTAAGTGCTCAGTAAATATGATTGATAGATTGATTCATTCATTCAATCATATTTATTGAGCGCTTACTGTCCGCAGAGCACTGTACTAAGCACTTGGAAAGTACAATTCGGCAACAGATAGAGACAATCCCTACCCAACAACGGACTCTCAGTCTAGATGGGGGAGACAGACAACTAAACAAGTAGAAAGACATCAGTACCATCAAAATAAATAGAATTATAGATATATACACATCATTCATTAAATAAATAGAATAATAAATACATACAAATATACACAAGTGTTGTGGGATTGATGAATTGGTCTCATGAGGAGAAGAAGGGGAATCCCCATGCAGAAGCAAGAGGTGACACCCTCACTAACCCTTTCTGGAGATCCAAAAAAGAGAGACTGAAAGAGGAACCGCACTGAGAGCCGGACAGACCGGGGCACCAGGGAATGGCTCACAGAGGGGAAGGGAGAAGGGAGAGGAGGAGACAGTAGAAGAAGAGAGGGGAGGGGAAGGGAGAAGAGGAGAGAGGAGGAGAGGAGAAGGAAGGGGAGTGGATAGAGAGGGGAGGAGAGGAAGGGAGGGGAGGCTTACAGCAGCCCCCAGCGGCTTGTCAGCAGCCACTCTGGTTAAAGTTTTCATGGAGAAGGAGGTTAGGCCACACCTGGTCATCAGATTTTGAGGAGCCAGATTAGGGTTGGGAGGATTTGGAGTGGGGGCGGTCATTTTGTCATCTGGGTAACAAAGAGTAGAGCAAACCAACACTTTTGACTGCAGCAATTCCTTGAGGACAGAAGCCAGATGTCCCCACCACCCAGCCCTATGCCCTGCTCTGCCCTGCACTGCCAGGACCCTTTTTTTTTTAATGGTATTTTGCTAAGCATTTCTTATGTGCCAGCCATTGCACTAAGCACTGGGGTAGATGCACTATAATCAGGTTAGGCACAGTCCATGACCCATATGGGGCTCACAATCTTAATCCCCATTTTATAGATGAGGTAACCGAGGCATTATTATTATTATTACCAGGCCAAGGCAGCCAGGAAAATGAGCTCTTGGCCCTGTGCCCAGAGTCAGAGCAGGAAAAAATAGGCAGTTCTGACCTAGCCAGAGGGTTTCTCTCTCTCTCTCTCTCTCTCTCTTACACACCCTCACCCCACACCGAGAGGGGCCCCGTAATGTGCCCTGCTGCGAATCGAGTGGAAGGAACCCTGCTCTGGGAATCAGCAGACCTGGGCTTTAGTCCCAATTCTGCCTGCCGAGCCTGTGCCGTCAGTGAAGGTGACTGACTAAAGACCCTTCTAGGGCATTCAGCAAAGTGGACAACTCCAGCACAGATCCTGACAAATCACTGGCAAAGGCACATGCACACTTGGGAAGGCAGAGAGAGAGAGAAGCACACAAAAAAGCAAGTGCACACAGAGGGCCATGGCTCTGCTGCTCAGGCCACCACCACCCAGATTGCAGCACCTTGTGTCAACTGAAGAGAGGCCGGATTTCATCCCTCCCAGGATTAAAGTGCAGCTAAGTTGCGAGACACCACTCATGAAGCCGTATTGCTGGCAGAGTTCAGGTGGCAGAGGTAGGTGGGGCAATGAGGGATGTGGCCAAGGCATTCTTGGCACCAGAATTTCCCGTCAGTCAAGTGTGGGTGTCTTGACGACGCTGTCTCTGCCCTCCCCGCAGGCAGCGGCCGGAAGGCCAGGGAAGAACAGAAGTCTCAGGAGGGTAAGAGCTGTTGCGTGTGGGGATGGGAGTATAAGGTGTTCCGGAAACCGAGGGGGAGAGGCTCCCCACCTGCAGGAGTCTGTTCTCGATCAGAGCCCAGCTGGAGGACAAGCGGGCTGCGTCAGCCAGGAAGGTGGGCGGGGGGGGGGGGGGGGGGGGGGCGGTCTCTAATGGGCACCATTTCCCAATAGCGTGGGCACCCACTAACCAACTGCTCCAAGCAGATGCTTCTGCCCAGGGGAGAGGCTGGAGGCCAAGGGCCAGGGATGGGGGCAAATGTGAAATAGGAACGGTACCTCCTCAGTTCATTCATAACCCGGAAAGCCTTTCCCATGTGCGCCGCATTGACCGTAACCGTCCGCTGCTCCTTCCCTTCATGCTCCGCTCCCACTGGGGACTGGGATGTCGGCTTGTTGCTGTAAACAGAGACGGGAGAAATGGGAGGGATGGGTAGGGATTGGGAGGGTAGAGGGGGAAAGCACGGTTTAGCCACTCGATCCTCCATTCCTCTTATTGAATCAAGCTTTGACTCTCCATACCAGTCACTACAGCCCACCCGGGTTGGACCCCGGTTGGACCAGAATTCAGTCAAAGGCTAGGTCAGCCTGCCCACTCACAAGCTAAACAACAGAAATTCACTCATCTGGGGCAAACTGCTACCTTCTAGGGCTGCGGAAGAGGGACTCTTAGGGAAGTCAGTTTCATCAGTTTGAGTCCAAAAGTGTTTTCCATACCACATCCCCCCAAACTCTAAACCCAACTGGCAGAAGCCATGGGCCCAGGCTGCCAGCCACCCAAACTCCTGCAGGAGCCAGAGAACTCTTTTTGCCCCCAAAAAGAGGCAATGGCAGTGGGAAAAATCAGGCCTCAGATGACCTGCCCACAAAACCCCCCAGAAAGAGCCCCAAACAGGCAAGCTGGAAACCCCAAAGGAGTCAAGCAAGGCTGGGAGTCTAAAGGCCTCCTCTCTTCTGGAGTACAGTTCCCCACAGCCCTCGGCTCCCCCGCATCACCCCACCTGAGTCTAGGCAGAGCAACACAAGGCAACATTAAGTGTCATCGGCTGCAGCGCAGCTCGCTCAAGTCAGTGCTGAGAGCCCGGTGATCACAGGGGCTCAAGGGGCCTGCTGGGATTCAGAAGCCCCCCTCCACCCCTGACTTTGGACATTACATTACTGCTATAAGAAATCCCAGCAAGAGCGGTGTCACTACTCCTCCTCCTTCCACTTCTGCCTTCTGCCTCCAGGCTTCACCTCCCACAGGGTACCACAGCCTGATGTGCCTTTGATGCTGCTGCCTCCATCATTTCCCACCCACCACCACCAGCATCTCCCAGGCCCAGCCCCCTGCCATAGGGTTTCTGAGTGCCCGTGTAGGGCTCCCCTGCCTCCAGCCACAGTCCCAAGAACCCCCACCCTCACTTACCCCCATACAAGTACCACCACCATCACTAATAACCCAAATAGCTATCTTGTATCTTCCCCAGTGCCTAATACAGTGCTTGAATACAGCAAGTTTTTAACAAACAATATTATCAGAAGCCATTTAGAGGGTGTCTCTGTGTGTTTCAAAGGGTTTTGAAGCTGGGCACTGAGAGAACTGTGATCTGGAAGATTTGAGGGAGAAGGAGTTACAGTCAGGGGATGAAGAGAGGAATGGATTTGGAAATGGGAGAGGCCAGAGCAAAGGACAGGGAGTGAGAGGTTTGTTTGGGAAAACACGGAACTTTAATCTGAAATGAAAAATATATGAGCAAAAATATATGAGTTTTAATAATACTTGTACCTAAATATGTAAGTGTTAGAGGTGGCTGTTGGGTTTATGTGGCTTAGAGTGGTGGGAATTAAATTAGGAAAGCTTGTTGGAGGTCCTTTTTCTAATTTCTTTTTCACTTACACACTACTATTATTATTATTATCAACAATAGGCCACAAAGTAGTAAATTAAAAACCACAATTTTATGGCTTCTATTAATGACTCAAGGAAGGTGGAGTCTGGGTGAAACTGTAGGAGAGGAGGGAGCAGATCCATTCATTCAGTACAATGCAATAGTATTTATTGAGCACTTACTGTGTGCAGAGCACTATACTAAGTGCTTGGAAAGTACAATTCAGCAACAGAGACAATGGGGAGACAGACATCAAAACAAGTAAACAAGAATCAATTGCATCAATATAAATAGAATTATAGATATATCCACATCATAAATAAATAGAACAATAAATATGTACATATATACTCAAGTGCTATGGGGCGGGGAGGGGTGTAGAGCAGAGGGAGGGAGTCGGGGCGATGGGGAGGGGAGGAGGAGCAAAGGAAAAGCGGGGCTTAGTCTGGGAAGGCAGATGCAGCAAGGCTGTAAATTTCCAGAAATCTCCTTTACTCCATCTCTCACATTTTTTTCATATTTTGTTAATCACTCACTAAGCCCCACAGAAGGGGTTTCAGGAACAGAAGCTTCTGTACTTTGAGATGTATGTGATCCTGGAGTGTCCCACAGAAATGATGAGCCTCAGTCCTGAGACGCTAGAACTAAGAACCTGCAAGGAGGATGTCACTGAGCAGTGCTCAGTGAGGGCCAGGGTCTCTCTCCCCAGAGGTTCTTAGCCCGCTTTTCCTTTCCCCGCACCAGCTCGGCCCCCACCCACCAGCCTTCTGTACCCTCAGGGATACAAGCTTTATAGCGAAGCTTGGAGAGGGAGGAGAGAGGAGAAGAGGAGTGCAGTAGGAAATGCTGCTTGACAACTCTGGGTCCAGAGCAGCACCCAAACCTTCCCTTTTCCTTCCTGGGACAGAAGGGCCCTGCCCTCCTGGTTCCTGTTCCCTGTGCAATCCCCTCAGAAATATGCCACCCTGCCCCAGTTGCCTGGCTGAGCACCTGCATAAAACCAAGTCAGCCACAAGTTCCAACTCCATCACCAACCTGGGTGGGGTCGTGGTATGGCATAGCACTATGATACAATTGTGCTGCAGCACATTCGTCATCAGTGGACGGGGTGTGGGGGATGTCATCAGGCATCACATTGAGCATGAGGGGTCCACAAGTCAGGTTAGCCCCAGGCTCTGAATTTCCTAGACCGAGCCCAGCCTGGGAGCAGGCCCTGAAGCCCAGCAACAAGAAGACTGCTAGGAGGAAGAACCCAGATTGGACCCACACCTGATGGAATCCTGCCCAGGATTGAGGGCTGCTAAGAACCCAGGGTTCTCTATGCAGGGCAGAGACCAATCCCTCGGGGCAGCCGGCAAAGGTGGGGGGTGACACACTGAGCTGGGCAGAAGGGATAAGGAAGAGGACCCCTGTTGAGTCAAAAGCAACCTCAGTGACCGTCCTTGATAGCCAGACAAGCCGCTGCATCCAACCATCCATCATTTACCTAGTGTCCACGGCCTGCAGACCTGAGAGAACTGAGTGCTGAGGTGACGACAACAGAAACAAGACCCAGGGGTGAGTGGTGAGGGGGGGAGATGTTGGATAAGTTTGTGCCAGGCAGGAGAAAAAAGAAGGGGGGAAGGGAGGAAAATGAGGTAGAAGTTATGGTGGCCAGAGCCATCAGGTCCAAGATCAAAGTGCCAAAGGGTAGCTCTGCATCTACTGGCCCCAGCCTGCCCTGCTGCCACCAACTACGGCCAAGGGCCACAGCCTAAACCACCGCCACCAACTTTGCCAAGGCCTACAGCCTTCACTCCTTTTGGTCATCAACACAGTGGCCTATTAAAATCATATCTCCTCCAAGATTTCCTGACTAACCCCTCATTTCCCCACTGTATTTGCTCTCCCTTCTGCATCGTCTAAGCACGTGGGTCTGAACCCATTAACACTTTGATATACTCACCCCATAACCCTTAGGCGCTTAACAGATATCATCGTTATTATATACATATCCTTAAACTCTGCTGTTTCCCCTACCTGCATTTTAATATCTACCTCCTCCAGTAGACTGTTAACTCCTTGAGGACAGGGATCATGTCTACCAATTATATTGTACTCTCACAAGCACCTACTACCCTGCTCTGCACACAGTAAGTGCTCAACAAATACCAATGATTAATTGAGACTCTCCCACCAACTCCTTAAGGGGGCGAGGGGGTGGGTCAGCTATAGCCAATCTCCCTTAAATTCTCCCACTCAGTCAAAGAAGGGTTGAAGCTGAAGAATCGGGTGGGCAAGAGCTCCACTCACCAGAGAGAAACTGCAAAGCTTTGAACGGAGAGATACTGCACAAACTTAGTAGTAACTGTGATACTTGTTAACCACTTAATATGTGCCAAGCACTGTGCTAAATGCTGGAGAAGTGACGAGATAATCAGGTTGGACTTAGTCGCTATCCCACACGACTCTTGGTGTAGTGGATAGAGCATAGGCTTGGGAGTCAGAAGGTCACGGGTTCTAATACTGGTCTGCCAATTGTCTGCTCTGTGACCTTGGGCAAGTCACTTCACTTCTCTGGGCCTCAGTTACCTCATCTGTAAAATGGGGATTGACACTGTAAGCCCCATGTGGGAAAGGGACTGTGTCCAACCTGATTTGCTTGTATCCACCCCAGTGCTTACTACAGTGCATGGCACATAGTAAGTGCTTAACAAATACCATAATTATTATTAACCCAAGTCCTCTGACTCCCAGGCCCATGCTCTTTCCACCAGGTCACGCTGCTTCCAAACAATCTAAATGCTCCATTAAGACATGACCTAACAATCTAATTCTGGTAGCGGTAGTCTTTCAGGTTAGTTTTTTCCCCAGTGACTCTTTCCGAAATGGAAAGTCTGGAGCTAATCAAACAGTGGCCCAAACAGCAAACTGTGTTGGCTGACATTTCTACCCTCCCTCAATTTCT
This sequence comes from Ornithorhynchus anatinus, assembly GCF_004115215.2. Classification (NCBI taxonomy): domain Eukaryota; kingdom Metazoa; phylum Chordata; class Mammalia; order Monotremata; family Ornithorhynchidae; genus Ornithorhynchus; species Ornithorhynchus anatinus. The sequence goes on from NC_041749.1 coordinate 47,835,686, forward strand.
ATGGAAAAGGACCCACTGGTAGAAACATTTTCAACCATATCTGCAGTCAGGTGTTCCCCAAAGCACTAAACATCTTGGTGCTCGCAAAACCATGGTGGCAGATGAAATGCCCCAGGGAAATGCCTTCACTGCTGCTTGGTGCTGCTCCTTCCCAGACTTGGCTGCATCCAGCAGGTCAGCACAGAACAAGTCGTGCTCTAAAGCTTTCGGGCTCTGCTTCCCCAGGTTAGATCCAATTGTGATATTTCCCGGGTAGAGCCGGCGGGGGGCCCTGCCCAGGAGACAACTGTACGGAAAAGAAACTGGTGGCAGCAGGGAAGGCCACAAAGCGCGGATGGCTCAGTGCAAACCAGCCTCAATATTGCAAAAACAATGTCCCTCTGGCAGTAGGCCACATCTTAACCCTCTTTACCATTGGCATCTGAGCAATGCTCCCCCAAATGGCAGGGGTCAGAGAAGAGGCACCACTGTATTTTTGAGGGTCTGGTGTACAAGTGTCTTTCAAAGACACTGTCTGAAGCCATCCTGCTAGGGGCCACATCACCTGGGAACCAAGGGGCCACTCTACGATGACCACCATTGGAGGACTGAAAGCGAGGGAAGCCACAGACTGGCTGGGCCCCATGCTGCTTCTGAGGCTGGCTGGGCCCGACCTCCACCAGGCCTGACACTGCCCCCCTAGGGTGCGACAGTTGGTTATGCCATGGGGGAGGGAGGGCACGGGGGTCTCAGGCTACCAGGGTTTATGTGGGTCTTTGACGAGACCTACAGAGTTCTGCAAAGGAGGAGAGAGAGCAAAGCAACTGCCATTTTGATGAAGTCCATTCAATTTCATCTGTGCCCACACATTACCCCTGTGCGCACATGAGCATTTGTACATACAGACTTCATCGCCATGGTACCCAAGAACCCTTAGGAATGGATGCGACTATGTTCATTTTCCTGCATCAGATGGGCAGCATATTCTTGCTGTTCTTGGGAGTAGGGGCAGGAATCTCCAGCAGAGGAACCCTCCAGGATACTTGTGGCCGGAATGGGGGGGGTGGGGGTGGAGACCCGGCCTCGGCCCTATGTCTAGACTAAAAGCTGACCTGGCTTCAGACCGGGGTCAGAGAGCGGTAAGCCACCCTCCAAACCTGGCCCTGGGGGCCCAACGAGGGGGGAAGGAGATTGTGGCCAATCCCAGAAGGCCTCCCCAATCTTGCATCTAAGCAGGGGGTTCTTTAATAATAATAATAATAATGTTGGTATTTGTTAAGCGCTTACTATGTGCCGAGCACTGTTCTAAGCGCTGGGGTAGATACAGGATAATCAGGTTGTCCCACGTGAGGCTCACAGTTAATCCCCATTTTACAGATGAGGTAACTGAGGCACAGAGAAGTTAAGTGACTTGCCCATAGTCACACAGCTGACAAGTGGCAGAGCCGGGATTTGAACTCATGACCTCTGACTCCCAAGTCCAGGCTCTTTCCACTGAGCCACGCTGCTTCTCTAGCCACGCTGCTTCTTTAGATACTCACAGCCACCTGCAGCCCTCCATCCACATCCACTGAAAGTGGGAGCCCCATGTGGGGCAGGGACTGAGTCTGACCTGATTAACCCCAGTGCTTAGAACAGCACTAGACACATAGTATGTGCTTAGCAAAAACCATAATCATCATTACTTACTATGACTTACTGCTACTACTTTCTCCCACACACTGCCATCTCCTTATTCTCTTCTCCCTCCAACCTGTAATGCCTGCCCCTCCCCTCCCCTACCCTCCTCCCTCTACCCCCACGCATTCTCTCTCCAGGATGGGGATTGCATCTGTAATCCAGGACTCCAAGTGACTCCTTCCCCCTACCCCTGTCCGCAAGCGATGCTGGTGGGTATTTGGGTCTCGGCTGGGAGAAGGTATTTTATTCCCCCAAGTTCACGTGAGCCCCACCCAGAGGGCAGAGCAATGTTGGCCACTTTCTTCTCTGCCAGCCGCCTCTACCGTGCAGGCTTGCCGGGCACTGGCATGTTACACACGCTTGGCATGACCATTCAAATGAGTCTCTTGCAACATAAAACTTGCATCATCTTTGCCACCGTGCACAACTGGTCCCTACAGTGAGAGCTCAGGTCAGTTCCCAGGTGGTCAGCCACACCTACCACGCAGGGGCTCCTCATCAATTTCTAATTGAGGCCAGTATTGTCTGGAGTACTCTCTAATATTTTATTCACAACCCTGCAGTTATCTTGGGGGGGAGCTGGTCCCCCTGGAAAGGTGCGACATCTCAAAACTAACCCTTCCTTCCCAACAGGACCTTCAAACTGAACTGAACACACTGCTCAGCCCATAGAAGGAATACTTAATAAATCCCATAAATGGATGGATGGTTGGTGTGCATTGCTTGTACTCTCCCAAGCGCTTAGTACAGTGCTCTGCACATAGCCAGCACTCAATAAATACAATTGATTGCTTGGGTGGAGACAGAATGGTCAAAACTGCGGGGGGCAGGAAGCTGACTGCAGCACCAGCATGGCTTTGCCGGGGATCAAACCCCCAGCAGGAGAGTCTGGGGTTCTACCCTCTTGGTGCAAAGACTCTCAAACCTAGCAAAAAGCAGTCATTTCTGGTTTCTCTCAGATCAAGAGCCTCTTTGCTACAGCTCCCTCATCAGGACCCAGGTGAGAATGTTTCTGAGGGGAATTTCTCAGCAACTGCACCCGCTTAATTCCCTGTTGCCTCCAACCCAGCACAGCAAGCCATGTACCCATCTTGCTAATCCACATGACTAGAGGTCTTTCTGAGAGGGCTTCACCAATGTGGCCTAAAATAGATGGTCCAAACATCTCACTGACCTCCCTGCCTCTTGTCTCTCCCTGCTCCAGTCCAATCTTCACTCTGCTGTCTGGATCGTTTTTCTAAAATAAACATTTGTTCCACATCTCCCCACTCAAGAACCTCCAGTGGTTGCCCATCCACATCAAACAGAAACTCGGAACCATCAGCTTTAAGGCACTCAATCAGCAATCTCTTTCCTTCCTATCCTAGCTCCTCTCCCTCTGCAACCCAGCCCACACACTTCGCTCTTCTAACACCAACCTACTCACTGTCAAATTCTTGTTCATGCCCTCCCCTCCTGCCTGGAACTCCCTCCCACTTCACATCCAACAGACCAGCACTCTCCCCATCTTCAAAGCTCTTCTGAAGTCACATCTCCAGGAAGCCTTCTCAGTGTTGATTTTCCCCACCCCCCATCCCTAGTAATGCTCATGTACATATCCCGCCCCTACCAATAATTTATTTTAGTGTGGCTCCTCAACTAGATTGTAAGATCCTTAAGGACAGGGGCTATATCTACTTATTCTATTATACTCTCCCAATGCTTAGTACAGGGATCTGCATACAGGGTTCTGCACAGAGTAGGTGCTCAGTAAATGCCATTGATCAGTTGAGTTAAACAACAAATCAAAAAAAAAGAGACCATCTATGTAGTCCTGCCATAAAACCCAGACTTCAAATTTACATTTCCAAAAGGGAGTGCTAATTGATCACAGGCTCTTTCTGGAGGCCATGCTATCACCCTATCAGCAAAGTTGGCTGCAGGGACTCTCCGTGTTCTCTGGTATTGGCAAAACAGAAACAGCAACTGTAGAAGTGGTTTCTGCGGGGACTTATGTTCTGTTATTTCGGGTGCCCAGAGAACATTAGCTCTATCTCTCCATCATTTAATTGGCTTGCTGGAGAAGCCAGCAGCAACGCGTGACTCTGGGGTGGCTGCCTCTGCTTAACGACTGAGTCAGAGCCCAGCCACTTTCACCGTGGAGGCTAAGTCACCTGGACTCCAACCCCCCAGGGCCAGCTTCCCCAGCATCCCCTGCAGGACCACAATGCTCAGCGACTCTTTGGTCATCGGGCTAAAGAGGCAACTTGGGGAGGCCTCACTCTGCCTCGGAAAAACAGAACCGGGCCAGTGATTTTATGAGAAACTGATCTGCTCACTGACTCTGGGCTGGTAGAGCCCTATGCCAGTCAATCCATTGTATTAATTGAGCACTTGCTGGGTGCAGAGCCCTGTACCAGACACTTGCGAGAATGTAACAGTAGAGTAGGTAGACAGGATCCCTGCCCTCAACGTATTTACAATCTAGCAGGGGAGACATATATTAAAGCCAGACACCTTCACTTGAAAATAAACCTGATCTGGGACTCTGGACTTAGGAAGTGTACGTGGGTGTGTGGGAACACACACACACACTCACTCTCTCTCTCCCAATTCTAATTGCAGAGCAGAGGGAAGCCCAGTGTCAGACTCATCCCAGGCCTCTGGGGTGGGGTTGGTGGGGACAGAGCCTGAGGGTGTGCTCCCTCCCCTTGACACACATAGATGTCCCCCAGCTTGAGGTGGGGTGTCTGCTGCCCCCTCCTTCGGACTTCTCCAGTGTTCAGCAGTGGCATGGAAAATCTGGTCCCACTAGGATCCATATGGAATGATCTCTCTCTCTCCCTTTCGTTTTCTCCTTAACCTGCCTTTACATCCACCCAATCTGCGGTCACATCCAGTCAACGTGCTGTCACGTTCACTCCTTGATCTGACCCCCTTGGCTTGCCTGCCTGCCTGACACCCTGTTCAGGAACTTGGAATCTCTAATCTCCACATTGAAAGGATTATTATTTATAATAATAATTACAACAATAATAATACCGAGCTGGGCTATTCCAAATGAGGGCAATTTATTCCACAACCACTAATGCCTCCAAAATCCCAACCAAGTGAATTTCTGCTCCATCCAGGGAAACCCCTTCACTACTAAATTCAGAAGCAGCTTCCCAGTTTGGCCAGCTGAGAAGGGAAATGAGGACAGAGAGAATGGAGAGGAGGAGGGAGGGAGGGAGAAAGGGAGAAGACGGAGAGGAGGGGAAGATGGAGGGGGGCGGAAGGGAGGAGAAGACGGAGAGGAGGAAGGAGGGAGGAAGGAAGGGGAAGACAGAGAGGAGAAGGGAGGGGAAGATGGAGGGGCGGGGGGGGGGGGGAAGGGAGGAAGGAAGGGGAAGACGAGGAGGAGGAGGAAGAGGGAGGGAGGAGAATAAAGAGAGGAGGAGGAAGAGGGAGGGGGAGAGGAGGAAGAGGGAGGGAGGACGAGAAGGGAAGAAGGAGAGGAGGGGGAAGGGAGGGGAAGACGGGAGGAGGAGGAAGAGCGAGGGAAGGGGGAAGATGGAGAGGAGGAGGGAGGATGGAGAGGGAAGACAGAAAGGAGGAGGGAGAGAGGACGCATAGTGAAGAGGGAGAGCGAGAGAGGGAGGGGAGGACGGAGAGGAGGAGGAAGTGGGAGGGGGAAGACGGAAAGGAGGAGGAAGAGGGAGGGAGGAGAAGAGGGTTAGGAGGAGGAGGAGGAGGATGGATGGAGACGAAGTCGGAGAGGAGTAGGGAGGAAGAGGGAAGGGGAAGAGGAAGAGGAGACAGAGAGGAGAAGGAAGGGGGAGACAGAGAGGAGGAGGAAGGGGGAAGAGGAAGGGGGAGACAGGGAGGAGGAGGAAGGGGGAGGAGGAAGGGGGAGACAGGGAGGAGGAGGAAGGGGGAGGAGGAAGGGGGAGACAGAGAAGAGGAGGAAGGGGGAGGGGGAAGAGGAAGGGGGAGACAGAGGAGGAGGAAGGGGGAAGAGGAAGGGGGAGACAGAGGAGGAGGAAGGGGGAAGAGGAAGGGGGAGACAGAGGAGGAGGAAGGGGGAAGAGGAAGGGGGAGACAGAGGAGGAGGAGGAGGGGGAAGAGGAAGGGGGAGACAGAGGAGGAGGAGGAAGGGGGAAGAGGAAGGGGGAGACAGAGGAGGAGGAGGAAGGGGGAAGAGGAAGGGGGAGACAGAGGAGGAGGAGGAAGGGGGGAAGAGGAAGGGGGAGACAGAGGAGGAGGAGGAAGGGGGAAGAGGAAGGGGGAGACAGAGGAGGAGGAGGAAGGGGGAAGAGGAAGGGGGAGACAGAGGAGGAGGAGGAAGGGGGAAGAGGAAGGGGGAGAGAGGGAGGAGGAGGAAGGGGAAGAGGAAGAGGAGACAGAGGAGGAGGAGGAAGGGGGAAGAGGAAGGGGGAGACAGAGGAGGAGGAGGAAGGGGGAAGAGGAAGGGGGAGACAGAGGAGGAGGAGGAAGGGGGAAGAGGAAGGGGGAGACAGAGGAGGAGAGGGAAGGGGAAGAGGAAGGGGGAGACAGAGGAGGAGGAGGAAGGGGGAGGGGAAGACAGAGAGGAGGATGGAGGGAGAGGAGGAAAGAGAGAGGGGAAGAAGGAGAGGAGGAGGATCAGTGGAGAGGAGGACGAGGCTGTCAGCGGGCGATCTTTTCGGCGGAATCCGGCGGGACGGGGGGGACAAGCCCGAACGGGGATCCAGCCCGAGTCGGCGGGACTCTGCCTCAGGCCCCATCCTCACGGAGTCCCCCAGGGGTACGGCCGGCCGAAGCGCGTGCACGCACGCACAGCTGCACGCGCGCACAAACACACCCGCATAGCACACGCGCGCGCACACACACACACACACCCATACCTTTCACCCTCCATTGTGCGCAGCCGGTGCGGAGATTGAACTCTGCATGGACCCGGGCGTCCCGGCCTCCCAGCCCCCCTGGCCCGGCCCCTCGGCAATCCGCAGGCAGCCAGCGGGAATGAGCGGGGCCGGGCTTGGGATGGAGCTCGGAGCCGGGGCCCGGCTGGGCTGGGGATCGGAGCTGGGGCCGAGCGGGCTGGGGCTCGGAGCCGGGGCCGGTCGGACTCAGAGTCAGTGATTCAGCATGGCTGCAATGGGATCCGTCTTCCTCGATCTATGTCAGAGGACCAGAGTTCTTCCTCTGACCGACTCCGAGAGCCAGCCGTGCTGCTCCGTCAACGGCGACGGAAAGCGCTTTTCCCAGAGCTCCCTGCAGCCCTTTCCCAGCAAAAAGCAGCATCCCCTCCCTCCCTCTCTCCCTCCTCCTACTCTACCCCCTCCCCCCCCATCCCCCGGCCCCGAGCTCGCTCCCCGGTCTCTTAGGAGCCGGGGCCGGGCTCCGCTAACCACGTGTGCAGCGGCCGCCCCGGTTGGGCTGCATCCTCCCCGGGGCTTCCCACAGCGGTCCGCATTTGCCCCAGGGGAGGCAGGAGGGGTGGACCTCCAGCGCTGCACTTGCCCCTCCCCGGCCTCGAACCTCGGGCGATCGTTCCTCTTTCCCCCCCGGCCGGGGCCGGCAGGCCGTCGGCTGACCTCCCCCTGAGGGTTGTCCGGAACTTGGGGCCAGGACCCCTTTTCCTCCTCCGCCCCCAGCCACCCTTTCCATCTACTTGGACGAAGCTCAAACCCTCCCTGCTGGGGGTCTCAGCCAGGGGCGCATTACGAGCACCAGTGGTGTCTGTCCTAGGGGGCTGCTGGACTCAACGGTCCTCCCCACAGCACATGGCAGAAGTGAGCCTTCCAGGTGCAGGTGCTAATGTCCTAGGACTGGGCGAGGGTGGGCTGGGCCTGGCTCTCTAGCTCACACGGGGGGCTGGAGTGGTCAGTAACCATCACCACCCATTCCAAGAAATTCTGGGTCAGCGACAGACGTGGGCACCGTCAATAGCCCTTGGGAGCTGGTAGGCATTTTCAGGGCAGCTTTAAACCATATCAGTCTGGGACAGGGGGCTTGGAGGAAGCACTGGAGAGATCTGGAGAAGGTACCGAGAAGACAAGGGCAGGTGAACGGGGGAGGGAGAAGCTTTTGTTAGCACTCTTCAGTCTGGTAAGATGAAGCTGAAAGGAGACCTGCTGGACCTCAACATCACAAAATGTGTGGGCCGAGCCAACCCAGAAGGGATGTTCACAAAATCAATCAACAGATTGCATTTACTGAGTGCTTACTATGTGCGGAGCACTGAACTAAGCATTGGAGAGAGTACAATATAACAGAGTTGGTAGACATATGCCCTGCCCATAACCAGCTGACAGTCTAGAGGGTGAGATGGACATTAATAGAAATAAGTTATGGATATGTACATAAGTGCTTTGGCGTTGAGGGTGGGGTGAATAAAGAATGCAAATCTAAATGCAAGGGCAATGCAGAAGGAGTGGGAGAAGAGGAGATGGGGGCTTGCAGGGAAGGCCTCTTGGAGATGTGCTTTTAATAAAGCTCTGAAGGTGGGGAGGGAAAGTGGTCATCTGTCTGATATAAAGAGGGAAGGAGTTACAGGCCAGATGTGGGATGCGGGCCAGGGGTCACCAGTGAGATATATGAAATCGAGGCACAGGGAGCAGATGAGCATTAAAGCAACGAAGCGTGTGGGCTGGGTTGTAGTAGGAAATCAAAGTAAGGTAAGAGCGGACAAAGTGAGTGTTTTAAAGCCAATAGTAAGGAGTTTCTGTTTGATGCAGACATGGATGGGTAACGACTGGAGGTTCTTAAGGACTGGGGAAACATTGGCAGAGCAGTTTTGTAGGAAAATGATCTGGGCATCAGAGTGAAGCATGGAGAGGCAGGGAGGTCAACAAGGAGGCTGATGCAGTAGTTGAGGCAGGCTAGGATAAGATAGATACATTACCTTGTATCTACCCCAGTGCTTAGAACAGTGCTTTGCACATAGTAAGCACTTAAATGCCATTATTATTATTATAAGAGCTTGGATTAATGTGGTAGCAGTTGGGATGGAAAGGAAAGAAGGAATTTAGCCATGTTGTTAAGGTGGAACCAACAGGATCTGGTGACAGACAATATGTAGGTTGAAGGAGAGATAAATCAAGGACAATGCCAAGGTTACGAGCTTGTGAGACAGGGAGGATGGTGATGCCGTCTACAGTGATGGGAAAGTCGGGAAGGAGAGGGTTTGATTAGGAACATGAGGAGTTCTGTTTTGGACATTTTAAGTCTGTGTCAGTGGAACATCCAAGTAGAGATGTCATGAAGGCAAGAGGAAATATGAGACTGCAGAGAAGGAGAGAGATCAGGGCTGGAGAGGGAGATCTGGGAATCATCTGCATAGAGATGATAGTTGAAGTCATGTGAGAAAATGAGTTTTCCAAGGGAGTGGGTGTAGATGGAGAATAGAAGGGGACCAGCGTGGCTCAGGGGAAAGAGCACGGGCTTTGGAGTCAGGGCTCATGAGTTCGAATCCCAGCTCTGCCACTTGTCGGCTGTGTGACTGTGGGCAAGTCACTTAACTTCTCTGTGCCTCAGTTCCCTCATCTGTAAAATGGGGATTAAGACTGTGAGCCCCACGTGGGACAACCTGATTCCCCTATGTCTACCCCAGCGCTTAGAACAGTGCTCGGCACATAGTAAGCGCTTAACAAATACCAACATTATTATTATTACCCAGAACCTTGAGGGACTCCAACAGTTAGAAGGTGGGAGGCTGAGAAGGAGCAGCCAGAGAGATAGGAAGAGAAACCAGAGAGGACAGTGTCAATGAAGCCAAGTTTAGATAATGTTTCAAGGAGAAGGGGGTTGTCCATGGTGTTGAAGGCATCTGAGGAGTCAAGGAGGATTAGGATGAAGTAGAGGCCATTGAATTAGCATGAAGGTGGTCATTGGTGACTTTAGATAGGGCAGTTTTCATGGAGTGAAGGGGACAGAAGCCACATTGGAGAGGGTCAAGGAGAGAATTAGAGGAGAAGTCGAGGTAGCAGGTGTAAGACAATCCCCTCCCCCTCCCCCTCCCCCTACTCTTCCCCCCACCAAACCCCCTCTTCACCCCCTCCCCCCTTCTCTCTTCCCCACCCATGCCCCATCCAGTCCTCTTGTCCCACCGCCACCCCTCATCCCCCTCTCCCCGTCCAGGGCCCCGCCACCTCCTTCCCATCCAAACCCCACCCCCCCCCCGCCCTTCCCCCCCTCCTCCCCTTGCACCCACAGCTACTTTCAAGTGTGGCCTCTGGAACCCCCGCTCTATTACGGGCAAGCTACCTTTCATCCATGACCTTTACCTCTCCCGCTCTCTCCTCCTCCTCGCCCTTTCGGAAATGTGGCTCTCTCCCGAAGACACGGTCTCCGCCGCCGCTCTCTCCAGCGGAGGCCTCTCCTTCTCCCACTCCCCCAGACTCACCGGTAAGGGAGGAGGCGTCGGCTTCCTCCTCTCGCCCCGTTGCCACTTCCGCACTATCCCTCCTCCCCCGCTCCCTCTCCTTCCCCTCCTTCGAAGCCCATATCATTCGCCTCTACCACCCACTCCAGTTACTTGTCGCCGTCATCTACCGCCCTCCCGGTCCCACCTCCGACTTCTTCAACCACCTTGACCCCTTTCTCACCTTCCTTCTCTCCTTCTCTCTGCCCACTCTGATCCTTGGAGACTTCAACATCCATACGGATGTACCCGACGACTTCTCTGCCGCCCGCCTGCTATCCCTCCTCGACTCTGCCGACCTCCTCCTCCACCATACCGCGCCCACTCACCGACTCGGTCACACCCTCGATCTCGTCATCTCCTACCGCTGCACTATCTCCTCCCTCACCGACTCTGAAATCCCTCTCTCTGACCATAACCTTCTCACCTGCCTCATCTCTCACACTCCCTCCCCCTGCAAATCTTCGCTACTGCCCCACAGAGACCTCCGCTCTCTCGATCCCATCCGTCTTTCCAATAGCATCTCTCCTCACCTCGCCGCCCTGTCCTCTCTTCCCACTCTCGACGTTCAGGTCTCCGCTCTCAACTCCACCCTCTCTACTCATCTCGACTCTCTCGCCCCCTTTTCCCTCCGCCGCTCTCGCTCCACTAACCCACAGCCCTGGATCACCTCCTCCGTCCGCCTCCTACGCTCCTATGCTCGAGCTGCTGAGCGCTGCTGGCGAAAGTCCAAGCACCGAGCCGACCTCACACACTTCAAATTTATCCTTTCCTGCCTTAACTCTGCCCTCTCCTCCGCCAGGCAAAGCTTCTTCTCCTCCCTCATCGACACCCATGCCCGTCACCCCCGCCGATTGTTCCGGACCTTTAACTCTCTCCTTAGGCCCCCTGTTCCTCCCCCTCCCCCATCTCTCCCCCCCCAATGATCTGGCCACCTATTTCCTCACGAAAATCAACACGATCAGGTCTGAGCTCCCCAAAGTCACCCCTCTGCCTCTCCCCTCCCCCCCACCAACCCCCTCCCCTACTTTTCCATCCTTCCCTGCAGTATCCTCAGAGGAGATCTCCTCCCTCCTCACAAGTGCCACCCCCTCCACCTGCGCCTCGGACCCCATTCCCTCTCACCTTATTAAAACCATCGTCCCTGCCCTCCTCCCTTCCTTAACTTCTATTTTTAACCACTCAATCTCCAAGGGCTCCTTCCCCTCTGCCTTCAAACATGCCCACGTCTCCCCCATCCTAAAAAAACCCGCTCTTGACCCCACTTCCCCCTCCAGTTATCGTCTTATCTCCCTACTACCCTTCCTTTCCAAAATCCTAGAACGAGTCGTCTACAATCGATGCCTAGAATTCCTTAACTCCCATTCTCTCCTAGACCCCCTCCAATCTGGCTTCCGTCCCCTCCACTCTACCGAGACTGCTCTCTCTAAGGTCACCCGTGACCTCCTTCTTGCCAAATCCAATGGCTCCTACTCCATTCTGATCCTCCTTGACCTCTCTGCTGCCTTTGACACTGTCGACCATCCCCTCCTCCTCCATACCTTATCTCACCTTGGCTTCACGGACTCTGTCCTCTCCTGCTTCTCCTCTTACCTCTCTGGCCGATCATTCTCGGTCTCCTTCGCTGGAGCCTCCTCCCCCTCCCATCCTTTAACTGTTGGAGTTCCTCAAGGGTCAGTTCTTGGCCCTCTTCTGTTCTCCATTTACACTCACTCCCTCGGTGAACTCATCCGCTCTCACGGCTTTGACTACCATCTCTACGCCGATGACACGCAGATCTACATCTCCGCCCCGTCCTCTCCCCCTCCCTTCAGGCTCGCATCTCCTCCTGCCTCCGGGACGTCTCCACCTGGATGTCGGCCTGCCACCTAAAACTCAACATGAGCAAGACTGAGCTCCTCATCTTCCCTCCCAAACCCGGTCCTCTCCCAGACTTCTCTATCACCGTGGATGGCACGACCATCCTTCCCATCTCTCAGGCCCGCAATCTTGGTGTCATCCTTGACTCGTCCCTCTCGTTCACGCCACACATCCTATCCGTTACCAAGACCTGCCGGTTTCACCTCTACAATATCGCCAAGATCCGCCCTTTCCTCTCCACCCAAACGGCTACCTTACTATTACGGGCTCTCGTTATATCCCGGCTAGACTACTGTGTCAGCCTTCTCTCTGACCTCCCTTCCTCCTCTCTCGCCCCGCTCTGGTCTATTCTTCACTCCGCTGCCCGGCTCATCTTCCTGCAGAAACGATCTGGGCATGTCACTCCCCTTCTTAAACAACTCCAGTGGTTGCCTATCGACCTCCGCTCCAAACAAAAACTCCTCACTCTAGGCTTCAAGGCTCTCCATCACTTTGCCCCTTCCTACCTCTCCTCCCTTCTCTCTTTCTACCGCCCACCCCGCACGCTCCGCTCCTCTGCCGCCCACCTCCTCACCGTCCCTCGGTCTCGCCTATCCCGCCGTCGACCCCTGGGTCACGTCCTCCCGCGGTCCTGGAACGCCCTCCCTCCTCACCTCCGCCAAACTGATTCTCTTTCCCTCTTCAAAACCCTACTTAAAAATCACCTCCTCCAAGAGGCGTTCCCAGACTGAGCTCCTCTTCCCCCTCTACTCCCTCTGCCATCCCCCCTTTACCTCTCCGCAGCTAAAGCCTCATTTTCCCCTTTTCCCTCTGCTCCTCCACCTCTCCCTTCCCATCCCCACAGCACCGTACTTGTCCGCTCAACTGTATATATTTTCGTTACCCTATTTATTTTGTTAATGAATTGTACATTGCCTTGATTCTATTTAGTTGCCATTGTTTTTACGAGATGTTCTTCCCCTTGACGCTGTTTATTGCCATCGTTCTTGTCTGTCCGTCTCCCCCGATTAGACTGTAAGCCCGTCAAACGGCAGGGACTGTCTCTATCTGTTGCCGACTTGTTCATCCCAAGCGCTTAGTACAGTGCTCTGCACATAGTAAGCGCTCAATAAATACTATTGAATGAATGAATGAACACTCAAGGAGTTTGGGGAGGAATGGTAGGAAGGCGATGGGGTGAAAACTGGAGGGAGCCATGGGGTCAAGGAGAGGTCTTTTAGGGTTAGGGGATACATGAACATCTTGGAAACAGTAGAGAAGAAGCTATATGAAAGTAAACAGTTGAAGATGGAGGTCAGGGAGGGAAAAAGGGAGGGGACAAGTGGTTTCATAAGGTGTGAAGGCATAGGGTCGGGTGCACAGATTGGGGGTGGATTTTGAAAAGGGGCAGGAATTGTCCTCTTGAGCTACTGCTGGAAAGAGATGGGAGATTTGAAGAGGGGGCAGGAACAGGGAAGGAAGATCTTGGGGGTGATCACACCTGATCAATCAATTGTATTTACTGAGTGCTTACTAATGGTATTTGAAAACTGATGACTTCAATTTTATCAAGTACATGGCCAGGTCATTACGGACAAGAGATTGTGGGGTCAATGGGAAAGAGGATTTGAGGAGAGAGTTTAAGTCTGAAACAGCTGGTGCAGGCATTGGGCAAATAAGGATGGACAAATAATGTTGCTGGGCAGAGTTAAACCCAAGTGAAAATGCGTTTGAGGTGGATGAGGTTGGCCCGGTGTCTGGGTTTCTGCTAACAGCACTCTGCAGCTCAAACTCAAGAGTGGAGGAAGCATATTGTGAAGGTGATCCAGGACTTGTGGGTTAGTGGGAACACACCTTTCAATTAATCAATCAATCAATTATTTAGAGGAAATGAGTAATTTGACAGAACACAAAAAAAGAAGAGAAAATGGAGTTCCACATGTACATGAGTGTGTACAGAACTTTCTGTGAAGACTAGTGTCTGGTAAACTTTTTTATGGTATTTAAGAGCCTGTGAAGTGTCAAACACTGTTCTAACTGCTGGGGTAGGTACAAGTTAATTAGGTTGGACACGGTCCCTGTCTTGCCTGGGGCTCAGTGTCTGAGTAGGAGGGGGAACAGGTATCCCCATTTTACAGTTGAGGAAACTGAGGCACAGAGAAATTAAGTGACTTGCCCAAGGTCACAGCAAGCCATTGGCAGAGCTGGGACTAGAACTCAGGTCCTCTGACTCCCAGGCCCGTGCTCTAGCCACTAGACCACACTGCTTCCATCTAAGGCCCCCCGATCCCCATGCCAGACAAGCCTCATCTCTCCTCTCATATTAAGGTGCTGAGGTTCTCAATGCTCCTGCCCCAAACACTTTTTTTAAAATGGCACTTAAGTGCTTATTATGTGCCAGGCACTGGGGTAAATACTACATTACTAAGCAGTAATGTTAGGGGGATAGAGGGGCTCAAGGCAAAGGCCAGCTTAGATTTTGGTAACCCAGGTCTCAGAATCAGTGAGATCCACTCTCCAACCCATAAACTCAACTCTTCTGAATCTGACTAACCTCCTTGTTTAATAATGATGGTATTAGTTAAAGAGTTTCCTACATGCCAAGCACCCTAAGCACTGGGGTAAAGACAAGATAATCAAGTTAGACACAGTCCCTGTCACACATGGAGCTCACAGCCTAAGTGGGAATGGGAATTATTAACAGAGCAAATTCCCCTAGATAGTCAACCTCTCTTTACAAAAGAACCTTCTCCTCTTCAGTGAAACCACTGGGTTCTTGCTTTCCCAGCAGAAAAGGGTCTGGGAAGCTTTCTTTCCAAGCAAGAGAGCCATACCATTGCCCTCTTCCTTCCCCAGCGGACATGATCATTTGTCTCTCGTTCCTTCCTCCTCCTCTAATTGTCCTCGTGGCCCCTCTCCAGATGTTTCCTCTCCCCATGATTCATGGGGATGCGGAAAATCACAAACATGGAAATTGAATCCTAGAATCTGGGCCAGGGCGCTGACAGCCTCCAGGGAGACAACTGCGGGAGAGGACAAGAAAATCTTTCCCACCCCCAACCACCCGCGAGTCCCGCAAGCTGCCCTACCCAGCCCAGGCCCGAGCCCCACCGGGAGTGGGAAAGGGCAGAGTCTGACAGCAGTGTCGGTAAGCAGAGTGTGTCAGTACTAACCCATCTGCTAAGCATGCTCAGGCTGATAAAGATCCCGGGGGTACTATCTCTCAGGGGTTAGCCCACATGGAGCAGCCTCTAAGAGAAGGCCACCTGACTCTCCCTTCAACACGGGGCCTGGCTTCCTCCCAACAAGACCTCTTTTCTGCAAAGAAGGGGAGAGATGCCAAGTGGAAAGGTCCTCAGCCACTGTGAGGAATGAACTTGGAGTTCACGGGGTTGAAGCACTAGATGTGTGTGATCACGGCCCCTACTGTGAGTGGCCAGCCATCCCCCCCAACGCTAGTTCATTGCTAGCCAAACCTTGGGGCTCACTCTCAACTTGACTGGCTCTCATTTTCTGCCCACCACCTTTCTCCCACTCCACTGTGGTGGCCCCTCGGACTGGTGATCCAGGTCCCTGCGTTATCCTAGCGGGGCTGTGTTGGGTCTGCCGGTTGCAGCTCAGGCAGCAGAGGAGAAAGGCCTGGATTCTGCCTTCGTACCCCCCAAAAAAGTCCCCCCTTACATGATTGAAAGGTGCTACATATGCGTCTATGCACAGGCTCGGGTTCAGAGTGCATAGGACTGAAACCCAAGGAGCTGGACTCTGTTGGGGGGAATCCAGCAGCTCCAGGCAGCTCCCACTTTTTCTGGGTGCAAGGTTGAGGTTGGCCTTATGCTTCGCCACCTGAATCGATCCTAGCTTCACTAGCTTACTGAGGAGCAGATTTTGCAAGCCCAGATCAGACAACGTGGACACTCCTTCCATGTGGGAGCCAGAAAAAGCATCAAAACAAATTAATGAATTGTTACCCACTGCCACCAGTAGGGTACAGGGGGCATCAGGCCACACCTCCCCTAACATGGTGCACCTGTCAGGAAGCCGTCGTGGAGGGTTCTCAGGGCTGCCACTGAGGGGGCAAGAGGGGACTTGGGGTTAAGCATGAGAGGGCAAGAGGACTAGGCCAGAGAGCGTGGGAGGGTGGGAGAGAGGAAGTGAGGGAGGATTGCCCAAGTGTCAATATAGGGAAAACATTTCTACACCATCTTACCCAGGCCACTGGCTCTCCAAGACCCTGGAACCCCTGAACCAAAACAGCTTCTCCACCAGCAGAGAGGAGGCCCCTCACAGCCTCGGTACCTCTCTGGCATCCCTGAATATCGAGGGTCGAAACATTTAGTGAGATATTAAAGCAAATGGCACTCACACCTTGCACCTTGTGGTTCGGTGACCCCGATGTCAAACAATTTACTGTTCCTTAGACTTTATGGCTGGTGCCCTCTAGTGTAGTCTAACTGTAGTCTTCACTAGAAAGTTGAACCCCGAATGATCACGCTTACATTTCAAAGAAAAGTCGATCTCCAAGCTCTTGCCTCCAGAGGTGTTTTTCAGGATTTAATTTTAAAGTGTTTATACCTATGCCAGTTTACCCTGTGCATCCATAAACAGGAGCCTCCAGCCCCAGGCCTAAAGGGAGGAATCAGAGGTCACACTTAAAATAGTATGAGTTCTTAGATTGTGAACCCCATGTGGGACAGGGAGCTACAGATCTAATTATTTTGAATCAAGCCCAGTGCTTAGCTAGTTCCAGAATAAAAACTCCGTAATTGTTATTTTCAGAGGGCATGTTCTAGCCTAATTATTTTCTATCTGACTCGACCGGATTATCTTGCATTGACCCCAGCACTTAGTATGGTGCTTGGTGCATAGTAAGTGCTTAACAAATGCTATTATTATTACTATTACTAATAATAGCAATCATAATCTTATCCCCTGCCTCTCCTAAGACCTCTGGGTTGGGTTTTTGGAGCTTCTGGGTCCATACAGATCGATGCTTGAGCCCTCTCAGCCTATGGAATCAGGGTGGGAGGAATTCATTCATTTTCATTCAACAGTATTTATTGAGCGCTTACTATGTGCAGAGCACTGTACTAAGCGCTTGGAGTGTACAAATCGGCAACAGATAGATACAGTCCCTGCCCACTGAAGGGCTTACGGTCTAATCGGGGGAGACAGACAAAAACAATAGCAATAAATAGAATCAAGGGGATGAACATATTAAAACAATAGCAATAAATAGAATCAAGCAATAAATAGAATCAATGATTAAGAAATGAGTGACCACAGCACAGGGACAGTCTTGATGGGGCTGGCCAAACTGTTTGGATTACAGACCTAGGAGGGCAGGAGTGCCCCTAATCTGCCAGGCTGTTTAGAGTCCCCAGAGCAAATAATAATAATGTTGGTATTTATTAAGCGCTTACTATGTGCAAAGCACTGTTCTAAGCGCTGGGGTAGATACAGGGTAATCAGGTTGTCCCATGTGGGGCTCACAGTCCATCCCCATTTTACAGATGAGGAAACTGAGGCACAGAGAAGTCAAGTGACTTGCCCACAGTCACACAGCTGCCAAGTGGCAGAGCTGGGATTCGAATCCATGACCTCTGACTCCCAAGCCCGCGCTCTTTCCATTGAGCTACGCTGCTTCCCCTAGCAAATGTTCCCCTCTAACCCATGGCATTTTAGACCAAGGCTTCGTCTACTACTAAAGCCAACATTTAATGAAATAAAATGACCAGGTCTTGTGGAACAAAAACAGGAGTCCACTGAATGGCACATGACATGTCTGCTTTTTATTGTTTCCAGATTCAGATGGCAATGTGATTGTATAAACATGTTCAGCTAGTAGCATCGTTCGCTAGTGGCATAATGATGGTATTTATTAAAGACAATTTTTATTAAACATTTGCAATGTGCCAAGCGCTGTGCTAAGCCATGGGGTAGATACAAGATAATCAGACTGGACAAAGAGCTTGTCCCCCTGATTAAAACTACACAGGGTGCTTTAGTCTTAAGGACCCATGGGATAAAAACCAAATGTGGGCATTGGTAGATTTTGGGTGGACTCAACCACAAACCAGAAAATGCAAAGATGTGTCTAATGTCACTTCTGCTAAGTGCTATGTAGTCCTGGATATGCTACCTAACTTCTCTGTGGTGTTTGATTAGCTTTTCACAGTTTTCCTGGACCTTTGGACAAATGTGTTAAGAGCACGGGCTTGGGAGTCAGAGGTCATGAGTTCGAATCCTGGCTCTGCCACTTGTCAGCTGTGTGACTGTGGGCAAGTCACTTAACTTCTCTGTGCCTCAGTTACCTCATCTGTAAAATGGGGATTAGCTGTGAGCCTCACGTGGGACAATCTGATTACCCTCTATCTACCCCAGCGCTTAGAACAGTGCTCGGCACATAGTAAGTGCTTAACAAATACCAACATTATTATTATTATTATTATGTGTTAATAAAAACATGCTTGCTGAATAACTCACCAAACAGAACTATACTAAGGTTAAATGATAGTGCTTCCAGCTTTACATTCATTCTCTTCACTAATTTCCCTCACCTGGATTAAATTCCTTCATACAGGGGCTGATTTAACATAACAAAACATGTCCAGCAGGATTTTTCCCAGGAAGAATACTGTTACACTCTAAAAATCCAACAGTCCAACACAGTTCCCTAGAATTACCTCAGCAATGTTTAAAGCTTTGTGTTCTCTTCATAACACTATTACCCCAAGTGTTTTACAATGGGAATAA
Organism: Ornithorhynchus anatinus; assembly: GCF_004115215.2. Classification (NCBI taxonomy): domain Eukaryota; kingdom Metazoa; phylum Chordata; class Mammalia; order Monotremata; family Ornithorhynchidae; genus Ornithorhynchus; species Ornithorhynchus anatinus. Next base: position 47,854,302 of record NC_041749.1, read on the forward strand.
GTTTGTTTTTTAATTGAGTCCCACGCTTTTCCTAATCAATAGATTGTTCGCTCCTTGAGGACAGGAACTGAATCTCTCTACTGTTGTACTTTTCCAAACAATACTTACAGTGTTTCAAGCTTAGTAAATATCACTGATTGATAGACAGATCAACAAGGCCCTTGTTACCCTGGATCACCACAAAATCCTTGGGCTAGGAAGATGTTGGAAATAAATGGGATTTTGGTGCTGGAAGAGTTCCACACATTTTTTTGGTGCTTGTTTTAGACTCTGGACATTTGTAGCCCCACAAGGGACAGTAACTGTGTGACCTTGTGGAAAGTGCACCAATCCGGGAGTCAGAGGACCTGAACTCTAATCCCTGCTCTACCACTTGCCTGTAGTTTGTCCTTGGGCAAGTCACTTCATTTCTCTGAGCCTGTTTCCTCAACTGCAAAATGGGGATTCAATACCTGTTCAGACTTAGACTATGAGTCTTAGTCTATGAGCCCCACTACTTAGACTATGAGCCCCAACCTTAGACTGTGCCCAACTTGATTATCTTGTATATATTCCAGTGCTTATATCAGTACTTCACAAAATACCATTTAAAAAAAAATTCAATAGTATTTCTGAACAAGCCCTCCTTCCCTTCTTGACTGCCATCTTCAACTACTTACTTTCTTATGGCTCCTTCCCCACTGTTTTCAAACATGCCCTTGTATCCCCTATCCCAAAAAGCCCTCCCTTGACCCCACAGCCCCCTCCATTTATCGCCCATTTCCCTCCTATCATTCTTTTCCAAATTCCTCAAGTGAGTTGTTTACACCCACTGCCTCCATATTCTCTCCTTGACCCCCTGCAATCTGGTTTCCAATCCCCTTCACTCCACAGAAACCATTCTAAGGTCACCAGTGACCTCCTTCTTGCTAAATCCAACAGACTCTATTTCCATCATAATCCTCCTCAACCTTTCACCCACTTTAGACACCAAAGACCACCCCCTTCTCCTGGAAACATTATCTAACCTCAGCTTCACCGACACTGTCCTCTCTTGGATCTATCCCTATCTCTCTGACTGCTCCTTCTCAGTCTTTTTTGCAGCCTCCTCCTCAGCCTTCCACCACCTAACCATGGGAGTCCCTCAAGACTCAGTTCTGAATCCCCTTCTATTCTCTATCTACACCCACTCCCTTGGAGAACTCATTCACTCCCACAGCTTCAACCACCATCTCTATGTGGATGAGTCCCATATCTACCTCTCCAGCCCCAACCTCTCTTTCTCTTCAGTGCCACTTTTTCTCCTGCCTTCAGGACATCTCTTCTTGGATGTCCTGCTGACAACCCAAAACTTTGGGAATGAAAATATAATACAATGGATGGACACAATCCCTGCCTTCAAGGAGCTAAATGTCTACAGGGAGAGACAGACATTAAAATCAATTTCAGATAGGAGAAATGGAGTATAAGATTATGCACATAAGTGGTGTGGGGCTGGAGGTGAGTATCAGTGTGCCAAAGGGGTACACAACCAAGCACACAGGCGATAGAGGGGAGGGTGAGTAGGGGAAGTCAGTCAGACAGTCAATCGTATTTATTGAGCGCTTACTGTGTGCAGAGCACTACACTAAGTACCTGGGAGAGTACAAAATAATATAACAGACACATTCCCTGCCCACAACAAGTTTACAATCTAGAGGGGAAGACAGACATTACTACAAATAAATAAATTACAGCTATGTACATAAGTGCTGTGGGGATGGGTGGGGAGATGAATTCAGGGAGCAAGTCAGGGCGACGCAAAAAGGAGTTGAAGAAAAAGAAAAGAAGGCTTAGTCAGGGAAGCCATCTTGGAGGAGATGTGCCTTCGATAAGGCTTTGAAGGCGGGGGAGAGTAATTGTCTGTCGGATATGAGGAGGGAAGGTGATCCAGGCCAAAGTCTGGACATAGGCAAGAGGTTGGCAATGCCATAGACAAGACTGAAGTACAGTAAGAAGGTTATCATTAGAGGAGTGAAGTGTGCGGGCTGGGTTGTAGTAGGGCTTAGTAGGAGAAGGCCTCTTGGAGAGGCTTTTGAAGATGGGAAGAGGGGCAGGCTGTTGGATATGAAAGAGGAGGGAATACCAGGCCCGAGGGAGGGTGTGGGCCCTTCCTGTCTCACAAACCCATAACCTTGGTGTTATCCTTGACTCAGCTCTCTCATTCAACCCAAATATTATTCCATCACCAAATCCTGTCAGTTTTACCTTAACATCTCTAGAATCCTCCCTTTCCTCTCCATCCAAACTGTTTCCATGCTGGTCCAAGCGCTTGTCATATCCCACCTCATTTCTCATTTCTTAGAAAAAGATAAAATCATTCTGCACACACCACCCCACTCCTCAAAAACCTCCAGTAGCTGCCCATCCACTCCACATTTAATGGACCAAATATTTTTCCAGAGAGCCCTGTTCTTTTGCAGTACTGGGATTAATCAATCAACGGTATTTACTGAGCACTTTATGTAGAGCACTGTACTAAGTGCTTGTGAGAGTATAATAGAATTGATAGATGTGATCACTGCCCTCAAGGAGCTTACAATCTGGTGGGGGAGACAGATGTTAAATTACAGATAGAGTAAAACAATGTGTTTGTGAGTGCTGTGTGGGTGGGGTGAGTATCACAGTGTTTAAGGGGTACAGACCCAAGTGGATAGATGACACAGAAGGAGGGACAAGACAATAGGATGGGGAGATGAGAGATTAGACTGGGAAGGCTTCTTGGAAGAGATATTATTTTAGTAGGGCTTTGGAGAGGGGAAGAGTGGGAGATATGAAGGGGGAGGGAATTTTAGGCAGGAAGGAGGACAGGAGCAGGAAGTCCATGTTGCAGGGGATCTGCCAATACATTCATTCATTCAATCCTATTTATTGAGCACTTACTGTGTGCAGAGCACTGTGCTAAGCACTTGGAAAGTACAATTCAGCAACAAAGAGAGACAATCCCTATCCACAATGGACTCACAGTCTAGAAGAAAAAATAATGGTGGTATTTGTTAAGTGGTCTTTGGAAGGCCAAATGATTCAACTTAGATTCACATATTTTGGACACATAATCAGGAGGACTAATTCTCTGGAGAAGACACTAATGCTAGGAAAAGTCCAGGGAAAACATGGAAGAGGCAGACCAGCAGCTAGATGGATAGAGGCCGTAACAACGATAACGGAAGGACCATTAGAAAGGTTGCGGATTGTGGCAGAGGACAGGACGTTCTGGAGAAAGTATATCCATGGAGTCACTATGAATCAGAAACGACTCGACAACACTTAATAATAATTTGTTATGCGCTTACTATGTGCCATGCACTGTTCTAAGCACTGGGGTAGATACAAGGTAATCAGGTTTTCCCATGTGGGGCTCACAATCTTAATCCCCATTTTACAGATGAGGTAACTGAGGCAGAGAAGTTAAGTGACTTGCTCAGTCATGCAGCTGATAAGTGGCGGATCCAGGATTAGAAGCCACAACCTCTAACACCCCAGCCCATGCTCTTTACACTAAGCCACACTGCATAACCATGCTGGTTTGACCCACCCTGAGGTTTGTGTCTGTGCTGTCCTCAGGCACCAACATTTCCCAATGGTGCCCTGGGAGATGCCAGAATCGAGCAACTCTCATTCCTGATTCTCACCTGGCTCATTGTCCACCTTCAATTAGGCTTCTGCGCTCCTTTGGGGCAGGAGCTGGGCCCACAACCCAGGCCACACCTAGCCCACTTGAACCCTCAAAATGTATATTCAAATAGCAACCAAATTCTGAGAAGCAGCACGGCCTAATGGATAAAGCTCAGGCCTGAGAGTCAGGAGGACCTGGGTTATAATCTTAGCTTTGCCGCTTGTCTGCTGTGTGACCTTGGCAAGGCACTTAACTTCTCTGTGCCACTGTCACCTCAACTGTAAAATGGGGATTAAGATTGAGCTCCATGTGGGACATGGACTGTGTCCAACCTGATTAGCTTGTATCTATCCCAGTACAGTACAGTGCCTGACACATGGTAAGTCCTTAAATACCATAAAAAAACTTCCAAAATGCATATTTTTACTATGTGTCTTTGGAGGAAATAGGGGGTGTTCTTTTTGACAACGTGAGCCTATCTAGGTAGAAGGCAATGTGTTGTTGGAAGAAATTTCTGCAATGCTGATGAAGGCACGAATATCACAACACAAGGTTCCTAGTGTGGGTTCACCTAGAACATAGTCCAGCTTGGCCCAGTGATTGGCCCCTAGTTCTATTTATTTCTTGCCTTTCCTTCTTTTTGACCTGCCCCTGCCTGGTCCTTGTTGCCTACCTAAAGCCAGTGTTCATTCTTGCTGAAAAGCCAGTGAGGAATGTAGCAATTTTCGGCCTGGGCATCTCCAATACTATCAATTTCCCCCCGGCCTCAAGGCATACCTCCCAAACTCTGGAGGTTTCACTTCCATGGGGCTGCTCTGGCTCCTGCAGTCAGACCCCCAAATGCCACAATCACTGAAGAAGCACTTGCCCAGACTTTCAGCAAGTGTCTCAATGAGCCAGGAGAACCAGTTCAAACCCCTGGGGGAAAGGAGCAAGAGAAAAAAATAGTAAGGAACCGAATGTCCAAAAGAGATCCAATCAGCTCCTCACCACCTGGACTCAATTCATGTGTGGCTGACAGACTAGAAGAACCAGAAAAGGACTGGGCTCATGCAGCTATCTGCAGCCAACAAGTCCCCTTTGCTGACATCCTTAAAGTCAACCATAATGCCAACTTACTGATTGCCTCCACTGACAGTGAAAGTGGCAACTGCAAGCTTATCCTGGCAAAGGGACTCAGCACAGGGTGGGAAAGAAGTTTTGATCCCACATTCTCAGTATAGTTGCTGAGATTCTGAGAGTCAATGCCCTAAGGAACTGTAGGTACTGTTGGATAATCAACTATTTTTCTTTTTTCAACTTGGTCCAATGACTCTCTGAGCAGATAACAAACCGTGGAACAATTTTAATAGCTAGTCCTTTGACCTGCCTTATCTAAGATCTATAATGGCCAACCACCCATTTAGATTTCTGTTGTCCAAACTGTAAGCTCTCTGCCAGGTTAACCTGGTGGATAGTCAGATTTCAGAGCTTTTCTACAAGACCTGCTGGCCTCTACTCCAGTGATTTCAATGGAACCTTAGGTGGATAAAGCCCATCCTTGTAATCTCCTTTTGGGCAGGGAACATGTCTACTGACTCTGTGGCACTGGACTCTCCCAAGCGCTGAATGCAGTGCACTGCATCCAGTAAGCACTCAATAAATATAATTGACTGATAGAATGACAGAGCCTAGAGGTGTCTGAGTACAAAAGGCACACTTTAGGGCCGGAGATCCCACTCACCAATAAGACAGACACCCTAGATCACCTCCAAGGTCCACTTCCTTTGCTCCTGTTCACAAGCTGCAGAGCGCTGCTGGCAGAAATTTGGGCATCAGGCTGACCTCATCCACCTCACAGTCATCCTTGCATGCTTTAACTCTGCCCTCTCCTCTGCCTGGCAAAATGATTTCTCCATCCTTATTAACTCCCACGCCCATTGCCCTCACCAGTTGTTCCAGATGTTTAACTCTCCCTTCAAACCCCGTCTCCCTGCTTCCCCCATCTCTTGGCCCCAATGACCTGGCCACTTATTTCATTGAGAAAATTGAAACCATCAGGCATGATCTCTCTAAAATCTCCCCTTCTCCTCTTCAGCTCTTCCCTTCTCCTGCCCCTTTTTTAATTTTCTCATCTTTCCCAGCAGTAGCTCAAGAGGCGATCTCCTGCCTTCTCTCAAAAACCACTCCCTCCACCTGCACATCCGACCCCATCACTGTGGACCTTATGAAACACTCGCCCCTTCCCTTCTACCCCCCCGACCAATAGCTTCAACTGTTTGCTCTCCACTGGCTTTTTCCCCACTGCTTTCAAACACAATAATAATAATACTAGTATTTGTTAAGCACTTACTATGTGCCAGGCACTGTACTAAGCACTGGGGTGAATACAAGCAAATGCCATTGGTCACAGTCCCTGCTCCACATGGGACTCACACTCTTAATCCTCATTTTACAGCTGAGGTAACTGAAGCACAGAGAAGTTAAGTGACTTACCCAAGGTCACACAGCTGACAGGTGGTGGAGCCAGGATTAGAACCCAGGTCCTTTTGACTCCCAGACCCCTGCTCTATCCATTAGGCCTCACTGCTTCTCAGCATGCACCCGCTGTCCTAAAAAAGCCCTCCCTTGACCCCACAGCTCCTTCCAGTTATCGCCACATCTCCCTCCTAACATTCTTCTCCAAACTCCTTGAGAGAGTTGCCTACACCCACTGTCTCGAGTACCTTTCCTCCAATTCTCTCCTTTACTCCCTCCAATCTGGTTTCCATCCCCTTCACTCCACAGAAACTGTCTTCTCAAAGGTCACAAATGATCTCTTTCTTGCCAAATCCAACAGCCTCTACTCCATCCTAATCCTCCTTGACTTCTCAGCTGCCTTCGACACTGCTGACAGTCCCCTTTTCCTAGAAACCTTCTACTACGTTGGCTTCACTGACACTGTCCTCTCCTGGTTCTCCTCCTCTCTCAGTCTCTTTTGCCGGTTTCTCTTCTGCCTCCCACCCCCTCAACTGTGGGAGTACCTCATGGTTCAGGCCTAGGTCCCTTTCTCTTCTCCTTCCACACCCACTCCCTTGAAGAACTCATTCGCTCCCATGGCTTCAACTACCATCTCTATGCAGATGATTCCCAAATCTCCATCTCCAGCCCCAATCACTCTCCTTTGTAGTTTCATATTTCCTCCTATCTTGAAGACATCTCTCCTTGAATGTCCCGCTGACACCTCAAACTTAACATGTCCAAAACAGAACTCCTCATATTTCCACCTAAACCCTGTCCTCCTCTTGATTTTCCTGTCACTGTAGATAGCACCACCATCCTTCTTACCTACAAGCCCGTAACCATAGTGTTATCCTTGACTCATCTCTCTCATTCAACCCACATCTTCAACCTATCACTAAATCCTGTCGATTCAACTTTCACATCGCTAAAATTTGCCCTTTCCTCGCTATTCGGACTGCTACCACATTAATCCAAGCATTTATCCTATCCCGCCTTGATTACTGTAACAGCCTCCTTGCTGATCCCTCCCTGACTCCTGTCTTTCCCCACTCCAGTCCATACTTCACTCTGCTGCCCAGGTCATTTTTCTACAAAGCTAGTCAGTCCATGTCTCTTCACTCCTCAAGAACCTCCAGTGGCTACTTTCATTCATTCATTCATTCAATAGTATTTATTGAGCGCTTACTATGTGCAGAGGACTGTACTAAGCGCTTGGAATGAACAAGTTGGCAACGGATAGAGACAGTCCCTGCCGTTTGACGGGCTTACAGTCTAATCGGGGGAGACAGACAGACAAGAACAATGGCAATAAATAGAGTCAAGGGGAAGAACATCTCATAAAAACAATGGCAACTAAATAGAATCAAGGCGATGTACATTTCATTAACAAAATAAATAGGGTAATGGAAACATATACAGTTGAGCGGACGAGTACAGTGCTGAGGGGATGGGAAGGGAGAGGGGGAGGAGCAGAGGGAAAGGGGGAAAAGAGGGTTTAGCTGTGGAGAGGTGAAGGGGGGTGGTAGAGAGAGTAGAGGGAGAAGAGGAGCTCAGTCTGGGAAGGCCTCTTGGAGGAGGTGAGTTTTAAGTAGGGTTTTGAAGAGGAGAAGAGAATCAGTTTGGCGGAGGTGAGGGAGGGAGGGCGTTCCAGGACCGCGGGAGGACGTGGCCCAGGGGTCGACGGCGGGATAGGCAAGACCGAGGGACGATGAGGAGGTGGGCAGCAGAGGAGCAGAGCGTGCGGGGTGGGCGGTAGAAAGAGAGAAGGGAGGAGAGGTAGGAAGGGGCAAGGTGATGGAGAGCCTTGAAGCCTAGAGTGAGGAGTTTTTGTTTGGAGCGGAGGTTGACAGGCAAACACTGGAGTTGTTTAAGAAGGGGAGTGACATGCCCAAATCGTTTCTGCAGGAAGATGAGCCGGGCAGCAGAGTGAAGAATAGACTGGAGCGGGGCGAGAGAGGAGTAAGGGAGGTCAGAGAGAAGGCTGACACAGTAGTCTAGCCGGGATATAACGAGAGCCTGTAGCAGTAAGGTAGCTGTTTGGGTGGAGAGGAAAGGGCGGATCTTGGCGATATTGTAAAGGTGAAACCGGCAGGTCTTGGTAACGGATAGGATGTGTGGGATGAACGAGAGAGACGAGTCAAGGATGACACCGAGATTGCGGGCCTGAGAGACGGGAAGGATGGTCGTGCCATCCACGGTGATAGAGAAGTCAGGGAGAGGACTGGGTTTGGGAGGGAAGATGAGGAGCTCAGTCTTGCTCATGTTGAGTTTTAGGTGGCGGGCCGACATCCAGGTGGAGACGTCCCGGAGGCAGGAGGAGATGCGAGCCTGAAGGGAGGGGGAGAGGACAGGGGCGGAGATGTAGATCTGCGTGTCATCTGCGTAGAGATGGTAGTCAAAGCCGTGAGAGCGAATGAGTTCACCGAGGGAGTGAGTGTAAATGGAGAACAGAAGAGGGCCAAGAACTGACCCTTAAGGAACTCCAACAGTTAAAGGATGGGAGGGGGAGGAGGTGCCAGCAAAGGAGACCGAGAATGACCGGCCAGAGAGGTAAGAGGAGAACCAGGAGAGGACGGAGTCCGTGAAGCCAAGGTGAGATAAGGTATGGAGGAGGAGGGGATGGTCGACAGTGTCAAAGGCAGCAGAGAGGTCAAGGAGGATCAGAATGGAGTAGGAGCCATTGGATTTGGCAAGAAGGAGGTCATGGGTTACCTTAGAGAGAGCAGTCTCAGTAGAGTGGAGGGGACAGAAGCCAGATTGGAGGGGGTCTAGGAGAGAATGGGAGTTAAGGAATTCTAAGCATTGATTGTAGACGACTCGTTCTAGGATTTTGGAAAGGAAGGGTAGTAGGGAGATAGGGCGATAACTGGAGGGGGAAGTGGGGTCAAGAGCGGGTTTTTTTAGGATGGGGGAGACGTGGGCATGTTTGAAGGCAGCAGGGAAGGAGCCATTGGAGATTGAGTGGTTAAAAATAGAAGTTAAGGAAGGGAGGAGGGCAGGGGTGATGGTTTTAATAAGGTGAGAGGGAATGGGGTCCGAGGCGCAGGTGGAGGGGGTGGCACTTGTGAGGAGGGAGGAGATCTCCTCTGAGGATACTGCAGGGAAAGATGGGAAAGTAGGGGAGAGGGTTGGTGGGGGGGAGGGGAGAGGCGGAGGGGTGACTTTGGGGAGCTCAGACCTGATCGTGTTGATTTTCGTGAGGAAATAGGTGGCCAGATCATTAGGGGTGAGAGATGGGGGAGGGGGAGGAACAGGGGGCCTAAGGAGAGAGTTAAAGGTCCGGAACAATCGGCGGGGGTGACGGGCATGGGTGTCGATGAGGGAGGAGAAGAAGTTTTGCCTGGCGGAGGAGAGGGCAGAGTTAAGGCAGGAAAGGATAAATTTGAAGTGTGTGAGGTTGGCTCGGTGCTTGGACTTTCGCCAGCAGCGCTCAGCAGCTCAAGCATAGGAGCGTAGGAGGCGGACGGAGGAGGTGATCCAGGGCTGTGGGTTAGTGGAGCGAGAGCGGCGGAGGGAAAGGGGGGCGAGAGAGTCGAGATGAGTAGAGAGGGTGGAGTTGAGAGCGGAGACCTGATCATTGAGAGTGGGAAGAGAGGACAGGGCGGCAAGGTGAGGAGAGATGCTTTTGGAAAGACAAATGGGATCGAGAGAGCGGAGGTCTCTGTGGGGCAGTAGCGAAGATTTGCAGGGGGAGGGAATGTGAGAGATGAGGCAGGTGAGAAGGTTATGGTCAGAGAGAGGGATTTCAGAGTCGGTGAGGGAGGAGATAGTGCAGCGGTAGGAGATGACGAGATCGAGGGTGTGACCGAGTCGGTGAGTGGGCACGGTATGGTGGAGGAGGTTGACAGAGTCGAGGAGGGATAGCAGGCGGGCGGCAGAGGAGTCATCGGGTACATCCATATGGATGTTGAGGTCTCCAAGGATCAGAGTGGGCAGAGAGAAGGAGAGAAGGAAGGTGAGAAAGGGGTCAAGGTGGTTGAAGAAGTCGGAGGTGGGACCAGGAGGGCGGTAGACGACAGCGACAAGTATCTGGAGGGGGTGGTAGAGGCGAATGATATGGGCTTCGAAGGAGGGGAAGTGGGGGGGAGGGATAGTGCGGAAGCGGCAACGGGGTGAGAGGAGGAAGCCGACGCCTCCTCCCTTACCGGTGAGTCTGGGGGAGTGGGAGAAGGAGAGGCCTCCGCTGGAGAGAGCGGCAGCGGAGACCGTGTCTTCGGGAGAGAGCCACGTTTCCGAAAGGGCGAGGAGGAGGAGAGAGCGGGAGAGGAAAAGGTCATGGACGAAAGGTAGCTTACCTGTAATAGAGCGGGGGTTCCAGAGGCCACACTTGAAAGTAGCTGTGGGTGCAAGGGGGGGAGGGAGGGGAAGGCGGGGGGAGGGGAGGGTTTGGATGGGAAGGAGGTGGCGGGGCCCTGGACAGGGAGAGGGGGATGAGGAGTAGCGGTGGGACAGGAGGACTGGGATGGGGCGTGGGTAGGGAAGAGAGAAGGGGGGAGGGGGTGAGGAGGGGGTTTGGTGGGGGGAAGAGTAGGGGGAGGGGGAAGAGGGGTAGGGCTGGTAAAGTGGGGTTCTAGGGCGGGAGAGGGGAGGGGGGGAGGAGACAGAGGAGAGAGCGGGAAAGAGCTGAGCGAGAGAGGGGAAGGGGAAGGGGAGGATAGGAAGGGGCGGGAGGGAGGAGGGGGGGAGGAGGGACATGGCGAGGCCAGAGAGGTGGATGGCAGCACTGACAACAATAAACAGTAACAAACGAAATCGGTAATACAGCAACATGATACAGTATGCTACAATACAGTAGTGTTAATATAGCAACATGATACAGTATGATACAATACAGTAGTGTTAATAAGCGGGCGATGACCAGGGTCGGGGGTAGGCTCGATTAAGGGGTGACCTGATCAAACTCAAAGTCAGGCAGCTGGTGAGGCCAGAGAGGTGGGTGGCAGCACTGACGACAATAAACAATAACAAGCGAAATCGCTAATACTTCTGCATCAAACAAAAGCTCTTTACCATCTGCTTTAATGCACTCAATCACCTTGCCCCCTCCTACCTCACCTTGCTGCTCTAATTTAATTATGGTATTTGTTAAGTGCTTACCTATGTGCCAGGCACTGTACTAAGCACTGGGGTGGATACAAGCAAATTTGGATTGGATTCAATACCTGACCCACATGGGGCTCACAGTCTCAATCCCATTTTACAGATGAGGTAACTGAGGCACAGAGAAGTAAAGTGTCTTGCCCAAGGTCACACAGCAGACAAGTGGCAGAGGCAGATTAGAACCCATGACCTGACTCCCAAGTCCATACTCTATCCACTATGCCAAGCTGTTTCTCTGAAAGATGGGCATTATCTTCTGTGTTTGCTCTACTACAACCCAGCCCGTGCACACTTTGTTCTTCTAATGCTAACCTACTCATGCTACTCCAATCTCAACTATCTCACCACCATCCTCTCACCCATGTCCTGCCTCTGGCCTGGAATTCCCTCCCTTCTCATAACTCACAGATAATTACTCTCATCTTCGTCAAAGGCTTATTGAAGGCACATCTCCTCCAAGAGGTCTTCCTTGACTAAGCCCTCTTTTCCTTTTCTCCCACTCCCTTCTGCATCACCCTGATTTGCTCCCTTTATTTGCACCCTCTAGCCCCATAGCACTTATGTACATATCTGTAATTTATTTATATTGTCTGTCTCCCCCTCTAGAATGTAAACTCGTTGTGGGCAGGGACTATGCCTATCATATTGTTATAATGTACCCTTCTAAGTGATTAGTATAGTGCTCTGCATATAGTAAGCGCTCAATAAATACAATTGATTGATTTCCCTGGGGAGATTCAGTTACCTCAAGACCTGTCCTAGGGGCACTCAGCTACCCTCAGTCCTTCTCAATTTTTTTAAAAAAAAGGTTTTTTTTTTAAAAGAAGTTTAGTTACCTATCCTGCCCATCAGGACTTGATTTGTTTGGAGGAGCAGAAAAAAAAAACACAATTGATTTTTGTGAGATGCTTGTCTCCAGCTACCCAAAGAAATGACCCCTTACTCATTAAAACAAAGGGAAAGGGGCACAATGAAGTACTTACCCCTTTTAGTCTTTCTGCTATCATGTTAGCTTGTTAATCTGACTTTTCATCTGTATTTACCAAACATTTCTTTCCAAAGATGGGCATTATCTTCAGGGTTTTGCTTCTTTGGGGGGTAATTCATTTGAGGTTCAAAACAGTGGAACCTGGGAATTAACTCAGTGGGATACTGAAGTAGTCCACATTCAACACATTTTCTTTTTAAAGATCAGGTCAAGTCTAAAATTACTTCATTTTGCTGACTCGCCTCATCTACCCTCATGTGATCCTTTTGCATTCATTTTGATAGCTGGTGCATATTTTCAAAGTGAGAAACATGCCCAGCACAAGTAGTTTGTGCTGTAAAAGATCTCACATAGAAACAACTGCAAATAGCTGTAGCTGTAAACCTTGGCCAAGATGGCTTGTGTTCAATGTGTTTGCTGCATTGACACCATTCTTAAAATGAAATAAATTTCCAAATGTCCCTTTTAATAATGAGTATATGCCATTTGAGCTTCAGTCCCTTGCAGGCTGGTATTCTAGCTGAAAAAACAACAGGATAACTTTCGAGGGTGGTATTTGGGGGTGTTTCCCAAGCCAATCAGGGCTAAGAGCAACCCTGTTTTTGTAAGCAGAAGTACTCCTTTAGATTCATTTCTTTTCAGTTGCTCCCTTGCTGACCAAGTGAGGCTTTGAGTGTTTGCACACAGTGCAAACAGTATGTGGATTGCTTCCACTTTCTTGGACAGTTGTGAGGTTGAGTGTCTTCTTGCTGTCCAGCTTCCTGATACAGAATGTGGGGCACATTTCTCTACAGACAGGAGTGTGGAAGAGAAAAGGTGAAGGAGAAGTAACAAAACAAGTCAAATCATCTTAGCTAGTTTTTTTTTAGGGGCGGGTGGCGGGGGCGGGGAGAGGGTGGTTGGTATTTGTTAAGTGCTTTACTATGTGCTAGGCACTGTAGTTGGGTAGATACACGGTTGTCGGGTTAGACAATCCTTGTCCCACATGGGGCTCACAGTCTTTATCCCCATTTTACAGATGAGGGAACTGAGGCACAGAGAAGTGAAGTGATTTGCCCAAAGTCATACAGCAGACTAGTGGCAGAGCTGGGATTAGAACCCAAGTCTTTATTACTCCCAGGATAGAGCAAGTGAAAAGAATTCCCTCCTCCCAGAATACCTATCCCGGTTTCCTGAAACTGGTCAGGAAATTGCTGCCTTAAAAAAAAAAACACCCAAAAACCCAGAACCCATCATTCTTCCCTAAACTGTCTCTTTCGAAGGGCAGGAAGCTTTTTAACTAGTGAGTGTCCTCTTGTGGCCTAGGTTGACATTACTTCTAACTTGCATCTGCTTGTCAAGTGGAAATAGGCTTTGAAAATGAGTTATCACACATATAGTCCTGCCATAATGGGTAATCCCATGTGTTCTGGCTAAAATACTATCAGGGCCTTGGGGAATGTTCTTGAGGCAGCACGTGTCCACTGGATGTGGTGCAGTGTGGTTCTGGAAGTAGCATGTGTTCATGGTGTCGGAAGGCATGAAGGCTACAGTGAGATTTCCCCTTCATGCGAGGGCATTGAGGATCGCAGTGCCCACGTGTAGAAGTGACCGTAGGTGGCTAAAGACCCATAAATTGGCACAGGTCCTGTGAGAAGGTGGACTAAATCTAAAAGCATTTGGACTGAGCAAGTAAAACAGAAACTGAAAAAAGGGAAAACTGAAATGGCACTGTTCTCAATACCTCTGATGACTCCTGCCAATTTGCTACCAGCTGGCAAAAACTTGCAGATGATTAAAGCTGAAATGAGCCTCAATTTACCTGTATTCAAACTTAGGACAAGCTTAGTTTTGCTTAATTGTGAAACCAGAAGCATTACTGTCTCCAGACACTTGCGGGAATTAGTAGTAATAGCATATATTGAGCCTAGGAATAGCATATATTGAGTTCTTGGCCCTCTTCTGTTCTCCATTTACACTCACTCCCTTGGTGAACTCATTCGCTCCCAGGGCTTTGACTACTATCTCTACGCAGATGACACGCAGATCTACATCTCCGCCCCTGTCCTCTCCCCCTCCCTTCAGGCTCGCATCTCCTCCTGCCTCCAGGATGTCTCCACCTGGATGTCTGCCCGCCACCTAAAACTCAACATGAGCAAGACTGAGCTCCTCATCTTCCCTCCCAAACCCGGTCCTCTCCCAGACTTCCCTATCACTGTGGATGGCACGACCATCCTTCCCGTCTCTCAGGCCCGCAATCTCGGTGTCATCTTTGACTCGACTCTCTCGTTCACCCCACACATCCTATCTGTTACCAAGACCTGCCGGTTTCACCTTTACAATATCGCCAAGATCCGCCCTTTCCTCTCCACCCAAACGGCTACCTTGCTGCTACGGGCTCTCGTTATATCCCGGCTAGACTACTGTGTCAGCCTTCTCTCTGATCTCCCTTCCTCCTCTCTCTCCCCGCTCCAGTCTATTCTTCACTCCGCTGCCCGGCTCATCTTCCTGCAGAAACGACCTGGGTACGTCACTCCCCTTCTTAAACAACTCCAGTGGTTGCCTGTCAACCTCCGCTCCAAACAAAAACTCCTCACTCTAGGCTTCAAGGCTCTCCATCACCTTGCCCCTTCCTACCTCTCCTCCCTTCTCTCTTTCTACCGCCCACCCCGCACGCTCTGCTCCTCTGCTGCCCACCTCCTCACCGTCCCTCGGTCTTGCCTATCCCGCCGTCGACCCCTGGGCCACGTCCTCCCGCGGTCCTGGAACGCCCTCCCTCCCTCACCTCCGCCAAACTGATTCTCTTCCCCTCTTCAAAACCCTACTTAAAACTCACCTCCTCCAAGAGGCCTTCCCAGACTGAGCTCCCCTTCTCCCTCTACTCTCTCTACCACTCCCCCTTCACCTCTCCGCAGCTTAACCCTCTTTTCCCCCCATTTCCCTCTGCTCCTCCCCCTCTCCCTTCCCCTCAGCACTCTACTCGTCTGCTCAACTGTATATATTTTCATTACCCTATTTATTTTGTTAATGAAATATACATCGCCTTGATTCTATTTAGTTGCCATTGTTTTTACGAGATGTTCTTTCCCTTGACTCTATTTATTGCCATTGTTCTTGTCTGTCTGTCTCCCCCGATTAGACTGTAAGCCCGTCAAACGGAGGGGACTGTCTCTATCTGTTGCCGACTTGTTCATTCCAAGCGCTTAGTACAGTGCTCTGCACATAGTAAGCGCTCAATAAATACTATTGAATTGAATTGAATAGGAAGTAGACAATGAAGTGAGGAGACAAATGTTATAAGATGTTAGGATGGGTTGTTGGTCTTCAGGTGCTGCCTTCTCAATTTCATTAACTGATGTTCTACATCCCTGGGATGCAAATTAGTAACTAAATGCTCCTCGGGGCTGGGGACTTACTGTATAAAGGAGCACTGCGGGATAATTCGGAGGCCCAAGAAGCCAAGGGCATCTCCGAGGAATTGACTCGCTTAGTGAACCTGGTCTGTTGTTCTTGCATTAAATCTATCAATGGTATTTGAGTACTTACCCTGGGTCAAATACTGTCCTAAGCACTTGGGAGACTACAATAGAGTTAGCAGGCACAATCTCTGTCCTCGGAGCTTTCAGTCTAGTGGGGGGAACGGACATTAAAACTCTTTTGCTTCCCCCTATCTGCAATTTAAAGATCAGTGCCAACTGGTGGGGGTAGGATTGGAGGGGGAATATACGGGTGCTTGGGGGTAAGTACCCTAGTGTGTAGATATTTATTCATTCATTCAATAGTATTTATTGAGCACTTACTATGTACAGAGCACTGTACTAAGTGCTTGGAATGTACAAATCGGTAACAGAGACAGTCCCTGCCCTTTGATGGGCTTACAGTTCAATCAGGGCAGACAGACAGACAAGAACAATGGCAATAAATAGAATCAAGGGGAAGAACATCTCATTAAAGCAATAGCAAATAAATAGAATCAGGGTGATGTACATCTCATTAACAAAATAAATAGGGTAATGAAGATATATACAGATGAGCGGACGAGTACAGTGCTGAGGGGATGGGAGGGGAGAGGGGGAGGAACAGAGGGAAAGGGGGGAGAAGAGGGTTTAGCTGTGAAGAGGTGAAGGGGGGGTAGAGGGAGCAGAGGGAAAAGGGGAGCTCAGTCTGGGAAGGCCTCTTGGAGGAGGTGAGTTTTAAGTAGGGTTTTGAAGAGGGGAAGAGAATTAGTTTGGCGGAGGTGAGGAGGGAGGGCATTCCAGGACGGCGGGATAGGCGAGAACGGGGGACGGTGAGGAGGCGGGCGGCAGAGGAGCGGAGCGTGCGGGGTGGGCAGTAGAAAGAGAGAAGGGAGGAGAGGTAGGAAGGGGCGAGGTGATGGAGAGCCTTGAAGCCCAGAGTGAGAAGTTTTCTTGTGTGGAGGTTGATATGCAACCACTGGAGGTTTTTAAGAAGGGGAGTGACATGCCAGAGTGTTTCTGCAGGAAGATGAGCTGGGCAGCGGAGTGAAGATTAGACTGGAGCGGGGAGAGAGAGGAGGAAGGGAGATCAGAGAGAAGGCTGACACAGTAGTCTAGCCGGGATATTACAAAAGCCTGTAGCAGTAAGGTAGCCATTTGGGTGGAGAGGAAAGGGCAGATCTTGGCGATATTATAAAGGTGAGACCGGCAGGTTTTGGTAACGGATTGGATGTGTGGGGTGAACGAGAGAGCCGAGTCAAAGATGACACCGAGGTTGCGGGCCTGAGAGACGGGAAGGATGGTCGTACCATCCACGGTGATAGGGAAGTCAGGGAGAGGACCGGGTTTGGGAGGGAAGATGAGGAGCTCAGTCTTGCTCATGTTGAGTTTTAGGAGGCGGGCAGACATCCAGGTAGAGACATCCTGAAGGCAGGAGGAGATAAGAGCCTGAAGGGAGGGGGAGAGGACAGGGGCAGAGATGTAGATCTGTGTGTCATCTGCATAGAGATGATAGTTGAAGCTGTGAGAGTGGATGAATTCACTGAGGGAGGGAGTGTATATGGAGAACAGAAGAGGACCAAGAACTGACCCTTGAGGAACTCCAACAGTTAGAGGATGGGAGGGTGAGGAGGAGCCTGCGAAGGAGACTGAGAATGACCGGCCAGAGAGATAAGAGGAGAACCAGGAGAGGACAGAGTCCGTGAAGCCAAGGTGAGATAAGGTGTGGAGGAGAAAGGGATGATCGACAGTGTCAAAGGCAGCTGAGAGGTCAAGGAAGATTAGAATACAGTAGGAGCCAATGGATTTGGCAAGAAGGAGGTCATAGGTGACCTTTGAGAGAGCAGTCTCGGTAGAGTGGAGGGGAGGGAAGCCAGATTGGAGGGGGTCCAGGAGAGAATGGGAGTTAAGGAATTCTAAACAGCGAATGTAGATGACTTGTTTTAGGATCTTGGAAAGGAAGGGTAGTAGGGAGATAGGGCGATAACTGGAAGGGGAAGTGGGGTTGAGAGAGGATTTTTTTAGGATGGGGGAGACATGGGCATGTTTGAAGGCAGAGGGGAAGAAGCCATTGGAGAGTGAGTGGTTAAAGATAGAAGTTAAGGAGGGGAGGAGAGCAGGGGCGATGGTTTTTATAAGATGAGCGGGAATGGGGTCCGAGGCACAGGTAGAGGTAATAATAATAATGTTGGTATGTGTTAAGCGCTTACTATGAGCCAAGCACTGTTCTAAGCACTGGGGTAGAGACAGGGGGATCAGGTTGTCCCACGTGGGGCTCACAGTCTTCATCCCCATTTTACAGATGAGGTAACTGAGGCACCGAGAAGTTAAGTGACCTGCCCAAAGTCACACAGCTGACAAGTGGCCGAGCCGGGATTCGAACCCATGACCTCTGACTCCAAAGCCCGTGCTCTTTCCACTGAGCCACACTGCTTTGCGAGGAGGGAGGAGAACTCCTCTGATGATACTGCAGGGAAGGATGGGAAAGTAGGGGAGAGGGTTTGGGGCGGGGGAGGTAAGAGGGGGAGGGGTGACTTTGGGAAGCTCAGACATGATTGTGTTAATTTTTGTGATGAAGTAGGTGGCCAGATCATTGGGGGTGAGGGATGGGGGACGGGGAGGAACAGGGGGCCTAAGGAGAGAGTTAAAGGTCCGGAACAATTGGCGGGGGTGACGGGCTTGGGTGTCGAGGGAGGAGAAGAAGTTTTGCCTGGCGGAGGAGAGGGCAGGGTTAAGGCAGGAAAGGATAAATTTGAAATGTATGAGGTCGGCTTGGTGCTTGGACTTTCGCCAGCAGCGCTCGGCAGCTCGAGCATAGGCGCATAGGAGGCGGACAGAGACAGTGACCCAGGGCTGTGGGTTAGTGAAGCAAGAGCGGCGGAGGGAAAGGGGGGCAAGAGAGTTGAGATGAGTAGAGAGGGTGGAGTTGAGAGCGGAGACCTGATCATCGAGAGTGGGAAGAGAGGACGGGGGTAAGGTGGGGAGAGATGCTTTTGGAAAGATGGATGGGATCAAGAGAGTGGAGGTCTCTGTGGGGGAGTAGCAAAGATTTGCGGGGGGGGGGGGGGGAATGTGAGAGAGATGAGGCAGGTGAGAAGGTTATGGTCTGAGAGAGGGATTTCAGAGTTGGTGAGGGAGGAGGTAGTGCAGCGGTAGGAGATGACGAGATCGAGGGTGTGATCGAGTCAGTGAGTGGGCGAGGTACGGTGGAGCAGGAGGTTGGCAGAGTTGAGGGATAGCAGGTGGGCGGCAGAGGAGTCATCGGGTACCTCCATGTGGATGTTCAAGTCTCCGAGGATCAGAGTGGGCAGAGAGAAGGAGAGGACCACTTAGTGTGGGTAGAGCACTTTACGAAGCATTTGGGAGAGGACAATGCAATGGAGTTGGTAGATAGGATTCGTGCCCACCAAGGAGCTTGCAGTCTACGATTGTGTTGAAGTGCAGTAGGGGGTGGGGAAATAAGGCATTCAGGGAAGGCTTTTTGGAAAGGATGTGATTTTAAAAGTGCTTTGAAATTGGGGAGAGTACTGATGTAAACGGGGAGCATGTCCCAAGGAGGAGGGAGGGTGTGAACAAGAGGGAGATGACAGGAGATACGAATGAGACACGGTAGATTTTAAACGTTTAGTCCTAAAATCAGAGCTCTTTCTAGGGCACACCTGATACTACAAAGCTAACTTGGCTTTCCAAAATAGCAGCCATCATCAAATGCCACTTTCCTGATAGCAATGGAGGCATTTCTTTGCAGACTTTGCCTCTCAACTCCCACTCAATCTCCAAATCGGTGGTATTTATTAAGTGCTGAAGACCGCAGTTTTCCCCAGCTTTAAATTTCTTCTGAATTCCCATTTCTGACAGAAAGACTACCCTGATTAATTCCCAATACTCCAGTGGCACATCAGACACATCAGATCACTCCATCCTTATAGGTAGCCTGCTTTAATCCTATCCTCAACACTTAGGTACCTATATACGTTTTTGTTGATCTGTGTCTTGGAGCATTCAGTTTATTCAGCCATTTCATCCTGATGTTTATACTGCTTCCTGCTTTATCCTTGGTCTCGCTCATTTGGAAATAGTTTTTGTCTTTCCTGCTGGGTTAAAATGTCTAGTCTGTAAAATCCTGGTGGGCCATGATCAGTCTAGTGGGGGGAGCAGATATTAAAACTCTTTTGCTTCCCCCATCTGCAATTCAAAGATCAGTGCCAATTGGTGGGGGTAGGATTGGAGGGGGAATATACAATTGCTTAGGGGGTAAGTGCCCTAGTGTGTATTTATTGAGCACTTAGTGTGGGTAGAGCATAGTGGTAGGATCATGCCAACTTACTCTAGAACTGGAGTCTTCCAAGCACCCAATACAGTGCTCTGCCCACAATAACTCAATAAATACCACATAGAACAAACTCCTTGATGGCAGGAAACATGTTTCTTGCTTCCATGGGACTCTTCCAAGTGCTCAGTATGGTCTTCATATTCAATAACTACTAATGATTGGTTAGAAATTTGGCTTAAGGTAGTAGTAACGGCATTAACTATTAAGTGCAAGGCACTGTGCTAAGCGCTGAGGTGGATAGAAGATAAATAGATCAGACTTGTCCCATTTAGAGCCCACAATCTGAAACATGCAGAACAAATTTACAAAATACAAAACAATAAAATATAAGATCAACAATGCATGATAAAGTACTGAAATAGCAAGGTAGTAGTATTTTGTTTCATGCATTTTTTTTTGTATCTCGGTAGCTCAGGTGGCACTGACAGCATCAATGCTAGCAGAGGATGAGGGTGGAGGTAGGAGCAGCAGCAAGGTGGGTGGCCACGTGTGGGCCGTTGAGTTTTGGATGGGTGAGTCCTGGGTAGGATAAGGTGGCAATGGGCTTGAAATGGGAATTAAGACAAGTTGTTGAACGCATGCTAGTGAGAGGAGGGTATATGGGTCTAAGGGAACCAGGGGAATGGCAAAAATATGACTGGCCAAAATCTAAAGACTAAATGAGGATGGAGAAGCTGGGGAGAGAAGGAAACTGGATAATTCTCACCTACTGCCTTGGGCGGCAGCTGGCCATCAGAATGATCTTTTGTGCTTAAGATGGTGAGCACGGATCAGCAGTTCACCCTTATCCACCTCCACTCTCCTGTGACAATTAGCCCTTGAGCATCTCAAAGAGCAATACAAGCATTTAGCCTCCACCCTGACCCCACCACAGAAGGTCAGGAGATTGACAGGGCTTGTGGGAGTGACCGCCCTCAGAGAGCAATGGAAGCCATTCTGTGAGGAGACCCCAGAGTGAGGCCAGCCCCAGCTTTGTCTTCTGGCTTTGGGCCACAGGTTTGTTTTTTCTACTTTGGGGAGGTGAGCCACATTTCTCTCCCATACAGGTTTCCCTGGGCTTCGACTTGGTAAAATGACTTGGTGAAATCTCAGCACTGTCACAGGATTCCCTTGGGAGTATCCAGTAAAATAACTAATGGTGGTAGGACTTGTGTTTCCCCAACCTAAGAACAAAATGCAGGCCATATTTTAAAAAAACCCAATATGAGAGTAGGAACTAAGTGTTGCTATGGATTTCAGCACACCATCAGCATTTTTGTCGGTTTATATTTAACCCATTACTAGTGCGTGTATTTTATGGAGGAAATATTGGTTCAGGTCCTAGTCTAGTAGCCCAGTTGAATGCTTCCAAACCAACCAGCCTGAATTGCCACTGGAGCAGTCTTGAAAAGGAGAGGTCTGAATTCTGGCAAGTAGTAATAGCATCTAAAGGCCCTGTTGGGGGCTTAGCCCTGGGGGCAAAGACCCAGATGGCAATCTGGCCCGGCCAGCTGAGCCTCTCCGACTGGCTTTTCCCACCCTCTAACTCTCTTGAAGCGATACTGGTAGCTCTGGGTCAAGGTTGTGCTTGTTGTCGGTGGACAGCAGAATGGGAAGCCCTTCTCTCCTCCATCCCATCCACACACTGGATTGGCTTCCGACCTCCTGTACAGCGCTGAATCTCCCCTCGTTTCAAGCCTTGACTCGGAAGGAAGTGTCTGGGTGAGGGTTCCCTCCCCAGCAGCAAGACCATCTAGTGAAGCAAAACACAGGCTAGCACAATCACCCTCCCAAAATATACATGAAAGAACTGTAAACATGTCTTTGAAGCAGAGACCTCAGAATATCCCAACCTCCTGCCTCTTCCCACTTCAGTCCATACTTCACTCTGCTGCCCGGATTATCTTTTTACAGAAACGTTCAGGACATCTCACCCCTCTCCTAAAAAGTCTCCAGTGGTTGCCTATCAACCTCCATATCAAACAAAAACTCCTCACTATTGGCTTCACAGCTCTCCATCACTTTGCCCCTTATCTTCTACATCCCAGCCCACAAACTCCGCTCCTCTGGCACTAACCTTCTCACTGTGCCCTGATCTCGCCTGTCCCACCGTCGACCCCTGGCCCACGTCCTACCGCTGGCCTGGAAGGCCCTCCCTCCTCAAATCCGCCAATCACTCTCTCCCCCCACCCTTCAAAGCCCTACTGAAGGCACACCTACTCCAAGAGGCCTTCCCATTCATTCAATGGTATTTATTGAGCGCTTACTATGTGCAGAGCACTGTACTAAGCACTTGGAATGTACAATTTGGCAACAGATAGAGACAATCTCTGCCCATTGACAGGCTTACAGTCTAATCGGGGGAGACAGACAAAAACAAGACAACTTAATCACGATAACTAAGCCCCCCTTTTCCTCAGTTTCCCCTCCCTTCCATGTCACCTCGACTCACTCCCTTTGCTCTCCCCCCCCACCCCACAGCACTTATGCATATAGGTATATAATTATAATTCTATTTAATTGATGCCTGTTTACTTGTTTTGATGTATGTCTTCCCCCTTCTAGACTCTAAGCCCAGTGTGGGCAGGGATTGTCTCTATTGCTGAATTGTACTGTCCAAACACTTAGTACAGTGCTCTGCACACAGTAAGCATTAAATAAATACGACTGAATGAATGCTTTGCTAGTGGTTTTTAGCATTTAGTCTTTAATCTTTAGTCATCAGGGAACCAATATTTCTCTGGCCTCAAAGTCTGAGCCAGTGTTTCCCAGAGCTTTCTTCACTCCCCAAACCCTTGACCCTCCCCCGCCACCCCAGCCTTACCTCTTCCTTAACTCCCAAACCTCTGCTTGAAGCACACACATGGGCGTGCATTGTGCATGCACACAGTCTCTCGCTCTCTCTCGCACTGAATCCCATAAAAGCCAAACAGAAAGGAATAGAGGCGAGGCAGAACTTATTCCATTTCCCACTAGCCCTGCTACTTGAGCCGGCAAGAACCTTGGAGCAGTTGGCCATATCCTGATGTCTCTGTGCCACCCAGCCTTCCTGACTCTTTCTCTAACTCAGGTTTGTTGCATAAGCTGGGGACCTACCTACCCTGAGGCCAGGGGTGCCGCTTTGGTTGGTGCCAGTCCTGCTGGGGGTATAGGCCGTGGGGTTGCGCACGTCGTACAAACAGGGCAGTTCAACAAGCCCTGTGGTCCAAGACCAATTGTGATGATTTACTTCCCCCTTGACTGAGCCTACCTTCACATGTACAATCGTTTATTCCAGCCCACGCTACATTCTACCCAGGTAGGTGCACATTGTCAGAGCATCCCTATTTCCCAACAACACCGTAACCGTGGAATGGAAACCCGCGTTCCGACAGAACGGATTGTATTTTTGTCCCATAAGGTCTCTGGGGAAAAGGGTCAGAGAGTGGGTGCTGAATGGTGCTTATTTCTCAGCGAGTGCTTTCTCTCGTCGTTGACCTGTTTTGTGTCTTTCTTTGCTTCCTTGTAAGTATTTTAGGCAATTTTTTCAGTCCAACCTGATTTAGCCAGAATACAAGACCAAGGAAATGAAATCCAAATCCCATTCCAAATGAGCATAATAATTATGGCATTGAAATGCTTACTATAGGCCAAGCACTGTACTATGCACCAGGGTAGATGCGAGTTATGATTAAGACTTATAAGGCACAATCTTTGTCCAGCATGGGGCTGTCAGTCTAAGAATGAGGAAGCAAACTTTAACCCCCATTTTACAGATGAGGTAACTGAAGCCCAGAAGTTAAGTGACTTGCCCAAGGTCACGCAGTCGACATGTTAGCAGAGCCAGGACATAGGTCCTCTGACTCACCGGCCTGTGCTCTTTCCACTAGGCCACGCTGCTTCTCTGGAATAGAATAAACCTTAACTAAAATCAGAGGGGAAGTTCCAAACCAACCTATCTTACTGCATTTGGATCTGCTCAGGGTTAGGAAGGAATAGGACCAATTGAGTTCAGAGCACTGTGCTAAGCACAGTGCCAAGCTCAGCAGAAGCACAAGACATGCACCCTGCCCACAAAGAGCTAACGCTCTGATAGGCAAGGGGTACAGAAGTTGTGATGTTTTCAGGCAAACTGCCTCAAGTTTTCATCCCCTAAACCCATAAACCTACAAAAATCTGCTTTAAAGAGAGGCTGGAGGGGCACAGATGGAGTATCAAAGGATTATATTTAGTTCAACAATGTACATTTCCACTTTGCTACTTCTATACTTGGCTTTCTTGAGCTAGTCAAAGATGAGAGTGTTTTCACAAACTGAGGTGTATGGCATCAAATGGTCAGTATCTCTTTTTTTATACTGGGAGGGAATATTTTTCCATAATAGTGGAGCATTTTCAACTTTGAAGTCACTAGAATCTATAAGAAAGTGAAGGCAAACCCTGTAATTGTCTCAGTGCCAAACTTCACAAGATGGAAGCAATCATATTTATTGAGTGTTTACTGTGTGGAGAGCACCATACTGATTGGGAGAGTACCACATAACAGTTGGTAGACACTTTCCTTGCCTACAACGACCTTACAGTCTAGAGGGGAAGAAATACATAAATAGTGGGGATGTACATAAGTGCTGTGAGGCCGAGGGAAGGGTGAAAAATGGGAGCAAATCCAAGGAGAATGCAGAAGGAAGAGGGAAAGGAGGAAGTGAGGGCTTAGTCAAGGAAGGAGCTGTGCCTTCAATAAGACTTTGAAGGTGGGGAGAGTAATTGCCTGATGGCAATGAAGAGGGAGGGCGTTCCAGGCCAGCGGCAGGACGTGGGCGAGGTAGACAAGATCGAGGTACAGTAAGTTAGCATTAGAGGAGCAAAGCGTACAGGCTGAGTTGTAGTGGGAGAGCAGGGAGGTGACTGAGTGCTTTAGAGCCAATGGTAAGGAGTTTGCTTGATATGGAGGTCCTTGAGGAGTGGGGAAAACGTGGACTGAACGTTTTTGTAGAAAAATGAGCTGGGCAGCAGAGTTAAGTATGGACTGGAGTGGGGAGAGACAGGAGGCAGGGAGGTCAGCAATGAGGCTGTTACAGTCAATCAAGGAAGGATGCGATACGTGCTTGGATTAACGTGGTAGCAGTTTGAATGGAGAGAAAAACAGGGACTTTAGCGATGTCATGAAGGTTGAACAGACAGGATTTAGTGAGATTGAATAAGTGCGTTGAATGAGAGAGATGAGTCGAGGATAACAAGGTGGGCTCGTGAGACAGGAAGGATGTTGGTGCTGTCCACAGTGACGGGAAAGTCACGGGGAGGACAGTGTTTGGGTGAGAATATGAGGAGTTCTGTCTCGGACATGTTAAGTTTGAGGTGTCAGCAGGGCATCCAAGTAGAGATGTCTTGAAAGCAGAAGGAAATGTGAGACTGCACAGAGAGAGAGAGAGATCAGGGGCTGGAGATGAAGGTTTGGGAATCATATTCATAGAGATAATAGGTGGAGCCATGGGAGCAAATGAGTTCTCCAAGGGAGTGGGTGTAAAAGGAGAATAGAAGGGGACCCAGAACCGAAGCTTGAGGGACTCCCACAGTTAGGGGGCAGGAGGCAGAGGAGGAGCCCATGCAAGAGACTGAGAATGAGTGGCCAGAGAGATAGGAAAACCAGAAGAGGACAGTGCCGGTGAAGCTGAGGTCAGATAATGTTTCTAGAAGAGGGTGGTCAACAGTGTCAAAGGCAGGAGTAGAGGCCATTGGATTTGGCAGGATCACTTGTGACCTTTGAGGGGACCGTTTCTGTGGAGTGAAGGCGACAAGGGGACAAGGAGAGAATTGGAGAGGAACTTGAGGCACAAAACTATACAATTTCCATAATCGAAAAAGAATGAATGCATACAGAGAGCATAAACAGATAAGATTTTTAAAAAAATCCCTTCATCCAATCAAAATGATAGTTGCATTAGTGATTCCCCAAAAAGCTGATAGGTTCTGACATTACTAGATTCTAACAATTTTCTTTTCCCATAGGACCACTTAATTCCATCAAGGCATAGCTGTTTCAATCAGATCTGAAGAGCTAAATGATGATCAGGTCATCAGCCATCAGAACCACAGTCTAACATCTGACCGTCCGCCAGGATTATAGGACATTTCGTTTCCAATCTGCTGCAGCCAAGAAGCGGCCATTTTCTTCATCTTCCCTCTTTCCCTGCAGTCAAATGGAGGTATAAATACCGACCCCAGGGGATAAAGGCCCAGGTTCAAGCTACCTGCCTTCACACCTACTCTTGCCCAATCTGGGCTGTTTACTCCTATTTATTGACCTTTTCACTCCCAAGGCCCCAAGGACAATTCAACCATCTCCTCTGGATTTAACCAGATTAAGTTATTTCTGACGTTTACCTCACCCCCACCATGACCCTTCAATCCCCTCACTTGTCAGCCCATCTCAGTCCTCCCCTCCACCACAGCTCCCCCAACCCCTCCACCCCACCCCATCCCTGCAATCCTGTCCCAGGGCCACCCCTCATCTCCTTCTCCCCACCACCCCCCAGACACACACAACTTTGGCCAAGTGTGGCCTGTGGAATACTGGAGTGTCAGCTCATTGTGTGCAGAGAATGTGTCTATTATTGTATTGTACTCTCCCAAGCATTTAGTAATAATAATGTTGGCATTTGTTAAGCGCTTACTATATGCCAAGCACTGTTCTAAGCACTGGGGTAGATTCAAGATAATCAGGTTGTCCCACGTAGGGCTCACAGTCTTCATCCCCATTTTACAGATGAGGGAACTGAGGCACAGAGAAGTTAAGTGACTTGCCTAAGGTCACACAGCTGACAAGTAGCAGAGCCGGGATTAATACCCCTGACCTCTGACTCCCAAGCCCATGCTCTTTCCACTGAGCAACGCTGCTTCTCTAGTACAGTCCTCTGCACACAGTAAGCACTCAAATATGATTGAATTGAATGAATGGAAGCCCCACTCCATCATGGGGAAGCTTTCCGTCATCTTTGACCTTTTCCTGACTCAGTCACTCTTCCTCTTTGCCATCACTGAAACCCAGCTCTCTCCAGATGACAGTCTCCCTTGCCGCTCTCTCCAGAGGGGGTCTTATCTTCTCCCACTCTTCCAGACTCACTGGGAAAGGAGGAGCTGTTTGGCTTCCTTCTCAGGCCCCAATACCGCTTTTGCACCATTCCCCCTCCCTTTCATCCACCTCTTCCACCCACTCCAGATTAACTGTCATCTACTGTCCCCCAGGTCCCACCTCCAACTTCTTTAAACCATTTAGATCCCTTTCTCCATGCCCACATCGATACTTGGGGACTTAAATATCCACAAAGATGTTCCTGATGACCCTCCCGCTAACCACATTCTGTCACTCCTCAACTCCGCTGACCTCCTGCTCCACCCCGCCTCAGCCACTCAACAACTTGGACACAACTCGACCTCATCTCTAACCACTGCACATCTCTCCCCTCACCAACTCTGAAATCTCTCTATCCGACCACAACTTCACGTACCTCCTCTCCCACTCCTCCTCCCAGTAAATCTGTACTATTCCCCCAGAGACCGCCGATCTTTTGACCCCATCCAATTTTCTCAATTCATCATGCCCCATTTAGCCTCCATACCCAAACTACCTTCCCTCGATAACCAAATTGACGCTCTCAACACCACCCTCTTCACTGAACTTAACTCACTGGCTCCCTTATCCTGTAGTCGATCTCGTACCGCTAATCCACGCTTTGGATCACCCGCACAGTCCGTCTCCTTCGCTCGTGCCCAAGCCGCAGAGCGCTGCTGGCGGAAATCTATATATCAAGCCAACTTCGTCCACTTTGTCCAAGTTTATTCTTGCATGCTTTAACTCTACCCTCTCCTCTGCCCAGCAAAATTATTTCTCCACCCTTGACACCCATGCCCATCGCCCTCACCAGTTGTTCCAGACATTCAACTCCCTCCTCAGGCCCCCTGTCCCCCCACCTCCCCCTTCCCTTGCCCCATGACCTGACTGCTTACTTTATAAAGAAAATTGACACCATCAGGTGTGAGCTTCCTAAAATCGCCCCTGCCCCTCCTCACTCCCTCCCTCCTCCCGCCCCTTCAACTCTTGCATCCTTCACAGCAGTATCTCGCGATCTCCTGCCTTCTCTCAAAATCCACCCCATTTGCACATAATAATAATGATAATTAAGGCATTTGTTAAGCACTTACCATGTGCCAGGCACTGTACTAAGCACTGGGGTGGATACAAGTAAATCGGATTGGACACAGTCCCTGTCCCACATAGGGCTCACAGTGTTTTTCCCCATTTTACAGATGAGGTAACTGAGGCACAGGTAAGTGACTTGCCTAAGGTCACAGAGCAGACAAGTGGAGGAGCCTGGATTAGAACCCATGACCTTCTGACTCCCAGGCCCGTGTTCTATCACCATGCTGCTTCCCCATCCAACCCCATTCCTTCGCACCTTATCGAAACACTTGCCTCTCTAACAGCCTTCTTCCCTCCCAAACAGGCATCTTCAACTGTATGCTCTTCAGTGGCTTCTTCCACACTGCTTTCAAATATGCCCATGTCTCCCCTATCCTAAAAAAAACAACAAAACCCTAGAGCCCACAGCTCCCCCCGTTATTGCCTCATCTACCATCTCTCTCCAAACTCCTTGAAGGAGTTGTCTACTCCCACTGTCTCAAATTCCTCTCCTCTCATTCTTTCCTTGACCCCTTTCCAATCTGGCTTCTGTTCCCTTTACTCCACAGAAACTGCCCTCTCAAAGATCACACAATCTCCTTTTTGCCAAATCCAACTGCCTCTACTCCACCCTAATCCTCCTTGAGCTCTCAGCTGCTTTAGACACTGTGGACCAACCCCTTTCTCCTAGGAACATTATCCAACCTTGGTTTCAGAGACTCTTGCCTCTCCTGATTCTCCCCTTATCTCTCTGGCGATTCATTCTGTCTCCTTCACAGGCTCTTCCTTATCTCCCAACCTCCCGTCTCTCCCCACTTCAGTCTGTATTTCACTCTGCTGCCCAGATTATCTTTCTACAGAGACGCTCTGGGCATGTCACTCCTCTCCTCAAAAATCTCCAGGGGTTACCTATCAACCTTCACATGAAGCAAAAACTCCTCACTATTGGCTTCAGAGCTCTCCATCACCTTGCCCCCTCCTACCTCACCTCCCTTCTCTCCTTCTACAGCCCAGTCCGCACACTCCACTCCTCTGGTGCTAACCTTCTCACTGTGCCCGGTTCTCGCCTGTCTGGCGGTGGACCCTTGGCCCACATCCTACCTCTGGCCTGGAATGCCCTCCCTCCCGAATCTGCCAGAGTCACACTCCCCCCCTTCAAAGCCCTACTGAAGACTCACCTCCTCCAGGAGGCCTTCCCAGACTAAGCCCCCCTTTTTTCCTCAGCTCCTCCTCCCATCACCCCATCTCATTCCCTTTGCTCTACCCACCCCCCTCCCCACAGCACTTGTGTATAGATGTACATATCTACAATTCTATTTACTTATAATTAACTCCTGCTTACTTGTTTTGATGATTAGACTGTAAGCCTGTCAATGGGCAGGGATTGTCTCTACCTGTTGCTGAATTGTACATTCCAAGCGCTTAGTTCAGTGCTTTGCACATAGTAAGCGCTCAATAAATACTATTGAATGAATGAATGAGTCTGTATCTATAATTCTATTTATTTATATCAATGCCTGTTTACCTGTTTTGATGTCTGCCTCTCCCTTCTAGACTGTGAGCCCGTTGTGGGCAGGGACTGTCTCCCTCTGTTGCTGAACTGTACTTTCCAAGCGCTTAGTATGGCGTTCTACACACAGTAAGCGCTCAGTAAATATGACTGAATGAATTCCTTCCACCCGCTAACTGTGGGGGTCAAGGTTCAATTCTGGGTCCCCTTCTATTCTCATCTACACCCGTTCCCTTGGAGAACTCATTCGCTTCCATGGCTTCAACTACCACTTCTATTGTTGTTACAATGCACTCCCCAAAGCGCTTAGTATAGTGCTTTGTGCACACTAAGCGCTCAATAAACATAATTGAATAAATGATACCCAAATCTACCTCTCCAACCCTGATCTCTCTCCCTCTCTGCAGTCTCACATCTCCTCTTGCCTTCTACACATCTCTACCTGAATGTCATCCCGTCACCTCAAGAGTAAGACGTCCAAAACAGAATTCCTTATAATAATGATGGCACTTGTTAAGCGCTTACTATGTGCAAAGCACTGTTCTCTTCCTGCCCAAACCCCGTCCTCCCCATCACTTTCCCCTCACTGTAGACAGCACCACCAGCCTTCCTGTCTCACAAGCCCGTTGCCTTGGCGTTATCCTTGACTCCTCTCTCTTTCAACCCATCACTAAATCCTGTCGGTCCCACCTTCACAACATCGCTAAAATCCATCCTTTCCCCTCCAAACTGCTGCCACGTTAATACAGTCACTCGTCCTGTCTGGCCTGGATGACTGTATCAGCCTCCTTGATGACCTCCCAGCCTCCTGTCTCTCCCCACTCCAGTCCATTCTTGACTCTGTTGCCCGGATCATTTTTCTACAAAAACATTCAGGACATCACCCCGCTCCTCAAAAGACTAGGGGCTAACCATCCATCTCCACCGACAAAAACTCCTCACCATTGGCTTAAAGCGCTCACCTTGTCCACTCCTACCCCACCTCACACTACAGTTCAGCCTACACACTTCGCTCCTCTAACGCTAACCTTCTCACTGTGCCTCCATCTGGCCTATCTGGCTGCCGAGCCCTCACCCACTTCCCGCCTCTGGCCTGGAATGCCCTCCCCTCAATCCGACAATTACCCTCTGCCCCTTCAAGGCCTTTCTGAAGGTACATCTCCCTCCAGGGGGCCTTCCCTGACACAGTCTCCCCTTTCCTCTTCTCCCACTTCCTTCTGCGTCACCCCGACTCGTTCCCTTTGCTCTCCCCCTCCCGGTGCCACAGCACTTGGGTACGTATCTCTAATTTATTTATATTAACATCCGTCCCCTGCCTAGACTTTAAACTCGTTGTGGGGAGGGAATGTGCCTGTTTACTGTTGCGTCGTACTCTCCCAAGCGCTTAGTAGAGTGCTCTGCACACCATCGGCGCACGATAAATACGCTCAAATGAATGACTGAAAGTGCACCTCTGGGCCTGAAGTGAAATAATCCTCACTTTGGGAGGCGTTTTGAAATAAATAACGTGCTAGAAAGTTTACCGTCAGCTTCCGCATCACGGGAAATGAGAGGAATGATTCAACCCCAAATAAACTTCACAAAAATCCTTACCTTGGGATAATGACAAGGCATTGATACCCAATTCTTTTCTAACGTACAGAGTTTCATCTGCATCTTCCAACTCACCATTTCTTATAGACACATCCACAATTTCGCTCGTCAACAGGATCCAACACCACAAACTCTTAATCTGCCCTCACCAACCAAGGATCTCACTGCTACCTTTTACGTTACATATTAAAAGCTTCACTGACATAAGCAAAACTTTAACTTGGCCAGCCCCGTAGATCTAATACCTGCTTCCTCACCATCTTCACCCATTTAAAAGCTCCGTATTCACAGATTAGAATTTAGAGGACACCCGACGCTGCCGATAATTACCTTGAAAAGATTCAGTTACCTCCCTTTCCGAAGACTTCTCGGCTTAAGCCGTAAACTCCTGACTGAAGACCTAAGAAAAATCAAATGAATATGTGTGACATTAACTCAATCAGAAGCACTCATTTGGATCGCATTTCCCGTGGCCCACCGGCCACGTTACCATACATACTCCACTCAGCATGTAGAGAATCGAATTCTTTATTTGCAATATCCATAAATGTCGCTATTCTCTATTTCTATCCACGTATTCCCCCGTATTATGCTTTTTTAATAAACAACTTGAATCCTATTGCGTGAAAGGGCTACAAATATACATTTGTTAGTCAAGCAGAGTACACAGATATTTTGCTTTACAACTGGCACCTGAATTACTGGCACACTTAGCTGGCTCACAATTTTAGCAGTTCGGGGCGAGGGCCCAAGCTACACACAGCAGTTTTTACATTTTCAGTTTGGATGGAGTCCAAGCAGCCGTATAATAGGTGACGGGACCCATACCCCTGTGAAGTCCATCTTTAGTTACATGTTCCTTTCTCACTGTTTTGGGTCCGTGCGTTATTTCGATGACCAATTTCCAAATTTAGTGCAATTTATTTACTCAAACCGGTAAACCTTCATCTGCACACTGCAGATAGGGGCCATTCTGCCAGTAGATGGGGCTACTGTGGTCTCCGAGGAGATGGGGTGAGGAAGGAGAGGGTTTTGATGAGGACAACCGTTCCAACAAGTGTTAGGGAAAAAAAAAGATTTCTACCCGCTCCTCTGAAAATGCAAGGTACGCCTTTAGGTTATGGGTAACTCACCCTCACCTATAACGAATCATTGCAGACCAACCAACAGGAGGACCAAAACTAGCCCATCTGAAAATCTTAACACTTTATATGAACACATGCGTAACAAACGATTTCTTCAAAACTACACGGTACATACGCTGACAAAATTCTTCTAAGGAAAAAATAAAATCAAATAAGCAGGGTGCCAAGCAACCTGTCTCTTACGAGATAGTGGACGGCAACTGAAAAGTTCGAATCATTTCTCTTAAACACAAACCACATCCACTTGAAAAAGTTTTGTCGGTAAGGGGTGAGATCCAGTGAAGTCACTAATTATCAAGGTAGCACAGAAGACAGTCAGGACCTTTGAGAGTTTCTCCCCGTACATCTCAAAAGGGAAAATAATTAACACACGCACGCACACGAGGAAAAAAAAAACAACCAAAAAAAACCAACACCCCTCCAAACTAAAATCCCTTAAACGTTCGGAATGGATCCTAGGAAAAAAAGTGTTAGGCATTTACGGTCAAACACAATGATTTATTAAAAATAAAACGTAAAAATTGATTTGTTTTTACAACTTTCCAAATTTGGCATGGGATCCGATATTTCATAGAAAATGCAGTAGCCAGTTATCGAGTCCTTACAACAAAGTCCCCCCCTGCCCGCCCCCCCAACCAGGTTTTGCTACAGAATCAGCAAGACGCCCCTCCCTCGCCCTCCCCCAAACCAAACACAAATTAAAACGAGACAATCTGCTAGTATAAAAAACGACCAGAGTCCAAGTAATAATAAAAAAATAGAGTCCATCAATGACTGTAACACAAAATGTGTATGTGGGGCCGAGTCCATCTTCAGCGGGGGGAGACAGAAGGTGGCAGGCGAACGGGCAACCCCCTTTCCCGGGGGGCGACGGCAGACGAGCTGGGCCCCGCGAGGGTGGGCAGGCGAGAAGGGCAAGGGGCTTCTGGGAGTCGACCCCGGGCTAGGCTCTTCGGGAGAGACGGGGCCCCCTCGCCTTCCCCTCTCAGAAGGAGCCGCCCCCATAGCCGCCGCCGCCGCCACCCCCGCCGTAGCCACCCCGATAAGGTCCACTGTTACTGCGGCCGCCCCAGCTGCCGCCGCCGCCGCCGCCGCCGCCGCCGCCGCTCTTCATGGGCCCGTACGACGACTGGTGCTGGCTGTAGCTGCCGAAGCCGCCGAACCCGTTGCCGTAGTCGCTTCCGCCGTAGGAGGAGCCGCCGCCGCCGCCGCCGCCGTAGGCGTTGTAACCACCGCCGCTGTAGCCGCCGTAGCTGTTGTAGCCACCGCCGCCGCCCTTGGACAGGCCGTTCTGGTCGCGGCCGCCGCCGCGGCCCCGGCCGCCTCGGCCGCCCCGGCCGGGCCGGGGGCCGCCGCCGCCGCCGCCCGGGTGGATGTCCTCCTTGGGCACGGCCTTCTTCACCTCCACGCGGTGGCCGTGGATGGGGTGGAACTTGACCACGGCCGCCTTGTCCGCCGCGTCGTGGCTCTGGAAATAGACGAAACCGAAGCCGCGCTTCTTGCCCGACTGCTTGTCGGCGATGATCTCGGCCTTCTCCACGGGGCCGAACTGCGAGAAGTGCTCCACCAGGTCGTCTTCGGCCACGTCGCCCTTCAGCCCGCCGACGAACAGCTTCTTCACCTTGGCGTGGGCGCCGGGCCGGGCCGAGTCCTCGCGCGACACGGCCCGCTTCAGCTCCACCGTGTTGCCGTCCACGGCGTGCGGCGAGGCGGCCATGGCGGCGTCGGCCTCCTCCACGTTGGAGTAGGTCACGAAGCCGAAGCAACGGGAGCGCTTGGTCTGGGGGTTGACCACCACTACGCAGTCCGTCAGCGTCCCGAAGGCCTCGAAGTGGCCGCGCAGGCCCGACTCGCTCGTCTGCACGTTGAGACCGCCGATGAACAGTTTACACAGCTGCGAGTTCTCCATCTCTGCGGCCCCGGCCTTCCCCACGCCCAGCAAGCGCCGCAGCTTCGCCGCCACCGCTCTCGTGCCTCCTGCTCGGCCGCCGCCGCCGCCGCCCGTCCCCCGCGCGGCACGAGGGGGGGGAAGAGGGTCGCGGAGCCGCTCCGAAGGAAGGCGCCGAAGGGAAGGTGAGAGACGGACCGGGCCGCAGCGAACGCCGTCACCGCCTCCTTCTCCTCTCCCCGTTCTGGACACCACACAAAGAGGCCGCTAGACGCGCGCGCACCCTGGCCGAGGCGTGCGTCACCTCCGACGCACACCGTCCCGCCGCCCGTCGGCCAATCCCCGCCTCCCTCCCGCTCGCCCCGCCCCACCCCGGGCTGGCGCGCGCCGTGGCGCAACTCTCTCTTCCGGCTTCCCTCTCTCGTCGTCGGCGCCGCGCGCGCGCGGGCGCGCGCGCGCTTCCTCCCTACCCGCTGGCGGCGCCGGCCAATCCCCTCTCGCCGCGCGCCGCCGTAGCCCTTTTCCTCCCTGCTCCCCCTCCCGCCTCGGCTCGGTCGCGGCGCCATTCGTCCCGCCCCTGAGATGGCGTGGAGGCCTAGGCCCATCCCCGGGCTCGTTGGGCCGCGCCGCGGAGGGCGGGGGGAGGAAGAGGAAGAGCGCGGGCGGTGACTGAGTGAAGCCGGTCCCAACGGCCACCGTTTCCCCGGAGGCTCGTCGCGCTTTGCGCGGGCTTTTCGAAAGCGAGAGAGAGAGAAAGGGGAGGGCGGCAAGCCGCGTGCGCCCAACTTGCTGCCCCCCAGATGAGAATGGCGGCGGGGTGCGCCCCGCAAGTTTCCAGGAGCCCCGTCCTTCCCTGCGGGCCACTCCGAGCGCGTTGCAGGAAAGCCCCACGGCGCTGACTAGAAACTGTCGCCGGCCGATTTTCCCATACTTGAATTCGCCACACGATCCCTCAGTCCCTCCCGGGAGAAAATTTAGCTCGTGAAAACGCGTCCCCCCCTCCCCAATCCCACGTGTGCCCCTCGTTTAGACTGAGCCCGTCATTGGGCGGAGATTATCTCGATCTGTTGCCGAATTGTACATTCCAAGCGCTTAGTCCAGTGCTCTGCCCATAGTAAACGCGCAATAAATACGATCGAATGTATGAAGTGTGGCCTGTGAGGAAAGCCACTAGTTTTCACGTGATCTGCTCAGAAGCATGGTGTGGGATGCCTCCCTCTTGGGCGGGGAGTTCCCAGTGGACCCCTCAAAACACTCGACGGAACCCGATGCTGCACCCCTAGGGGGGAAGGGTTAATTGGTTTAATGCAGCTGCTTCGTGGAAGGCCCCCCAAATGGCCCGCCCGGAGTGATATAGCCAACCTCAGTCCTCTTTGTGGCCTAGAGAAGCAGCGTTGCCTAGTGGAAAGAGCACGGGCCTGGGAGTCCCAGCACCTGGGTTCTAATCCCTCCTCTGCCACTTGTCTGCCCTGTGTCCTTGGGCAGGTCGCTTCACTTCTCTGGGCCTCACTTACCTCCCTCTAGACTGTAAACTCGTTATGGGCGGGGAATGTGCCCGAAAAATCCAATGTGATCTCCCAAGCCCTTAGAACAGTGTTCTGCATATAGTAAAAACTCAATAAATACCACTGATCGATTGATCTGTACAATGGGGAATTCAATCCTATTCCTACTTAGGGAAGCAGCTTGGCTTACTGGAAAGAGCCCGGGTTTGGGAGTCAGAGGTCATGGATTCTAATTCCGCCTCCTCCACTTGTCAGCTGTGTGACTTTGGGCCAGTCACTTCGCTTATCTGTGCCTCAGTTCCCTCATCTGAAAAATGGGGATGAAAACTGTGAGCCTCACATGGGACAACCTGATTACCCTGTATCTACCCCAGCGCTTAGAACAGTGCTCTGCACATAGTAAGCGCTTAACAAATACCAACATTATTATTATTCTCTCTGCCACAGTTACCTCAACTGTAAAATGGGGATTAAGACTGTGAGCCCCATGTGGGACAACCTGATGACCTTGTATCTACCCCAGCGCTTAGCACAACGCATGGCACACAGTAAGCGCTTAACAAATACCATAATTATTATTATTATTATTACTCCCTCCTACTTCAACTGCGAGCCTCATGTGGGACTGTGTCCAACTTGTATCTGGCCCAGTGTTTAGGACAGTGCTTGGCACATAGTAAGCGCTTAAGCGCCATACTTATTATTAGTCATATTTTTATTATTATTCAATTGATTTGTCTATTTCATTCTGATGCATTTGTGCTCCTGGATATATTCTTCTTTTTGCTCTGAGCCTCAGTCAGCTCCCTCCTACTTATCCACACCTTCCACTTGCACTCTTCCTTCTCAAATTAATTTAACAATAAAAATTATAATTATGATATTCATAAAGTGCTTACTATATGTCATGCACTGTTCTAAGTGCTGGGATAGATACAAGGTAATGAGATTGGACACAGTCGCTGTCCCAAGTGGTGCTCACAGTCCTTATCCCCATTTTACAGATGAGGTCACTGAGGCACAGAGGCATTAAGTGACGTGTCCATGGTC
Source organism: Ornithorhynchus anatinus (assembly GCF_004115215.2). Lineage (NCBI taxonomy): Eukaryota > Metazoa > Chordata > Mammalia > Monotremata > Ornithorhynchidae > Ornithorhynchus > Ornithorhynchus anatinus. Next base: position 47,891,094 of record NC_041749.1, read on the forward strand.
ACACAGCAGACAACTAGCAGAGCCAGGATTAGAACCACCTGTCTCCTAAGCTCGTGCTCTTGCCACTAGGCCATAGCTGCTTCTCGCTGTGCTTCTTCTCTTCTATTTATACCCCCTGTATGGCCACCCCACCCAGAACCCCCTCCCTCATCATATCTAAGAGACCATACCTCTCCCTCTCTTCCCCAACTGCCTTCTCCCAGGGTGCTCTGTGTTCACCAGGCCAGGTATAAAAAGCCTCTTAGTGGCTCTTGGGGCCCTCTTCACCTCCAGCAGAGCGAAAAATTGTGGTCTCACCTCCCTTTGCATCCTCAGCCCCCTCCACTGAGGTTGAGAAATCTCTCTGCTTCCCCCTACACTGCCTCCCTGGGAATCAGCACCAGCTCCCCTCCACACCGGTGAGAAGACCCCATCCCCTCGTGCTTGCCAACACCCTGGCAAGAAAGAGAACGACACCTGCACCATTATAGGCAGGGAACGTCTGCTAATTCCATTGCATTGTACTCGCCCAACCACGCGGTACAGTGCTCTGGACATAGTAAGTGCTCAATAAATACCATTGATTGATCGATTAAAACCTGGGGAAGGCTATTGGCAGTGGTAACCATTGCTGTGGCTTTGGGAATGCTGTGGCTTTGGGAATACTATTGAATGAATGGAGTCTCAGTCACGAGGAGCCTGAAATTCTGCTCCTCCAGCCACAGCTTCCTCCTGACCTTTGTTTTGATTTTGTGTATTTGTCTTTGTCCTTTTCCCCACCTTTATTCATAGAATACGAGCCCCTGGAAGATCAGGGTCCATGTCTAATTTCCACGTACATACTCTTTCCCGGCGCTTGCTACAGTGCTTTACACACAGTAAGCACACCATACTCCCCATAATCAAGGTCCTTCTGAAATCACATTTTCTCCAGGAGGCCTTCCTTGATTAATTTCTAATCTCACTCCCATATCTCCCCAACTGCCACTTACACATGCTTTTTTTTTTTGATGCAGCATGGCCTAGTGGAAAGAGCATGGGCCTGGGAGTCAAAAGGACATGGGTTCTAATCCTGGCTCTGCCACTTTTCTGCTGTGTGGCCTTGGGCAAGTTACTTAACTTCTCTGGCCCTCAGTTACCTCATCTTGTAAAATGGGTATTAGGACTGTAAGCCCCATGTGGGACAGGGACTGTGTCCATCCCCATTTGCTTGTATCTGCACCAGTGCTTGAAACATAGAAAGTGCTTAATAAATAGCACTGTTATTTGCCACCTGGGCAGTGGCTGGTGAGTGGAAGGCAATCTGCTACAAGTCAAAGCTCACCTGTGCTGGGCAGCAGCGGCATGGGAGAGAGTCGAGGGCGGAGACTCAGGTTGACGGAGCGGAAGGAGGCAATGGTAATGATAATATGGAGGATCCCATATTCGCCTCTACCACCCCCTCCCGATTCTTGTAGCCGTCATCTACCGCCCCTCTGGTCCCACCTCCAACTTCTTTAACCACCTTGACCCCTTTCTTACCTTCCTTCTCTCCTTCTCCCTGCCCACTCTGATCCTCGGAGACTTCAACATCCACATGGACCTACCCGGTGACTCCTCTGCCCTCTGCCCACCTGCAATCACTCCTTGACTCTGCCAACCTCCTGCTCCACCACACCTCGCCCACTCACCAACTTGATCACACCCTCGATCTCATCATCTCTCACCGCTGCACTATCTCCACCCTCACCAACTCTGAAATCCCTCTCTCTGAGCGTAACCTTCTCACCTGCCTCTCTCACACTCCCTTCCCTGTAATTTTGTATTACTCTCCCACAGAGACTTCCACTCTCTTGACCCCATCCGTCTCTTCCAAAGCATCACATCCCACCTTACCTCCCTATCCTCTCTACCCACTATCGATGATCAGATTACTGCTCTCAACTCCACCCTCTCTACTCATCTCAACTCACTCGCCCCCCTTTCCCTCCGCCGCTCTCGCTCCACTAACCCACAGCCCTGGATCTCTGCTTCTGTCCACCTCCTTCACTCTTATGCTCATGCTGCTGAGCACTGCTGGCAAAAGTCTAAGCACCAAGCCAAGCTTGTTCACTTTCAATTTATCCTTTCCTGCCTTAACTCTGCTCTCTTCTCTGCCAGGCAAAACTATTTTTCTTCCCTCATTGACACCCATGCCCCTCACCCCCGTCGTTTGTTCTGGACTTTTAACTCTCTCCTCAGGCCCCCTGTTCCTCCCCCTCCTCCATCCTTCCCCTCAACGATCTGGCCACCTACTTCATTATGAAAATTAACACTATCAGGTCCGCAAAGTCACCCCTCCCCCTTCTCCATTCCCCCCGCTCCCAACCCTCTCCCCTACTTTCCCATCCTTCCCAGCAGTATCCTCAGAGGAGATCTCCTCCCTCCTAGAAAGTGCCACCCTCTCCACCTGTGCTTCGGACCCCATTCTCGCTCACCTTATAATAACTATGGCCCCTTCCCTCCTCCCCTCCTTAACTTCCATCTTTAACCACTCACTCTCCTACGGCTTCTTCCCCTCTGCCTTCAAACATACCCATGTCTCCCCCATCCTAAAAAAAAAAACCTCTCTTGACCCCACTTCCCCTTCCGGTTATCATCCTATCTCTCTCCTATCCTTCCTTGCCAAACTTCTAGAACGAGTCGTCTGCACTTGCTGCCTCGAATTCCTCAATTAGACTGTAAGCCCGTCAAAGGGCAGGGACTGTCTCTATCTGTTGCCGACTTGTTCATTCCAAGCGCTTAGTACAGTGTTCTGCACATAGTAAGTGCTCAATAAATACTATTGAATGAATGAATGAACTCCAACTCTCTCCTGGACCCCCTCCAATCTGGCTTCTGTCCCCTCTACTACACCGAAACTGCCCTCTTCTAGGTCACCAGTGACCTCCTTCTTGCCAAATCCAAGGGCTCCTACTCTATCCTAATCCTCCTCGACCTCTCAGCTGCCCTTAACACTGTCGACCATTCCCTTCTCCTCCACACTTTATCTAACCTTGACTTCATGGACTCTGTCCTCTCCTGGTTCTTCTCTCATCTCTCTAGCCATTCATTCTCAGTCTCCTTCGTGGGCTCCTCCGCCCCCCCCCCATCCACTAACTGTAGGGGTTCCTCAAGGGTCAGTTCTTGGCCCTCTTCTGTTCTCCATCTATACTCACTCCCTTGGTGAACTCATTCGCTCCCACGGCTTCAACTATCATCTCTACGCAGATGACACCCAAATCTACATCTCCTCCCCTATTCTCTCCCCCTCCCTCCAGGCTCGTATTTCCTCCTGCCTTCAGCACATCTCCACCTGGATGTCTGCCCGCCACTTAAAACTCAACATGTCTAAGACAGAACTCCTCATCTTCCCTCCCAAACCCTGTCCTCTCCCTGACTTTCCCGTCACTGTGGACAGCACTACCATCCTTCCCATCTCACATGCCTGCGAACTTGGTGTCATCCTTGACTCAGCTCTCCCATTCACCCCACACATCCAATCCGTCACCAACACCTGCCGGTCTCACCTTCACAATACCGCCAAAATCTGCCCTTTCCTCTCCATCCAAACTGCTACCTTGCTGATACAAGCTCTCATAATATCCCGACTGGATTACTGTGTCAGCCTCCTCTCTGATCTCCTTTCCTCCTGTCTCCAGTATATTCTTCATTCCACTGCCCAGATCATCTTCCTACAGAAACGCTCTGGGCATGTCACTCCCCTCCTCAAAAACCTCCAGTGGTTGCCTATGAACCTTCACACGAAACAAAAACTCCTCACTCTTGGCTTCAAGCTCTCCATCACCTTGCCCCCTCCTACCTCACCTCCCTTCTCTCTTTCTACTGCCCAACCCCTACACTCCGCTCCTCTGCCGCTCACCTCCTCACCGTCCCCGGTTCGCGCCTGTCCCACCGTCACCCTGGCCCATGTCCTACCGCTGTCCTGGAATGCCCTCCCTCCTCACCTCCGCCAAACTAACTTTCTTCCCCTCTACAAAGCCCTATTGAGAGCTCACCTCCTCCAGGAGGCCTTCCCAGACTGAGCTCCCCCTTTCCCTCTGCTCCTTCTCCCCTTCCCATTCCCCCTTCTCCTGCCCTCTGCTCTTCCCCCTTCCCCTCCCCACAACACTGTGCATATTTGTATACATTATTTATTACTCTATTTTGTTAATGATGTGTATATATCTATGATTCTATTTATCTTGATGATATCTATGCCAGACCACTTGTTTTGTTCTGTTCTGTTTTGCTTTTCTGTCTGGCTCCCCGTTCAGAATGTGAGCCTGTGATTGGGAAGGGACTATCTCTGTTGCCGAATTGTACATTCCAAGTGCTTAGTACAGTGCTTTGCACATAGTAAGCGGTCAATAAATTCGATTGAATGAATGAATGAATGAATGGTAAACCACTTCCTTATTTTTTCCAAGAAAACTCTATGGATCCATTACCAGAACGATTGCAGATGGAGGTGGGGCATTCTGAGAGAGATGTGTCTATGGCGTCGCTGTGAGTCAGACATGACTCGACAGCATAGGACAACAACAACAACAACAAGCATTTAAACACTCTGAACCCCTTCTTACACTTTTGAACTTATCTTATATACCCTATTACCTAAGCAGTAGTTCATGTACCCATTCCCTTTCCCTTCTTGATAATAATAATAATAATAATTATGGTATTTGTTAAGCGCTTACTATATGCCAGGCACTTTACTAAGCGCTGGAGTGGATATGAGCAAATTGGGTTAGACACAGCCCCTGTCCCTCATTGGGCCTCCCAGTCACAATCCCCTTCTTACAGATGGGATAACTGAGGCATATAAAAGGAAAGTGACTTGCCCAAGGTCACATAGCAGACAAGTCATGGAGCCGGGATTAGAACCCGTGACCTTCTGACACCCAGGCCCGTGCTCTACCCACTACACCATGCTGCTTCTTCCCCCTATCTCTAATATATTTTCTTGTCTGGCTCCCCATTAGATTGGTAATTCCTTGAGGACAGTGTTCATGTTTATTAACTTGCATCTCCAAGTGCTTAGCTCTCAGTACTCCAAATGCTCAGAGAAGCAGCATGGCCTACTGGAAAGATCACAGGCCTGGGATTAGAGGACTTGATTTCTAAACCCGGCTTCTCCACTTATCTGCTATGTGGCCTTGGGCAAGTCACTTAACTTCTGTGGGCCTTGGTTCCTTCATCTGTAAAATGGGGGTTCAATACCTGTTGGTTTAGTAGCAGTAGCATAGTGCTCTGTACACAGCAGATGCTCAATCAACGCTACTGATTGATTCTGCTTTCACTATTTGTAAATAATTTTCATCTGCATCCCCCATCGAAGTTCTCTGAGGTCAGGGAAAGTGTGTTTTCCTACTGGTTTACTCTCCCAAGCATTTAGTGCAATGCTTAGCATTCCATAAGTGTAATGAATAGCGATTGACTGTCGGTTTTGGTCCAGATTTGCAAGCTTTGGCTGTCATGTTAAAACCAACCAATTAATAGCAGTGCTGAAAAGAAAAAGCAATCTACTGGAATGCCAACGGCCCCCTTGTGCCCCCTCCAGAGGTGAAGGAGCTTTAGGGAGTAGGGTGGAGGGCACCTGGCCCCGAAGAAGACGTTAGGCAGACAGCCAGGACCTCACCTCACAGTAAAATGGAAGAGATTTGCCTGACGGTACGGCAGGGTTCTATCAATCAATCAATCAATCAATCAATGGTACTTATTGAGTGCTTACTGTGTTTGAGAACTGTATCATCATCATCATCAAAGTAGTTATTGACCGCTTACTGTATGCAGAGCACTGCCCTAACTGCTTGGGAGAGTACAATACAAGCAGAGTAGACATTTAATTCCTGGGCTCATTAGCTCCAAGTAAATACTGGAGTGGTTATACAATTCTATTTTTGCCAGCCAAATGCTGTGAAGGCTCCAGTCCCACCTTCTTCATCTGTACCGCAATATCGAACAAGTAGTCATAGCACTCACACATGTTTTTGGCCCTTCCCCAGGGCTCTTCCCCATACGTATATTCATTCATTCATTCATTCAATCGTATTCATTGAGCACTTACTGTGCGCAGAGAACTGTACTAAGAGCTTGGGAGAGTACAATATAACAATAAGCAGTCACAATCCCTGCCCACAATGAACTTACAGTCTGGGGGGAGACAGACATTAAATAAATAGATTGCAGATATGTACATAAGTGCTGTGGGGCTGAAAGGGGGATGAATAAAGGGAGCAAGTCAGAAGGGAGAAGGAGAAGAGGAAAGGAGGGCTCAGTTAGGGAAGTCCTCTTGGAGGAGGTGTGCCTTCAATAAGGCTTTGAAGTGGGAGAGAGTAATTGTCGCATTTGAGGAGGGAGGGCGTTCCAGGCCAGAAACGGGATGTGGGTGAGGGGTCGGTGGTGAAATAGTTGAGATCGAGGTACAGTGAGGTTAGGATTAGAGGAGCCAAGTTTGTGGGCTGGGTTGTAGTAGGAAGAGTAGTGAGGTGAGGTAGGAGGGGGCAAGGTGATTGACTTCTTTGAAGCCAATGGTGAGGCGTTTTTATTCGATGTGGAGATGGATGGGTAACCCCTGGAGTTTCTTGAGGAGGGGGGAAACGTGTCCTGAATATTTTTGAAGAAAAATCATCTGGGCAATAAAGTAAAATATGGACTGGATTAGGGAGAGATAAGAGGAAGGGAGGTCAGCAAGGAGGCTGATACAATAATCAAGGTGGGATAGGATAAGTGATTGTATTAAGGCGGTATTAACATTTGTATTAAAGTGATTGTATGACCATTTGGATGTAGAGGAAAGGGCAGATTTTAGCAATATTGTGAAATTGGAACCGACAGGAGTTAGTGATGGATTGAACATGAGGGTCGAATGAGAGAGAGGAGTCAAGGATGATGCAAGGTTACAGGCTTGTGAGACAGGAAGGATGGTGGTGCCATCTACAGTGATGGGAAGGTGATGGGGAGGACAGAGTTTGGGTGGGAAGATGAGGAGTTGTGTTTTAGGCATGTTAAGCTTGAGGTGAAGAGAGGACAACCAAAGCACCTGACTAATACAACACTACTATACTAAGTACTAGGGAGCGTATAATACAACAGAGCTGGTGGAGCCGAGCTGAGCTCACAGTAGCTTCACAGTCCGTCCCCAGCCACCCCCGTGCCGGCCCAAGGACCCCAGAATGACCACCCTGGTGGAGTGTCAATATATCGGTCTTTATTTTGTAGATGGAATCCAGAAACCCCATTGAATCGATCAATGGTAGTTAACGAGCATTTACTACGCGCAGAGCACTGTACTAAGCACTTGGGAGAGTACAGTACTACCGAGTTGGCAGTCACATTCCCTCTCCACAATGAGCTTACAGTCTAGAGGGGGAGACTGAAATATAAATTGATCATTTTTAATACATGATTTAAAGATATGTACCTAAATGCTGTGGGGTAAAGAGCAAATGTCCCAAAGTCACAGATCCAAGTAACTGCAGATGGGATGCAGATGGGAGAGGGAGATAGGGAAGAGAGCTTCATTCATTCATTCATTAGTATTTATTGAGCGCTTACTATGTGCAGAGCACTGTACTAAGCGCTTGGAGTGTACAATTCGTCAACAGATAGAAACAGTCCTTGCCCAATAATGGGCTCACAGTCTAAACGGGGGAGACAGGCAGCAAAGCAAAACAGAACAAGCAGTCTAGTGCAGACATCAAAACTGGGGCTCTTGAAGGAGATGTGGCCTCAATATCACAGCGTCCTGAAATTTTTCCTGTGATTTGGTCATTGGAATTTGTAAATTAAAGTTTGACCTCAAAGACAAACACAAGCGTGTGGCTTCAGTGGTAAGAAATTCTTGTTCCCGGCTTTTAAAACCATCCTGACCAATTTCTGGTTTTTCTAGGAAATTCCAAGCGGAGACCACAGGGTGGCAGTGCAGAGTCAAGAAAGGCCGGGAGAGAACAATTCCTAGATGGAGGGAACAGATGGGAGGGACCCGGCAGCTCGAATCGGGACCGTCAATTAATCAATCAATCGTATTTATTTTGATTTTATTTTTCATGGTATTTGTTAAGCGCTTACTATGTGCCTGGCACTGTACTAAGCGCCGAGGTAGGCACACGCTAATCAGGTTGAACACAGTCCCTTATCCCGCCCAGGGCTCCCACGCTTAATCCCCATTTTACATATGAGGGAACTGAGGCCCGGAGGAGTGAAGTGACTTGCCCAGAGTCACATAGCAGACAAGTGACCGAGCGCTTACCGTGTGGGGAGCACTGTATTAAGGGCTTGGGAAAATACAATATAACAGAGTTGATAGCCACCGTCCCTGCCCCCAAGGAGCTTAGAGTCTACAGGAGCCGATGGGACTGGTTGCCAGCGCACTGGTAAGTTTGGGCAAGGAGAAGTGTGGCTCTCTGGAAGGTGCTTCTACAGCTCTGTGTCATTTCGAAAGCTGCCTCCTCTTATGGCTCTTTGGAGATGGCTCCTCGTCGTGTTAGTCCTCAGATGCTCTTGGCCCTGACCCAGGACCTTCGGTCTGCCACGCGAAATAGGTGAGAGAGAATCTCTTCTGCTATTAAAGTCCCCCATACCCCCAAGGCTCTGCCAGTGGCCTGCCGGGTGACCTTAGGCAAGTCACCTAACCACTCTGGGCCTACGTCCCCTCATCTATAAAATCTACTCCAGCATGTAACACGGAGTAAACCCGAAATAAATCCCCAAATGAATGAATCCAAAGAATGGAGAAGCAGCATGCCCAAGTGGAAAGAGCATGGGCTTGGGGGCCAGAGGACCTGGGTTCTAATCCCAGCTCCACCATTCGTCTGCTCTGTGACCTTGGGCAAGTCACTTAATTTCTCTGTGCCTCAGTTTCCTCAACTGCAAAAAGGGGATGTGATCCCTCTTCTCCCACCTACTTGACTGTGTACCCCATGTGGGATGGGGACAATATCTAGCAGGATCGACTTATCTCTATCCCAATGCCTAAAGCAGTGCCTGACACATAATAAGCCCTTGGCAAATATCAGGTTTTTTTTTAAAAAGAATAAGATTTCTTAATTTCCCTTGGTAGCTCATTCTGATATTTTAACGACCCATGTTCCCCTGTTAAAGTGTCCCCGCAGACTAAGATTGGGATCTTCCGTGTTAATTGACAAGGGAAAGCAAATAAATTGAAGTGGGTCATATTCAGAAAAGAGTATTAAAACAAATTGATATGAAAGCATTAAAATAATACTAAGACTATTAATCCTAATTGAAAATGAGAGCCACAGTCCTGGTTCCATCACTGCAGTTCACTAAAGATCCTACAACAGTCTGGCATTGGACCGGACGTGAAGAGACTGGAGAGGCAGTGTGGATTCCCCAAAGAGGGGGCGGATGCTCTTGAACAAGCTGTTGGGACAGCGGGTAGTTGGTTGCAAGACAGAGGAATTTGTCGGCCTGGGGTCCTGAAGGCACCACCTGGCTGACTCAGCAGAAATGCTTGGGGACCATACTGTCACATCGTCCTACTGGGACCAAGATGGACACAAGTCGGCAGGTGCCAACTTTTGGCTTCTGAACCTAGGAGTTACAGTGTGGAGAGTGGTAGATGGTGCCGCATTGCTGTGAGCCTGTGGTGAGATCTGTGTGATTTCACAACTTCCCACCAAAGGCGACTGGCAAGGGAATTCTAGCAAAGAAAAGGAGAAACAGCATGTCCCAGTAGTCACAGCAATTGATTGTCTACGTTTCCCAGCAGCCACTGGGGCTTGCTGGTGGATTTTCCACCCCCACCATCCGGGGTTGAGTTTCCGCCCACTTCTGGTGGGAAGTCAAGCCTCTATGAGGGGCTGCACAAACCTAAATCTGTCTGCTTTTTTGTCTCTGATTTAGTGGCTTCTGGAATTCCGCTCCCAGCCTACCCAACAGTTTGTGGTGAGTTTCTCTCATTCATTCATTCAACTGTATTTATTGAGTGTTTATTGTGTGCAGAGCACTGCACTAAGCACTTGGGAGAGTATAATACAATAATAAACAGACACATTCCCTGCCCTCAGTGAGCTTACAGTCTATATGGGGGGGGGCGGGGGCAAGGGAGAAACTGAAATTAATGCAAAAAAACCAAATTACAGATATGTACATAAGGGCTGTGAGGCTGGGAGAGGGGAAGAACAAAGGGAACAAGTCAGGATGACGCAGAAGGGGGTGAGAGAAGAGAAAAGGTGGGTTTAGTATGGGCAGGCCTCTTGGAGGAGATGTGCCTTCAATAAGGCCTTGAAAGGGCAGAGAGTAATTGTCAGATTTGAGGAGGGAGGGTGTTCAGGCCAGAGGCAGGATGTGGGTGAGGGCTTAGCAGCAAGATAGATGAGATTGAGGCACAGTGGAAAGGTTAGCATTAGGGGAGAGAAGTGTGCGGATTGGGTTGTAGTAGGAGAATGGTGAGGTGAGGTAGGAGGGGGCAAGGTGATTGAGTGCTTTGAAGCTAATGGTGAGGAGTTTTTGTTTGATGAGGAGGTGGATGGGCAACCACTAGAGTTTTTTGAGGAGTGGGGAAACATCCTCCAAGTTTTTGTAGAAAAATGATCTGGGCTGTAGAGTGAAGTATGGACTGGAGTGGGGAGAGACAAGAAGCTGGGAAGTAAGCAAAGAGGCTGATGCAGTAATCCAGGAAAGATAAGATGAGCGATTATATTAAAGTAGTAGCAGTTTGGATGGAGAGGAAAGGGCAGATTTTAGCGATGTTGTAAAAGTGGAACTGACAGGATTTAGTGATGGATTGAATATGTGCCTTGAATGAGAGAGAGGAGTCAAGGATAATGCCAAGCTTACGGGCTTGTGAGACAAGAAGGATGGTGGTGTCGTCTACAGTGATGGGAAAGTCGGGGGAGGATAGGGTTTAAGTGAGAAGATGAGTTCTGTTTTGGACATGTTAAGTTTGAGGTGACGGGAGGACATCCAAGTAGAGATGTCTTGAAGGCAGGAGGAAATGTGAGACTGTGGAGAGGGAGAGAGATTGGGGATGGAGATGTAGATTTGGGTATCATCCACATAGAAGTGGTAGTTGAAGCCATAGGAGAGAATGAGTTCTCCAAGGGAGTGGATGTAAATGGAAAGGGACCCAGAACTGAACCTTGAGGGACCCCCACAGTTAAGGGATGGGAATCAGAGTAGGAGCCCGCGAAGGAGACTGGGAATGAACAGCCAGAGAGATAAGAGGAGAATCAGGAGAGGACAGTGCCAGTGAAGCCGAGTTTGGATAATGTTTTCAGAAGAAGGGGGTGTCCGACAGTGTTGAAGGCAGCTGAGAGGTCGGAGGAGGATTAGGATGGAGTAGAGGCCATTGGATTTTTCAGCGCTTAGAGCAGTGCTCTGCACATAGTAAGCGCTTAACAAATACCAACTTTTTTTTTTTTTGGCAAGAAGGAGATCATTGGTGACCTTTGAGAGGGCGGTTTCTGTGGAGTGAAGGGGACGGAAGACAGATTGGAGGGGGTCAAAGGAGAGAATTGGAGGAGAGGAATTTGAGACAGCAGATGTAGACAACTTGCTCAAGGACTTTGGAGAGGAATGTTAGGAGATGGGGCGATAACCGGAGGGAGCTGTGGTGTCAAGGGAGGTTTTTTTTTTAGGATAGGAAACACCTGGGCATGTTTGAAAGTGGGAGGGAAGAAGCCATTGGAGAGTGAACAGTTGAAGATGGCTGTTGAGGGAAGAAGGGAGGGGACAAGTATTCAGAGAAGGTGTGAAAGAATGGGGTCAGAAATGCAGGTGGGGTGGGTGGATTTTGAGTGGAGGCAGGAGATCAGTGGAGGCAGGAGGGAAGGATGGGAGAGTTGAAGAGGGGGTGGGAAGAGAGAGAGGCTGAAGAGGGGCAGGAGTGATTTTTAGGGAGCTCACGACTGATAGCATAAATTTTCTTAACAAAGTAGGGGGCCAAGTCACTGGGGGCAAGGGATGGGGGAGGCAGGGGGACAGGAGACCTAAGGAGGGAGTTAAATGTCTGGAACAACTGGCGAGGGTAATGGGCACGGGTGTCAATAAAGGTGGAAAAATCAGTTCGCTGGGCAGAGGAGAGAGCATGCAAGGATAAACTTGAAGTGGATGAAGTTGGCCTGATATGTAGATTTCCACCATCAGTGCTCTGTGGCTCATGCACAGGAGCGAAGGAGGCGGACTGTGCAGGTGATCCAAAGCTGAGGGAAGCAGCGTGGCTCAGTGGAAAGAGCCTGGGCTTGGGAGTCAGAGGTCATGGGCTCGACTCCCGGCTCTGCCACTTGTCAGCTGTGTGACTGTGGGCAAGTCACTTCTCTGTGCCTCAGTTACCTCATCTGTAAAATGGGGATTAACTGTGAGCCTCACGTGGGACAACCTGATTACCCTGTATCACCCCCAGCGCTTAGAACAGTGCTCTGCACATAGTAAGCCCTTAACAAATACCAACATTATGAGAAGCAGCATGGCTCAGTGGAAAGAGCCTGGGCTCCAGAGTCAGAGGTCATGGGTTTGATTCCCGGCTCTGCCACTTGTCAGCTGTGTGACTGTGGGCAAGTCACTTAACTTCTCTGTGCCTCATTTACCTCATCTGTAAAATGGGGATTAACTGTGAGCCTCACATGGGACAACCTGATTACCCTGTATCTCCCCCAGTGCTTAGAACAGTGCTCTGCACATAGTAAGCGCTTAACAAATACCAACATTATTATTAGTAGTAGTACTAGATTGATGAAGGGATAGGGGAGCGAGTGAGTTGAGTTCAGTAGAGAGAGTGGTGTTGAAAGCATCAGTTTGGTCATCAAGGGAAGGTAGTTAGGGTATGGAAGCTAAGTGGGGCATGATGAGTTGAGAAAATTGGATGGGGTCAAAGATCAGAGGTCTCTGTGGGGGAATAGTCCAGATTTACAGGGAAGAGGTATGTGGGAGAGGGTAAGGAAGGAGGCTGTGGTCAGATAGAGGGATTTCAGAGTTGGTGAGGGTAGAGACATTGCAGTCCTTAATCAGTACTGGTAGGCAAATAGGCCAGAGAAATGAGGGCTGGTGACTTACTCTGGAGTTGTACAGTCTCCCTTTTTCCACTTTTTTGCCAAACACAAGCTTTAGGATCAAGATGCCCTCACTCTGGGACCTGGCTGAGCCCTGTGAGGAAGGTAACTCAAGCCATCAGGAGCTGCCTTTCTGGATTTGCACTTCATAGTTCTGGTGTGTAGTTAAATCATAGTTTGTGAGTTTAAACTCTATTGCCTCTGACATCCTTTTCCAATGAACCTTTGATCAAAAGCTGACCTTCATTTCATCTGGGGAAACTTTGCCTCTCTTAGCCTTGTTGAACAATGCTTCTGTAGAGCTCCCTATTGGAATCCTGGCCAGACTATTCAGTTCCCTTATTCCTTCTGAATGCTCTGGGTGGAGGTGCATTGTTTGTCAATAAATCACTCAGTAATATTTAGTGAGCTCTCACTGTGTGCAGAACACTGGATCAAGCTCTTGGGAAGGTTCAGTGCAGTGGGGAGACCCGATCCCTGTCCTGAAGGAGCTGAGTACTCCTCCTGTAGTGAATGTCAGCCAGAAAGCTCTGGTCTCACAAATCAAGGAAGTCTAACTCAGCCAAGTCTCTGGGGGTCAGACCTGGGCACTAAGGCCTAGTGGAAATAGCAGGGCTTGGAGTGAGGAGAGCCAGCTCTGCTTCTGACAGACTGTTGTCTTTGGGCTAGTCCCATAACCTCTCTGGTCCTCAGTGCCCTCTTCTGTAAAATGAAGCTAACGGGCAGCGTGGCCTAGTGGAAAAAACTTGAGGTAGGGAGTCAGGAGGTCTGAGTTGGTTCGGCTGCAGGGTGACCTTGGTCAAGGCACTTAATCTCTCTGGGGCCGGATCTCAGCTTCCTCACCTGTTCCCCTGCCCTTTTAGACTGTGAGCCCTGCATGGGGCCAAGACAATGTCTGATCCAATTACCTTATATCGCCCGGCACATAGTAAGGGCTTAATAAATGCCATAACTGAGACCCCGGGGAGAGGCTGGAGGACCTGGACCAGGTGGACAAGCAGGAAGAAGGGTGAGCATTCTGGCTTGTGAGATCATTGGTAAGGCCCTGGTTCCCTGTTGACATGGGAGTACTGCGCTGTCCTGCACTGCTTTTGGATTAAGACTGTCCTGGGTTTAAAACAGTATTTGACACATAGTAAATGCTTAACAAATACTTTAAAACAACAACAAAAAAGCTGTATGCCTAATTTCCTTTTTTCCATTTGGTCCCCCAGATTGACATGGTACCTACCTACACATGGAAGAAAGAGTCAAGGATCAAGAAAACTAGTGATGTGTATCTCTATTCTATCCATGTTTATGATAAAGGTTAATGAATGGTAGAAATATATTGCCTTTCTATAGAGCCTCACTTACATGCTTGGGCTAATAGTTTTTTTTTGTTTTGTTTTAATAGTATTTATGAAGCGCTTACAGTCAAACACTGTTCTAAGCCCTGGGGTAGACACAAGAGAAGCAGTGTGGCTCAGTGTAAACAGCATGGGCTTGGGAGTTAGAGGTCATGGGTTCAAATCCCAGCTCTGCCACTCGTCAGCTGTGTGACTGTGGGCAAGTCACTTCACTTCTCTGTGCCTCAATTACCTCATCTGTAAAATGGGGATGAAGACTGTGAGCCTCACGTGGGACAACCTGATTATCCTGTATCTACCCCAGTGCTTAGAACAGTGCTCTGCACATAGTAAGCACTTAACAAATACCAACATTATTATTATTAAATTATTAAGTTGGACACAGTCCTTGACCCATAAGGAGCTCACAGTCTAAGTGAAGCAGCATGGCTTAGTTCATTCATTCATTCAATAGTATTTATTGATCACTTACTTTGTGCAGAACACTGTACTAAGCACTTGGAATGTATAATTCGGCAACAGTTAGAGACAATCCCTGCCCAATGATGCGCTTACACTCCAAATGGGGGAGGGAGACAGCTAAGCAAAACAGAACAAAACAAAACAACATCATCAAGATAAATAGAATCAAGGAGATATATACCTCATTAACAAAATAAATAGGGTAATAAATAATATATACAAATGAGCACAGTGTTGAGGGGACGGGAAGGGGGAAGGAGAGAGGGAGGGGGTGGGGAGGGGGAGCAGGGGGAAAGGGGGTCTCAGTCTGGGAAGGCCTCCTGGAGGAGGTGAGCTCTCAGTAGGGCTCACGTGAGGAGGGAGGGCATTTCAGGACAGAGGTAGGACATGGGCCAGGGGTCGACGGCGAGATAGGTGTGAACGAGGGACTGTGAGGAGGTGAGCAGAGTGTACAGGGTGGGCAGTAGAAAGAGAGAAGGGAGGCAAGGTAGGAGGGGGCAAGGTGATGGAGAGCTTTGAAGCCAAGAGTGAGGAGTTTTTGTTTTGTGCAAAGGTTGATAGGCAACCACGGGAGGTTTTTGAGGAGGGGAGTGATATGCCCAGAGTGTTTCTATAGGAAGATTCATTCATTCATTCAATAATATTTATTGAGTGCTTACTATGTACTAGAGCACTGTACTAAGCACTTGGAATGTACAATTTGGCCACAGAGACAATCCCTGCCCAATGACGGGCTCACAGTCTAATCGGGGGAGACAGATGGACAAAAACAAGACAACATAATCATGATAAATAGAATCAAGGGGATGTACACCTCATTAACAAAATAAATAGGGTAATATGATCCGGGCAGCGGAATGAAGAGTAGACTGGAGTGGGGAGAGACAGAAGAAAGGGAGATCCTAGAGGAGGCTGACACAGTATTCCAGTCGGGATATTATGAGAGCTTGTACCAGCACGATAGCAGTTTGGATAGAGAGGAAAGGGTGGATCTTGGCAGTATTGTGAAGGTGAGACCGGCAGGTATTGGTGACGGATTGGATGTGTGGGGTGAATGAGAGAGCTGAGTCAAGGATGACACCAAGTTCGCGGGCATGTGAGATGGGAAGGATGGTCCCGTCCATAGTGACAGGGAAGTCAGGGAGAGGACAAGGTTTGGGAGGGAAGATAAGGAGCTCAGTTCTCCTCCCGGCCCAGAGCATTGGCTTGGGAGTCAGAGGATGTGCGTTCTAATTCCACCTCTGCCGCTCGTCTGCTATGTGACCTTGGGCAAGACACTTCACTTCTCTGTGCCTGTTACCTCATCTGTAAAAATGAGGATTAAGACTGTGAGCCCCACATGGAACAACCTGATTACCTTGTATCTACCTCAGCACTTAGAACAGTGCTCGGAACATAGTAAGCACTTAACAAATACCATTATTATTATCATTATTATTATTAAGTAGGAGTGAGAACAGAACTGAGGCAGAGAGGAGTTAAGTGACTTGCCCAAGGTCACACAGCAAGTATTTGGCAGAGTCGGGATTAGAACCCAGATCTTTTTACTCCTGGGGAAGTGCTGAGGTGGGTCTCATCTCCATGCTGGGAGCATCTCTGATGCTCTCGAGCAGCTTGGCAATCATCCAGAATGTGCAGAATTAGCACTTTCAAGGTTTTTAAGCACTTACTATGTGCTAGACACTTTACTGAATGCTAGGTTAGATACAGATTTGTCAGATTGGACACAATCCTCCATCCCACGTGGGGCTCACAGTCTTAATCCTCATTTTACAGATGAGGTAAATGAGGCCCAGAGAAGTTAAGTGACTTGCCCAAGGTCACACAGCAGACAAGTGATGGAGCCAGGTTTAGAACCCAAGTCCTTCTGACTCCTAGGCCCATGCTCTATCCACTAGCCCACAGTGCTTCTCAGCAGCATTTAGCCTGTGAGCCCCATGCGGGACAGGATCTGTGTCTGACCTAATTAACTTGTACCTACCCAGTGTTTAGAACAGTGTTGGACACATAGTAAGTACTTAACGAATACCTTAAAATAAACATGTTGATGCTTTGCTATCGGGTTGTGAAGCCCCCTCATTGCATCCAGGAGTCAGCAAACATTGACGGGGGGTCATTTTGATTTTTGTACAACACTTCTTTGATTTCAGGGTGCTGTCACATCAACAATCTCCTTTTACCCTCAGAAAGCCCCGGTGAAGGTAAGGAGAGGCAGGTATTTTTAGCCCCGTTTTACCAATGAGAAAACAGAAGCCCCAAGAACTTAAATGACATACCTAAGGTCACACGGTAGACTAGAGCTGGGACTAGAACCCAGGTATCCCTACTTCCAGCTAAGTGCTTTTTCCATTAGGGCTACACTGCCTCTAACGTGGTGGTGAGAATTTCTGGAGAGGTATAGTCTCAGTTAAAAACTGAGAGGCATCAGTTCAGTCAGACTGAAGCCCCCTCTTCAGTTCCACCCTCTGAATTCCCCCAGACATTTCCTGCCTGATGAACTCAAGAAAGGATCATTTTCTCACAGAACCCACCACCCAAGTCCCTGCTCAAAAGTTCTGGATGGAGTAAGTAGGGAGTTCATCTAACCCTTAGGCTAGAAAGGCCCTCAAGAGGTCGTCTAATCCAATCAATCAATGGTATTTATTATTAATAATAATATCAATGGCATTTGTTAAGTGCTTACTATGTGCCAAGCACTGTTCTAAGCTCTGGGGGATACAAGGTAATCAGGTGGTCTCACATGGGGCTCAGTCTTAATCCTCATTTTACAGATGAGGTAACAAAGGCACAGAGAAGTTAAGTGACTTGCCCAAAGTCACACAGCTGACAAGTGGCAGAGCTGGGATTAGAACCCATGACCTCTGACTTCCAAGCCCGTGCTTTTTCCACAGAGCATTGCTTGAGCACTTACCGTGTGCTGAGCACTGTATTAAGTGCTTGGGAGAGTACAATATAACAGAATTGGTAGACACATTCCCCCCATAACGAGCCTTGCCTCCAGGCAGATTAACACCTAAGTCATCCTAGGAAAAGTTGTCAATCCGTCAGTGGTAGGGAAAGCCCAGCCTTCCCAGCTGCTGTGGCCGAGGCCTCCCGTCTACTGGGGAGTAGCATCAGACCACTGGTCCTGCCAGGAAGCTGAATAGTAGCCACTGGCCAGACCAGCACAACTGGACCTGAGCCCCAGCAGTGCCAGGCCAGCCTTCTCAGCACATCCGGGCTGTGCACTGTCACTACCAACGGTTGTGCCGTGGATCCCATTTGTTAAATCTGAAAATTCAAAACTAGGTTAAGACTCATCAATTCAAGCTCCCTCATTAGGTCAAATACTCCTTGAGGGCCAGGGATCATGTCTATTAACTCTCTAGTACTCTCCCAAGGGCTTAGTACAGTGCTGTGCACGGAAGAAGCATTCGATAAATCCTATCGCTCACTCGATTATGGTATTACGGTATTTGTTAAATGCTTATTCTGTACAAGATACTGTTCTAAGTGGTGGGATAGATACAGGCTAAGCAGGTCCATGTTGCACGTGGGGTTCACAGTATTAATCCCCATTTTACAAGTGGGGGAACTGAGGCACAGAGAAGTTAAGTGACTTGCCCAAGATGACACAGCTGACAAGTGTCAGAGCTGGGATTGGAACCCAGGTCCTTCTGACTCCCAGGCCCATGCTCTATCCACTAGGCAACACTGCTTCTATTGTTGCTGGAAGTTTTTTTGCTGTTCGTCTTGTTGCTGGAAGTATTCAGAAAACTCTCACGCCATCTCCTAACACTCTCATCGTGCAGTTTCCCTGGTCACCTTGGGAGCAGAGCCCACAACAACACCTATGGGGCTGGCTGTCAGCTGTAATACATGGACTGTCATGATCATGGATCTTCTTTCTTGGAGAAGCAATGTGGCCTATTGGAGGAGGGACCTGGGAATCAAGGACCTGGGTTTTAATCCTGGCTCTGCCACTTCTCTGCTGTGTGACCTTGGGCAAGTCACTTAACCTCTCTGTGCCTCAGTTACCTCATCTGTAAAATGGGGATTAAGACTGTGAGCCCTATGTAGGACATGGACTGTGTCCTACCTGATTACCTTCTATCTACTCCAATGCTTAGAACAGTGCCTAGCACATAGTAGGCGCTTAAACAATACCATTAAAAAAATCATGGTTGCGTGATCCTGGGAAAGTCACTTAACTTCTCTGTGCCTTAGTTCCCTCATCTGCAAAATGGGGTTTAGATACTTGTTCTCCTTCCTACTAAGAATGTGAGACCCAAGTGGGCCAGTGATTGTGTCCAACCTGGTGAACTTTTATCTAACCCAGCACTTAGAACAATGCTTGACACTAAGTAAGAGCTTGACAAAAATAATAATAATACCTCCATGGAGAATAAGTACGAGCTGTGGGTCTTGGCCCAACTTCTGTTTTCTCGGGAAGCTAATGAAATATATACAGATATTGATATCCTGGAAAGCACACATCTGTAGAAGTGTTTGGACCCTGCTCTAGGCATGTTGATTGAAAATGATATCTCAAGATGGCATTGGAGAAAGCGGTACCAGCAAACCCTGTCTCTATGACTACCATTTCCTTCTCCTCCCTCTGAGGTGTTCACTGGCGTTAGCAGACTCCTGGAATGCAGAGCTTGCTCAGTGGATTATTCCTCGGGTGTGTCTCTGTAGTGCGGTTGCTTTGATTCCTCCGAGGGACTCTATCTGCGGAGAAAAGTAAGATGAAGGGAGACTAAGTGTAGTGAAAAGAAAGAGAGAAAGGTCCTTAGTTATAGAGGTGGCTTGAATATCACCTGTTTCTGAAACAAGAAACTGAGCAGAGAGGACTCCATTCACTTGGAAGGAGACAATTCACAAGCTAAATGCAAGAGGATGGAAATGGACCTGGAATATTCTAACAGGTAAGAGGTTTGTCCACAGCCTTTAAACAGGCCTGGAAAGGGGAATGTCAGGTGTATTTAAAAAAAAAAAATCTCAGTTTAAAAATGGGAGGAAGGCATTAGAAGTGATTTGTGATTATACTGCTGATTTAACCCTGAGCGGTGCATTAGCTTTGGACAGCAACCCAAGCCTAAACATACTGCATAAGGCAACCAAGAAATGAATTAAAGAATATGGAACTGATGAGTGAAACCACCTATGGCTGGTGTTTGCTTAATGAGTTGGATTCCTAATTCCTTTTGCTATTTTAACTTGGAAATTTCTTTTCAAAATGACTTTGTGTGTATGTATTGCCACAGAGTTTTTTCAGTTTGTCTGGACAGTGCAGAGTAGGCAAAATTTATTTTAAAATCTTTGAAAAACACTGAGATGACAAGTTCTGTTATTCCACAGTTCACATGGTAGTGAACTCCTTTAAGGGACACAGATTGCGTTTGCTTTGGATTTTGTTTCAAAAGTGATTCAGTAATTTGGTGTTTTGAGGCTTTCTTGTGCATTGGTAACAGTGCTTTTTTCAGTTGCCTGAAGTCAATCAATCAGGGTATTTATTGAGTACTTCCTATGTGCAGAGCCCTGCACTAAGTGCTTGAGAGAGGACAGTACAATAGAGTAAGTAGAAATGATCAAGGAATGTAAAATCTACCTGATCATCTTGTTTGTACCCCAGCGTTTAGCACCGCGCTTGGCATTTAGCAAACACTTCTGCCTAGGCATTTGTGTGATTGACACTGCTGCCAACTCTGGGCATTCCTCTTTCCCCCTCCTCCTCACAGCCAACTCCCCTGCCCCAGAGGGGCAGTGCTGTGTCATGGGAGAGATCTGGGGGATAAGGCAGAAAGCGTGACTTCTTAGCCCCTCACTGCCTGCTCCTTGTACTGTGTGCCCTGAGACCAAACCCTTGGCTTCTCTAGAGGTCAATTTCCCTGTCTGCAAAATGAGGCTGATAATTCTGCTGTCATATGGGGCTTTTCCCTGGGAAAGGGAATATGTTTGGAGGGAGCAACGTATGGGCAACCTGAGGAGGGGTTTGGGTAGCTCATCGGGAATGGCAAATTAAAGTTACCAAGGCTTTCTCCTGACAGTGAAAATGCCCAAACTCATGTGGGTGCTCTGGATCATTAGCATATTTCATTTCACCATTGTCATGTCCCTAGTACAAGGCTAATTGACTTCTGATGACTTCCAGAATTTTCACTGGGAAGGGGGTCAGATCACTTGCCTTTTGCTTTAAATGAATGTGGCTCTGCCCCATGAGACTTGGTTGCCACTGAGCCCTAGAGGATAGAATTCTGACCTAAGGAGGCCTGAAACCTCTGGATTTGAGAAAGGAACCAACTGCATTCACTGCAGTCATGGTTACCACTCCAACCAGGGCAATCACTCTAATCGTGTGATTATTGCGGCAAGGGAGATCTTGCTGCAATGCCTATAATCGCTGCAACCAGTGAGATCTCCGCAATAAGCGCAACAAGTACAACCACAATCATTCTCACATCGCTTTAGGGTGGGCTAAGGGCACAGAAGCAGGAAGGTTCTCAATCAAGTGGACAGCCAACACATCCCCGTGGCTCCCTATTCCCCAGGTCAGAGCCCAGGACCTGAGACTGTCCAGGGACGGGACCCTAGAGGATGGGGCTGGGGGCTCAGGTCAGCTTCAGGTAGCTTCATACCCACCCCTGCCAGACGTCAACCTGGCTCTCCCAGCTTCGGCAAGACTGGCCTCTGTGGGCCTGGCTCCGGTCAGCCCTAGCCCCGGCTCCTGAGGTGTCGAAGCCCATTGATGAGTCGAGGCTAGGGAATGCGAATTTCCCTTTAGGAGGGGGAGAGCTACAGAGGGTGTGGCTGGTGGGGAGGCTGGGGCTTCCATCTCCTTGGAATTATTCTGCACCTTTGACGCCCTAGCCATCTCATCCTCCTGAACTGCACCCCCACTCTGCCCCCGCCCCTTGGGGGCCAGCCACACCACTCCCCAACCAGAAACCATTACCACAGATGCTCAGGGGTGCCCCTTTGCTTTGGCTGCCCCTCATTACCCAGAATTTGGCTGTCCCAAATTGCCCACTGCCTTTCACTTAACCTGCTCCCATCTAGATCCTCCCTTCCCGCTGTACACAAAGGGCTTCACAACCACAGAATCCTTTTGTTTCCCTTCTCTGTGCTCTCCTCTTGCAAGTGGTTTTGTTTGATCTGTGTCTCTCACTGCAGAACCTATTGTTGAAACCAGATCTGCACAAACGCCATCATGTACCGTATTCTTAGGGGGCTCTTTTTTAGACTTCAAGTACTCACCTTCAAACTCTGCAAGGTGGTTTCAGCGAGCCTAGGTCATTTCACATAGACTTCAATATTTGATTCTTCTCTTTGTTACCTCCATCACAGTGCCGATTCTGAGATGTGAAGAATGATGCTGTTTTCCTGTGGGTTTTGTTTTCCTTAGGACTCTCACAAAGCAGAGCAACAGGAGGCATGTTTTGTGTTTTCCTCTCTTTGGGGGAAGCTGTTTAAATCTGTCCTCTCAGCAACCCGAACTCACTGGAATCACAAGACCAGGCAACTCTCGGGCCAGACTTGAATTATGTCCCAGCCCCCCAAAGAGTGGGTGTGTTGCCCCCCGGGCTAGGGCCGACACAGACTGAAACAGAAACAGAAATGGGGCTTTCTTTCCTTGGCCTGGCCAAAAGGGCCCTCATCCTAGGCAAGAGACCATTAAAGTAGATAAAACATTGCTCTTCCAAATCTTTAATTTGATCCTGAATCCCCAAGCCAGCTTCCCCCAGCCTCCCTCCCTAACCCCAGTGACCACACAGAGGTCTTTGCAGATAAAATTGAAAACATCAGGTGTGAACTTCCCAATGTGCCCCAATTCCCCCTCACCATTCTACTGCCCTTTCCTCCTCCTTCTTCTTCTTTCCAATTGTCTCTGAAGAGGAGGTCTCCTGCTTGGTCTCTAAATTTACCTCACCTTCCCTAAGCCTCTCAACCTATCCCCTCTCTCCCAGCCTAAAAGCCCTCACCCTCATTCTCCTCCCTTCCTGAACTCCTGTCATCAATCTCGCACTCTCTGATGGCTCCTTCCCCTCTGCCTTCATGTATGCCCAAGCAAGCCTTCCCTATACTATCGGTTATTAATGGTATTTATTGAGCACTTGCTGTGTGCGGACCACTGTACTAAGCGCTTGGGTGAGTACAATGCAACAGAGTTGGTAGACATGTTCCCTCCCCACAGTGAGCTTGCAGTCCAGAAGGGAGATAGACATTGATGTAAATAAATAATTTATGAATATGTACATAAGTTCTGTGGGGCTGAGGGTGGGGTGAATCCCAAATGCTCAAAGGGTAAGGATCCCAAGTGCATAGATGATGCAGAAGGGAGAGGGAGTTGGGGAAAAGAAGGCTAATGGGGGGAGATCTCTTGGAGGAGCTGTGACCTTAATAAGGCTTTGAAGGTGGAGAGAGTGGCGATCTGGCGTATATGAAGGGGGAGGGTGTTCCAGGCCAGAGGGAGGACAGAGGTAAGGGGTTGGCGGAGAGATAGATAAGATCGATTGAATGAATCGAGGCACAGTGAGTAGGCTGTGCTGGAGGAGTCAAGTGTGAGGGCCAGGCTATAGTAGGAAATCAGTAAGGTAAGGTAGGAAGGGGCGAGCTGATTGAGTGCTTTAAAGCTGATGGTTAGGAGTTTCTGTTTGATGAGGATGGGCAACCACTGGAGGTTCTTGAGTGGGGAGGTGTGGACTGAATTTTTTTTTTAGATAAACGATCCAGGCAGCAGAGTGAAGTATGGACTGGAGCAGGGAGAGACAGGAGGCAGGGAAGTCAGTGAGAAGGCTGATGCACTAGTCAAGGCAGGACACGATATGTGCTTGGGATTGGTGTTGTAGCAGTTTGGAAGCAGCATGGTCTAGTGGAAAGAGCATGGGCCTGGGAGTTAGAGGACCTGGGTCTTCTCTAAGCGCTGGGGTAGGTACAACTTAATTAGATCAGACACAGTCCCAGTCCCGCACAGGGCTCACGGGTCACACAAAGTAATATTATTGGTATTTTATTATGGTATTTATTAAGTGCTTACAATGTCCCAAGCGCTGTACTAAGCACTGTACTAACCTGTACAAGCAGGTTGGACACAGTCCCTGTTCCACATGGAGCTCACAGTCTAAGTAAGAGGTACTTAATCCTCACTTTACAGTTGAGGAAACTGGGGGACAGTTAAGTGACTTGTCCAAGGTCAGACAGCAAGTAATTGGCAGACCCGGGTTAGAACCCAGTCCTCTGACTTCCGGTCCATGCTCTTTCCACTAGGCCATGCCGGGCAAGTGGCTTAACTTCTCTGTGCCTCAGTTTTCTCATCTGTAAAATGGGGATTAAATCCTATTCCCACTACTTAAAGTGTGAGCCCCGTGTGGGAAATGGACCGTGTTCAACCTGATTTACTTGTAGCTACCCCAGACAGTCATTGCACCTGTGCTGGGCAGCAGTGGCATGAGAAAGAGGCAAAGGTGGATGATCAAGTGATCAAAATGTTGATCAGAGACAACAGCAGAGACTCAAGTTTTTACTGGATGGAAAAAGGCAGTGGTAAACCACTTCTGTATTTTTACCTAGAAAACTCTATGGATACACAAACCAGAATGACTTTATAATAGAAAATGGGAAGTTCTGAAGAGGGTTGTATCCATGGAGTCACTATGGGTCGGAAAAGACTCGACAGCATTTGAAGAAGAAGAGACCATAGACTGTAGACTCTGGAATGTAAACTCGTTGTGGGCAGGGAATGTGTCTGTTTATTGTTGTATTGTAGTCTCCCCAGCGCTTAGTACAGTGCTCTGCCCACAGTTAAGCACTCAATAAATACTATTGAATGAATGAATGAGAGAGACCCCAGTGCTTAGTACAGTGCCTAGCACATGGGAAGCCCTTAACAAATACCATAAAACAAGCACAGTAAGCACTTTACAAATACCACAGTTATCATTATTATTATTAGGATGGAGAGGAAATGGTGGATTTTAGCAATGTTGTGAAGGTAGAACTCACAGGATTTGGTGACAGACTAAATATGTGAGTTGTATGAGAGAGATGAGCTGAGGACAATGCCAATGTTACAGGCTTGTAAGATAGGGAGGATAGTGGTATTGTCTACAGTGATGGGGAAGACTGGAGGACAGGGTTTGGGTGGGAAGATAAAGAATTCTACTTAGTTTAGGTGTCAGCTATTGTCCCATATCCCTGCTCCCATGCCTCTCCAGACTCCTGGAACAGACTATAGACCCTTGCTGCCTTCACTTCCTGTCCACTACACCCAGGCTTTTGACCCCACCTCATTCCACCATGATTGAACTCCCTCTAAGGTGGTCAATGGCCTCTTTAAAGCCAAGTTCAGTGGGTGCTACCAGAATGTTGGGCATGAAGAATACAGCCCGAATAGTTTTGCCTCATCCTTGAGCAGGAAGCTTCCTGATTGGCCAGATGATGCCCCAGACAGACACCGGATCCCTAGGGGAGCTGGTGGCCTGCACTCCCTCCCTCTCATCCTCTGCCTCAGGGGGCTGGCCAGGGTCCCTTGGAAGAGCGGCCGGGAGGGAGGGCCAGGCTGTGGGGAGGGAGCCTGGGAGACAGCAGGCTGATGCCAGGACTCCCAGTCTGGACCAGGAGGTGATCGGGGATGCCCATTCCAGAAGGGTAAACTCCATCTGTCCCAGATACTTCCTGCCCCCTCCACTCTGATTGAGAGTTAAAGTGGATTTTTTCTGCTGAAACCTCTCTCCCAAGGGACGCTTGCTCCTAGCCAGCTCAGCTGGTGGTCATATTTTTTTGTCTTGGGTCTCTTTCAGGATTCCCAGATCAAACCCAGGGCAGCACCAGGGGCCTGGCAGGTCCAGCTGGGGCTCAGGGACAGATGAGTCCTGCTGATAATACTGCAGGGGGAATGGCGCTTCCTGCCCCCTCCGCTCTGATTGAGAGTCGAAGTGGATTTTTCTGCTGAGACCTCTCTCCTAAGGGACGCTTGCCCCTTGCCAGCTCAGCTGGTGGTCGTATCTTTTTTTTTGCCTTGGGTCTCTTTCAGGATTCCCAGATCATGCTCAGGGCAGCGCCAGGGGGCTGGCAGGTCCAGCTGGGGCTCAGGGACGGATGAGTCCTGTTGATAACACTGTAGGGGCCACGGCGAGCAGAGTGTCTTCTAATCAAATGTGGCACGTCCCTCTACAGGTTGGATCCCACCGAGTCGGTCACCCAAGTGGCCATCATGGGCAACACGGGCAGTCACCAAGGGGATTTGCTTGCTAACCAGACATCCACCACCAAGTCCACACCACTGTCCTTTGAATCCTGCCAGCTGGCCCCTCTGGTGCTGTTTCTTCTAGTGGTGGCCTACGCTCTCGTGGTACTCGTGGGGCTTCTGGGCAACCTGTCCCTCATCATCATTATCACGAGGAAACAGAAGGAAACCCAGAATGTGACCAACGCTCTGATCGCCAATCTCTCCCTTTCGGACATCCTGATGTGCGTCGTGTGCATCCCTTTCACCATGGTCTACACCTTGATGGACCACTGGATCTTTGGGGACGCCATGTGCAAGGTCACCGCCTATGCCCAGAGTGTGTCCGTCACCGTGTCCATTTTCTCCCTCGTCTTAATTGCCATCGAACGACACCAACTGATCGTTAACCCCCGGGGCTGGAAGCCCAACATGTCCCAGGCCTGTTGTGGCCTGCTGCTGGCTTGGATCTTCTCCCTTCTCATGTCCGTGCCATTTTTCCTCTTCTCCCAGCTGACCGACGAACCCTTCCGCAACATCTCTCTCCCCGGCGACCCCTTCCGCCACCGGGCGGCGTGTGTTGAGGAGTGGCCGTCCAGGCAGGGTCGGCTGGTGTTCACCACCTCCCTGCTCGGCGTACAGTACTGCGTCCCCTGGGGCTTCATCTCCGTCTGCTACCTGAAGATCCTGCTGTGCCTGCGGAAGAGGCATGGCAAGGTGGAGCGGGTCAGGGAGCAGGAGAGCAGGCGAGTCAACTCAATGCTGATCTCGATCGTGGTGACCTTCGGGGCCTGCTGGCTGCCTCTGAACATCTTCAACATCATCTTCGACTGGAACCACGAAATCCTGCTCCACTGCCACCACGACCTTGTGTTCATCTTGTGCCATCTGGCAGCTATGACATCCACCTGCATCAACCCTCTCTTCTACGGGTTTCTGAACAAGAATTTCCAGAAGGACCTCATGGACCTGCTTCATCTCTGCCGGTGCTTTGCTCCTCGAGACCACTATGACAGCATCGCCATCTCCACCTTGCCCACGGAAGAGTCCAAAGTGTCCGTGAAATTCATCCCTTCCCAGGAGAGCATCTGACACCACCCCCGTCGGACATCCACCCTGGAATCGCTGATTTGGGCCAGTAGAGAGGTCCTCCTGCAGGACTCTTGGGAAGATGAAAACCTAGAAATGTTGTTTGGCCATCTTGGCCCAAAGCCTCAAATCAGCCTGGAAAATGAACGTTAGCGTGATCCTCGGAACCTGTTGTGGGAGAAACTACTAACCTGTGCTTCATGTTGGCAAAAAGAAAGTCAGTCCACAGAGGCAGAAAGAAGCTTCATGTGACCTGTCTCTGCCCTCCTCTGCAAGTTCATCTCACCCGGTACTGACGCACAAGTCAGTCCACAAAGATGCAAGTTTGGGCAAATGAGAAGCATACCAGTTACAGAGGCCCACTTAGGGCACACCCTCAGCCCAGATGCTCCCAGGGACTCGAGGCAGAAAATGACTTCAGGAGTCAAAATGTGACCCATAAAGATGGAGCAGTGAGCTCAGCCTCAGCGGAGGAATTCTGGGAGCTGGGACAGTGCTGCAGGTTGGTGGGACCATCAGGAGGAGAGACTTGGCCAGACCCACTTCCAATGGGGAGGGTGTCATGTGTGTGTGTTTGTGTGTACATCCACACACCCTTTCTCTTTCTTTTTCTCTGGGCCATCCAGAAGCTTGGACAATAAAGGCTGACCCAGTCCCTGACACCCTTAGATATAACAAACTGCTTAAGCTCCAGGGCATGTCTACCTAGTCAGTCAAGGGCACAACAGCAAAGAAAGCTCCATCTTCAGACATCACCTCGTTTCATTTTCTTCACTCACCAGATTTGGGCCAAACTCCACTGAAAGACAGACCTTGGCTGCCTCGAGTTTAGATTAATCATGAAAGCAGCCAGGCCGCAGCAGCCAGCCCTGCATTTGAAAACATGTTCAAGTGAATGAGCCCTGGCTTTTGGAGAGTGCCCTGTGGGCTGGGGTGTGAGGGGAAAAAGTGGGGCCCTGCTGTGTTGAAAGGGTTTGCCCTAGTGGTGACTGTGCCCGTGAGTCACATGGCCCAACCTGGGGGCATTTAAGCCCCCAAGAAGCAGAAACGGTTGTTCTTTCTCCGTGCAGCCTTGCCTCGTTGCCACTGAAGGCGAAGCTCCCTCTCCATGGCTGAGCCCAGGTGTTCAATGAGAAGCGTCCGTCGGCAACGGCCAAACCCGTCACAATGGGCAGTTTGTTCTTCTCCTAGCTGGCCAAGGCTGGAGGCTTTCCCGGCATTTCTATGATGACTCACAGAAACAATGCTCCCACCATCCACCCCTCTGCCTTCCCCATCCTGAAGCCCTTCAGGAGGCACTCAAGGGTGCCCCTACAGTAAACCATTTCTGATGGCAGAAATCAGATTTTCATCATGGCTAAAACTCTGCAGCTTTGAGCGGGTGTCCCATTTTAATCCGCCTGTCCTCTGTGTTCACACAGCAGTCGTTATTATATTTCTGGATTCAGTGCTAAGCTTCAATAATGTGGCTTAATGGAAATATGATTGAATGAAAGAGCATGGGCTTAGGGGTCAGAGGACAAGAGGTCTAATCCCCGGTTACCTCATCTGTAAAGTGGGGATAAAGATTGCTAGCCCCACGTGAGGAAACCTTATTACCTTTTATCTACCCCAGCGCTTAGAACAGTGCTTGGCACATAGTAAGTGCTTAACAAATCCCACTGTACTTTTCTTTTTCAATGGGAGCCAATGACTGGTTCCCAGGCTATGGGGTCAGGAGCCCCGGCAGGGCACCACATTGCGAACCAGAAATATCTATCTCTACTCGTGTCCAGGCTGGACCCAAAGCTGACTGGGACTTATCCGATGTCACTCAGCACAGAGACTTAAAGAGGAAACTGCAGTTACAGTACAGAATAACGGCTTCTGGTTCTTCTAAATCGCTGCCATTGTTAGCATCAGGGTTGGAGCCTTCTACAGTCCCGACAGTCCTTTCACCACAGGTATGGACACGAGGTTAGGGGAATGACCTCTGACTAACATATTAAATGGACACGTCCTCTGTAGAGTGTTGTTATTAAATGAGACTGTCTCGTCACGGGTCCCGGACAGAACGATTTCCACTGGAACTGAAATGAGGTAAAAATGCTTCTGCTGTTTAGGTAGCTCTGTAAAACTTGCAGGTCACATTGTTAGGAAGCCCAAAAGAGGCTGCTCGGAGCCCAGAGTTAGCCCACGCTCCCTTTATTGGTGATATTTAACACTGTACTTGGTGCCACCTGTGGTTCCTCCAAAAGGAATATTGTAAAGCAAAAGATGAGGTCCTGAAGTTAACATCACTGAATGGTAACGAGTTGAAGTTAGCAAATTGAATGCTAAAGCACACCTTCAACTGTTCTTTCTACCAGCTGAAACAGGTTCAAAGCTCCCAAAGGATAAAACCAGAAAATCATTTTCGTAAAGGTCTTGGAGGAGAGGTTGAAACTTGAATGCCGTGGCTGTCCTTCTGGAGAGAATTTGCTCTCGTCACCTTCCCCCTCTTAACTGTAATTCTGTTGTAGGCTGGGAATGTGTCTGGTAATTCTGTTGTATTGTACTCTCCCAAGCGCTTAGTACAGTGCTCTGTGCATAGTAAGCACTCAATAAATACCATTGATTGATGGGTAACATTAATGAAAGCTTGCTCTTTCCACATCAAGAGATAAATGTGTATTTACTCAGCTTAATCTATTTCCAAATGTTATAGGCCCCTCCAGGAGCCCGTTTGCACTATAGCACCAGGCTCCGTGGTGTGGGAGGTGCTAATATAAATAGCATCTTGCTTTCCTGCACCCTTTGTACTGTTCCCTAGCTCAGCCCAAGCACTCCATGCACATGCTCCCTCTATATACTCATGCAGTCCCCTCCCTGATGGTTTTGAGTCCTGAGGATGGGGCAAGGGTCTCATAGAGGAAGAGGAGGAGGAGGAGAAGAGAGCCTTTTAATGGTGGTAGAGACTTGTGTCCCCAATGGTGACAATTGGGGCCCCTCCACTCCCTTCAAGTCCCTGCCTCTCCCTGCTTCACCTCCCTAGAGGCTACTACTCTCACCCCTAGAGACATGGCCCTTAGGATTCCTGGTCACACCTGGGTTTGGTCTGGTCTCTACAAGTGAGGCCAGTGAGCAGAGTGGATTAAACGTGTGAGTTCAGTGCCTCGGACTCCCCTCTCCATGCCTTCCCAATTTCTCATCCAGGGAGTCACCAGGGAGGGTGGGAGGCCTGAGGAATCCAGAATGGACAGCCCAGCTCCATCAGCTGTTTCTCCGTCCTATTTGCTGTTGGAAAAGAGGGCAGAGTTGACGGGGGAAGGCCGGGAGGAGGGGGCGGGGGGATTAGCAGTGAAGAGGATGTGGATCTGAAATGTGGATCTGTCCCTCATCCTGATTCCCACCCACAGCTCCTCATCCCACTCCTCACCCTCACTGGCCTAGGGCCAGGGGTCGGGGACATGAGGAGGGGGTTCCTGAGTTAAGTTGGCAGAGGCGGGAGGGAAGCGGAGAGAGAACAGGACACTGAGAATCAGTCAGTGTTGCCTGGGGCAACCAGGCATCCAAATCCATGTTTGGGAGCCCCCCAAGGAACAGGGACTGGCTCTAATTCCCACCTTAGTGCTTAGTACAGAGCTCAGCACACAGTAAGTGCTTAATAAATGCTATTACTATACTGCTGCTACTATTACTGCTTCTGCCTAGCCACCAGGAATAGGCTGAAACCGATGTGACAAAAGGCACTTTACGACCTCAGGCTCCAGGAGAGCCAGGAGTTGTGCCTTGCTTCTGTTTTACCCTCCAAAGTGCTCAGTACAGCCTCTAGCACTGAGTGGAACTCAGTAAACACTGTTTCTGCTCCTACTCCGGATGGCGGGGACCGACTTTGGCAGCCCCTTTCTGGAAACAAATGGCTGCCTTGGGCTAGACCACGGGGAAGAATGGCGGGCTTGTCCCCGTCAGCAAATCTCTGGCATCGGAGACATGATGGTGGTGGCACTGCAGAAGATGCCCTTTAGACAGGTGAGTCCAGGACAGTTGGTTTCAACCCGGCAGGGAAACTCTGGTTTGTCACATAGACTTTCGTTAGCGGCGTGACTTCTCCTCTCTTCCAATATCAGAGTTAGAGACCAGGCTGTCCTTGGAGAAACACACGGAAACCTTAGTAAGCCCATTGTGGGCAAGGATTGTCTCTCTTTATTGCTTTATTGTACTTTCCAAGGGCTTACTGTGGTGCTCTGCGCACAGTAAGAGCTCAATAAATATGACTGAATCTAATGAATGAACCAGTGAGGGAGGCAGCATGATCGAGTGGAAAGAGGCTGGGTTCTGGTCCCAGCAATGTCCCTAACTTGCTGTGTGATTTTGGTCAAGGTATTTAACTTCTGTTTCCTCCTCCTCCTCCTCGCCCACTTTCTTATATTGTGAAACGTGTGGTGGACAGAGACTGTGTCTGATTAAATTTTCCTGTATCTACCCCAGAACTTGGCTTGGAGAAACAGCATGGCCGAATGGAAAGAGCCCAGACCTAGGAGTCAGGGGACCTGGGTTCTAATCCTGACTCTGTCACTTCCTGGCTGTGTGACCTTGGGTAACTCATTTCACTCCTCTGCACCTCTGTTTCCTCACCTTTAAAAATAGGAATTCTATAGCTGTCCTCGCTGCTGCTCAGACTGTGAACCCCATGAGGAACAGGGACTGTGTGATGATGATGATGGTATTTGATATGTGCTTACTATGTGTCAAGCACTGTTTTAAGTGCCGGATTAGATACAAGCTAATCAGGTTGGACACAGTCCCTGTCCCACATAGAGCTCACAGTCTAAATTTCCATTTTCCAAATGAGGTAAGTGAGGCCAAGAGAAGTTAAGTAACTTGTCCAAGGTCTCAGGGCAGACAAGTGGTGGAGCCAGAATTAGAACCCAGGTTGCTCTGACCACCAGGCCCATGCTCTATCTACTAGGCCATGCTGCTTCTGATGTGATTATCTTGTATCTACCCCAGTGCTTTGTACAGTGATTGTGACATAGTAAGTGCTTAAATATCAGAATGATTATTTGTCGTAAGTACTTAATAAATACCATAATGATCATGATTACAGGCCAAGATGTCTATTCTTTGTCCGGAACACGTCCCTTGCTTTTGAATTTTAATCTTAATCTGAAATAGAAGAGCCTCTTTGGGGTTTTTGCTACAGTATTTTTTCTGTTCACACCATTCTCTCTTTATTTTCATTTTCTTTCCAGGATTTTTGTTCTGTTTCTTTTCAATCCATGTGAAATGGATACAAAAGTCCGCAGGTGCTAGAAACAGTGGGACCATCTGTGCTGTAAAGATGTCCTCTAGACTGTGAGCTCATGGGTAGGGAATGTGTCTACCAACTCTGTTATATCCTATCATCCCACCTGTTAAGTACAGTGCTCTACACACAGTAAGTGCTCAATAAATGCGATTGATGGATTGATGGAAGGCAACATTTCTCTACAGATGATTTCCAACCCGGACGAGCAGGTGGCAGCATCAGGGGCCTCAGGCCTCAGACAGAGGAGGCGACTCTCATGAGGTGCCGCTGGGCTTCTGGATCTGGCCCGGTCTTAACGTTGCCAGCCTGACAGTCCCCTGAGCACCCCAGTGCTGGAGGAAGGAAGCGGGAAGCATCAGGAACTGGCCACCCATGTGGGCTGGGTGGACTGGGAGGTGGGTGTCCACGGCAAAGCCACACCCACCTGGAGGCTGGGGAAGGGAAAGGGTGTGCCCCCCAGCCCCTGTCCCCTACCCCCTGCCATCTCTGCTCAGCAACAGCTACAGCTCTGCCTGTCTCTTTGTCCTCCACCCCTGGTCCTGGGCTGCATGCTCGGTGACTTCTTCAGGGGCCGGTTACACGGTCGGGATAGAAGATGATGGTAGAATTACAGATAGTTCTTCCCCCAGCACGACTCTCAGAGCATGTTCTTTCAGGGTAGGAAGAAATGACTGCGCATGTGCACGTGGTGTCTGAAGAGGTGTGATACTGCTACATTTCCCAGTGTCTGTACAGGACTTTCTGCTTTGCAACTTTACAGGTTTTAATGCAATAATAAGTGTCAAGGGAATGAAGCTTTCTGCTAGAGGTGAGTATGACAGTGATAGAGGAATTTGCATGGGAAAATGCCAGTCGTGGCATTCTCTAATCAATAATGATAATGCTGGTATTTATTCAGTGCTTACTTTGCACGAAGCACTGAGAAGAAGGATGGTCTAGTGGATAGAGCACTGGCCTGGGAGTCAGAAGGATCTGGTTTCTAATCCCTACTCCACCACTTGTCTGCTGTGTGACACTGCGCAAGCCGCTTAACCTCTCTGTGCCTCAGTTACCTCATCTATAAAATGGGGATTATTACCATGAGCCTCATGTGGGCTGTGGACTGGGTCCAACCCGATTAGCTTGAATCTACCCCAGTGCTTGGCACATAGTAAGGGCTTAACAAATACCATTTTTTAAAAAAAGCACTGGGGTATGTGCTGGAGTAGATACAAGACAATTCGGATTCAGTCCCTGACCCACACAGTCTTAAAGAGAGAGAGATTGGATGTCTTAACCCTCATTTTACAGATCTGGAAACTGTGGCTAAATAACTTGTCTACGGTCTCACAGCAGGCAAATGGCAGAAACGGCCTAGAGCCTGGGTCTCCTCAGTCTTCATCTTGTGCTCTTTTCTCCTAGGCCACGTTGTCTCCTGTAACGCGGCTTTTCCCATAACACGACTCTTCAATACCCTCAGGTTCTAGCAGAGGCAAATGAACTGTAGGCTGCAGCATTTGAGTTCCCCCTACTGGGGCCGATAGTCCAGGATGGGACTCTGCTGCCCTCCCGAGGGGACTCAGTATCGAGGGGAGCCCTTGGCCAACGCAGTGGCACACAGAGTCCAGGGGCCCGTGGAATGTGGTCACGCACCCTCCCTGCAGCCCTTCTCAACCCCAGCCTGACCTCCTGCCCCCTGCCCTATTCATTTATTCATTCATTCAGTTGTATTTATTGAGCACTTACTGGGTGCAGAACACTGTAATAAGTGCTTGGGAGAGTACACTATAACAATAAGCAGACACATTCCCTGCCCATAGCAAGTTTATAGTCTAGAGGGAGAGACAGACATTAATATAAATAAATAAATTACAGATAGGTACATAAGTGCTGTGGGGCTGGAAGGGGGTAATAAATAAAGGGAGCAAGTCAGGGTGATGGAGAGGGGAATGGAAAAAGAGGAAAGGAGGGCTTGGTCAGGGAAGGCCTCTTGGAGGAGATGTGCCTTCGATAAGGCTTTGAAGGCAGGGGGACAGTCACTGTCTGTCAGATTTGAGGAGGGAGGGTGATCCAGGTCAGAGACAGGACTTGGGTGAGGGGTCAGTGGCAAGATAGACGAGACTGAGAAACAGTGAGAAGGCCACGTGCCGGGACAGGTGACGAGGCCGACCGTAGGGCTGACCTTCCATTTTCCTGAGCCCCACGTGTCCCTGACTGATTGTTTTCCAGGGGAACTGAGTTCCACCGGCTACCTGCTTGGTTCCTGACCACTGGGAAGCACCCATTCCTTGCTCTGAGAGCAGCTTTCCCTAGGCGGCAAGATTCTCCTGGCGGGGAGAGCTTCTTCCTGCAGCAGAGCCTTCACCTTTGAGGGGGTGGCTCTTACTGCGGGATGGCTGTGCTGTGGGAGACTGGGCCGTGGGAGCTTCCGTGGCTGGAGTGGGGATAGCTGAGAAGTAGCGGAGCCCCGTGGAAAGAGCACAGGACTGGGAGGCAGGAGACCTTCGCTTTACTGGGTTCTACTCTGTATGACCTTGGGCAAATCACTTAACTTCTCTGGCCCTCAGTTTCCTCATCTGGAAAATGAGAATTAAATATGTGTTTTCTTTTCCTTAGACTGTGAGACTCAAGTGGGATAGAGACTGTTCTGATTTCACCTACCCCAGTGCTTGGCTCATAGAAAGCACTTAACAAATATATTATCATAATTATTATCATTATTATTATTATTATTATTGGGCGGGGGTTGTGCTGGAGGTTGCACTACAGGATATCATGAGCCCCGGGTTCAACTATCACTCTGACTGTGGCTTTGGGTAACCTCAGGCTCTCTCTGTGGCCTGGGTTGAAAAGCTGGATAATAATAATAACGATAATAATAGTATTTGTTAAGTGCTTACAATGTGCTGATCAATGTTCTAAGCACTGGGGTAGATACAAGGTAATCAGTTCGGTCACAGCCCCTGTCCCTCATGGTGCTCACAGTCTTAATCTCCATTTTACAGATGAGATAACTGAGGTACAGAAAAGTTAAATGATTTGCCCAAGGTCACGCAGCAGACATGTGGTAGAGCTGAGATTAGACCCACATCCTCTGACTTCCAGCCCGGTGCTCTTTCCACTAGGTCACGCTGTTTAAGGGGGTTCAGTCCAACAAATGGTTTGACTTGGGAAACCTGGTCAAGTCAAATTCATGTTAAGTCACTGACATTACTGCCATAAATCCTATTATCTTTCATCTATCCCAGCTGTTGGTATGCAATAAAGCTCTTAATAAATATTATCTTACACCAAGGGGGTTGATCAGTGCTCCGTAGGGCCAAGCAGGGGCACTTGTTGGCGGGGAGTTAATCTGGCACACTCTTTCCCCCCAAGCCCACTCTAAGCTTGGCCATCTAATTCGGGCAACGATGACGCTGTTGGACATGGAGAGGACATTTTACCACGGAGGCGTTTATATTGATTAGGACAATTATAATGATTGATCTGAAAATATCCTCGGCTCCTCCCCAGGTTTCTCACCATTCTCACCACCTGACCATCACCATATTTACTGTCGCCATCACTGCCTTCATTGGTCACTGCCCCCAACACCCGCTGAAGTGTGTGTCCTGGGTACTGAGGGGCACTACAGGAACCCGACCCCCAAGGAGCTACCAGCCATGACATGCCAAGACCAGTAGCTCCAGAGTTTTGCTGGGCAAACTTGGACACAAATCAAGCACAATCTAAGTTGGGGGTGGGGGCTAGGAAAAGGAGGGTGGAGAGTGAAGGGAGGAGTGGGGGGAGCGGGTGAGAGTGGTTTCCCCTAGGAGAAGTTGGGAATCATTGCTGGGCCCCCAAAGTCCCTGGAAGGATTTTCAGGGACAGAAGATAAGCCCTGGAGAGGCAAAAGGAGGGACTCATGATGCTTTGTGGGGCAGGAAAGAGGAAGAAGAGCCACCTCCCTCCTCCCAATCTCTGCCTTCATGCACAATTCCTGACTGCAGGAACAGCGTTTTGGCTCCCCAAAGCAGGACTCTGGGGGTGTTGTTTCCAGAAATGAAAGGCTGCCCCGAGTTCCAACCCTCCTTCCCCCTCGGGGAAGTGGAAAAGCGGAGAGGCTGTGGTCATCGGTCATCGGCAGCAAATAGTCCGCAGCTGTTGTGCTGCTATGCCACACATCCAGGGAAGCTCCTGGGAGCCAAAAATGTCTATGGCCGTGGCCCAAGTGCAATGTGTTTGATCTTTGGGGTCTAAAGGGAGTGGGGGGCAGACCGCCCCGTCTCCCCCAGCCGCCATTGGAACTTTTGGAGTTGGGGGTAGCTGTCATGGCTTCCAGTTCTCTCACTTTCTCTCTAGGGGAGGGCCAGGTGGGAAGTAAAGCTACTGGTACTGTTTGACTCAGGAATCAAAAAGAAGGGGCCATGCACCAGAACTTCCAGAGGTCCAACTTGCAATATGTCCTCGGATAAAGGTCAAGATGGGGGGGGGGGTGGTGGGAGGTGGGGATTGTGGACTTGGGGGCATGCTGAGGGTTGTGAGAAAAGTTGGAATCACCCTAAAACACAGCACCCACAGCACATGTCTGCAACAGAGGTGGCCTGTGGTGCCAGTGGTAGCTTGATGTCCAATGAAAATAGCTGAAGACCCTAGCTGAAGATCCTTCCAGAATGAGCTGCCAGGAGAAGAGTTTACAATAATAATAATGATACTAATAATTGTGGTATTTGTTAAGGAAAATGGGGAGTAGGAGCAGAAAGGAAAAAGTAGCAGTAATATTATTTACTAAGCCCAGGGAAGCACAGCGAGGCTTAGCAGAAAGAGCATGGGCCTGGAAGTCAGAGGACCTGGGTTCTAATACCGGCTTCACCACTTGTCTATTCTGGGACCTTGGACAAGTCATTTAACTTCCCTGTGCTCCCACATCTGATTTTTTGTTTGTTTGTTTTTATGGTATTTGTTAAAGGCTCACTATGTGCCAGGCTCTGTACTAAGTAATGGGGTAGATACAAGCTAATCAGGTTGAACACAGTCCAGGTCCCACATGGGGATCAGTCTTAATCTCCATTTTACAGATGAGGTAACTGAGGCAAGAGAAGTGGAGTGACTTGCCCAAGGTCTCACAGCAAACAAGCTATGGAGCCTGGATTAGAAGCCAGGTCCTTCTGACTCCCAGGCCCATCATCTAGCCACTGTGCCATGCTCTGTAAAATGGGGATTCAAGTTGCCTGTTCTCCCTCCCACTTAGACTGTGAGTCCCATATGGAAGAAAGACTGTGTCCAACCTGCTTATTTTGTATCTACCCCAGCACTTTACCTATTGTAAGTGCTTAATAAATACTATAAAAAAATAATGCCAATAACGATACCGTGTGTGGAGGACTGTACTAAGCACTGGAAAAATTACACAGGTGGGAGTTAGAACTATAGGATCTGATGATCTGAATAAACAGAGGTGGAAAACATGCAGGGAACAGGTCATGAAAAAAGACATGAAGGGGCAGGGGGGTTCACTGGACACTTACTGGATCCTGCTGCCAGAAAGAACATGGTTGGAGTCACTGGGTGTCCCAAAGGATGCTTCTTTTGAGCCAATGGACTTGGAAAACGACCCCTCTCTCAACTCCTAATGCCACTGGCTTTGAGGTGAGCAGCAGCAGGCAGTGGCCTCTGGGGGTCTTAACAGAATCTGGCACTCATATCCAGAGGCTATCAACAGACAGACAAGGTCAGGTGTAAAGAGGCAGTTATTGCAGGCAAAGTCAATTTACCTGATCGGATGGGTCCCTGGGTCCCACCCCTGACAATGTACCTTAAGGATTTCTGGACTGAATCTGAGGCAAGGACAGCAGCTAAGTGGCAAGAACATGGGCCTGGAGGTCTGGGGACCTGGGTTCCAATCCCAGCTCCATCACTGGCCTGCTGCGTGACTTTGGGTAAAGGCACCAAACTTTTCTGGCCTCAGTTCCTTCATCTGTAAAATGGGGATTCAATACCTAGTCTCCCTCCTACTTAGATTGTGAGCCTCACTGTGGGACAGGGACTGTGTCCAAACTGATTACCTTGTATCTACCCCAGTGCTTAGAACAGTGATCGACACATAGTAAGTGCTTAACAGATGGGTTTTTTTTACAGTATTTGTGAAGCACTTGCTAAGTGCCAGGCATTGTACTAAGTGGTGGGGTAGATACAAGCTAATCAGGTTGGAGAAGCAGCGTGGCTCAGTGGAAAGAGCACGGGCTTTGGAGTCAGGGCTCATGAGTTCGAATCCCAGCTCTGCCACTTGCCGGCTGTGTGACTGTGGGCAAGTCACTTAACTTCTCTGTGCCTCAGTTCCCTCATCTGTAAAATGGGGATTAAGACTGTGAGCCCCACGTGGGACAACCTGATTCCCCTATGTCTACCCCAGCGCTTAGAACAGTGCTCGGCACATAGTAAGCGCTTAACAAATACCAACATTATTATTATTATTATTGGACACAGTCCATGTCCCACATAGGGATCGCAGTCTTAATCCCCAGGTAACTGAGGCATGAAAATTTAAGTGACTTGCCCAAGGTCACACAGCAGACAAGTGGCAGAGCCTGGATTAAGATCCTTCTGACTCCCAGGCCCATGCTCTAATCACTAGACCATGCTGCTTGTCATAATCGTCAAGGACAGAGCCCACCCTAGGCCCTGAGTTTGGTCTTTATTTATTCCTCCTCCCCTCTGCTCCCCTCCCCTGCCAGCAGGGGCACCTGGGCCTTCCTGCACCCCCTTCTTTCCCCACTTCCCTTTCCTTCCCCCCTCCTTCTTCCTTTCCCCTTCCCCTTTCCTTTTCACCCTTCTTCCTCCCTTTCTTTCCTCTCCACCTTCCTTTCCCTGCTTTCCTTTGCTTCCCCCCCCATTCCCAATCTCCCCTTCCCCCTGCACCTTCCTTCCCCCGCTCCCCTTTCCTTTCTTCCTGCTCCCACTTCCTTCCTTTCCGCTCAGGCTTCCTTCTCCTACTCTCCCTTCCTTCCCTGCTCCCTTTTCCTTTCCCTCCCCCTTCCTTCCTTTTACCTCCTTCCTTCTCCTCTACCCCTTCCTTCCCCTTCCCCTTTCCCTTTCTTCCCATTCCCCCTTCCTTCTCCCTTCCTTCCTGCTTCCCCTTTCTTTCCCCACATTCCTTCCTCGCATCCCTTTCCTTCCCCCTGCCCCTCCTTCCTTCCCCTGACTCCTTTCGTTCCACACCCGGTCCTTCCCCACGACCCGGCCATTGTAGGATACAGGTCAGGAGGTTGGACCCCTGGACCAGCAACTGTGGCCTGACTCCTGTGGGGGCTGTGGGCCGGCAGAAGGGTGGGGCGCGGGGCACAGGGGATTCGAATCCCCAGACCCAAATTCCTCACATTCCAGCTGAAATGCCTCTGTGCCTGGGCCTCTAGCTTCTTCGCAGCTATTCCAGCAAGAGGAGGTGTGTGTCCCCACGGTTAGCCTAAGCAGCGGGCTTGTGGCCGTCGAGGGCTTAGCGGTCCGGGAGCCACCGCTGTGCTCTGGCCGCCGCTGACCTGGGCAGCTGCGGGGGCTGGGAAGACGCACGGTGGGCATCCTTGCCCACTCTACCCTGCCCTAGCCTCATTTGCATCGAGGATTCCGGGGAGGCCAGTGGGTCTACCAGGGCCAAGCAAGACTGTGGCCCCCGTCAGTGGCTGGTTCCAGGAGCAGGGCTGTGGCAGCGCTGAGTGGTAAGTACCTGTAGGGTGGCTGGGGTTTGGCTGGACCAGCATTGGACCGGTGGGCTGGATGGGGGAGCCCTCCTGGAGCCATCCACTTGGGGTGTCCTGCTGGGATGTCCTGCTCAGGGATGTCCTGCTTGAGGAGCCCCGTGGGATGTCTTGCTCGGCTGGCCAGACAGGCTCAAGGAAAGTCTGGGATCCTGTAGCTGGTGGCAAGGGGCCTTGCTGTCAACTCACTGGCCTCTCAGGCCTCTCTGGGCCAGGCCTCTCCCTCCCTCTCAGTGTGATGGTGATCAGACCCCTTTGACATCCCAATCTATTCTAGATCCCAGCCATCTCTGGGACCACCATCTTGAGACCCTGGGTGACAGCGCCATTCTGGGTGCCAGGCTCTCCAGGAGGCCCACGCCACGCTCTGCTGCAGGCAGGGGAGATGATGAAGGCCCATGGGCCATCCTGCCTGCCATGGCCTACCCTTCCAGGAGTCAGGGGTGAGGGTGCTCTGCCCAGGGCCTTCCTGCCTTGCCCCTCTGGGAGCCAGGGTTTTGACCCAAGTTGGAGGGTCTAGCAAGGGCAATGGGATGAGAAAGCTGTTGCATATGGGCAAGGTACAGACAGGCTTGGTCAGAAGAAGAGAAGACAGAGGGGCAAAGGTGGGCCGCGGAGGGGATGGCCACCTATTCCTTAGAAGGGGAGTGCCTAGTCTTGACAGACATAAGAGTTACCTGCAAATTAAGAGTTACCTGCAAATTACCTGCACCCGTTACCAGATCAGGTCTGCATGTAAAAATTTCCATGTCTGGGCAATTGAAAAGCAGGATGTCCTAGTGGATAGAGCCCGGACCTGGGAGTCAAAAGTACCTGAGTTCTAATTCCAGCTCTGCCACTTGTCTGCTTGGTGACCTTGGGCCAGTCACTTAACTTCTCTGTATCTCAGTTCCCTCATCTGTAGAATGGGGATTAATACTGGGAGCTCCATGTGGGACATGGACTCTGTCCAACCTAATTAGCTTGTATCTCCCCAAGAACTTAGTAGAGTGCCTGGCACGTAGTAAGAGCTTAACTAATACCATTAAAAAAAAACAAACAAAACAAAAAACCTGAAAGCTTGCAAGCTGCAAGCATTTTTAGTCTGAATACTCCAGTTACATTGGTCTTGTAGACCTGACTGTAGGAAGCGGTGAGATCCCCTTTCATGGAGAACTTAAAGGGTGACCAACCCCATCCATCCTCGCGGGACAGTTTACGGCCCCCTTGTTCAGCGGCCGGAGGCTGGACTAGGTGGCCCTGGTTGTTCTCGGATGTAGCCCCAGAGCTCTGTGAGTCCTGAAGGCGGTGAGCTAAGAAAGGGAGGGAAGGAGAGAGGGAGGAGGGATGGAGGAAAGGGAGGAGGAGAGAGGAGTGGCTCTTTGAAGGGATCCCCCATTTCTAAGTTGTAAACAATGATGATTCCCCTTGCACTCGGCTCCCGGATTCTGTGTCTGACTAGCTCCTGTCTGTCTTGCTCCCGGCGAGTGGAGCAGGCTGGACCCCTGCTCTTTGGGCGGAGCTAATGGGCCGAGGTGGCCCCAGGAGTCCCGATGCTGGAAATGGGGGCATCAGTGAAGTCTCACCTCATACTCAAGAGCAGATGCACTGGAGAAGCTGGAAAGTGGTGGTTCTACCACAGGAGTCTTTCCATCCCAGAGTGGAGGGCCTGATGCTGGTGAGAAGCCCCACCTGATGAGATGCCAACATGGCCCAGCTGGAACAAGCACCACCGGAGGGGACCCTCCTGGAGGTCCCTAGGCCTGTCCCGGGAGCCCTCAGAGACTCCCCACACCCTCCCTGGGAGCACTCAGTGATCCCTAAGCGGGCCTCTATGGCACTCAGCAACACCCCCCCCCGAACTTGTCTTGGGCACCCATGATGACACCCCCAAACTTGTCCTGGGACTATCCAGTCACCCTTGAGCTTGCCCAGAAGTCACTCATTGAACCCCAAACCTGATCCAGGAGCCCTTGGCTACCCCCACACCTGCCTTGGGAACACTTAGTGATGCTGAGACCTGCCTTAAAGACACTAAA
The DNA here is from genome assembly GCF_004115215.2 of Ornithorhynchus anatinus. Taxonomy (NCBI): domain Eukaryota; kingdom Metazoa; phylum Chordata; class Mammalia; order Monotremata; family Ornithorhynchidae; genus Ornithorhynchus; species Ornithorhynchus anatinus. The sequence continues at coordinate 47,933,185 of NC_041749.1, forward strand.
CTACACCCCAGGCCTGCCCTCAGGTACTCAGCTTCCACCAGACATGACCCAAGGGCACTCAGCAACCCCCAGGCCTACCCCAAGGGCATTCAGTGACCCGCAGTCCTGCTCTGGAGGCAACCAGCTACAAGCAGACCTGGCCCAAGGGCTCTGGAGGCAACAAGCTACAAGCAGACCTGGCCCAAGGGTATTCAGCTCTGCCGAGACCTACCTCGAGGGCCCTCAGAGATGCCCTGACCTCTCCAAGGGCACTCAGCTACCCCTAGACCTGTCCCAAGGGCACTTAATGACCCTCAGACCCTCCCTGAGGGCACTCAGTGAACCCTAGAGCTGAACCAGAAGCACTTGGCTACCGCCAGACCTGCCCCGAGGGCCCTAAGCTACCCACAGACCTGCGCTGGGGGCTCTCAACTGTGCCCGGACCTGCCCTGAGGGCCCTCAGCTACCCACAAACCTGCATTGGGGCTAATCAGCTATGTCCAGACCTTCCTCGGGGGCCCTCTGCTACCCCTAGACCTTCCTCGGGGGCACTCCAGGTACCCTCAGACCTGCCCCGGGGACCCTCAGCCACACACAGACCTGCTCCAGGGGCCCTCAGCAACCCCCAGACCTGCCCCAAGGGTCCTTAACGATACCCAGACTTGGCCCAAATGATCTCCTTCTTGCCAAATCAAACAGCCTCTACTCCATCCTAATCCTCAACCTCTCAGCTGCCTTCTCAGAGAACTCATTCGCTACAAAGGCTTCAATTACCTCCTCTTTATGGATGATTCCTAAGTCTACATCTCCAACCCTAACCTCTCTCCCTCTCTGCAGTCTTGCATTTCCTCCTACCTTTAAGATATCTCTATTTGGATATCCTGCTGTCACCTCAAACTTAACATGCCCAGAACAGAACACCTTATCTTTCCACCCAAACCCTATCCTCCCCATAACTTCCCCATCACTGTAGACACCACTGTCCTTCCTGTCTCACAAACCTGTAACCTTGGCCTTATCCTGACTCCTCTCTCTCATTCAACCCACATGGTGGTTCAACCTTCACAACGTCGCTAAAATCCACCATTTCCTCCCCATCCAAACTGCTATGGTGTTAATCCAAGCTCCTATACTATCCCGCCTTCATTACTCTATCAGCCTTCTTGCTGACCTCCCTGCCTCCTGTCTCTCCCAATTTCAGTTCCTACTTCACTCTGCTGCCCAGATCATTTTTCTATAAAACCATTCAGTCCATTTTTCCCCACTCCTCAAGGACCTCCAGAGCCCATCCACCTCTGCATCAAACAGAAAATTCTTGCCATCAGCTTTAAAGTACTCAATCACCTTGGCCTCTCCTACCTCACCTTGCTACTCTCCTACTACAACCCAGTCCACACACTTCACTCTTATAATGCCAATCTACTCACTGTATCTCAATCTCATTTATCTTGCTGCTGACCTCTTGCCCCTGTCCTGCCTCTGGCCTGGAATGCCTGCCCTCTTTATATCTGATAGACAATTACTCTCCCAAACCTTCGAAGATTTAGTGAAGGCACATTTCCTCCAAAGACCTTCCCTGACTAAGCCCTCATTTCCTTTTTCCCACTCCTTTCTATGATGCCATGATTTGCTCCCTTTATTCACCCCCACCTCAGCCCCACAGTGCTTATGTACATATACGTAATTCATTCATTCATTCAATCGTATTTATTGAGTGAGTACTGTGTGCAAAGCACTGTACTAAGCACTTAGGAGAGTACAATAACAATAAACAGACACATTCCCTGCCTACAACGAGCTTACAGTCTAGAGGGGAGACAGACATTAACGTAAATAAATAAATTATAGATGTGTACATAAGTGCTGTGGGGCTGGGAGGGGGGATTATAATAATAATAATGGCATTTGTTAAGCACTTACTATGTGCCAAACACTGTTCTAAACACCGGGTGAATGAAGGGAGCAAATCGGGGCAACACAGAAGGGAGAGGGAGAAGAGAAAATGCCTGTCTCTCCTTCTAGACTGTAAGCTTGTCATGGGCAGGGAAAGTGTCTCTTATATTGTTATATTGTACTCTCCCAAGTGCTTAGTACAGTGCTCTACACACAGTAAGCACTCAATAAATATGATTGACTGATTGATTGATTGTTCTGGGGGCAAGTTCTGCCCTAAGGGCACTCAGCTACCCCCAGACTTTCTCCAGGACTGCTCAGCTACCCCCAGACCTGTCCCAGGGGCACTACTCTACCTCCAGACCTGTCCAAGGGGCATGCAGCTATCCCCAGAACTGCCCCCAGGGCATTCAGCTACCTCTAGACCTGCCCTGGGGCAATCAGCTACCTGCAGACTTGCCCCCGGTACACTCTACCAATGACCCCCCAGACCTGCCCTGAGAACACTCAGCAAATCTCAGAGCTGCCCCAGGGGGCACTAAGTGAACCATAGACCTGCCCGAGGGGCACTAAGCTACCCCACATTTGCCCTGGGGACAGTCAGTGATCCCCAGATCTGCCTTAGGGGCCATTAGCTATCCCCAGACCTTCTCCAGGAGTGCTCAGCTACCCCTAGATCTACTGCCTTGGGGGCACTCAGCTACTGCCAGATCTGCCACAGGGGCAATCAGTAACACCCAGACCTGCCCTCGGGGCACTCATTTACCCCAAGACCTGTCTCTAGGTTCAGTCGGTGACCCTCCACTCCTGCCCTGGGAGATTTGGTGATGAGCTTCCCAGTCTGCCTGCAAAGTCCACCCCTGCCCGCCCCCACCCCCCAATACTAGTTCAGGGCCACCTTCCAGAGAAAAAATTTGACACCAATATGAAAGTTTCCTGGGGCTAGAGACCCTTGCCCAGTTCTACTCAAAATGGAAAGTGTTCCCTTGATTTCTGGCCACTTTGGCACTGGTCTGGGCTTGTGGCGGTGAGGAGGACCGTCTTGTCCACCAAAGGGGTAATCACGACAGAACCTCATTAGCAAGGCACCTCACACAGAACCTAGAACTACCACTGACAGAATGATTGATCCAACTACGTGGGGAGGATGGGGCCAGTCATCTCCTGTGATGGATGACCTCAGTATGGGCCTAGTGGACCAGTTTATCTGGCTGGCCAGCCCCAAATCAGCAGCGTTCAGCTCTTTCTGCCTATATATTGCTCTTCTACCTAGCAACCGAGTCAGGTGAGCCAAAGTCCACGTCCAATCCAGGCTACCCTCTGAGCTCACTGCCTAGATTTATCCTGGAGCAGTAATGAACTCGGTTATCTGTGTGGCCTGTCAGCCTCACAGCTTTATCTCTGGCTATATGCCAACTGGGGAGGTATGGGGAGAGGCAGGGGCTTCTCACTTGGCCAGGAGAGCCAGAATGGTGGGAATCCAAATTTGACCCTAACAACTTTTTGCAGCCAGGAGACAACAACAAGCGGAGAGGGAGAGGTGGAAGAGGAGAGTTGCTTCCATCTCACTCGCTGACACAGGTATGCACTGCATGTCCCGCAGACACCTGGGGACAGGGGAGGGATTCAATCCCATTCCTGTCTATTGTCCTTTGTCTCTGATCGCAGGATATAATTTCAGAGCTGTGGCCAGAGCACCGTCCCACAGTTCATAGCCTAACGACTGCTCGTGAGTCCCCATCTCCTGAGAGAGTCAGCTCCACCGCAGCCCTTCCAGCAGGATTCCCCCTGCTCTAACAGTGTCCGTGTGAGCCGCTGCTGACCTCACATATGCTGACAGGCACGGAGATTTATTCTGCACCAGCTGCCCCCTATTTAAAAGCTGCACATGTTGATAAAATTAGAAGCGAGTCAGATCAAGTTCCTCAGAGGAAATTCTGCCTCATATTCCAGGAACGTCAGGGCCTTTCTCCTTAAGCCACTATTGTTGCCACTTGCGTGGCCATTGCTTGGGGTCTGAGTACCAGCACAACATCAGTACAGTGTGCAAAGTTCCCCAAGTCCTCATGGGCCCCACACTCCCCAATCAACCCATAAACCATGGTTGTATCAGCCAGTTAGCCAAAAACCTCTGAGGATGATATAATTGTAGTTATGGTAGTTAGGGTCTTTACTGACATTTGTCTTCTTTATTACTATAACCCCTCACCACCCCTCCCCTACTGTCCTTCTTTCTCTTTTGGGACCTATGTAACTTGGATTCTCTATTACCTTCACCTGTCCCTCCCCCTCTCTGTCCTTTCATCTGCCACACTGATTCCACCTCTAATTGGTTTCTCTGTTTGGGAGTGATGTTTCTCCCTCTCTCTCATTTGTTCATTTTGATCTCTGTTTCTGTCTCCATGTCTCCTGCTTCCCTCTCTCTCTTCCTCCCTTGGGTTCTTGAGTTGATGAGTCTCTCTCTCTCTCTCTCTCTCTCCCTCCAGTAGCCTTGATGATCTCTGTCTCCCTGCATTCAATCGGGCCCTCGCTGCCTCTCTCCCTCTGTTTCTCACCACCTCCTTCTCTCTGTTTCGGGGTGTGGGTTTCTTTCACCTAGTGGGCTGTGTACAGGTCTTTGCTTATATTACCTCCGGGAGGCTGGGCCATACATTCAGGTCAGGGAGTACATTCATCTCTGGCCACTGGAGGAGATATTAAAAGGCACTACCAGAATAAGAGGGGTATTGGCATTTTTCTAACAAACCCTGCCTGAACAATGAAACATTTCCCACTTGATGTTGGGCCCAATCTGGGGTTCCAATCAGGCTGAGGTGTTGACATTTGCCAGATTAAATACTTGGGACTCAAATGGGTTGAGTTAGCATTGACTGTGCATCTGTGGGGAGGTGGAGCTGGGGAGATGCGGCCCCCATTTGGAACCTGGGAGGATCCTCCGACATTCAAAATACAGCTTACCAACTCCAAATGGCTCCTCATGTTCACTCTCCTCCCACATGGTCCCCCTTACCTCACTTACATCCTCGCTCCTCCTGCATTCTCCCCCTTGCCTCCCTCACATCCCCTCTCATGTGCTCTCCCTTGCCCTGTTCACGTCCCCTCTCCTCCCATAATAATAATAACTGTGCTATTTGTTAAGCACTTACTATGTGCCAGGCACTGTACTAAGCGCTGGGTGGATGCAAGCAAATCGGGTTGGACACAGTCCTCGTCCATCATGGAGCTCACAGTCTTAATCCCCATTTTACAGATGAGGTAACTGGGGCACAGAAAAGTAAAGTGAGTTGCCCAAGGTCACATAGTAGACAACTAGTGGAGCCTGGATTAGAACTCATGACCTTCTGACTATCAGGCCCATGCTCTATCCACTACGCCATATGAGATGACACAAGTCTGATCTTTTCACATGGGTTCTATGCAAACCCTTCTCTAGCCTGGTTCAGCCCAGAGACAGCCAGGCCTCCCCACAATGTCCTTCATGGCCTATAAGACCAGGGTATGTCCAGTTCAGATCAGGAAGCAATCCCTGGTCTGAACAAGAAAGTCCCCTCCCTTAGCCAGGCAGGACTTGGTGCCCGAAGATCAAAATGAAATATTTCATCTTCAAAGTCATTCACATAGTGATTTCCCCTCTGGCCTCGGGCACCCCCAACCGTCAGATATGGACTTAGATATTCTTCAGAGTAGAGATTCAGCCTCTGCATATTCATTCATTCAATCACATTTATTGAGCGCTTACTGTGTGCAGAACATTGTACTAAGCGCTTGGGAGAGAACAATGCAACAACAAACTGACACATTCCCTGCCCAAAATGAGCTTACAGCCTAAAATCTGGGGAGACAGACATTAATATAAATAAATTAATTACAGCTATGTACGTATGTGCTGTGGGAGTGGGAGAGGGAAAGAACAAAGGGAGCAAGTCAGGATGAAGCAGAAGGGAGTGGAGAAGAGGAAAGGGGGTCTTAGGGAAGGCCTCTTGGAGGAAAGAGGTCTGCTTAGAGAGGCAGCCTGGCTTAGTGGGAAGAGCATAGGCTTGGGAGTCAGAGGTTGTGGGTTCTAATTCTGCCTCCGCCACTTGTCTGCTGGGTGACCTTGGGCAAGTCCCTTAACTTCTCTGTGCCTCAGTTACCTCATCTGTAAAATGGGGATTAAAAGTGTGAGCCCCATGAGGGACAACCTGATTACTTTGTATCTACCCCAGCGTTTAGAACAGTGCTTGGCACATAGTGAGTGCTTAACAAATACCGTATTTCTTTGTTATTATTATTATTAAATATGCCTTCAATAAGGCTTTGAATGCGGGGAAAGTAATTGTCAGATATGAGAAGGGAAGTTGTTTCAGGCCAGAGGTAGGATGTGGGAGAGGGGTTGGCGGCAAGATAGATGAGATCGAGGCACAGTGAGAAGATTAGCATTAGAGGAACAAAGTGTGCGGGCTAGACTGTGGTAGGATCGAGGTTATACCTTGATTTCATCTATTTTGTAGCTGACCTCTCACCTCATCCTACCTCTGGCCTGGAATGCCCTCCCGCCTCATATCAGACAGAAAATTGCTCTTCCCCACTTTAAAACCTTATTGAAGGCACATCTCCTCCAAGAAGCCTTCCCTGACTAAGCCCTACTCTTCTCCCACTCCCTTCTGCACTGCTCTTACTTGCTCCTTCATTCATCCTCCCTCCCATCCCCACAGCACATAAGTATATATCTGTAAATTTATTTATTTATTGTCTATTTATTCATATTAATGTCTGTCTCCCCCTTTGGACTGTGAGCTCGTTGTAGGCAGGAATGTGTCTGTTGCTACACTGTACTCTCCCAAGTTCTTAGTACAGTGTTTTGCACACAGTAAGTGCTCAATAAATATAATTGAATGAATGAATGAATTGGAGAGTAACGAGGTGAGACAGGAGGGGGAAAGGTGACAGAGTGCTTTAAAGCCAATAGTGAGGTGTTTCTGTTTGATATGGAGGTGGATGGGCAACCACTGGAGTTTTTTGAGGAGTGGGGTGACATGTCCTAGCGATTGAAGCTCTGAAATCAGCAGAAAACAAAAGCCTTTAAGAAACAGGTTTAACCTCCTGAAATGTGACCCTGCTCAGTCCCTATTCCTGGAAAACAGCATCAACACCAACTCAAAAAGAACTGAAGAAACCCAAGCCTGATTCAAGGTGTTCCTTTCTAGCCAACCCTCAGCCTTGAGAGCTTCAGGCCATTGACAAGAACCGCAGTAAACTGTGGTTGCAAACGTTCTCACGAACACCCCTCCTTCATTTTTCCTGCCCAGCTTCCCGCTCAATTCTGGCCCTTTTGCTATGGGGATTCATTGATCCCTTCAGCTGCTCTGACATGCCCTTTTGGAGTTTACGAGATTTTGCTAATGCTTACAGGAGATTGGATAATGGTATTTATTGAGCATCCACTGGGTACAGGGCACTTGTACCGAGTGCGTGGGAAAGTACAACAGAAGCACAGAGCATATTCCCTGTCCAGAAAGAGCTAGGTGGAGAAAGGTAGGAATGCAAGTCCAATACCCTTGTGACCATCTGATCACTCTCATCGATGGACGGAAGGCATGCAAGGCATGCATTGCCTAGAATGTTGAACTGTATCAGAGGCCTGGGGAAAACAGAGAGGAATGAATCAGCTCCAGCCCCTGTCCTCAAGTAGCTTACGCTCAAAAAGTCATAGAAACAAGTCAGAGTTCAAAGCAGTGAATTCAAATTTCAATTATTAAACAAATATCCCCAATCAGATCAAGCACTCTGCCTGCATAGCTACCATTTCAACCTTGTACCGCTGAACGGAGGGGAAACTGCTGCTTTACTCAGCTCTCCATTCCTGCAGTGTCCCAGACCCACCTGAAATAGCTAAGCACATAACCCTTTGTCTGTCTGTCTGGGGGCTCTTTGGGCAGTTTCTGCAAGAGCGCAAATGGGAAACTGAGCTAGGAGAGAAGGAGCTGGCCAGTGGGTAGTGACTGCCCTGGGGAAGGGAGGAAAACCCAGGTAGCTATGTAGATTTCTCTTGATTCCGACCTCTAGGCTGACTGCTTCCAGAAAACAGAGCATTAGTAGGCCTAGAAGGGCCAGCAGGGTGAGGGGAATAATGATAATTATGGTATTGAAAAATGAAGTCACTTTATAGTGCCTAAACTGTGCCAAGCACTGTGCTAAATACAGGGACAGATGCTAGATAATCAGGTCACACATAGTCTTTGTCCCACAGACAGCTCACAATCCTAGAGGCAGGGAGAGCCAGGATCTTATCCCCATTTTTCAGATGAGGACACTGAGGTCCAGAGAGGACAAGTGACACGTTGTCCACATGTGCAGTGGCCAGTGCCTTCTATCCTTTGCCTGGACACTTCAGGGGAGCCTCCGGGCACCTGGTGAATTTGGATACCTACCCCTACACCCTACACCCGTGCTGCAGCGCCATTCAGCTCTAAGCAATGCGGTTGCTGCCCGTTGGCTTCTAAGAGCTGCTACCAATCAATCAGTGGTATTTATTGAGTGCTTATTGTGTACAAAGCACTGTACTAAGTGCTTGGGAAAGTACGATCCAATAGAGTTGGTAGATACGCTCCCTGCTCACAAGGATCCCACAACCTCGACAGGGAGACAGTAAAATAAAATACTCAAAAGAACTTTCGGGGGAAAACCTCTGTGGGTGTTAGGAAAACGTCTCCACACCTTTATCAGGAGGAGAAACAAGTGTTTGTCCAGGGTAGTGACCCCTTCTCAGAAGGCTGCCATCCTATCTCTTTCTCCTGTACCCTTATCAATCAGAACATCAGAGTGGGATTGCAGGGCCCGTCGTCCTCTCAGCTGGGCAACTTTGGCCACTCCCAACTGCCTGGGAAATAGTGTGCGAGAATCCAGATTAGCCTAAATCAGTCCATTAGTCAATCAAAGATATTTACTGGGCCCCTACTGAACACAGAGAACTGTACTGAGCACTTGGAAGAGTTTGACAGAGGCAAGGCACACATTCCCTTCCCTTGTGGAGCTTATAGTCCAATGGAGGAAACAGACAGAAACAGATTATTTACAAAGACTGGCACCAGGAGGAAGAACGTGGACACAATAAGACTCCAGGACAGAACTGCAGCATATATCATTCAGTGTACAAATAAAAATATACTGAGGTACATGCACGTAAGGGCGTATGGCCTGAAGCCACACTGGACTCAACAGGTGTGAAATTGTGACAGGCCCTAGATGCTTGGGCTGGATTTCATTAGACTAAAGTCGTTATTTATAAAATCCTTATCTCCTCTCTCCCCTTGAGGGCAGGGATCATATTTTGGAACTTTTCTGGTTACCTCTCAAACACTCAGTGCAGTGTTCTGCACACTGTAGGTGCTCCGTAAGTTCTCTTGATCGAATGCCCTCCAGAATTTTACAATAGTGCAGCTCGCTGTCAACTGGGACATCTACTCGGGCGGTCAGTCATAAGTGCTCCGATTCCCCTGGTGTGATCTACCTGGAGGCATTTAGTACGGGACTCCAAACACCAAGGGCTGCAAAAGGGATTGGGAATCCACTACTGATGGGGAGACATCCACTTCCACTTCCCGGCTAATGAGAAACACTTCGGGAGGATATTTGCAGAGTCAGATAAAAGAGACTGGTTAAGCGACACCCCTTCCTAGGTTGCACAAAACATCTGGGGATTTGCCATAAATGGCTTTGTGTGGTACCTTGCCCAGCCCATTTTCTGCCATGTTTACTGTGTTCTAAAGCCACGACACTCAATCAATTAATCAATCAGTGGTATTTATTGAGTGCTTCCAGTATGGAGAGCAATCAAGCAATCAATGTCCTTACTAAAAGCAGGGCATTGAACTAAACGCTTGGGAGAGTACCATACAACAGAGTTGGTAGACGCATTCTCTGCCCAAAAGGAGCTCACAATCTGGAGCGGAGAGACAGTAATATCAATCAATATATTACAGATATGCTGTGGGCCTGAGGGTGGGCTGAATATGTGGACTTTCCATTGCCTCAGATGCTCCTTCTGGAGGGACATGTCTCCTCCCTCTGACTTTTCTTAGGGCCAGGTACTTCAGGTCAGTCCCAGGTTTCTCTGTGCCATTCTTCCTACCTGTCAGACCCTTGGTCCACCCCCCATTTCCTATTTACCTAACCCCTCTAATTCTCTTCCTTCCAGTCCCGGGGATAGCACAGCCCTGAAGGCATCCTGACTACTCAGGAGATGCTAGGACGTCATCATCACTGCTTGTGCAAACAGCATGCCCGATCGGTGTGGGTCTTGTCATGTGGTAGAGTAAGGTTGCAAAGGTCTCCTACTCCCCATTGGGTGATATCTAATTCGGTCTTCATTACAAAGAGCTAGAGTTACCCGAGGCAAAGGTTGCCATTTACGTGAGCCTCGGAGGCTAGAATGACCCACCAAGAAAAATCTAAGGCTATTTATTCTTTCAAGGACACCCCCGGCCATCTACTGAAATGCCTCCTGCAGAACACTGCCCAGAGGCTTTGGAACTAACCCCCTGACCTACCTGCCTCAAGCCCACCATGTTCAAAGTCCTCCCCAAACCTCAAGCCCCCCAGCCCCCACAATCAAGCCTTCCCCAATTAGCACCCAACACCTGGAGTATCAATCTAACAGCTACCTCTAACATTTACATGTTCATATGTACCCATCCTCAGCACTTGGGTGTATAAGCATTTTCATCTGTGCATTCTGTGATCTATTTGGATTAGTCTCTCTGTAAATACTTCTCCATCTGTCTCCCCTGTTAGAGAGTAAGCTCCTTGCAGGCAGGGAATGTGTCTCATGCACCTGTTGTCCTTTTCCAAGGCCACTGCCCCCAGGGAGCACTCAAAGAGTCCAAATAAATGCCCCAAGGTCTGGCCAGTTGCAGTAAGCAGACCTTCCCAGGTCAAAAGAATTCCCAGCATCCACCTGGTGACTTTCAGGCCAGGCTGGAGAGTGTGAAGGTCAAACAGGAAGGAGACTTGCATTTTGACAAACACCTGGTTTCCAAACCCTGGATCTGACACAGATGTTCCCAGTTGGGGCTGACAGCTCACATTCCAGGTAGACCACATTTGGCATCTCAGATAGAGCACGGGCCTGGGAGTCAGAAGGTCATGGGTTCTAAACCTGGCTCTGCCACTTCTCTGCTGTGTGGCCTTGGGCAAGTCACTTCACTTCTCCGTGTCTCAGTTCCCTCATCTGTAAAATGGGGATTGAGGCTGTGAGCCCCACGAGGGACAGGGACTATGTCCAACCCAATTATTTTCTATCTACCCCAGCGATTAGAACAGTGCCTGGCACACAGTAAGTGCTTAACAAATATGATAATTATTAATTATAATTATTATCAAAGTCTTTCTTTTTTGGCTATATCTCAACAGTACAATGAGCCCTTCCGAAAGACTTCTGAAGGTCCTATCCATAATTCATTTATTTAAATTTTTTTCTGTCTCCCCCTCTAGATTGTAAGTTTGTTTCAAGCAGGGAATGTGTAGACTAAGCCCCTCTTTTCCTCATCTCCCACTCCCTTCTGGGTTGCCCTAACTTGCTCCCTTTGCTCCTCCCCCCTCCCAGCCCAGTACAAATCTACAATTTTATGTATTTGTATTGATGTCTGTCTCCCCCACTCTAGACTGTAAGCTCATTGTGGTCAGGGAATGTGACTGTTAATTGCTGTACTGTATCTCTCAAGTGCTCAGTACAGTCCTCTGCACACAGTGAGCACTCAATAAATATGATTGAATGAATGAACTCTATTATATTGTACTCTCCCCAAAAGTGCTCAATAAAAATGATCGATTGATTGATTCCTCTAAGCTGCTGGACAAACCAGTCTTGGGAACTAGAAATAAATTGCCTGTTCCCATCGCTTCCCCATCATTCTTCATCCATCTGCAATGGCCTTGATAGCCCTGGGCCTTGATAATGTGGATTTCAATCCCACAGTTAAACCTGCCATCTTGGACTACTTCTCCTAGCCACTGAAGAAATTCTGCTGTCCGAGTCCATTCCTGAGGCTCTCAGTTATGGCCTCTGGCCTGGTTCTTGGGGCTGAACACCTCTAGTGCCAGGTGATCCCAGAGGTAAAAGAGAACCTACAACTGGGGAGCCCTCAGTTTTGAGGACTCCATCTCCTGAAGCATGACAGTACATGATGATGTAGGTGTTTTTGCTAATCAAGCAGTTACTCACCTATCCATCTTTCCCTTTTCTTTTTCTTCCTGTGTGCAAGTTGATGGTTGTCTTTCTATCAAACTGTAACCTTCTTGAGGGGGCCTCTAATATATTTTCCAAAGAGTTTAGCACAGTGCTCTGCACATTGAAGACACCCATTAGAGTATTCCACACACAGCAAGACCCTGGTACAGTGCTCTGCTCTGCACACTAATACTAATAATAATAATGTTGGAATTTGTTAAGCGCTTACTATGTGCAGAGCACTGTTCTAAGCCCTGGGGTAGATAGAGGGTAATCAGGATGTCCCACGTGAGGCTCACAGTCTTCATCCCCATTTTGCAGATGAGGGAACTGAGGCACAGAGAAGTTAAGTGACTTGCCCGTAGTCACCCAGCTGACAAGTGGCAGAGATGGGATTCGAACCCATGACCTCTGACTCCCAAGCCCAGGCTCTTTCCACTGAGCCACGCTGCTTTTCTGTGTGGGTGTGCACACAGAAGGCTCCCAGAAAGGTCTACTGAATGATCTCCAGTGTTTAGAATTTTAATCATGAGGGGAGCAAGCATCTCAGTCAATCTGTGGCCCACACCACCTCCGTCGCCTCTGACAGCTCTAGTTCTCCCAAACAGGAAGGTGGGGGGAGGAGGACAAGAGTCTCACCTGCCCCTTTCTGTGGAGCCCTGGCTGCCCCTGGCAGCAGGCAGGGTGATAGGATGGGTGGTGCTACCCTTTGGAATCCAGAAGCGGGACTTGGATCCAGGAGCTGGTTCGCACCTCCCAATGCTGTTCCTCGGGCCCAAGGACATTGCTACAGGAGCAGATGTCTGTACAGGACCACCCCACAATACAGGGTATTACAGTCCTCCAAAATGGGGATACATCAAGAATGGCTGTATCGTGGGGTATTGTTTTCCCAAGGACTTATCAATCAATCCATCAATCATTCATTCTGTTTATTGAGTGCTTATTGTGTGCAGAGTACTGTAGTTAGCACCTGGGGGAGTACAATACAATGGAGTTGATAGACACATTCCCTGCTCATGAAGAGCTTACATTCTAGAGGGGGAGACAGACATTAAAATAAATCAGAGATATACAAGTAAGCGTTGAGGGGCTGAGGATGGGATCAAGTGCTTAAAGGGTATACATCCAAGTGCATAGGTGACACAGAAAGAAGAGGTAATAGGGGAAATGATGACTTAGTCAGGAAAGGCCTCATGGAAGAGATGTGATACTAGAAAGTTTCTGAAGGCCAAGAGTGTGATCATCTGTCATATATGAAGGGGGAGGGAGTTCCAGGCCAGAAGAAGGATGTGGGAGAGGGATAGGTAACGAGATAGATGAGATCAAGGTACAGTGGAGTAGGTTGGCATTAGAGGAGTGAAGTGTGCAGGCTGGGAAATCAGCAAGATACGGTAGGATTTTCAGGTTATAAATTAGAATCTGTTCCAGAACTTGTAGAAAAATATTATGAAATCCCTTTAAAATGCAATATTCTAAACCATAACCATAATTAAAAGTAATTCAAAGCATAGCATTACTACCTTAACTAAGGAGTTATGAATATGATTATTAGTCTTTATAGGAGGTTGCAGAAGGAAAAGCCTGCTCTGCAGACTCTGATGGTGGCTTTTGAGCTTTAATGAAAAATATGTCTAATTCAAGCATCCAGCAACAGCCGTCTTCTTTCTTTCCTCAAGCACCTTATAGTAGGCTGTGATTCTGAGCATCCCCACACACAATTGAACTCCTCTCTCTCTCAAGCTGCTTCCAAGAGCCTCAGAGGAAATTAAAACTTGGAAAATGCATTTATTCTCTCCCTGACCCTCCTCGGTCCCTAAGAAACTATCGCCTACTCACTTTCCTGTCTTATTGGTTTCCTCATCACCAAGATTGATTGAGTGCTTACTGGGTGCAGAGCTCGGTACCGGATATTATGTGTTTTGTGCAGAGCAATAAACTTGGTCCTTACTGTGCACAGATCCACTGTGCTGGATGCCTGCTGTGTGCAGGGCATTGTAGTTGGTGCTTGGGGACTCTCAGTCAATCAATCCATCAGTGGTATATATTGAGTGCTTACTGTGTGCAGAGCACCGTAATGAGCACTTGGAAGAGTATGATCCCTGCCCTCAAAGAGTCTAGTGGGGACTATCAAAAAGAAGCCAAAGAAGTATTCCCTGCTTTCGAGGAGTTTAAAATCGAAAGAGGGGTGACACTAGATAAAAACTGATGAATATGCCAAAGTCAAATGAATGAGAGTACAAACAATCCACACAAGAGAATAATCAACCAATAACTAATTGGTTATTCATTCATTGAGGATTCATTGAGGATTCATTTGGGAAGTGCTTCTGAAGGAGGTGACAATTTAGGAGAGCTTTGAAAGAGGGTTGTGGCTTGCTGAGAAGAGGGAAGGAGAGGGTGTTCTGAGCTAGGAGAAAGGGGTGGGGAATGGGTGAAAGGCAAGAGAGTGTCAGTAGTTGTAGTAATGATATTTATTGAACTCCCACTGGGCCTAATGTTCTGTACTTAGCACTTAAGAAAGTACGCCAGAAATTGGAGACACGTTCCCTGTCCACAAGGAGTTGACAATAGAGCGGGAGAGTAGAGAGAGGGGGACAAGGGCCTCTCAGGTGAGACTAACCTTCTTTCTTCTCCTTAGGAGCTGGTGAGAAAGGACTCTCACTGGGGAGATAAAGCGCTCTCAGCTGATCCTCATGGATTCTGCCAGGGGAGAAAGGTAAGGCCAGCCAGACCCTTTTTTTATGGGATTTATTAAGTGCTTAGTATGTGTCAACACTGTACTAAGCTCTGGGGTAGATACAAGATAACCAGGTTGGACATGGTTCCTGGTCCACATAGGGCACACAGTCTTAAACCCCATTTTACAGATGCGGTAACAGGCACAAAGAAATTAAGAAATTTGCCCAAGGTCACACAGCAGACAAGTGGCAGAGCTGGGATCAGAACCCAGATCTTTCTGACTCCCAGGGCTGTGCTCTATCTGCTAGGTCACGCTTGTTTCTTAACGGACCTAAGCTCCATTCCTGGAGCAATGTGGGCCAGTAAGATGGCCAGTCCGGATGACTGAGATGAGAAATATCCCTCAACCGCCGGACTGTATGTCTTCCCAGCCCCCGACTCTGACTGATCCGCAGACCCAGTCCATGACTCATCAGAGCAAATACAAACACCTTGGGCTTTTCTCCCATCAATTCCCTTTCCCTTCCTTTCACTAAGGAGTTCAGGCCCTGGGCGGAGTGGAGGGCTCAGGAAAGGTTCTGAGTCATCACAATTCCTGTGGTCTCCCCGGCACATTTGTTCACTGAGGTCTTCAAGGTTCCATTTGTCCAGCAAAAATGTGTTCAACCAGCCAAGGAAGCCATCACTTTTAAAATTCCTTTTTGGAAAAACAGGCTGAAAATCCACTTCTAGAGCCTGCGGGGAATACCTCCCATGACCTTGGCATCCCCCACAAGGATCCTAAAGCCAGGAGAAGCCAAGTAATGAAGAGGCCCGATCCAGGGCCTCTCCAGATGGCATAAGAGGCTGGGGCAGCTGGGCCTGTCCTGCCATAAGGTACTTTACCTGGCAGTGTTCCACAGACTTGTCTCTTGACTGGCTCAGACATGATTATTATTATTATTATTATTAATAAGCATTTGGACGTTGAGGGAACTCCCCTCTGTAGTGCGTGGCTGGGTGATGAGATATGGTGTTTCAGCAGGATGAAGCGGAAAACCACCAGTGTTTCCTGGACCATCAGCTCCCCAGTCAGCGAGGTCTCTGGCAGAAGCACCACCCGTCCGAGTTACTTCACGTCCATTCACCCTTTGTCTATCAACCCGCAGAGGGTAGGTCATCGTATGAGTGATGGTTTATGCAGCAGACATTTCCTTATCTGCTCTGATGGCCAATGACATGCAGACATGAGCCCTAAAAACAATTTGGACACTGTACTGGGCACCTACTCTGTGCGGAGCTCTCTACTAGATGTCTGTTCTGTGCAAAGCACTTTACTGGGCACCTACTATAGGCAAAGCACTGTACTGGATGCTTGCTGTGTGCAAGGCACTGCATTAGGTACCCACTGGGTGCAAAACACTCTACTGAGCACAGACCAGGGGTCGAGCACAGTACTGAGCCCTTACTGTGTGCAAGGCATTTATGGGAGCGGATGGATTCCTTTGACTGTATTTATTACTGTATGCAGAGCAATGTGCTAAGCACTGAGGAGAGTACAATGAAACAGAGTTGGTAGACCTGTTCCCTGCCCCCAGTGAGCTTACAGTAAGAGGGGGATACAGACATTAATATAAATAAATTACAGGTATGTACATAGTGCTGTGGGGCTGAGGAAGAAAGGGTGCAAGAGCTATGAAAAAGGGAGAGGGAGAAGAGGAAATGAGGACTTAATCGAAAAAGTCCTCTTGGAGGAGATGTGCTTTTAATAAAGTTTTGAAGGTGGGGAAAGTGATCATCTGTTGGCTATGAAGAGACCAGAAGCAGGACAGGGTGAGGGGTTGGTGGCAAGATAGATGAGATCGAGGTACAGAATAAGTAAGTTGACATTAGAGGAGCGAAGTATGTGGTCTGAGTTGTAGTAGGAAATCAGTGAGGTAAGGGAGGGGGTGGCAAGGTGATCGAGTGCTTTAAAGTCTATGGAAAGGAGTTTCTGTTTAACAAGGAGGTGGAGGGGCAACTACTGGAGATTCATTGAGGAGTGGGGAAACATGAACTGAACAGTTTTGTAGAAAATGATTTGGGCAGCAGAGTGAAGTGTGGACTGGAATGGGAAACGACAAGAGGGTAGGGAGGTCAGCAAGGAGGCTGATACGGTAATTAAGGAAGGCTAGTGTAAGTGCTTGGACTAACACGATAGCATTTGGGATGGAGAGACAAGGGAGGATTTTAGCGATGTTGTGAAGGTTGAACCGACAGGATTTGGTGACAGATTGAATATGTGGGTTGAATGAGAGAGAAGAGTAGAGGATAACGTCAAGGTTACGGACTTGTGATAAAGGGGGGATGGTGGTGATGTCCACAGTGGTGGGAAAGACAGGGGGAGGACATTTAGTGAGTCAATCAATCGTATTTACTGAACGCCTACTGTGTGCAGAACACTGTACTAAGTGCTTGGGAGAGTACAGTGTAACAATAAACAGACACATTCTCTGCCCAGGTTTGAGTGGGAGGATAGGCATTCAATTTAGTCTGAGGTGTCAATGGGACATACAAGTAGAGATGTCCTGAAGGCAGGTGGAAATGTAAGACTGCAAAGAAGGAGAGAGAACAGGACTAGAAAGGTAGATTTGGAAAGCATCTGCACAGAAATTGTAGTTGAACCCATGGGAGCGAATGATTCTCCGAGGCTGAAGCACCAAAACATTCATTCATTCAATAGTATTTATTGAGCGCTTACTATGTGCAGAGCACTGTACTAAGCGCTTGGGATGAACAAGTTGGCAACAGATAGAGACAGTCCCTGCCGTTTGACGGGCTTACAGTCTAATCGGGGGAGACGGACAGACAAGAACAATGGCACTAAACAGCGTCAAGGGGAAGAACATCTCGTAAAAACAATGGCAACTAAATAGAATCAAGGCGATGTACAATTCATTAACAAAAAACCTAACAAGTGGTTGCCTGGAAGCTTCTGCGGTCTTCACTGTCCACACTAGCCTCCTATTTTTCATAAATGCTGCTGGACCTCTTCATCTCGTGCGATGTTCTAGGTGGTTCTTGGGTCAGAACTCTTCACCATGGAAGGCTTAGCCTATGCAACCAACCCCTACTTGTGGGGTTGTGTGGGCTGGCTCAGACTTTGTGGGGCTTGGGCAAGAAAGACACAGGCCCTGTCCTCAAGGAGCTTCCAGGAGAGTTATTATCATTATTATTATTATTATTATTAGCATTATACTTGTTTAGCACTTACTATGCTTTCTATAAAAATTTTCAGGATATGTTACCCCACTCCTCAAAAAACTCCAGTGGTTCCCCACCAAGCTCCATATCAAACAAAAACTCCTCACAATTGGCTTTAAAGCACTCCACCACCTTGCCCCCTCCTACCTCACCTCATTTCTCTCCTTCTACAACCCAGCCCATATGCTTCGCTCCTCTAGTATTAATTAACCTTCTCGCTGTGCCTCAATCTCACCTATCTCGCTGCCAACCCCTGGCCCACGTCCTGCCTCTGTCCTGGAACGCTCTCCCTACTCAGATCCGACAGGCTATTACTCTCCCCCACTTCAAAGCCTTATTGAAGGTACATCTCCTCCAAGAGGCCTTCCCAGACAAAGCTCCACCTTTCCTCATCTCCCCCTCCCTTCTGCATTGCCCTGACTTGTTCCCTTTGCTCTTCCCCCCTCCCAGTCCCACAGCACTTATGTTCATATCTGTAACTTTATTTATTTATATTCATGTCTGTCTCCACTGCTCTAGATTGTAAGCTCATTGTGGACAGGGAATCTTTCTATTTATTGTCGTATTGTACTCTCCCAAGCACTTACTACAGTGGTCTGCACACAGTAAGTTCTCATTAAATAAGATTGAATGAATGCATGAATGAACACTATGTGCTAAGCACTGAACTAAGCACTGGGGTAAGAAGCAAGTTAATCAGGTTGGACACAGTTCCTGTCCCCCGTGGGCTCACAGTCTAAGTAAGAGAGAGTAGGATTTAATCTCCAGTTTGCAGATGAGGGAACTGAGGCACAGAGAAGCTAAGTGAGTTGCCCAAGGTCCCACAGCAGACACGTGGTCCCACAGCAGAGACAGGATTAAAACCCAGGTCCTCTGACTCCCAGGCCCGTGCTCTTTCCATTAGGCATGATGCTTCTCTGATGATTGGGCTCTCCTCCCAGTGATGTAAACTCACCACCGAAGCTGATTAGAATTGCTTGTCCTCAGCGCTGGACTGGGGCAGAAACACTGGAGGCTTTGACTGACCGCTCTGGACCACAGGCAGTTAGTGGGGTGCCCAGCCCAGCCCCCTACCCTGGCCCAGGCAGGAAGGACAACCAACATCCACGGCTTGGTCGGAGGAGGGGAATTCCAGCCTCCTACACTCTGAACTCCAGGAAGGGCATGATTCCTTATGAAAACCAAAAGGCCTAATTAGAGCAGCTAGGCAGAAAGCAAACTCTGCCTCCATCCCCAAGAAACCTCTTTTATTCTCCCCCCAGCCCCCATAATGTGCAGCGCTGGATCAGACCTGAAGCCGCCATGGCCGAGGCCAGACCAAGACTGGGTTTTGCCTTCTCTTGGAGGGGCATGGGGCTGGAGGGGGTGGGGGGACTGGGGTCCAGAAGGCTGACCCATCCCAGGTGGCTGACCCTGGTGTGGCCAGCTGGTGGTTCCTCCTTTTGGCAAGCCCTCTACAGTGTCCTGGCTGGCACCATGACCCCAGGGGACCTCTTTGCTATTCTAACACAGGTGCAGAGCCCGGCCAGCAGTCAATCCGGATACAGCTGTGCAGTAGCTCCCACCTTTTCACAGGTAAAAGTCCTCACTAGCATCTGCTTTCTGCTGCTGAGGGAACCGCTGCCAAGCAGCTGAGGTCCACGGTTTGAAGTCTGCCTCCCTACCCCAGGGCCGCTGGGCCTTGTGACCACTATACAGGGAGGGTCCTGCATCTGCACTGCCAAGCAGCGGACTCTGGGTTTTCCCACCAAGTCCTCTCTCCATGGCATTAGAATTTCTTGCCGCCAGTGTTCCCAAGGATCGATCAGCCTCTACCTGCTTTTTCTGTCCCAAGCGCCTTATATCTCCTCTGAGCCTCTCGTGGGCATCCCTGGGGCCTCCCTGAGCCTTCCTTCCCTTGGACCTCCCCTGACTTCCCCAGGCCTCCCCTACGTCTCCCCTGAGCTTCCCCTGGGCCAGCTCTGAACCTTGCCTCCCCTAAATCTTCCCTGAATCATCCCTGAGGAATGGATACCTTGCACACTTCCTTGTGGGCACAGCCTTGCTAACGCGTGGGAAATCGGGCCCAGACACTGGCCCACTGTGTAGGCACATGGCAGCCTCTCCATTCCTACCCCCTACCTCCACTCTTACCACTCCACCTTGCCAAGCTAGAGGAAGCCCGATAGGGCCGGGGGGCGGGGGAAGGCTGACGCCAATCTAAGAATACATGTATCCAACGGAGGAAGAGGGGCAGTCAGAGGGGAGTGGCAAACCTTGGAGCAGGAACCCCTGGTTATCAAAAGAGCCCCACCCTGTTGGGTCACAACCATGGTTCTTTCAGCCCAGGATTCCACCTCCAAGACTGTCGGAGGTACCCCTGATGGCCATCTCCTGAAGAATATTAATTTTGGTATTTTTTCTGCACCGATACAAGCCCTGGGGTAGATCAGATTGGATCAGATAACAGATCAGACTATTAGATTGGACACAGTTTCTGTACCTCATAGGACCCATCATCTCATGGCTAAGGGGAGGCCCTGACACCTCCCTAGCTCATCTCTCTAAAGGGCCACCGTGGTGACCATCCATTAATATCTCTCCACTCTTGCTGAGCCTTCCGTCACCACACTTTTTGCTTGCTACCATCTCTAAATTTTCTCTGTAACCACTCATTCCAGACCTTTCACTCCTGCTTTGAGCTGGCGCCCACCATTAGTCTAAGTGCTTGGTGTCAGTGCAGAGCATTTTGATAGACCCTGGAACAAACAGCCTCAGCAGATGTCAAAACCTCCTATGTCCGTCCTGTTCTCATTGAGGTTAGTTAGTGAAAAGATATAAAAGAGAGATTCTGACCCGACCTGAAACTATTGAAAAATCAACCAACCGATTAATCAGTGGTATTCATTGAGTGCTTTCTATGTGCAGAGCACTGTACTAAGCACTTGGGAGTTGGTAGACACATTCCCTGCCCACAAGGAACTTACAGTCTCCACCAGTTTGTGTCAATTAGTAAATGATTCCCTTAACACAGCTTCTAGAGTGGTGGGGAGGAAGAACTCATAAGAACTGATAAAAACCTTCACAAAGATAAGCCTTCTAAGTATGTTCCTTCTCATTGGACTAAATGATCAAACTGGTGTTGGCAAGGCTTGTTAACTGGCAAATTTGTTCCCAAGTTTGGCTGATGTGGATTCATGATCTGCCCATGTAGTGAATTCTGTGTCTGTTCTTCAGCACCTGCAAGACACCTGCACTACAGAGGGCCAGTTTGTGGTGTTTGAGTGTCGGATTCAAGGCAGCAGCCCTCTTCAAGTTCTCTGGTACCGAGGGCACGAGCCCATTAAGGACTCAGCAAACTTTCGGATTCTAAGGAGAAGTATGGTCACTGTGTGGGGGGGGGGGAGGGCGGGGGGGAGGGGTTCACGTGTGAGTGTGTGTGGATGGTTCATGTTTCATTTGGGAAATGTAATGCACACGGTAAGCCCCAGTAACACTGCTTTGTAATCAGTGCTGCTTAATTGCTTTTTTAAAAAAAATTGTTGATATATGGTTAGTGATTTGTTTCCATATATGCTTTATACATTCGTTTTGATAAGCAATAATGATCTTCCCCTTTCTGAAACCCTGATGTGTTTCCATAGTCACATTTTCATTAAGTTGGCAACATGATCTTTACTACAGAACTATGTCTGGAAGAAATGCCTTATCTCATGCTGTCTAGACGTCTCCGATCAATAGCGATGCCATGGAAGACTAGACATGAAAAATGATGCAAAAGAATGAAAATCACTCCAAATTCAGCATAAACAACCCCATTTCCAAAGCATTTTGCGGACTTTCCCCCAAATAATTCACTTTATTAGACAACGTTCTGAATCAATTTTAAGGTCACATCTTCTCCAAGAGGCCTTCTCCAATTAAGCCCTCTTTTCCCTGGCTCACTCTGCCTTCTGTGTCATCTATTCACTTGAATCTGTGATCTTTGAACATTTGATATTCACCCCACCCCTAACCCCACAGCACTTACGTTCATATCTTATATCTTATAATAATCAATAAGTATTCATTCATATTAATGTCTGTCTCCCTCTCTAGACTGTAAACTCGCTATGGGCAGGGAATGTGTCTGCTAATTTTGTTATATTGTACTCTCCCAAGGGCTTAGTACAGTGATCTACATATAGTAAGTGCTCAATAAATACCATTGATTGATTGATTGGTTGATCGATCAAATGGGTACAATATATTTATTCAGAATATTAAATAGCTTGTTTTATCTTTATGTTTTGGGGGAAGTATAGGCCAAAGGGGGTCAGTCAGCCTGTTGTAGTCCGTGAGCCCAGGAGGTAAAGGAATCCTCCCAGGAATATATATCCCCTCTGCGGCAGAATGTACAATTCTCTTTGGGTTAAGTTTCAGTTTAGACTTTAATTCTTTCTCTTGGTCTTTCAGAAGCATGCGGGTCAGCTGTTCCTGGTAAGTGCAACATCTCAACAACCCCTAGATGATGCACAGCTAGAATTGCCTTTCCTTCTGGTCCCTTTCTGCAGTCTTGCAGCCCCCACCCCCTCAGATGTCCCTGGTCAGCCCTGGGGTTGAGAGGATGAAGGGTGAATTGCTCCCTTGGAGCCTTGCCTCCCACCGCC
This sequence comes from Ornithorhynchus anatinus, assembly GCF_004115215.2. Classification (NCBI taxonomy): domain Eukaryota; kingdom Metazoa; phylum Chordata; class Mammalia; order Monotremata; family Ornithorhynchidae; genus Ornithorhynchus; species Ornithorhynchus anatinus. Next base: position 47,955,796 of record NC_041749.1, read on the forward strand.
ACCCCCGCACCCTTGTACCTGAGGCCCCTGCAATCAGCAGCAGTGGGCCAGGAGTTGAGGTCTGCTAGAGGCCCAGCAGTTACCCAACAACAGAGGGAAGTGAGGGAGCAGAGGACAGCATGGGCCTTCATCCCAGCTTACAATGGGACAGGAGAGCCAGGATCCAAGGCAGGGGGGTAAAAGGGTAAAGGTGATGCTCTGCTCTGTGATGCTCTGCTCTGTGGAGCTTTATTCTGTGGTGTTATGTGGCATTCTTGCTCTGTGGTGCTCTGTGATGCTCTGCTGTGCAGTGCTTTGCTCTGCAGTGCTCTGCTCTGCAGTGCTCTGCTCCTCACAGAGCCGGAAGAATCAGGTGAGTGCTTAAATGAGAATCTCCCCACACCTGGCCGAGAAAATTTCCCTGACTTCAGTTCTGGGCCGGGGTGTCGACCCCCAGAACAGGTCCCCTAAGAACTGATTTTTCCCTCCTTAATGGGGAACCCTCCCCTGCTGGGCCCAGCAGGCCAGGGAGTCACATAGCTGGCCAGGCTGAATCATCTCCCTTGGAGAACTCATTCTCTCCCACGGCTTCAATTACCATCTCTGCAGATGACACCGAAATCTACATTTCCTTCCCTGTTCTCTCTCCCTCTCTCCAGGCTCGCATCTCCTCCTGCCCCCAGGACATCTCTACTTGGATGTCCTCCCACCACCTCAAATTCAACATGTCCAAAACAGAGCTCCTTATTTTCCCTCCCTGTCCTCTCACTGTTCTCTCCCAAACTTTCCTGTCACTGTAGACGACCATCCTTCCCGTCTCACAAGCCCATAACCTTGGTATCATCCTTGATTCCTCTCTCTCATTCAACCCACATATCCAATCTGTCACCAAATCCTGTCAGTCTCAGCTTCACAACATCGCCAAGATTCGCCCTTTCCTCTCTAACCAAACCACTACCACATTAGTACAATCACTCATTCTAATCCCACCTAGATTTCTGCATCAACCTCCTTTCCGATCTCCCAACCTCCTGCCTCTCCCCATTTCAGTCCATACTTCACTCCGCTGCCTGGATTATCTTTCTACAGAAACATTCAGGACATGTCACCCTCCTCCTCAGAAATCTCCAGTGGTTGCCTATCCACTTCCGTATCAAACAAAAACTCCTTACTATTGCCTTTAAAGTTCTCCATCACTTTGCCCCCTCCTACCTCACCTCCCTTCTCTCCATCTACATCCCAGCCCTCACACTCTGCTCCTCTGGTGCTAATCTTCTCACTGTGCCTCAATCTCGCCTGTCTCATCGCCGACCCCTGGCCCACGTTCTGCCTCTGGTCTGGAAAGCCCTTTCTCCTCAAATCTGCCTCTTCAAATCTGCCTCCTCAAATCAATCACTCTTCCCCCATTCAAAGGCCGAAGAAGGCACACCTCCTCCAGGAGGCCTTCCCAAACTAAGTTCCACTTTTCCTCAGCTCCATTCCCTTCCACGTCACCATGACTTGCTCCCCTTGCTCTTCCCCCCTCCCTGCCCCACAGCACTTAAGTATATATGCATATATCTATAATTCTATTTATTTATATTGATATCTCTTTTACTTGTATTGATGTCTGTCTCCCCCACTCTAGACTGTGAGCCCGCTGTGGGCAGGGATTGTCTCTCTTTATTGCTGTATTGTACTTTCCAAGCACTTAGTACAGTGCTCTGCACACAGTAAATGCTCAATAACTATAACTGAAAGAATTTACCTTTCCAGAGGCGGTCTGCACCCTGGTGGTGACTGACGTGCGTCCAGAAGACTCTGGGGAGTTCCAGTGCCTCGCAGAAAATGAAGCAGGGTCTGTCACCTCGCGGGCTGCTCTTTCTGTCTCCATAGGTAATGTCCCCGTGGCTCCCGGGGCCTGTGCTGGCTGCAGGAGCAGCCCTGGTGGCTCTCGAAGACTGGTGAATAAGGGACTGCTTCTGTTTGTCAGCAGGAAAGGAAATGGAAACGCCAAGAGATCCCCTCAACCGCTCCTTTAGGCAAACCTCCCTGGAGCCTGAAGCCCATCCAGGGGGTCCACAAGGCTCTGCTGAGAGGAGGGATCCAAGTCACAAAAGGCTTCCCACCATGCAAAGCCCCCCAGTCACCCCGGCCACCCTGGCCACCTGTGCTGGCTGGGAAAGTCGGGAGTTGCAGGACCAGAGAATTGGAAACGAAGATTTTCGTAGTGCCTGTGGGAATTCTTCAATGCCAGTGGAACAGGGGTAAGGCCAGACAGATCTAATGCCTGATACATTCTGCCATGTGAGTTTTCACTTTTACTTTCAATCTACCAATCAATCAATCAACGATATTCACCGAGCGTTTACCATGTGTAGGGTACTGTACCAAGGTGTGGAGTAGTACAGTACAATAGAGTAGGTAGACATGATATCTCCCCCATCCTAAAAAAACCCGCTCTTGACCCCACTTCCCCCTCCAGTTATCGTCCTATCTCCCTACTACCCTTCCTTTCCAAAATCTTAGAACGAGTCGTCTACAATCGATGCCTAGAATTCCTTAACTCCCATTCTCTCCTAGACCCCCTCCAATCTGGCTTCCGTCCCCTCCACTCTACCGAGACTGCTCTCTCTAAGGTCACCCGTGACCTCCTTCTTGCCAAATCCAATGGCTCCTACTCCATTCTGATCCTCCTTGACCTCTCTGCTGCCTTTGACACTGTCGACCATCCCCTCCTCCTCCATACCTTATCTCACCTTGGCTTCACGGACTCTGTCCTCTTCTGGTTCTCCTCTTACCTCTCTGGCCGATCATTCTCGGTCTCCTACGCTGGAGCCTCCTCCCCCTCCCATCCTTTAACTGTTGGAGTTCCTCAAGGGTCAGTTCTTGGCCCTCTTCTGTTCTCCATTTACACTCACTCCCTCGGTGAACTCATCCGCTCTCACGGCTTTGACTACCATCTCTACGCAGATGACACGCAGATCTACATCTCCGCCCCTGTCCTCTCCCCCTCCCTTCAGGCTCGCATCTCCTCCTGCCTCCGGGACGTCTCCACCTGGATGTCGGCCCGCCACCTAAAACTCAACATGAGCAAGACTGAGCTCCTCATCTTCCCTCCCAAGCCCGGTCCGCTCCCAGACTTCTCCATCACCGTGGATGGCACGACCATCCTTCCCGTCCCGCAGGCCCGCAATCTCGGTGTCATCCTTGACTCGTCCCTCTCGTTCACCCCACACATCCTATCCGTTACCAAGACCTGCCGGTTTCACCTCTACAATATCGCCAAGATCCGCCCTTTCCTCTCCACCCAAACGGCTACCTTACTATTACGGGCTCTCGTTATATCCCGGCTAGACTACTGTGTCGGCCTTCTCTCTGACCTCCCTTCCTCCTCTCTCGCCCCGCTCCGGTCTATTCTTCACTCCGCTGCCCGGCTCATCTTCCTGCAGAAACGATCTGGGCATGTCACTCCCCTTCTTAAACAACTCCAGTGGTTGCCTATCGACCTCCGCTCCAAACAAAAACTCCTCACTCTAGGCTTCAAGGCTCTCCATCACCTTGCCCCTTCCTACCTCTCCTCCCTTCTCTCTTTCCACCGCCCACCCCGCACGCTCCGCTCCTCTGCCGCCCACCTCCTCGCCGTCCCTCGGTCTCGCCTATCCCGCCGTCGACCCCTGGGTCACGTCCTCCCGCGGTCCTGGAACGCCCTCCCTCCTCACCTCCGCCAAACTGATTCTCTTTCCCTCTTCAAAACCTTACTTAAAAATCACCTCCTCCAAGAGGCCTTCCCAGACTGAGCTCCTCTTCCCCTCTACTCCCTCTGCCATCCCCCCTTTACCTCTCCGCAGCTAAAGCCTCATTTTCCCCTTTTCCCTCTGCTCCTCCACCTCTCCCTTCCCATCCCCACAGCACTGTACCCGTCCGCTCAACTGTATATATTTTCGTTACCCTATTTATTTTGTTAATGAATTGTACATCGCCTTGATTCTATTTAGTTGCCATTGTTTTTACGAGATGTTCTTCCCCTTGACGCTGTTTAGTGCCATTGTTCTTGTCTGTCCGTCTCCCCCGATTAGACTGTAAGCCCGTCAAACGGCAGGGACTGTCTCTATCTGTTGCCGACTTGTTCATCCCAAGCACTTAGTACAGTGCTCTGCACATAGTAAGCGCTCAATAAATACTATTGAATGAATGAATATCTACCCACAAGGAGCTTACAGACTTGAGGGGGTGACAGATATTAAAATAATTTACAGATGGATATGTACCTAAGTGCTATATGGCTGGGAGAGGGGTGAATATCAGAATGCTTTAAGGGATACAGACTTAATTGCCAAGGTGACACAGAAAGGAGGGCTTAGTCAGGGAAGGCCTCTTGGAGGAGGGTTTTGAAGGTGGAGAGAGTGGTGATCTGTTGAATATGAAGAGGGAAGGAGTTCCAAGCCAGAGGTGGAGTGGGGACAAGGGGCTGGTGGCGAGGAAGATAAGATAAAGATACAGTGAGTAGGTTGGTGTTAGAGGAGTGAAGTGTGTAGGTTTCGTTGTAGTAGAAAATCTGTGAGATGAGCCAGGTGGGAGAGAGCTGATTGAGTGCTTTAAAACCAAAGATGAGGAGCTTCTGTTTGATTTGGGCATAGATAGGCAACCATAAGAAATCTTTGAGGAGGGGGGAGATGTGGTCTGAGCAGTTTTAGAGGTGATCCAGGTAGCAGCGTGAAGAATAGACTGGAATGGGGAGAGACAGGAGACCAGGAGGTCAGCAAGGAGGCTGGTGCAGTAGTCAAGGTGGGATATGATAAGTGATTGGTCAGCAAAGTAGCGGTTTGGTTGCAAAGGAGGGGGCAGATTCTAGAGATGCTTTGAGGGTAGAATTGACAGGATTTGGTGACAGAATTAGTATGTGTGTTGAATGAGAGAGATGTATCAAGGATAATGCCATGGCTACGGGCTTGAGAAACAGGGAGGATGGTGGTGTTGCCTACAGTGATGGGAAAGACGGGGGAGGATAGGGTTTGGATGGGAAGATGAGAAGTTCTGTCTTTTAGACTTGTTAGTTTGAGTCATCAGTAGCACATCTAAGTAGAGATGACTTGAAGGCAGGAAGAAATGTGAGACAGCAGAGAAGGGGAATGATCAGGACTAGAGTGGTAGATTTGGGAATCATCCCCATAGAGATGGTAGTTAAAGCCATAGGTGTGAATGAGTTCTCCAAGAGAGTGGGTGTAGACGAAGAATAGAGGGGGTCCCAGAACTGCACCTTAGGGGGCATCTACAGTTAGGAAGCAGGAGGCAGAGAATAAGCCTGCAAAAGAGACTGAGAAGGAGCGACCAGAGAGATAGGAGGAGAACCAGGAGGAAACAGTGCAGATGAAACCAAGATTAGGTAATGTTTCAAGGAGAAGGGGGGGTTCCCTAGTGTTGAAAGCAACTGAGAGCTCAAGAAGAATCAGGACAGAGTAGAGGCCATTTTCCTATTGCACCAATACTAACACTTGGTAGAATTCCAATTTTAATTGCTTGGGTCATTCATTCACTGGTATTCATTCAGTGCCCTTTGTGCAGAGAACTGTACTGGGTGTCTCCTGGATGCAGAGAGCTGGACTGGGTGCCTACTGAGAAGCAGCATGGTCTAGTGGATGGAGTATGGGCCTGGAGGTCAGGGGACCCAAGTTGTAATCCCAACTTCACCACTTGCCTGCTTGTGTGATCTTGGACAAGGCACTCTATGTCTCTGTGCCTCAGTTTTCTCATCTATAAAATGAGGATTCAATACTTGTTCTCCCTTCTTAGACTGAGAGCCCCATTTGGGACAGGGACTGTGTTCAAGTTGATTATCTACCTACAATGCTTGGCGCACAATAGGCACTTAACAAATACCACCACTGCTTGGTATAGTGGATATAGCAGGGGCCTGGGAGTCAGGAGGTCAGGAGTTCTAATTCTGACTCCACCACTTGTCTGCTGTGTGACCTCAGGCAAGTCACTTGACTTCTCCATGCATCAGTTACCTCACCTGTGTCCAACCTGATTATTTTGTCTCTACCCCAGTGCTCAGTACAGTGCTTGGCACATAGTAAGCACTTAACAAATACTTAACAAATGTATTATTATCATTACTTTGTGCAGAACACTGTTCTGGGCACCTACTGGGTGAAGAACGCTGTATTAGGCACCTATATGTTCAGAGTGCTGTATTGTATACCTACTATATGAAAGTTCTATATGAAAGTACTGTGCTCCTTATTCCACAGAGCTCTTTACTGGACACCTACAGGGTGGCAGAACATTGTTCTGTACCGTACACTTGGAAAGAGAGTAAAATAATGAGAATTAGACGTAGTGGCTGGCTCTCAGGGAGTTCACAGTCTAAGACAAAGAAGGGAATCAGCAGTGTACAAAAAAAGAAAATATTCAAATGATACAAACGGCAGAATGATATGACAAAGAGAACAGAAGGGGAGAACAGGCGGTGAAGTGCAATTAGCGATTGAGGAGCAGATTTGAGGGCTCCTCAAGGCTCTGGCAGGGAGGGTCAGACTCCAACAGCATGACCTAGTGGATAGAGCAAAGACCTGGGAGTCAGAGGACCTGGGTTCTAATCCCAGCTCTACTATTTTTCTGCTGTGACCTTGGACAAGTCACTTCACTTCTCTGTGCCTCATTTACCTCATTTGTAAAGTGGGGATTAAGTCTGTGAGCCCCATGTGGGACATGGACTATGTCCTGCCTGATTACCTTGTATCTACTCCAGCGCTTAGAACAGTGCCTGGCACATAGTTAAGCTCTTAACAAATACCATTTAAAAAAAAATGTTCCCAGATTCGAAAAGTTTGCGAAGTGGGGCTGATGCTGGGGGCATCATCTCTCTCCTGGGCAGCATTGCTCAGCAAACACACACACACACACACACACACACACACACACACACACCTGTTCTCCCTCCCTCTTATATTGTGTGGGGAGGGAGCCATGGCAAGTTTATTATTTTGTACCTACTCCAATGCTTAACAGAGTGCTTGGTTCTTAATAAATGCAATTATTGCTATTGTTATATGTTGAAGTGCCTGAAATACCTTTTTTTAATGGTACTTGTTAAGCACTTACTATGTGCCAAGCATTGTACTACACTCTGGGGTAGATACAGGAAAATCAGGTTGGACACAGTTCATGTTCCACATGGGGCTCACAGTCAGAATCCCTATTTTACAGATGAGGTGACTGAGGCACAGAGAAGTTAAATGACTTGCCCAAGGTCACACAGCAGATAAGTGGTGGAGCCAGGATTAGAACCCGGGTCCTCTGACTCCCAGGCCCATGTTCTTTTCACTTAGCCACGAATAGCTTGCTTTCCAAAGCAGACCTTTGAGATTACATTGTGTTTGAGCATGAAAGATTGATTTCTGTTTAGTGAGTAGTTTCCTTGACAACCGTGCTACTTGCACCTTGAGCGGGTGTGGCCACAGCCGATTATCTTTCTCCACACTCACTTTCCAGACCAGAGTTAAGATATATTACCCTGTCAGTCCTCGTAATTACAGGAGAAACAGAAAGTGGATTCCTTGCCTTTTGTCACGACTCTGAAGAAACTAGCCCAAACTGGAAGAACAGAGAACAAAAAACTAAAAATGTGGTTTCCAAAAAAAAAAATTAAGCTTAAAATAAAAGAATAAATCGGCCTTATAAATAAGGTGCCAAATACACCGGCCCATTACAATATATTTTGTTCCATTTGCAGAAATAAATGGGTTTTGCCCGACCCTAAAGTATTCTGGGGGAGCCCAGAATCTCGCCTTTGCAGCAGATTATTTGCAAGCCCCCTCTCAGGTCTGTATGAACCCTGGCACCACCACTGAGTGGTGGAACTCAGGGGCAGAGCTGCAGAGGACGGAAGTTTGGTGCCGAAGGCTGATAAACAGCCGGAAGAGTGGCAGGTAATGACTTGAAGAAGACCGGCCAAAGCCCAGACTGTCAGCTGGAGAGATGGAGGGGTTGCACCCCTCACCGGCAGACAAGAGAAGCCCACTCCCCTGGTCCTGCAGAGGAGAGGGGACAGGAAGGGATGGATGGGGGAGGTTAGAGGGAGGTGGCAGTATAGGAAAGTTGTGAACATGAAAACTATCAGAAAGACCGGTTGGATAACGTGGATGGCAAAGACCACAGTGACTACCGAGGCACCTGCCAGCGAGGCAGCAGCGTCAGCCCTCTGCTACGGTCACTTCGGCCACAAAAGGGTCCTAAACATAAGAAACCTCTGTGGATACTGTCCAATGGGCTGCGCCCCTGTCCACCTACATGTTCGATGCTTTCTGGTCCCCAGCAGGAACACTACTTCTCAAGAACTTCCAGTGGTTGCCCATCTACTTCCACATCAAACAAAAACTCCTCACCATTGGCTTTAAAGTATTCAGTCACCTTGCCCCCTCCTACCTTACTTGGCTGGGGGAGACAAACATTAAAATCAATTACTAATGGGAGGATAGGAGTGTATAAGGATATGTACATAAGTGATGTGGGGCTAGAAGATGGTGCTACTATCAAGAGCTAAAGGGACAGATCCAAGTACATAGGTAATGCAGAAGGGAGACCGAATAGGGGAAATGAGGGCTTAGTCAGGGAAGAACTCTTGGAGGAGGTATGATTTTAGGCAGTTGTTTAGGTGGAGAGAGTGGTGGACTGTTGGATATGAATGGAGAGGGAGTTCCAGGACAGAGGGAGGACATGTGGAAAGGGTCGTCAGCAAGTCAGATGAGATCGAGGTATTTGTGAAGAGGTTGCCAGAGGGCCAAAGTGAAAGGTTGAGTTGTAGTAGATCGACGAGGTAAGGAAGGAGGAGGCTAGCTGATTGCTCCTTAAAGCCAGTGGTAAGAAGTTTCTGTTTGCTGAGGAGATGGGTGGGCAGTCATTTGAGGTTTTTGAGAACTGGGGAGATGTGGACTGAGCTTTCTGGGGGAAAGTAATCTGAGCAGCAGCGGGAAGTATGGACTAAAAAGGGGAGGGGGGTTCAGCGAGGAGGCTGATGCAGTCATCAAGGTGGGATATGATAAGAGCTTGGATCAACATGGTAGCAATTTGGATGGAGAGGAAGAGGTGGATACTAGAGTTGCGGAGGCAAAACTGACTGGATTTAGTTACAGCCTGAATCTGTGGGTTGGAGTTGAAGATAATGTCAAGATTGTGGGCTGGTGAGACAGGAGGGTGGTGATCTAAGTATATGGCAGAGGAAATCCAAGACTGTCAGTTGGTGGTATGAGCTTGACAGAAGGACACGGCACCACGGGAGTTGAGTCCAATGGAGAGGATGAGGTTGAGGGTGTGCGGTGTGCATCAAGAGAAGGAAGATTAGAATATGGAGAGCCAGTGGGGCATGATGACTTTAGAAAATGGGAGGGAGTCAAGAGGTCAGAAGGCCCTAAGGGGGAACAGAACAGATTTTCAGGAGGCAGGGAAGGGAGAGAAGGCAAGGGAGGAGGCTGTGGTCGGAGAGTGGGATTTCAGAGTTGATTCTGCCACTTCCCATTGTGGACCAAGCACAGGTAAACAGACATGTTTCCAAAAAGAGGATTGCTTACATTGGAGGAGCTAGAAGACAACCCAACCTACTAAACCCATCAACCCCTTCTCTATAACCTGTTTTTGCACTCCTAATGGCAGACCCAATAGTTTCAGGGGTGACAAACCCAAGGTGATTGTAGGCCACCTTGAAGGTACAGACCCAACCCAGATGGTAACTAGGGTTGAGCTAAACAAAAGAAACAGTTCTCCAGATGCATCCTCAACAGAAAGATTGCTTTTTAAGGAGTTTCAAAGTTCCTTCAGAATAAAAGTCTGAGGGAAAGAGGGAAAGCTAGCCAGGTGCCCACTAGATGGCAAATTGCCATCCAGGACTTTGTATGAAAAAAACTCCTTTTCTCCCTTCCCTGAGGGAGAGGTGAGGGTCTCTTACCTGATTCCGTGTGTCCTTTGCTTAGGTCCAGAGACCTAAACCCCTCCTCTGCACCCTGAAGTGTCCACTTTGTAGATCCAGTATCCTGGTTGGGAAGGAACGAATACTGGGACCACTGGGTGTTGTTGCTTTGTCGTTCAGGAGACACCCTCCCTCCCTCTGCAATCTTGTTAGCGAAACCCCACCTCGCAACCTCAGGGCAGCCCTTGTCTTCTTGGGCTTTGGACTCTGAGCCTCCAAGAGCCTGAAATTCTGCTCCTCTAGCCACAGCTCTCTACTGATTTCATTTATATTTTGTGTCCATGCCTTTATTTTGTCTTAGTGTCTTGTTTCATTTCTCCTCTGTGTCTGTCGCCAGTCCCTTCTCCCCACTTCTTTGATTGGGACCCTCCTAAGGTTAAGGAACCACGTCTAATTCCCACCTGTGTATTCCTTCCCAGCACTTAGAACAGTGCTTTGCACACATTAAGACCTTAATGAGTATTACTACCACCACCACCACCACCTAGCCAGTAGTAAAAATCCCTTCACCTCTGCACTCCAGCCTGACTGTGGAGTTTAACTTGTGTTTAATATCCCAGTCTGCCCTCACTTCCTGAACCCTCAGCCCCTCTGGTGCTTGTACAGTGAATCGAGGAATGGGATGAGGAAAGAACTGTCTAGTGTGCTCTTTTCAACCCTAGCCAAGTCATCAGCAATGTTGAATTGAGATGGTGGACTCTTATTTTGACATGGTTGCATAGGTAGAGGGACAAGCAAGCACATCGGATGTCATTCTCTTTGGCAGCTGATAAAAGTCACCCTCTTATAATACTAGCTCCAATCTGGGATGGTTAGTTTGTGAGAGGGACTCTCCCTTTCCCCGAATAGCAGCTCCACTCGGGTGACATCCTCTGGAGCTGCAGGTATGTCTCTCTTTCTCCCTGCCTTGGTACGGTTTTGTGATTCGTTGGCCAAGTTAGAGGCAGAAGTTAGGAAACTACAAATGCAGGACAGAGATTTGAAGAGAAAGAGACTTCTCTGCTCCATTTGAATGAAAGGACATTTTCATCACGAGGGGACTAGTGGGGGAATTTTGTTGGTTTTAAGACCAGATAGTGTTGTTATTGTTTAAAATCGGAGCTTCTTCTGGAAAAAGGACAGTCTCTGAGTGCCTGGGGCGAGATGTTCTGCTACAATTATATTTGACCCCCAGACACTCCCTGTATCAAGCAGTTGAGAACTGGGTATGGAAACTTGTACGGAGGTGTTAGTAGGAATAATTCCTACATAAGAAATGGAGTGCTAAACTTGGGAAAGTACAAAATGGCTGTAAGGTGACTTCTAATTTATCAATTAAGAAGGAACTTCGGAAATTGATCCAATGACTAACCACCTACTCTGTAAGGAAAGTTTTCAAGCACGGTTGGGAACTTAGTATCTATTATCTGAAGTTTGTGTTCTCAAGCACTGTGTTCTGTCCAGAGTCAGCATTCAGTAAATACCACTGATTAATTGATCAACTGATTGCCTTGGGCTCTGCTTTTGGAAAACGGTGTTTACAGATGTAGGAGACGGGCTTTTCTAAAGTATCCCCTTTGACTTTTTAAGGCTATTTGAGGGACAGCCAGTAGGTTTAATGAGTCTTTCAAAAATGTTTATGTAAAGCGGAAGGAATTTTAAGAAAGCAGCAGTTGCTCATAGTGCAGGCTAAAACCAAAATGCTCCAGTGAGTTTTGGCCTCCAAGACCTTGGGAAGAGAAGGAGGAGAACATTGTCAGTTGGTCTCCTGTGCTTAAATATCAGGGATCTCAGTGGAGTCTTTCATCTTCCGGGGAGCTGACGGAGCTTTGCTTTCTGTCCTGAAATGACTCTCTACGGGGCACCAGGGCTGCCGGTTGGCTTGAAACAGCAAAATCTTTTTTAAAGGATTTAATCATAGGGCCCTATGGATTTCTGTTGGCTTGTCCCTTCCCCACCAGAATTTAACACAGTTTCCAGTAGAAGACATGGTTTAAAATTTGCATGTGTGAAATGAGGGTTGAGGTGATTTGGAAAAAGTGTTCCTTCCCTTTTGCTACCTTTGCTCGGGTTACTGAATAGTTTCCATTTGTTGATCTTTCCACAACTGGCTCAATCTCAGCCCAAAACCAAATGTTCTTTCTTAAATCATGGCAGCATTAGTTTGGTTTGGTTTGACGGGAGCCCCATCGCCAACAGGAACCTCTTCTCATAATGATCAACTTCGTGGCTTCGGCGAGCCCGAGCGGCTAATTTCAGGGCACTGGATTATTGGTGTGATGATGGCCAGCCTTGGGGATTAGGGAGAAAGTGAGGATGCAGTGCCATAGGTTCTTCTGGCATCTCTGGGGTGAGCAGAGCACGAAGGGCTGGCCTGTGCCCAAGGAGGAAGGAGGTGCCACCTCCTTTTTTTATGGCATTTGTTAAGTGCTTACTATATGCCAGGCATTGTTCTAAGTGCTGGAGTAAATACAAGGTAATCAGGTTGGACACAGTCCATATCCCTCAATGGGCTCACAGTCGTTATCCCCACTTTCCAGATGAGGTAACTGAGCCCCAGAGAAGTTAAGTGTCTTGCCAAAGGTCACACAGCAGACAAGTGGCAGAGCCAGGACTAGAACTCAGGTCCTTCTGACTCCCAGGCCTGTGCTCTATCCGCTAGTCCACGCTACTCCTTGTGCCCCTGAACGCTGCCAGGCCAATAAAGCATCTGTCTCAATCCAGGCCGGTAGTCACTCTAAGGCTGTAACGCTGCCTGCTGCCTGATAAAAACCCAACTCTTGATTTGGAGAAATCACTTCTTTGGGAGGCTGGTTTAATTTCAAAGTTTTGTAAAAACCTTTCTGCCAAGCTTCTCATGGACAAAGGCTCGTTTAGGGTTGAAATGTATCTTCAGCATTTCTTCCCAAAGACTTCAAGGGGCAAAAGGGACAAGGAGAGATAGTGAACCTTACAATACTGATACAGCCTGTTTTAAGTGCTTACTATGTGACAAGCACTCTACAAAACACTGGGGTAGATATGAGATCATTAGATTGGACACAGTCCCTGTCCCTCAAGAGGCTCACATTCTAAGGGGGAGGGAGAATAGGTATTTCATCCCCATTTTGTGGAGGAGGAAACTGGGCCCCAAAGAAGTTAAGGGACTTGCCTAAGGTCACACAGCAGGCAAGTGGCAGAGCCAGGACTAGAACCCAGGTCCCCTGACTCCCAGACCTGTACTCGTACTCCCCGGCAAATCACCTGTTTGAGTGATCAGAACCCTCCTTGTCCCCATAGGCTTTCTTAAGGAGAATGAGAAGGATAAGGATTTCCTCTTAGGTTTGCAGGGAGGAAGAACCATTGTTTTTGAAGTGAATATCTTACTCACAAGGAGGAATTTTTTAAACTGGTGAGGCGAATTATCACGCAGCTCTTGGGGCTGATTGCAACCTCAAAATCAATCCATCAGTGGTGTCTACTGAAAACCTTCTATGGGCAGAGCTCTGTAATAAGCATCTGGGAGTGCCCAGTAGAGGTAAAAGGCACCACCCCTGCCATCAAGGACTTTACAATCTAATGGGAGAGTCTGATGGACACAAGCCATTCACAAAGAATTGGAGGAGTAGAAAGTAGCAATGTCGTAACTGCTGATAGCAGAAACATGGCAAGCTGACTAGATAAATTACTAAGAGTAAGTTCACATATGTTGAGAAGGCACAAAAAGACTCTCACCATCCCATCACCAACCTGAGGGTGTGTCACTGTACTGGGCACCTAACCTCATCTCATGTTGCTACGCAAGATGATTTCTAAGCTGATGAGGCCGTCTCCTGTCTTTAAGGTGTTCAGGGAAGGTGAGTCTCCATTCCTGGGTCTACCCATGGGGTTTGCTGATTGTATGCCACACACTGTGCTAAGCACTGAAGCAGATCATCAGGTCATCAGTCCCATATGGGACTCACGATCTCTGTCTCACTTTACATCCAGGAGCCCTTGAAGATGTTCAGGAAGCATTGCTAGCATCAAAAAACATCCTAGCATCCACTAATCCCCATAATGATTTTCTTGTTTTGAAGGGGCACTGCTCTTCAAGAGAGACCTTCTCCATCCCTCTGGTCTTGTGACCCTAGCCAGGAGGGGCAGCAAAACCTTTCTTCTGATCCCCAGTGGCTCCTGACCCGGGACCCATCATCTCCTTGTGTGGACAATACCAGCCCTCCTGTCGCCTCCATGTATCAACCAAGTATGTTCAACTATGAACGTCCCAAGCACTTCCTCCACTCTCAGAACACGTGTGGAACCAGGATGCAGCCCCCAGGGACAGAAACATCTATGTTGCCCTCCAACCCAACCAAACAGTCTTCCATTTTAATCCAGCCTCGGCAGTGCACTGAGCAAAGGTTTTCTTCCTCATCATCGGTGAGCTCGCGGATAACAGTGTCTTCATCCACTTTTCCCACTTCTGCACAACAGCCCGCTGGCTCCTTCCCAGGACAGCGAGTCTCAACCTCATTTAGCCAGTCTCCAGCAGGCTTCCTCAGCTCCATACTGCCATCCCAGCCCGACTACAACAGCAGCAGAGGTCCTTCGGCTGTGGAACCCAAGTAAGTGTCACAATAATAAAAACACTATTTTATTATTAATAATAATAACAGTAACAATTGTGGTATTTGTTAAGCACTTACTATGTGCCAGACACTACTAAGCACTGGGGTGGATACAAGGTCCCACATGGGACTTACAGTAAGTAGGAAGGAGAACATGTATTGAATCCCCATTTTGCAGATGAGGTAACTGAAGCACTGAGAAGTTAAGTGACTTGCCCAAGGTCACACAGCAGGTAAGTAGTGGTGCCAGGATTGGAATCCAGGTCCTCTGACTCCCAGGCCCTTGCACTTTCCACTAGACCACACACCACTTCCCTGGCCTAGTGGAAAGAGTCCTCTAGACTGTAAGCTCTTTGTGGGCAGGGAATGTGTCTACCAACTCTAATAATAATAATAATAATGTTGGTATTTGTTAAGCGCTTACTATGTGCCGAGCACTGTTCTAAGCACTGGGATAGACACAGGGGAATCAGGTTGTCCCACGTGGGGCTCACAGTCTTAATCCCCATTTTACAGACGAGGTAACTGAGGCACAGAGAAGTTAAGTGACTTGCCCCAAGTCACACAGCTGACAAGTGGCAGAGCTGGGATTCGAACCCATGACCTTTGACTCCAAAGCCCATGCTCTTTCCCCTGAGCCACGCTGCTTCTCAACTCTGTTCAACTCAACTCAACTCTGCTTCTATAACTCTGTTATATTGTACTCTCCCAAACACTTAGAACACAGTAAGTGATCAATAAATACAATTGATTGATTGATTGATTAACTGAAGAATGAATGTCTCCATTTAAAATCAAACTGGTACTTTTGAGGTGTTGAGCTAAGAATGTATCTGGTAATGAGTTTCTCCAGGTGCCAAAAGGACAATGCTCTGCTTGTTGGTCTGTAAAAATAGAGCCAGTTCTCATCTGCCTGGGGCCCCACCGGACTCCATGTGCAGAAGGCCAGATCGGGGGCGTGGTTGCCCCAAGGCGGGCGGATTCCCTAGATGATCCCTCAAGGTCTGGATCAGCATTAGGATTTGGTGAGCATCGTATACAGCGACTCACATCAGGTAGCCGGAAGGCCCTCCTGGGATCACCTAGGCCATCGTCCCCCCTCCGTGCCCCCAAGCTGCACAACATTAAGGATCACTCCGACTCCCCAGAGAGTCCCATATGGGGCTCTCCCCAAAGGAGAAATCAATAATCATGTCAATGGAGAGAGTGATCATCTTGTCCCTCCTCCTGCCTCCAACCCCAGTTAAAGCCAACTCCACCCCAACCAGTTCCTTCTCTTGACCAGAGACCTTGAGATTCCATGTAGATTCTGTAATCCTTCTTGGAAATGTTGGCTGGACTCCCCCAGCACTCCCCACCAGGACTTCTTTCCTCATGACGGATTTGAAATGCTCTTCCTGTTCTCTAAGTCACTCTCCACTCGTTCTGCCCTCTGTGGTGGTGGAGGCCAGCCAGTATCACTCTCCAAATGATTTCCTTCCCCGTGGGCGGAAGCTATCGATAGTCTCCTCTCAGTTTTCTTTTACTCCCTGGGTAAAATTCTTCCTGCACTGTCCAACTGTTAACCCATTTACAATAGAGGCTTTCTCCAAAATTCTAATGGCCCTGCAGTGTGACTAGGGCCTCCTCATTGTAGTATTTGGGGAAAGTCTCGGGAAGAGATGCTAAAATTGGGTTAAAGTTTCTTTTTGGCACCACCCATAGCTGTCGGTCAGGTCTAAATCCAGCAACCCTCTGATCAGAGCTAGCACGTACTCGTTCCCCACGTCCCAAACCGGCTGGGGAGAACCTGATACATCGCTGTCGGGCTTTTTTTTACCCTTGGCCCCAATCCTCGGTGCTTTGTAAAGTTTCAAGCTATTGGCTTTCTGATCCCTGCCCCCGGGGAGGTGCTTGGAGATGCCCTGTCTTGAGTCAGGTCAGGTGGTCCCCAAGTCTCCACCCCTCCCAATTTCCCCAGTGCCCACCCTCCACATGCCTCCCTGCAGTGACCCCTACAGTCCATTTGCAGGGAACGCCGTGCTTGCCTCTGGAGATTAACTGGGGAGGGGCGAGGGAGAGGAGGTGGCTTTGGCAACCCGGAACAAGTGACGCTAGTTGGCAAAGTTCGAAGAATCCAGCCTGGCTGTGCTTTGGTTCCAAACTTCACCAAGAGATGCCAAAATTTATCTAAGTCCATTAGTGTTCCAGGAGGAGACTATAATAATAATGCTAATTACTAATTAGGGTGTCTGCTAAGCACTTACTATGTGTCAAACACTGTTCTAAGCCTTAGGGTAGGTACACGTTAATCAGGTTGGACACAATCCCTGTCCCACATGGGGCTCCCAGTCTAAGTAGGAGGAAGAACAGGTATTTCATCCCCATTTTACAGTGGAGGAAACTGAGGCTCGGAGAAGTTAAGTGACTTGCCCAGGGTTACACAGCAGTCACGTGACGGAGCTGGGATCCAACATCTCGTCTCTTGCTGGGATGTTTTATTTAGTTGTATCATTTCAATTAGTAATTATCTTGGGGGAGAGAGAGGGGGAGAGGGAGGGCAAGGACCCAGCCCCGCGGGGATAGGTTGAAGAGGACTGCTCCTGCCGTGGCACGGGGGAGGGCCGACGTGGATCTCAAAACCCACCCCCATCGGCCTTACTGACCATGCCACAGCCGGAGTGCCCTCCATCACCCCTTCCTCCTCCTACCCTGCAAGGATAGGCTCCCTCAGAATTTCAGAGCTGGCCAGCTCCCTCTCTCCCACTTGTTCCCAGTGCCGGTAAGCCAATCGATAGTATTGACCAGGTGCTTAAGTGCAGAACGCTGGGCGGCTGGGAGAGGAAAACAGATGTAATAGCAATGATGGCATTTATTAAGGAATTGCTTTGTACCAGGCACCTTGCTAAGTGCTGGGGTCGATATAAGATCATCAGATGGGACCCAGTCCCTGTCCCACATGGGGCTCCCAACCCGAGAGGAAGGGAGAGCAGCTCTCACCTCTCATTTGTCAAATTGAAAGACTGAGGCCCAGCTAGATTAAATGATTTGCCCAAGGTAAAATAGCAAGCCAAGGACAGAGCTGGGACAAGAACCCAGGTCTCTGGACTTCCAGCCCTATGCTCTTTTCAATAAACCAAGCTGCAGGAAACAGAAGAAGGTCACAGTCAAATGAGATAAAGTAAGGCTGGCAAACTCCCTTGCGGGCAGATATCGGAGATGGAGGATGGGACTTTGCTGTAGTGTGGCTTCTCCCCTGGAATGCCTGGTAATATTCTCATATGCCATGTTTTGAGACTCCTTGCGGCTGAACTCCAGGATCCCAATGGACTCCGGCTGTTCCAAGGAGTACCTAAGGAGGCGGGTGGCTGGAACCCCGGGGGCTGTGATTGACTCTACCACCCATTCCAGAATGACAGCCATCAGCCCCAGGGATTGGGGGTGATGAGTAGCAAATGCTCCATTCTAACCCCCGAGCTGTTCCAGTGCTATCGCAAGCACTAAGAGGTTGAAGCATTCAAGTTCTAGCAGGAGAGATGTACCGAGGAGGATTTGGAAAAATCCTAAAACACCAGAGGGTTATCTAGTGACAAATTTGACCACCCAGCTCCTTTCCCCTTTGTGACACTGCAAGGCTCTGGGCATGATCATTCTGCTTTCTAAATGATCATGCAGGTGACTAAAAGCTTTCTGGTTCATTACTTAAAGCTGGCTGGACAAAGCCAGGTCACTGCGGAGGCCTTGGAGCAGGAACAGCCACTTACTCATCCAATTGGCCTGGAAGAACAAGCCTTGGGTTAACAGGCTTACAGTGAAAGGAGCTACAGTGGAGAAAGACCCAGCCCAAGGTAAACTTGGGAAGGAAAGCCCCTCCCAGTCTTACACTACTACAAATAATAATATTAATAATAATAATAATAATAATAATACAGAACAGGTATTTAATCTCCATTTGAAAGATGAGAAAGCTGAGGCACAGAGTAGTTAAGTGATATGGCCAAGGTCACACAACAGGCAAGTGGCAGAGTTGGGATTAGACCCATGCTCCCAGGCCCATGCTCCTTCCGCTAGGCCACGCGGCTTCACATCCCCTGCCTTACTCCCCGGCCCAAGCTTTGAAATACCTACAGGGGCATCCCAGGGAGAAATAACCAAATCCGTGCTGCTTACTGACCCCCGTCTTTTCTTCCCTCTTCTGCCCCTTTGTTTTGCTCAACGAGGACTCCCTCCATACCCCAAGATTCATGGCTTAATGGGTAGAGGCACGGGCCTATGAGTCAAAAGGACCTGGGTTCTAATCCTGGCTCCACCACATGTTTGCTGTGTGACCTTGGGAAAGTCACTTCACTTCTCTGGGCCTCAGTTACCTCATCTGGAAAATGGGGATTAAGACTATGAGCCCTATGTGGGACAGGGACTGTGTCCAACCCAATTACCTTGTATCTACCCCAATGCTTAGTACAGTGTCTGCCACATAGTAAGCGCTTAACAAATATCACAGTTATTATTATTATTATCATCCATATGCACCCTTTTTTTGGCTTCTTTGACTTGGCTAGAAATGTTCAGCGTTCGAGAAATTTGTCCTTCAGAACTCCTCCATTTTGCAGGGTAAAGATGCAAAGCCGAACCTGAAAATTAAATTGAAAATAAGTAGAAGCCTTCTGGAGTGAGAAAATAAAGCAGGAGGGCAGAGTGTGAATTTTTAGTAGATCCCCTGGAAATACCAGACCTTTTAGTTAATGAGATTTCTCCCAACAAAGTTCCATCTAGGTGCATGAGGATTAAATATTCATAGTAGTTTAATTATTCAGATTAAACAAACAAAACAAAACCCAAAACACCTGCAACCTGAAGTACCTAGATGATTCAGGCCACACTGTGTTTTGAGGTTCTAAAGTACATGAGGACTGTGCACATACAGGTACAGCCATGGTGGTCTTCCACTGCGCCCTTACCATCCAAGTCCCTCATGGCATATCATGCCCTCTGTAGGAGCACAACTGGCGTGGAAGAGAAAGTGTGAGTAGCATTGGGCAAACCACCAGCACTAGAAACCAATGCCTTCATACAACTTCTTGGTCCTAACATCTCTGTGACAGGATCACGGATTGTCTGCGGTTCTCTAGGGGAGACTCCATCATCACCATCACCCTTTGGGCTAAGCCAGCCTGTTCTGCCAATTTCTGTTGCTCTCACGATATTTCTCAACCATCCTGGAGACTCTCTGGACAACCCCAGTCTCCCCATCGTGTAACTGTGGCTCTTCTATCTTTCCATTACTTCTGGCATTGTGTTTTTCTGATTTCCCAAATGAGATTTCATTTCATAAAATGATCTCACTGGGGCCCATCTTCCAGAGGAGGGGAGGAGATAATTCATGGGCATTAGTATTCCTCTCCACTTTGAATAGTAATGCTTGCCTTTTGCACACGGAGAGTTGTGTGACAGTGCAGTATGTGAACAGAATAGGAAGAGGTAAGATCAGTTTGATTCTTGTCTGCAATTTCCTCTGACCTTTAGACTATCGTATTGATACTTTATACTCTTCAAGGCTTGTATAGGTGTTAAAGGACAACCAAAACACTCCCCAGACAGAAAAACCTAAAGCTGGTCAGGTTGATGGCAATTTGAGATCTAGGGAGAGAGGAAATAGCTTTCTTTCCTGACAAAGTGAAATCTATATGCTCTAATGGAGACTGGGATTGCTTCTGGGCTCCTACACCTATCTTATCTGTATAGGTGTTAAAAAACAACCAAAACACTCCCCAGACAGAAAAACCTAAAGCCGGGCAGGGTGATGGCAATTTGAGATCTAGGGAGAGAGGAAATGGCTTTCTTCCCTGACAAAGTGAAATCTATCTGCTTTAATAGAGACTGGGATTGCTGCTGGTAGGAACCTCTCAGCATATTGGGTCTTCCAATGTTTTTCACACATCTGTGTGTGTGTGTGTGTGTGTGTGTGTGTGTATGTACTTAGGTAGCTAGGTAGAGAGCTATCTTTCCTCATTTTTGGAGATGATACCAGTGCTGCAGAGACCTTATCCATGTGAGTGAGTGGGACTGGAAAGTAAGGTTTACCAGGTGTGGTCCTCTGGTGGAGTACTCATTTATGCTGACCAGATGTGAAATGTTTTGCAAAACTCTCCATTCTGTAAATCTGTTTCTGTTTGAGACAACCTCCTAATTGTCTTCCTCCCTTTCCTGCGGCCCCAAACAGATTCATTTCTCTGCGCTGTGTGTCTTGCCTGGGTCATCTGCTTTGTACAGCTGAGCCCTCAGGAAACATAAGAACATAGTTGAAGGAAGGGTAGACTTCATCTTCCCAGGCTGGCTGAATCCATTGGCGGGGCTGGGAAGAGAGAGTGGGAGGGTAGAGATGGATATTTGGGAAGGATTTTTCCAAGAGAAATAGCCATTCTTGATCTGAATTGGCATAGAGGCCTGGTGACAAACTTTGCAAGAAAATCTCTGAGAGGGAAAAAGGGAAGGTCTCAGAAACAGGAACCCTGGTTCTAGCTTCCAAAACCTCTAGGATCCCTGACCACCTCTTGGATGCCAGAGGGATAGAAAATACCCTGGCATCTCTCACACCACACTGACTCCCCCAACTCCACTGCATTATACAGCCTTAGAGTCAGGCCCTGGAGTCCAGTCAGTTGGGCAGGGAAATTGATGGGGGAGAGGGAGGGAAGCATAATAGGGTGTCCAGCCCCCACCCTCCAGAAAACTGCTGACAATGGGTAGATTCTAGGCGAATCAGGATGTAGGGAAACTCCTGCCTCAAAAAGAGCTGTCTCCACAGTCCCTAGAACATCAGACAGACAGCTCTAGAAAGTCATCTCTGGAAACTTAGACTGCTGCTCTCAAATGAAAGTTGGTTTTGTTTCATTTCAACCTGGCCCAGTATAACCTTGTTGGATTGTTCCAGACACCATCAATTTACACTCTGAGCCCCATGTCCCAGTGCTGAAATCACCTCCAGAAATCATAGACTTGTCCTCCTGCTCTGAGGGAAAAAGTATCTTGAAACCTGTCCTTGGGGACTGCTGAGAAAATTGGCTGCAGGAAAATTGGCGGCTTAAATCTGGTCCTTCCTCCCATCCTAGACAGGGCACCCCAGCACTTGGTCATGCCAGGGAAAGGGATGTCATGTGTAGCTCTACATTAATTTATTACTTTATTCTTAAAGGCCCCCAGGACAGGAGAGTCAATAATTTCTTTTGCAGCCATTCCAGAATTTCACAGCCTCAGCAGTCAGAATTCCTCTCACCTTCTTCCTTCTGCAGTCCAAGCCTATTTCCTCTTGCTCTGCCCTCTGAGGGGCTGGAAAACAGCTGGTGATTGTCCATCATCCAACATCCTTCAGGAATGTTCTGAGCTATCTGATCCTTTCCCTATGAATGCTTGCTGCCTGACTGAGGTCAATGAAAAAATCGTGGGGTTCTTGTGTTCCCCAGTGTTCCCTCCTCTCCCCACCATGTAGTTCTTCTGGTCCCCTCATTTTTCCTCCTTTCTTCCCCTACATCACATGGTTTTTCCTCCCCTCTCCTATTCCTCCCATCTTTCTGTCTTCCCTCTTCCTCTCCCTTCCCAGTCTTCCCCCATCTCCTCCTCTCTCTCATTTCCAATTCCCTACTGGGTCCCATTTTGCTCCCTTCCCTTTCTGATCTCTCCCTCCTTCCCTTTCCTTTTTCTCAGTCAGTGGTATTTATTGGGCACATACGGTGCAGAGCACTGTACTAAGCACGTATCTATCATCTTTCCTCCCTTCTCTGTCTTCTACCTCCCTCCTCTCAGTTTCCCCTTCTTTTCCTCCAAACCCTTTCATGTTCCTTGCTTTTCTCCCTTGAGCATTGATTGCTCTCCAATCTCCCTCTACCTCTTGACTTTTCTTCCTCATCCCCTTCTTGTTTCCCTCTTTCCGCTTGTGTCCCTTACCCTACTACACATGTTTCTCTCCCTTTGTGCTGTGTGCATCCCTCCCCTCCCCACTGCTTCCCCCAACCCCCTGGCCCTCCCATACCCCCCTCCGGACCCTGCTGTTGCAGCTCCCACTTCAGGAGTAGAGTGCTGCCTGAATCAGTTTTCTAAAGAAAACATTTAGTCCATATCCTCCCCACTCCTCAAGAACCTCCAATGGTTACCCATCCGCCTCTGCCTCAAACAAAATCTCCTTACCATTGGTTTTAAAGCACTCAATCAGACTGTCCCCTCCTACCTTACTTCACTGATCTCTTATTACAGACCGACCCCACACTTAGCTCCCTTAATGCCAGCTTGCTCACTGTGTCCCCTATCTCATCTATCTCACTGCTGACCCCTTTCCTTCGTCCTTCCTCTGGCCTCCAACACCCTCTCCCTCCACATACACCAGACCACCACTCTCTCCACCTTCAGAGCCTTATTAAAATTGCATCTCCTCCAAGACGCCCTCCCCAATTTAGCCTTCTTTTCCCCAACTCCCTCATCCTTCAGTGTCACCTAGGCCCTTGGATCTGTACCCTTTAAGCACTTGATCTTCACCCCACCCTCATCCCCACAGCACTTATATACACAGCCTTAATTGATTTTAATATCTGCCTCTCCCTCTAGTCTGTAAGTTCCTGGTAGGCAGGGAACATGTCTATCAACTCTGTTGTGTTGTACTCTCCCCAGTGCTTAGTACAATATTCTGCATACTCTAAGTGCTTAGTTAGTACCAATGATTAATTGATTCATTCATTCATTTCCTCCCACTCTCACTCCAGAATCCAGCACCAGTAACCAAAAGCGTGGTAGAATGGCCTATTGAGTGCTGCCATGGGGAAAAGCAGCCAGCTCCCCAGCCCTTCAGGGGCTGTACCTCCAACTGGGGGCTCAGAGTATGAACCCCCTGTGCCCCAGGGACCAGCGCCCCCAGCAGTCAGGAGGAAAGAGAAGGGGCCACCCCCCAGCCCCAGGTCCCCCATTGGGCAGCTCTACAGGGGCTAGGGGTGGTATAAGATGATCAACTGGGTGTGTCCAGATGATGAGACAGGAGCATAATGATTACTGATAGGGAGCCATCCCTACATCTTAAGCTCATTCCTTCACATCAGAGGATTTGGCCATCTAATATGAATTCCGGGTGGCCGTTGAGGCACCTAACAAATGGCCTGACCCAACGACCTCCCTCCTTTCTTCTCTCCCAATCTTAGTTACCGACAGTCAATGCCCACCCAAGCCGGAAATCCTAAACCGATGCAAATTGGGAACGCCAAGCCCATCCTGAAGATTCCTGATCATGAAATACAAGGATCCAAAGAGGCTCTGATTCAAGATTTGGAAAGAAAACTGCGCTGCAAGGACAGCCTCCTCCACAATGGGAACCAGGTGAGTGAAATCACTAATTATTCAGCTAAATGTGCTCAAGTGAGCAGCTCATTCATACCCCAAATACTGGAAGTTTCTAAAGCCACACTGCTTTTGGCCTCACCCAACCTGGGGAAGGTAGAAAAGTGCCAGCAAAGGAAGCATTGCATCCCTACTCTGTGTTTTCTCCTCACACAATTCTTTTTGATTTTTCAAAGGAGTTTCGTGGGTGGAACCAATGTGGGAGGATGAGGCTCTGGGGCATGAAAACCAATCCAAGCTGTCCTAATATAAGAAAGAAAGATGACCTATCCAATCCCTTTGTGATGATGTTTATGAAGCTGGATAAGTTAGGGATTATGGACCTCGAGTCCCAGCTGTTCTGGCGCAGGGGAAGCTTGGGCCCTTGTAAATTCACCAAGGGTCCCTCCGAGGGGGGAAATATCCAGTCCTTTGTGCCTCCACAATGTCTGTATCTCAGGTCCCCCTTTCACCTTTCCCTTCTCCCCCATGGTGCGGGTAGGGTTGGGGAATGGGGCAAGATGTCTGTAGGCCCTGGAGTTACTCTGTCAGCTGGAGAGTCTGCACAAGGCAAGGAGGAGGAAGGCAGTGGCAACTACATAAAACACCTTGTAGAGACATTTTATTTCTTTATTATTTATGGTATTTGTTAAGCGCTTACTATGTACCAGGCACTGTACTAAGCTCTGGACATCTCTCTGCACCAAACCCATGGAGCAAAACTCTCCCAAGAATTCTAATGTGAGGCGCTGGCTTATCGCGTGGCCTTGGTAAATTTGGAATGCTTGATCTGCCGTCCTTAAGCTTTTGAAAGACCAGTAAGGCACTGACAACTTTCATTTGTTTGAAGCGCCTGACATATGAGGAGAAGATGGCTCGCAGATTGCTTGGACCCCAGAACGCTGCTGCTGTGTTGGACACTCAAAATGACCATGAAGCACAGGACTTTTCTCAGGTAAATTGGGCTACCTTTTCCAATCAATCGATCCGTCAATCATATTTATTGGGCACTTACTGTGGGCAGAGGACTGAGCTAACCACAGGGAAAGAATAGAATTTGCAGATCTGATCCCTGCCCTCAAGGAGCTTACGACCTAGTGGGGAAGATGGACACCAAAATAAACTTCAGGCAGGAGGAAGCAATAGAGTGTAAAGATATGGCCATCAGTGCTGTGGGGTTGGGGAGTGAGTATTCAATGCTCAAGGAAGATAGAAGGGCAGATGTAGCAATTGTTGGTGGGGGGAGGGGGATAGCGTGGCCTACTGGCAAGAGCCTGGGCCTGGGAGTCAGGAGACCTGAGTTCTAATCCCAGCTTCACCATTTGTTTGCTCTGTGACCTTGGGCAAGTCACTTCACTTCTCTGTGCCTCAACTTCCTCATCTATCACTGGACATTCATTCATTCAATCAAATGTATTAAGCACTTACTGCTTAGACCCTGTGGGCCAGGGCCCGTGTCCAACCTGATTAGCTTGTATCTACCCTAGTGCTTAAGTGTTTGGCATATAGTAAGAACTTGACAAGTACCATAATTATTAATTATTATGGAGGCACTGGGAAATCTACTCCCAGAACAAACGAACCTTGGCTAATTTGCTCTTTGATCTCATCAAACACCCATTTAGAGGCTTCATCTCTAGGAAGGAAGATGTTGACTTCATGCTCTATCCTTTTCCTGATTTGCCTTGAGATGTAAAATTTGCCGGACCTCTCGGCTCTGGCTTCCAGTGCCTCTCCCGGAGAGGAGGGAAGAAGTTAAACTAAAGGGAGGGACATATCACAAGAGATCCTGGACTGTAAATGTTCTCCAACTTAACTAATGTAGAGAATAGAGCACTTGTCCAGAAAGCTGCTTTCTATTATTTTGGTATTTTTGATCCACTGGTGCCCAGGGATATACTTTTCAGAGGGCTTTTTTGTTTGAAATTCTAGCTCAAACAGTGACTGGATGGTGGATGAGAATTCTGTCCCAGGGAGGATTAGCATTGGTTGAGTGGCAGGAGGTTCTCCAGCAATGGCTGGCCAGTTTGAGTTTAGCACATCCTTCTCATCTCTGAAAGAAAGAGCCACAGAACTGTCCGTCAATTATCCATCAATCGAAGGTATTCACTGAGCATTTACTGTGAGGAGCACTGAACTAATCTTTTGGGAGAATATGCTAGGTTAAGAGTAGAATAAGAGAAATTAACCCTCTCCTCCTTCCTGAGGCTTCCTCCTCCCCTCTTCTCTCAAAAATACCCAGGTTTTGGAATTCCCAGGGATTCAGGGGAGAGAACAGGGGCCTCTGAGCACTGCCTTGCATTTTAATTCTCCTGAGCCTTGGATGTGGCTGCTGTTTCTGTTGGCTTGGCTGGATTCCAGGGATTTCCCCTGAGTGGGGCAGAGGGTGGTCTAGCCTAGCCTTGGGCAGATCAGGCCACCAGGAACTGAGATGACCAGAGCAATCCCATGGCTAGCCCATTGGGCCAGGTCGCTTTTGATTTTTTTTTCAGGATTCCAATCTGCATAAAGGGGAATGAATGAAACTAGGACTCTTGACAGGATATAGTCCTGCTGAGAGGAAGTGAACAACGAAGTCAGTGTAACCTACTCCAGAGTCCTAGTCAGGATCCCAACCAACCCCAGAGTTGTCTCTGTTGTAAAAACAAAACACCGCAGTTCAATAAGAGTAATGATAATAGCAGTGGAATTTGTTAAGCACTTCTTATGTACCAAGTGCCATGCTAAGCACTGGGATAGCTACAATACAATCAGCTCAGACACTGTCCCTGTTCCACATGGGACTCACAGGCTAAGGGGAGGAAGAACAGGTATTCAGTTTCCCCTTGACAGATGAGGAAACAGAGGCACTGAGAAGTGAAGTGACTCGCCCAAGTTCACACAGGAGGCTAGGGGCAGAAGAATCAGATTCCTCTCAAATAGTTCTCAGATGATACCTATTCTGTAGTTGTGTTGTCTTGGTTCTCAATTCCAAGCTACAAAATAAATCCCTGGTGTTGTGAGACTGTGGTCCTCAGGTCCATCGGGTCCAGTACAATTTGAGGGGAAGGACGTAATAAGTGAGTGGTAGTTTTGGAATGCTCGCCTGTCCTAAGTGGGGAATATCAGCCTGAGGCTCGAGTGCCTTGACTAAGGCTCTCAAATATTTTCCAGCGTAACACGCGCTCATCACTGCTGGGACCATTTTTAAGCTGCGGGCCGAAAGCAGTTCATCTGCTGCCAACATAAATGATGCCATTTCTATTCCTGCTGTCCTGGAGGACATGCTGTCCCTCGTTCCCAATTCGGATATATCTGGGAACTGACTACCTTTTTCAGGAAATGAACCTCAGCAACGTGCAAAGCAATCGATCTGGAATCAGGCTAACTCTCCTAAGGGATGAGGTGTTTCCCTTGGCCATTATGACTGCTTAGCAGATTTTTTAGACTCCCATGCTCTGCTTGTTAAGAACTCTGAAAGGATTGGCTCAGTCAATCGGTCAATCAATTGTATTTATTGAGCACTTAGTGAGTGCAGGGCACCATACTAAGCACTTGGGAAAGAACAATACAACAAAAATGTTCCTTGCCCACAAGGAGCTTGCAGTTTCCGGAAGAAGCGAGTCATTAAAGTCAATGATGGATATCTACGTAGAGCTGTGGGGCTGAGGGTAGGGTGAATAAAGGGTACTAATCCAAGCGCGAGGGTGACTCAGAAGGGAGAGGGAGTAGGGGAAATGAGGGCTTAGTTGGAGAAGGCCTCTTGGAAGAGTTGTGAGTTTAATAATACTTTGAAGGTATGGAGAGTGGTGATCTGTCAGAGATGAAGGGGGAGGGAGTCTCAGGCCAGAGCCAAGATGTGGTTGAGGGGGTCACTGGTGAGACAGACGAGATCAAGGTACAGTGAGTAGGCTGCAAATTCAACCTCATACAGCTGACTCTGGGCCTCCTAACCTTGTGAGCACCTGGCATCAGCCTCCAAAACAGCAAAAAGTTCATTTTGAACCCGACGCCTCAGGTCAGCTCCACTTGGAGTGCCGCATAAGGTGATGACGTTGCCCTTCATTTTGTTTCCAAGCAGCCCAACTCAGAAAATGTGAGACTGCAGGTCCCATCGCCTCAAGTAAGGTAATGTCCGGGGAACGGTAAGGATGTGCTGTTTCCGACTTGGTACCAAAGTCGGGAACTGGACCAAGTGCCCAAATCTGGAACAAGCGTTTCGTCAAAGAGCAAATGGAGAGATGGTGAGGGTGGTAACCACTTACTCAATATTTTTAGGCCTGAAGCTCTTAAAAGGTGGCACTGTGGTGGTTTTGGTCCACACTGATATAGCAACCCTCTTTGGTTGTGCATGTAGTGCAGGCGCTGTATTCCAGAAGACCTTCAAGTTTATGAAAACTTGCATGGTGGTGCTCCCACCGGGCTGACGCCACAGCCCCTTGTGAGGGTCATTTCTTCTGACCCAGCACCAGGCCCAACCCAGGCAGGCGAGCACTGTTGGAAAGGACATTCCCTCATTTGGCAATAGCGGTCTAGCCCAAACATGTAATGGAAACAGCCATGGGGGTGGAACCGACTGCATTAAATGACATCCTTTTAACAATGGAACATGTGATTTGTGTACGCAACACTGCCTGCCCACCTTGCGGAGGTGGAGAAAAATGCAGGAAGCCATTGGACTGCTCACTGCTACGGGTCTCGCTCCAGACCTATGAAACACAGACTAAACATAGAGAGTGTCAGCTCTGATACACTCCTCCCCTGCAAAATTGCCTGTAAAGGGCCGGGCAATGGGCACAGTGATATTCAGTCAATGGGATTTATCGAGTACTTATTGGGTGCAGAGCACTGGACTAAGCGCTTGGGAAAGTACAATAGAAGAGACGTGGGAGACGTGGTCCCTGTCCACAAAGGAGATCACAGTCTAATCACTCTGTAACATGTCTTACAGGAGTCGGTCATCTTCACGAGGAGCTGTAAATGATCAGGATTCCATCCAAGAGAAGTTTTACCCACCACGTTTTGTTCAAGTTCCAGAAAACCTGTCGATTGAAGAGGGAAGATTCTGCAGGATTGACTTTAAGGTAACACAAAAGTTCAAAAACACTGAGGAGCTGGGGCGGGGAGGGAGACAGCTCATGAAAGTCTGAACTTTTTGGAATATGCCCCATTCTGTATTACTGCGATTGGGAATTCAGGAGGCCTTCTTTTCTTATGCATAATAGCACCGTCTAAGAATCACCTGAAACTTTGTCGGCTCTGTCCACCTCACGGCATCAGCTGCAGACGCTATTAATATCCTCTAGCTCTGAAGCCGACCTACGACAGTTGCACAAGAGTGGCTTTAAATAGAGTTGGGTTTATCCTTATAATCCTTGTCTTGTTCTTTCGGAAATCCGAGCCACATTTGAAGCAGCAGTGGCATTTATTGAGTGACTGCTAGGTTTGACACTCTGTCCTAAGCACTGGGGAAAATGCCACAGAAACTCAAGGCACGTTTCCAGGCACAAAAGAGCTTATAGTTCCATTGAGACAGCCTAAACATATTTATGGATGGAGGAATGTGGATAAATCACTGAATACTGTCTTCTGTTGCCTTTGATGGTTTTCCTTTGTCTCCCACCTGTTCTGTGTGGAGTGTGATTGAGAGAGATCACTTTTTCTGGAAAACAGTGGAAGCCAATTCCCCACAAAGACTGTAGTTTGGACTTTACTCTCTGGGATAATCAGCTACCTGACCCTCCCACCATTATATTAAATTTCAAGACCCATGCTTTGCCTTTCTGACTCTTTGTTCTCCTTTGCTCGCAAAAGCCCCTCAGTGGCCCTTGATGAGCTAAGCCAGTGGATCATCCCGGAATATGTCTTCAAAGTCTCCCATCTGGGGCCTGTGTGCATTTCACCCCACAGGTGAGCGGCCTGCCGGCTCCCGATGTGACCTGGTATTTAAATGGAGCTCCGGTTCACTCAGATGATTTTCACAAAATGATAGTGTCTGAGAAAGGTTTCCACTCGCTCATCTTTGAGGTGGTCAGAGCCTCCGACGCAGGGGCTTACGCCTGTGTTGCTACGAACCGCGCAGGAGAAGCCACCTTTACGGTGCAGCTCGATGTCCTCGGTAAGATCTGGGGCTTCCAGGTAGACACCTGGAAGCGATTTCCATTGCAACCCTCACCCCGAGCTCCAAACGTCTTTAAAGTGGAATTTCAGCCTCTGACTGGCTTCCCGTCCCTGAAAAGTTTTTCAGTGCCCCCCGGGAACAGAAACCGAAAGGCGGGGTGAAACTCCTTATTTTCCATTTTTCCTCCTTTCTATGGCCACCTTCCAAACTGGTTTTCAGTGCTCTCGTCGATGCACTGGGAAACGGGGGTGGGTTTTAGAAGTCTCCACTCATGAGTTGCCTTAGGACACAGATGTCACATTGGACGTGCAGTTATAAAAAAAAAAACCAGGACTGCCCTTTTACTGCAGTTCGCTGCTCCTGGATAGAAAACTCTGAGGGAGTAGAGAGGTTTGCTTCTTGTCGGAGTCCTACAGATCAATCAATGGTATTTATTGAGCACTTACTGTGTGCAGAGCACTGAACTAAGTGCTTGGGAGAGTACAGTAAAACAGAGTTGGTAGATCCGCTCAGGTCACGTGGGTATTCGAGAATGAAGCATGAATGGCTGGCTTCTAGGTCAACCCTCCTCCAGTTTACCTTTGAAGATAGTGCAGGCATTTCCTTCCAGGTGAAGTCACATGGGGGAACTCAGAGGCTTCCATGGCCCCGGGTTCGTTGGTTCCGTTCCCTAAAGCCTTGGACTCCATACCGAATTGAAACAGTGGGGATCATGCTTCCAAACTCGGGCCCACTCATTTCTCCCCGGACTTTGTTCTTAACACTTGGATTGAGTTTCCTTCGCCACATCTGTTGTCCCTCTTCAACATTTTTTCCTTTCAACTTAGCCAAAGAGCACAGGAGGGCACCCATATTTATCTTCAAACCACAAAGCAAAAAGGTCTATGAGGGAGAATCGGTGAAACTCGAATGCCAGATCTCGGCCACCCCTCCACCAAAGCTTTTTTGGAAAAGAAACAACGAAATGGTTCAGTTCAACACCGACCGGATAAGGTATCTCGAATATTTCTGAAAGGAGTCATCGCCTCCCTTTTGAATTTGGAGATGTTACTTATTTTCAACTGGACTACTCAAAGATGTTTTTGGAATGAGGACCTAAATTTTATGCAACTGGAAAACTCACTTTCAGGATTTTGTGATTGCCCCCCTTCCCCCCGGCCTTGCCAATAGCTGGGTTTTCAATGGATAGAGCGTGGATGTGTTTAATTCTCCAGTTGGCGTGATCAGTAGTCACTCAGGGGAACGAGTCAGTTCCTTCCTTCCTTCAGCCGTGGCTGATACAAAGAATGATGCTCTCCCCCTCTTCTAAACCCTGTGTAAATCTTTCCTTTCGGCCCGGGTGTGAGAAATTTGGGAAGCAGTGTCGCCTAGTGGAAGGAGCAGGGACTGGGAGTCAGAGGACCTGGGTTCTAATCCCAGCTATGCCACTTGCCTGCTTGTGACCTTGGACAAATCACTTCGCTTTTCTGTGCCTCAGTTTCCTCAACTGTAAAATGGGAATTTGATCCCTGTTCTCCATCACACTTAGACTGCGATCCCCACGTGCAACACGGACTGTGTCTGACCTGATTCACTGGTATCTATCCCAGTGCTTAGAACAGTGCTTGACACATAGTAAGCGTTTAACAAATACCATAGAAAGAAAAGGGAGAATGACAAGCATTACGCCTGACCTTCTGACCGGGAAATCTTGCCAATGCTGGGATTACAGGTTGGAAGAGAGGGCCGAGGCCTCAGGCTGTGGCTTCGCTCAAAGCCTAGGCCTGACTTCTGTCGGAGACAGGGCCATAACACGAGAGGTCACCCCAGGACTGAGCCTTGGTGACATTTCCTTGCAAGTCTTTTCAAGACTAAGAATATGATCATCAGCCCAAAGTACCCTTTGCACTTTGGCAGTGCGTGCTTGCATTTATTTTTCCATAGTTTTTTTTTTTCCATTTAATCCCTCCTTCTTCTTTTGGGTAGGAAGTGTGGGGGCAGGGAGAAATTGTGGTGGTCAAAAAACACCTGACGAAAAGCAGGGAAATGGGACATTTAAGTCGAAAATGATCCCAGGGTAGATGGTGAGAAGAAATCCATGCTAGAAATACTTGGGAACTCCGGAGGCTTCCTGGAACTTGGAGCTAGATGATCCTCTCCAGTCTACCTGGAGCTTTTTTGGCCCACTGCCTGGCCTGGTGAGAAGCAGTGTGGTCTAGTGGGCCTGAGAGTCAGAGGACCTGGCTCTGCCACTTGCCTGCTGTGTGACCTTGGGCAAATGACTTCACTTCTCTCTGCCTCAGTTTCCTCATCTGTAAAATGGAGATTCGATACCTGCTCCATCTCCCCCTTAGACTGTGAGTCCCACTTGGGGCAGGGCCTGTGTCCGACCTGATTATCTAGATTCTACCCCAGTGCTCGGCAGAGGGTAAGCATTTAACAAAATGCACAATTATTACTATTACCACAGAGAAAATGGACCCAACTGCAATGGCTGTGAGCAAGTGGCAAATGAGACTCACAATTCCCTTGTGCTCTTGAGACACTGGGGTGCTCATCTCTGCTATGGGCACCCCCAAATAGTGGATAAGACTTTACGGAAATGGAACTTTTAAATTTCTTCTATTGCTTCTTTCAGTTTGTATCATGACAACTCTGGACGAATCACCCTACTGATTAAAGACGTGACCAAGAAAGACGCTGGATGGTACACCGTGTCTGCAGTTAACGAGGCAGGAGTGACAACGTGCAACACACGACTGGATGTGGCAGGTATGTACGTGCTCTCTCAATCCCCAATGGAGAAATGAAACCAAGAAGGTTTCATAGAAAGTACACAACCCCTACCCTTACGTGCCTTTGGGAGACTTTGGACTTATCTCTCAACTGGTCTGTTTCAGCCATTCCAAACCAAACTCTTCCAAACCCTAAGCAACTCAGGGTTCGCCCAACGTTCAGCAAATACTTAGCACTCAATGGGAGAGGCTTGGACGTGAAGCAAGCGTTTAACCCTGAGGGAGAATTTCAGCGCCTGGCTGCTCAATCTGGACTTTATGAAAGCGAAGAGCTGTAACGGAGCACTCTGACCAGCTGCTGGGAACCCTAGGCCACAGCCTGCTCACATCCGATCTTTGAATGAACCCATAGGTGCCGCGAACAGATTTTTGCTTCCACTAGGCAACCTCAACCTACTGTATGTAATGTTGTTTCTAATTTGACTTGCACATACTATCTGCTCAGTTTCTGGTGAGTAAATCTGTTTGTATGGGTTTGGGATTGTAGACAGCTGCTCTGAAATATGATCATTTGACCCACTCACCCACAAAAATTCGACAAGTGTTGAATATTAAGTGGTTAAAAAAACCCTAGGGCTGGTTGTGAGACTATTTTATTCGTAATGCTTTCTAAACACTGTCACCTTCTGTAACAGTACTGTTTTGTGCAGGAATACCAGAATGGTATAGAATATCGGAATGTTCCAGGAGTTTGAAGTCAAAAGTAAATAAAGCTTTAAATACCCTTTAAGGGCTCTGACTATTTCTCCTTGCTACATTTCAGAAATGTTCGGCCTTTGGAATAAAGCATCTGGTCAGTTGTGTTTTAAGCATTCCTTGGCAATGCCAAGGGGGACCAGGGGGCTGAAATGGTGTCGGGTTTTACTGCCCCAAGGACATTAATAGCATCAGAATATTTGAGAACCCAGCAACAGGATTCTCTGTGCTCGCCGCTCTCCCTCCATGCCTTCCACCCTCCTTTCCTGCCTCCCATAGTTCTACCTACTTCAGTAAGAGCCCCCTCCCTACTGAAAGTATCATAGTATCCTGGCCAGAATGTGGCGAGATGGTTTCCAAGTCCAGGGATCAGGGGGTGGGTGGGTGGGTAGTGGGGGTGTGTGTGTGTGAGAGAGAGAGAGAGAAAGAAAGAGAGAGAGGGTTGGAGGTGGAGAGAAGCATTGTCTCGCCTAAGTCCTGGCTCTGGCCTGGATCACCCTCCCTTTTCATATCCGACAGACAATTAATCACCCCCGCACCCTTCAAAACCTTATTGAAGGCACATCTCTCCAAGAGGCCATCCCTGACTAAGCTCTCATTTCCTCTTCTCCCACTTCCTTCTGCATCACTCTGACTTGCTCCCTTTATTCACCTCCTCAGCCCCACAACACTTACCTGTACATATCACACTTTATATTGTCTGCCTCCCCCTCTAGACTGTGGGCAGGGAATGTGCCTACCAACTCTGTTGTATTGTACTTTCCCAAGTGCTTACTACAGTGTTCTGCACATAGTAAGCCCTAAATAAATACAATTGACTGAGGGGAAGAAAGAGAGGAAAAGGGAAGAATTTGGGAAAGAGGCAGGTGCTCGACTGCTGCCATAGCCCTGGAAACGCTTGCTGCTCCCCAAGGGTGTCCGCGGAGGGCACACGTGGATCTCAGACAGAGCCCCATGCCAAGCCAGATGTAGCTACTGGCGTAATACAGGTTATCCAACAGGACACCACAACATCGTGAGGTCATCCAAAAGTGTTCTCTGCGAGAAGCAGTGTGGCCTAATGGAAAAAGTACGGGCCCGGGAGACAGAAGACCTGGGTTCTAATCCCAGCTCTGACACCTATCTGCTGGGTGACCTCGGGCAAGTCACTTCACTTCTCAGTGCCTCAGTTCTCTCATCTGTAAAATGACTTGTTCTTTAGACTGTGAGCCCTGTGTGGGACTGGATTGTCTCTTATCTCCCCCACTTCTTAGCGGAGTGCACAGAGCATGGGAAAAGTTTAACAGATGTGATTTTATTATTATCATTCCTATCATTATTAAAATGAAAGAACCTTGAGGATGTCACCAGGGGGACCACTGGATCCAGAGCCACTGAATCCTCTCCCAGGTCACCGGGAACTGAGCAGCAGGAGTCAAGGGGGAGGGAGGTCAAATGCTTAAAATAAAAATCCCGGACGGAAGGGTGGCCGGCGCCGGATGCAGACCGGACAGAAGGCGGAGCAGCCGAAGAGCAGCTTCTCCCACGTCAGGTCGGACCGATGGCTACCCCGTACCCAACCTAGTTCAATCTAGCGGATAGCGCTGGCCTCGGAAGGCGGCCACTCGTCCAGTTTCGAAGTCGAGCAGTGTCCTGAAGGAGGAGGGGTGGCCTGCCCTTCCCTGGGTTGCTGCCTCTCGATCCTCCCTTCTCTTTTTTATCCCTTGTCAACCTGGGGCCCGGTCTGGCTTCTACTGCACATAATAAAGGCATTCGGCCCGGCCGCTCCGGTCCGTTTTCGAACATAACCGAAGCGGCTCCGCCTGCCTGCCTGCCGCCGTCCCCCGCCGCTCCCCCTGGGCATTCACGGGGCGTTCGCCGCTGGCCGGCGGCTTCCACCCTCCGGCTGTCCGGCCGCTCCGCGGCCCGGGCCCCCCGCGGCGGCCTTTGCCATTCCCGGCCCCCGCCGGCGGGCCGCGCGCCCGCTGTTAGTCAGGGCCAACGCGGGCCCGGCGCGCGCCGCCTCGAGGCCGCCCTGGGTTGGGGTGAGGGTGGGGGGCGGACTCGCTCACCGGTATGGACCGGGCCCGGGGCGCCGGCGCGGCGCGGGGCCCCGGCCTCGGGGCCCCGGCAGCGGGGGCCCCGTCGTCGGGCCGGGCAGCGACGCCTCCCCAGGAAGCCCGGGGCCCCCAGCCTCCCGCCCCTCGAAACCCAAAGGCCGCCACCGCCGTCGCCTCCGTCACCGGCCGCTCCGCCGAGAGCCCCGGCGGCGCCGGCAAGCAGGGTCCGGCCCAAACCGGGGTCCGGCCGGCCGGGGACGCCGAGGCGCCCCAGGACCGGAGCCCCGACAAGGCCCGGAGGCCTCAGTCCGCGGCCCAGAGAGGGGGCGGTGAGGTTGCCGGAGGGGCGAGAAAGGACGGGGGGAGAAGAGGAGAGGCGAGAGGGCGGAGGAGCGGGAGTGGGCGGGGGGAGTGGGCGGGGCTAGAAGCCGGAGGAGCGGCAGTGGGCGGGGTTAGAGACCGGAAAATAATAATAATAATGTTGGCATTTGTTAAGCGCTTCCTCTGTGCAGAGCACTGTTCTAAGCGCTGGGGTAGATACAGGGTCATCAGGTTGCCCCACGTGAGGCTCCCAGTCTTCATCCCCATTTTACAGATGAGGTATCTGAGGCCCAGAGAAGTGAAGTGACTTGCCCACAGTCACCCAGCTGACAAGTGGCAGAGCTGGGATTCGAACCCTTGACCTCTGACTCCCAAGCTCGGGCTCTTTCCACTGAGCCACGCTGCTTAAACGGGAGCGGACGGCATCCGAGGCCGGAGGAGCGGGAGCGGGAGCGGGCGGGGTCTGAGGCCGGAGGAGCGGGTAGTGGAAAGAGGAGCGAGAGTGGGCGGGGGTGGAGAGAGGGAGGAATGAAAGGCTGAAGGAAGTGGGCCGAGCAGAGATCGGGCAGGTGGGGGCGTGGTCTTCAGGGGGTCGCCGGGGACCGGTGGAGTTTTCTCTCATTCCAAGTGCACCGCGTCGAGTTCCCGTAGTTCTCTGGCTTGGAGCCCCGGAGGGAAAGGGTGGGGGCACAATTGTCCCCCAGGTGGCCGCTCCACCCGTCCATCTGGCATTCGTTTCCCTTGTGACCTTAGCCGGCTCGGCCCTCCAGTTCTCCCTGTCTGTGAAGTCGTAACCGTTAACCTTCGCAAGTCCCGGCTTTGCAGAAATCCTGGGGGAATAAATGAGACAGACAGAAATAATCGTAATAGCGATGGCATGTATTACGCACGTGCTCCGTGCCAAGCACGGGGTAGACCCTGGGTAGATAAATCAGGTCAAAACAAATTCTTGTATCGCACGGGGCTCCCAGTAGAAGAGGTGGGATGAGCTGGTATCTCATCCTCATCTTACAGATGAGGAAAGCAAAACGCAGAGAGGTTAAGGCACTAACCTTAGGTCACCCAGCAGGCTGGAGACAGAGTTGGGACTGGGACGCAGGCCTCCCGATTGCCAGACTCGGGCGCCTTCCACCAGGCCGTGCCGCTTCGGTGTCGGATAGAAGGTATCGCTTCTACGGTGGGCACGGCTGGGCATTCACATGGCGGCAGTGTTTACCGGGCCCTCCTCGTGTGCAGACCACTGCACTGGGGCCTTGAGAAAAATATTCTCGTTAAGTTTTTGGTTCATTTAAAAAGTGCCCCAAATCTCGTTTCATTCTCTGTAGGGTCTGTGAAGACGAGCCTGAAGTACCGTAAAGAACTGGAAATCAGAACTACCCTTCAGGAGCTGTCGATCTATATTATTTTCCTAACGGACTTGTGTATTCGTAAGTTCCCCGGTAACTGAACACGTGGGGGTTTGATTCTTCTATCATCCGGGGACATTGCTTCATCAGCCACCGAGTAGTGGGAGGGTTTGATGGGAAGACCGTTCTGGGAAGGGAACGTGGCTTTATGGACAGCGATCCTGCTCTTTGGCAAATTCCTCCGAGATAGTCCCATTTTGTCAACACAATGCTTTTCCAAACGATTTAAGAGTAGCGGGCAGCAGTCCTAGGGAAGAAGGGGCTGGGCGGGGGAAGAGGGGAGGAGGCCACTATGTGAAAAAGCCGTCCCCAGAACGGGCTGTGAGGAAGCGTTCAATCAGAAGGCAGCTTTCCTTCCGGCTGGGTGCTATTAATAATGATAGCATTTGTTAAGTGCTTACTACATGCCAAGCACTGTTCTAAGCGCTGGGGGGATACAAGGCAATCAGGTCGTCCCACAGGGGGCTCATAGTCTTAATCCCCATTTTACAGATGAGGTAACTGAGGCGCAGAGAAGTCAAGTGATTTGCCCAAAGTCGCACAGCTGACAAGTGGCGGAGTCGGGACTAGAACCCATTACCTCTGACTCCCAAGCCCGTGCTCTTGCCACTGAGCCATGCTGCTTCTCCGAGCTCTTGGTTTGGCGATGATATTCTCTTGCTCAAGGAATCACCCAGTTCGTATGCCCTTTCATTTATGTTTGCAAAGACCTTTATCTTTTCGAAATACCAAATTTACTTTTGGGACCAGGACTGTTACGTGGATTGAGCACCACCAATCAATCATATTTATTGAGTGCTTACTACGTGCAGAGTACCGTACCAAGCCCTTGGGAGAGTATAACACAACAGAGTCGGCAGACACGTTCCCTCCCCACAACGAGCGGAGCCGAGCGGTCTAACCTGAATGCAGAATGAGACATAATCTTGCCCTTGTATATATCCTTAGGGATTTCTTTAGCCGGAAAAAATGTCCGTGGCTTGAGCTGATAGTTTGAACACAGATTTTTAACTACTGTAATGTAGTGCTTTTTTAAAAAGGAATGCAACGGTTCCATGTCACATTTCATCGTGAATGAGATACAAGGCATCTACTTGGGATTTTACCAGATGGTTCTTTCTCTTTAGTGACTTTTGGGATGGTGAACACAGACATGTATTATTTAAACCAAGTCATGGCCAATCTCTTTTTGGAAACTCCTGTGTCTGACAGTGACAGGATGAATTTTAGGACTATCGCCAGCCTGGTTGACTTCTGGAAGGTAAGCCTTTATTGGGTTGGGTGGAGGGGGCCTGGAGAAGGGTAAAGAATGAGAACTGGAATTCAGCCCGTGAAAACCAGCACCAAAAGTCCTGTGCATTATTTTGAGTCATTTTAGGTGAAACCACATTCGAATCTTCCCCATTCCCTCTTCATTTAAGAATAAAGATTCCATTAGCCTATAGAGTAGTACATTGATGGAGAGGGTTTGTTGTTGTGTTTTTCCAGAACTAGAGAAGCCCAACATATTTCCACTCTTGTTTCTGCCTCAGTAAGAGTAGTAACAGTATTTAGTAAGCACTTTATTGAGTGCAGGGCTCTGTACTCAGCACTGGGAGAGAATACACAAAGTGGAAATTAGACACAGTCCCTGTCCCTCAGAGGGCTCACCTCAGGACCAAAGGAAGCAGGAAAGATAGGGAGCAGCTAGCAAGGGTATTGGGCCGGCTGGGTAAATGGAAAAAGGGCAGCATGAGACGCTCTCCATGTGGGGCCGAGCCCTCTCTCTCTCCCTTCTCGGTATCACATCTGCCTGACTCATGTGCCTCCTCAGCCAAAAAGCAACTGGTGGGGTGACGGAGAGGGGAGAGAGTTGCTCCCACCTTCCCCTCGGGTGCTGGACCCGGGGCTGCCAGGGACAGGGGGGCCTCTTTATGAGAACAGGACTTTCCTGCTTCTGGTTGCCACTGAACGGTGGGTCCCGTTCAGTGAGGTAAAGAGCAGGGCAGCTGGATGGTGCCTTCAATTGCCATCTCCCTCCTTGGCACTAATCGCCTCTGACGGTGGTAGGGGTGGTGGTAGGATGCGGGCGAGGGGTCAGCAGTGAGGTAGGCAAGGTTGAGGCACAGGGAGTAGGTTAGCATCAGAGGAGCGAAATGTGTGGGCTGGGTTGTAGTAGTCCTCTCTCCAATGTTTTCTTCCCCACTGCGACGTTTCAGTGCGACTGCCGCAGGGCTTTTCGGCAAACGCTTTAATTCCTCCTACCGTTTTTATCTCCCCATTGGATGCAGTATGCAGAAGGGCCCCTTCTGGAAGGTCTGTTCTGGGACACGTGGTACAATAATCAGACTCTCCCTGGACACAAAAACAACAGTCGGATCTACTACGAGAACTTACTTTTAGGGGCTCCCCAAGTCCGCCAGCTCAAAGTCCGTAACAACACGTGCACTGTTCACCCGTCTTTCCAGTCGCTGATGAAAGAATGTTACTACGACTACAGTTTTAAAGGCGAAGACACATCAAGTTTCGGCCTCAACAACGGACCAGAGTAAGTAGCCCAGAGGGACGGAAGGGGCACCTCAAGGACGATCGGTGCCTCATCCCCCTGGATAAAGGTGGCAAGCGCCCTTTTCCCTTGGTCGACAAACGCGTAGGCCTCCTTTGGCCAACGCTGCTCCCTGGGAGGGACCAGTTCCTTGGTGGGGCCATGAGAGGGAACCATCCGGGCCACCACCGCCCACTTGGCATGGCATACAGCTGGGCAGACTTTCAGGAAGCCAGACCCGTGGCTGGGCTACGGAGGCCCTGTTGGCTGCGATGAGTGGTGTTCCAGGGATGCTGCCACGAGGGCAGGGCAGAGCACGGCAGAGCAAGACATCCCACTGCTGTCGCTCCTCCCCCCGCCCCCCAACCCCAGAAACTGAGGGCCCTCCCCACGGACTGCCAGGCCAGTGCCCAGAGTCCTTGGGAATAATCCAGGCCCACTCTTGATGGAGCAGTGGCGGACTCAAGGGCAAACGTCTTCCTTTCTGACCTGCTTTCCCTTTGCTGAACTGCCTTTCTCTGTCTGGCAGGTGGAAGTACTCTGCTTCTGTTTCCTTGTCTCCGTTTCACTGGGGATCCATCGGCATTTACAGAAATGGGGGCTTTATCTTGACTTTGCCCTCATCAAAATCCAAGAGCTTGAAGAAACTCACTTCACTCAGGCTGAACAGCTGGCTCACCCGTGGAACCAGAGTAGTGTTCATTGACTTTTCCGTGTACAACGTGAACATAAACCTGTTTTGTATCATTAGGTGAGTTTGTCAGGTAATAATAATAATTGTGGTATTCGTTAAGCACTTTCTATGTGCCCGGCATTGTACTAAGCCTTGAGGTAGATAGACGATAACCAGCTCATGCTCAGTCCCTGTCCCACATGGGGCTCACAGTCTAAATAATAATTGTAATAATTGCAGTATTTAAGTGCTCACTGTGTGCCAGGCACCGTACTAGGCGCTGGGGTGGATACAAGCAAATAGCCCATGGGGCTCGAAGGCTTAATCCCCGTTTTACAGAAGAGGGAACTGAGGGATAGAAAAGTGAAGTGACTTGCTCCAGGTCACACAGCAGACAAGTGGCAGAGTTGGGTTTAGAACCCAGGTCCTTCTGACTCCCAAGCCCGGGCTCTATCCGCTAGGCCACGCTGCCTCTCTAAAGGGGAGGAGGAGAGGAATTTCATCCCCATTTTACAGAGTAGGAAGCCGAGGCACAGAAAAGTAAAGTACAGTGCTCTGTAGCACAGTAAGCGCTCAGTAAATATGATTGAATGAATGAATAAAGTGACTTGGCCAGGGTCACACGACAGGCAGAGCCCCGGATTCGAAACCAGGAATACAGGCTCCCGAGCCCATGTTCTACCCACTAGACTACCACACACCAACCCATGGCATGCACTTTGGAAAATGGCAGTGAAGTGTTCAGTGTGGGCTTCTTGTTCCCCGTCGCATTATATCCAGATTATTAGACTTCGAGTTAGAAGGGTTACAGATTTAGGTGAATTAGATAAGGCATCCACTGCTAGAGCATGAGAACTGAGACAAAAGTAGCCTCTCCCCGGGCATCATTTGTGCAGAATTTTATATCGTCAGGTTGTCTGTTCATTCAGTAGTATTTATTGAGCGCTTACTATGTACAGAGCACTGTGCTGGCCTCGCATTGCGTATGGTGTTCATTGAGTGCCCACTAGGGGGCAGTGCACATTACCGAGCCTCCGCGAAGGTGGCCATTGGGTTAATATGAATGGGGGTGTTGGTAATTCACTAGGTAAGGCTTGTAGGGGGATGTGGGTTGTGCCTCTAGGATATTTTCTGGGTTGTGAGCAGTCAGCATTTCAGGTTGACTGCACTACCTGCTGGTTTCCTGGGGACTTGGACTGCCTCTTTTATTCCCTCATATTTGAGTTATGGGTACTCTGTGCCAGGCACGGGAGTAGATGCAATTCGATCAGACCGGACCCAGTCCCCGACCGCCACGGGGCCCGCCGTCTAAACTAGGTTCAGGCAGATTCTGAGAGCCCAGACCCAGAGCTGGGATTGCAAGCTGCACCTGTCACCACCAAAATACTAAGCATTTCATCTGGGCCTCAGATCTTGACAGCAATACTTGGTTTTGGATGCCTGAACGCTTTCCCGAGGTTTATGTGATGAACCCCAAAACGCAGCGCGGCCTAGTGGGAAGCTCACTGGACTGGGCACTGGGAGGTTCAGGTTTTTGTCCCAGCTCTGCCACTGACCTGCTGATCACTAGCTGCCTGGGCAAGTCACTTCATCTTGCTGGGCCTCAGTTTCTTGACCTGTGAAATGGAGATAAGATACCTGCTCTTCCTCCGGCCTTGACTGTGAACAGGGGCTGGGTGTTCCTGTATGTTCCTGGCCTTGCTCTGGGTGTCCAGTTTGCTCATTCTCCCTAGTGTGACATCTGTGCTTGTCATTCTTGTCTTTTTGTGTCATTTGCTAATTTTTGTCCCACCTTCCTCATGGGTCTGTCGACTGCCTCGTCTGCATCCCGTTATTCTTAGATCATGAACCCCTTGAGGACCAGGGGCAGTGTATAACTTTAATCCTTGTTCTTTTTCCCAGAGCTTAGTATGGTGTTTTGCTGAAAAAATCATTTTCCTCCCTCCCCTCCTTATCTTATTCCTCCACCTCTTCCTCCCCCTCCTTTTCCCCCTTCCTCTTCCCCATCCTTCCTGAGACCAGGACCACCAAGGTGTCTGACTCTGCTTTTTGGGTGGGGAGCTCCAGAGGGCATCTCACTTTCTAGATGGTCACCAAGTGACAGGAGGGCTTTTCTGGACATGACAGGGCAGCCACCCCCACAAGCAGAACACTTCCCTTTCCCACCTGAAATGGTTCCCGGACCTCAGGGCCCCACGGCCACCAGGTCCCAGGCTGACTTCTGCTGGTGAGGAGTGACCGAGCTCAAAATCTCATGGGACCGCATGCCCAATCACTGATCTAGTTGGAGACCGTGATAGAGGAAACACATTTGACCTCACCCTTTTCCTCCTCCAAGTGGGATTCCAGGCTTGCTCCACTTGCAGCCTGAGGGGCTTGGGGTGGCCATTGGTCACTGGATGTCCCCAGGAAAACCAAACAATCCCGGGAGGACAGGAAGGGTCAGTAGGACCCAGGTCAATTCCCCAGGTGACGTCTCAAGCCTGGGTTCCTTGGATGTGGCTGGGGGTGAGGGGACAGTGGGGAAAAAGCAGAATACTGACTTCAGAATCTCCATCATGCACCATCATACCCTCAACAGGAAATTCAGGTACCCCAAGGAGATGTTTCCATGAGAGATGACCTAGTGACATTTCTAAGATGCATCATTTTTCAGATTGGTGATCGAATTCCCCGCAACTGGAGGCGCACTCCCGTCCTCGCAGTTCTTCTCCGTAAAGCTCCTCAGATACGTGACTTTCTTTGACTATTTTCTTGCATCCTGTGAAGTCATATTCTGCCTCTTCATAGTGGCCTTTACAGTCCAAGAGATCATAAAAATCAAACACTTTAAGTTCGCCTACTTCAGGAGTGGCTGGAACTGGCTGGAAATGCTACTGGTGGCGGTGAGTATGGTCTGCATCTGTAATGGAGACCCTGAGCACTTGGCTCTGGATCAACCCATCCTCCTGGTATCAGTTTGCAAGCTAAGAGAGAGAGAGACTGGCTAAGCTCGTTGTGGCAGGGAACGGTGTCTACCAACTCTGTGGTATTGTATTCATTCATTTTCATTCAATCGTATTTATTGAGTGCTTGCTGTGTGCAGAGCACTGTACTAAGTGCTTGGAAGAGTACAATACAACAATAAACAGACACATTCCCTGCCCACAATGAGCTTTAAAGTCTAGGGCAGGGGAGACAGACATTAATTTAAATAAAGAAATGACAGCTATGTACGTAAGTGCTGCGGGTCTGGGAAGGGGGAAGAACAAAGGGAGCAAGTCAGGGTAATGCAGAAGGGAGTGGAAAAGAGAGAAGGGGAGGCTTAGTGAAGGCCTCTTGGAGATGAAATAAAGCTTTGAAGAGGGTGAGAGTAATTGTCTGTCGTATTTGAGGAGGAAGGGGGTTCCAGGCCAGAGACAGGATGTGGGCGAGGGGTCGGGGGTGAGATGGGCAAGATCGAGGCACAGTGAGAAGGTTTGCATTAGAGGAGTGAAATGTGTGGGCTGGGTTGTAGTAGTTTGCTTTCCAGTGGCTTCTTCACCACTGCTTTCAAACATGCCCATGTCACCCCTATCCTACAAACAACCCTCCCTTGACCCCACGGCTCCCTCCGGTTATCACCCCATCTCCCTCTTACCATTCCTCTCCAGACTCCTTGAGCGAGTCGTCTACACCTGTTGTCTCAAGTTCCTCTCCTCCAATTCTCTCCTTGACCCCCTGCAAATTGGCTTCCATCCCCTTAACCCCACAGAAACTCCCCTCTCAAAGGTCACCAATAATCTCCTTCTTGCCAAATCCAACGGCCTCGACTCCATCCTAATCCTCCTCGACCTCTCAGCTGCCTTCGACACTGGACCACACCCTTCTACTGGAAACGTTATCCAAACTTGGCTTCACTGACTCTGTCCTCTCCTGGTTTTCTTCCTATCTCTCTGGCCATTCATTCTCAGTCTCCATCACGGGCTCCTCCTCTACCTCCCATCCCCTAACTGTGGGGGTCCCTCAAGGTTCAGTTCTGGGTCCCCTTCTATTCTCCATCTACACCTATTCCCTCGGAGAACTCATTCACTTCCCTGGCTTCAACTACTACCTCTGTGCAGACGATACCCAAATCTACATCTCCATCCCTGATCTCTCTCCCTCACGGCAGTCTTGCATTTCCTCTTGCCTTCAAGACATCTCTACTTGGATGTCCTGCCATCACCTCAAACTTAACATATCCACAACAGAAATCCTTATCGTCCCACCCAAACCCTGTCCTCCCTGTGATTCTCCCATCCC
This sequence comes from Ornithorhynchus anatinus, assembly GCF_004115215.2. Taxonomy (NCBI): domain Eukaryota; kingdom Metazoa; phylum Chordata; class Mammalia; order Monotremata; family Ornithorhynchidae; genus Ornithorhynchus; species Ornithorhynchus anatinus. The sequence goes on from NC_041749.1 coordinate 48,000,418, forward strand.
TGTAGACGACATCATCATCCTTTCTGTCTCACAAGTCCATAACCTTGGCATTAACCTTGACTCCTCTTTCTCATTCAACCCACATATTCAGTCCATCACTAAATGCTGTCGGTCCCACCTTAACAACATTGCTAAAATCTGCCCTTTCCTCTCCATCCGAACTGCTACCACGCTAATACAATCACTCATCCTATCCCACCTGGAGTATTGCATCAGCCTCCTTGCTGACCTCCCAGCCTCCTGACTGTCCCCACTCCAGTCCATACTTCGCTCTGCTGCCCAGATCATTTTTCTACAGAAACATTCAGGACATGTAACCTTACTCCTCAAAAAACTCCACTGGTTAGTTCATCCACCTCCACATCAAACAAAAACTCCTCTCCATTGACTTTAAAACACTCCGCCACCTTGCCCCCTCATGCTTCACTTCGCTATTCTCCTACTACAACCCAGCCCACACACTTTGCTCCTCTAATGCTAACCTTCTCACTGTGCTTCGATCTCGCCTATCTTGCCACCGACCCCTAGCCCACATCCTGCCTCTGGCCTGGAATGCCCTCCCTCCTCAAGTGGACAGAAAATTACTCTCCTCCACTTCAAAGCCTTATTGAAGGCATATCTCCTCCAAGAGGCCTACCCAGATTTAGCCCTCCCCTCTCCTCTTCTCCCACTCCATTCTGTGTCACTCTTCTGCATCGCCCAGCCCCATGGCACTTATGTACATATCTGTAATTATTTATTTGTATTGATGTCTGTCTCCCCGCCTCTAGACTGTAAGCTCGTTATGGGCAGGGAATGTCTGTTTATTGTTGTATTGTACTTTCCCAAGTGCTTAGTACAGTGCTGTGCACATAGTGAGCACTCAATAAATATGCCTGACTGACAATGAATGAATGAATAGTAGGAGAGAAGTGAGGTGAGGTAGGAGGGGGCAAGGAGATGAAGTGCTTTAAAGCCAATGGTGAGTCTTTACTCCCAAGCTTGGGCTTGCACTCTCCCAAGCGCTTAGTACAGTGCTCTGCACCAAGTAAACGCTCAATAAATACCATTGATTGATTGAGAGTGAGCACGGTACCCCTCCGAATCACACCATCTAAAGGGATAGTGTTGTCTTTCCTCGGCTGTTCCTTGAGCTTCTTGGAGTGGAGAGGTGAGAGAACCCTGTCGATCCAGTAGAGGCCCATGGCTCTAGCTACACGCCCCGAGACCCACTTTCTCAGAGCCCAGCATTCCACACTGAGGGTAGTGGCCACTCCCCCAGGACTGGGTAGAAATAGGCGTGGACCTGAGGCTCCTTTGCCAGAGATTATCTTGGGCAGTTTGAGGGTCACGTTGCCCAGAGAAGCACTCTTTGAAATCATTCTCTCCCAGACCCTTTATGTCACCTCGTTGCTGACGAGAACTCAGTGGGAAGGTCCCGGAAGGCACGCAATTGGAACCGCCTTGTTCCTGAGGCCAAGGACAGAGTGGACAAGAACTGAATGGTCCGCCAGACCCAATTGTAGCCAACGGGGAGACTCCCAGAACACATCTCAACAAAGATTCCCGGAGCCTCTTTCAGGCAGCACATTTGGATTTGCACCCTTTAATCACCCCACCTTCAGTCCCACAGCACTTACGTACATATCCGTCATTGATTTTAATGTCTGTCTCCCCCTCTAAACTGTAAGCTCCTTGTGGGCAGGAAACATGTCTACCAACTCTGTTGTACTCTCCCAAGTGCTTAGTACAGTGTTCTGCCCACAGTAAGCACTCTATAAGTACGATTGATGATGCTGTTCCCCTGGGTAGTAGATCTTGGAACCTGTACAGATTTGTCAATGCCCACCAGCTAAGGCAGTGGGTTCCCATGGAGTCCGCTGGGCTTGTGCCCGTATGACTGGAGGTTTTCAGTTTTAGTCTCAAGACACGCTACCTGTTGGCTGCACTGGGTGTTTTGGGGGCTGTAAACAGCGGGTGCCTCATCACACAGTTCAAAGTCTCTCTCATTGGCTCTGTGTTCTTCTTTGCCATTGAGCTAAGGCCACAACTTCATGGTGTAAGCAGAGCAAAGAACTGGAAACAATGACCCGGACCCTTCAAATCCCAGGACTCCTGTCTAGGTTATTCAGGCAAAGCGTTGGGAGGGGTCTAGACCCGTGTGAGCTGAGCGATTACATCAATTCTCTGAGTTGTCGTGGCCAGGGAGACCTGATCTTTTCCTAGAATGGCTACCACATTTAACAGTTAGCAGTAACCCGGGACAGAAACCCAGCCAATCAGTTCAGATCGAGTTGACCCAGAGGCCCCTTTGGGATTTTGGCTAAATGCAACAAAAACCTGGGAAGGGAGCACTGTCCCGAGAGTTTCTCTTTTTATTGCAGAAAACATCAGTTTGTGACAATCAATCCACAGTATTCAATGTGTGCTTCCTCTGTGCAGAGCACTGTGCTAAGCACCTGGGAGAGTCCAGTAGCTACAGTCAGGCCGATGCCACCTCTCTTGCCCATTTCTCCCTCACCATTGTAGCCAAACACTTAATTTGCCTTTCTGTGGTTCAGAAGTAGGTAGGTTATAAATTTAAAGAGAGCAAAGAAAGCGATTTAGAATTAAAAAGCGATATCATCTCCAACTTTGCACCGCTGCATTTTTTTTCATTTAGCTGTCATGCTTTGCCATTGCGTTTAACATCTATCGAACCTCAAAAGTGTCCCTCTTGTTGGACAAGCTGCTGTCAGATGACCAGGAATACCCAGACTTTTATTTCCTCGCATATTATCAAACTCGGTACAACAACATGATTGCGATCAACGTCTTCTTTGCCTGGATAAAGGTATTTATTCATGCCCAGTCTCCTGCTTGCCCAGCATCTTACCAAGGAGTTTACCTTGGCACAGTTTCCAAGCGTCTTCACTTGTCCCAGAGAAACCCTGAGGCAAACACATGTTTTCTTCCCAGAACAATTCAGGATCATGACAGACTGCACCAGAAACACAGGTCTCCATGATTGGCTGAATTGCAAGCCCCATTCTGCCCTTCTGTTTCTCCATTTGACAAGAGGGAGGGTGTCCGTGCCTTTGTGGGCAGCCGGGAAACTGGCAGGGATTGGGGTTTGGGAAGCCACTGGGTGTGCCTCAGGTTTAGGGAAATGGCCCCAGAGGATTACCCTCTGCCTCTGGTGGAGGCATTTTAACCTGGTCCGATCGAGTACCCAGCCACAGTCTGTGGGCGGATACGCACTCCTGCCACCCAAAATCCCAGCTTGGCAGGGTCTCCAAGCCTCAGACACATCTGAATGCTCCTCAGAGTCTCCCAGAATGGGTTGGGCAGCATTGCTGCAGACAACTCACTTGGGAGAGGCACTAGTGCTTGAAATTATTTCCCCTTCCCAAGCCAACTTAGTCCCCCATTGGGCACCCCTGTTCCCTTCAGAAGGAAGTAAAAACAACTACTCTCCCCTCTAGGATTAGGCGAGAATCAGAAAACATTAATAACCAGCAAACACAACCGGCTCAGGGGCCACATGGATTCTTTGAAAATCAGCTTGTCCCGGTTGTTGCCTTCCTAGTCAGTGGCCACAGCTGGCCCAGACGTCATGGGCACCCTCAGGGGCGAGGCCTCCCTCCCCTGCTCTTGGGCCTCTCGGCGGGGCCCTAGAGGCAGGGATGTGGATGGGAACTGGGAGCACCCGGGTTTTTGGTGGGCGATGGCAGAAGGGGCTGGGTTTCCCTACCAGCTGTGGGCTTCCGCCCCTTAGTGTCTGGGAGCTTCCCAAGTGTTTCCAAGAACAGCTGTCTGGGATCCCTGGAAGATCCATTCCTCAGAAACATCCAACAGCCCCGGGATGGGCTTCAGTTGAAGGGTGGTGGCTGCAATGGGAGTGCAGGGACTTGGAGTGCATTGAATAGACAAGGTTCTCAATCCTGCGTGGAAAGAACAGGAGAAATGACGGGCTTTAGGACCCAGAGGAGGCTGACTACGGTCCCAGTTGGGGGGGCGGGGGGGGGGGTAGGCTGATGGGGCGGCTACTCCTGCTGCCAGGATTTAAGACCGAGCACTCTGGTAATATCACATATCCCAGCGGTTGATTGGGCTTCATGTTGTTTTGTTTTGACTCTCTCTCCCAGATATTCAAATTCATCAGTTTCAATAAGACAATGTCTCAGTTGTCATCCACCTTGTCCCGCTGTGCCAAAGACATAATTGGCTTCGCCATCATGTTCTTCATCATCTTCTTTGCTTACGCTCAGTTGGGATACCTGGTCTTTGGCTCCCAGGTTGAAGAGTTTTCCACTTTTCCAAACTGCATGTATGTTCTTTTTTAAAAATCAAGGGTGAATATGAATTTCCAGTTAAATACCCAGTGCTGACAAAGTGCTAAACTTTTTCCCATTGTCCTTTAAGGAGAAGGAGTTACTCAAATCGGGTGTTATAAATCTAACTTTAGTTTTTCTGGCCAGGAACTCTAGCCCTTTGGGGCAGTTATTGCAAGCCAGAAGTGGTGTGGCCCGGTGAGCCTTTGGGGTTGGGGTTGAGCACACTGGCAGCCCCCTCCTGCCTCCCGGGAGCCCCGTGAGGGCACACGGGGGCTGTGGAGGTGTCCATGGGTCCAGTTGGGCTGGGTCACAGGTACTGGCATGGAGGGGCAGGGGGACCTTCACCCTGACCTTCTCTCAGTCCTGCCTCACCGGCTTGTTTTGGGCTGGGGACCATGGCATTGCGGTTACAGCTCTGCTACTTCCACAGGCTGCATTTACACCTGCCCAGAGCCTCCTGGGACAGAATGTTCCCTGCGGAGCTTTCAGGCCCAGCTAGCAGGAACAATGTGCACACCCAGATGCACCAAACCACAACGCATACATGTGCCTCCAACACACACAGCCCCCACACACAGCCCAGACATACTGGACCTGTGTGTCTCCGGCCTGCATGGCACAGACATTGAACTCATACGTCCCTGATGCACGTGGTGGAGATGCACCATCCGTGTGTGTCCCCAACATGTATGACGGGTACATCCCCCACATGATTAGTCAGATGCATTGCCTACATTTGGTCTCCCACACGTGATGCGGAAGCACCACATGCGGATGTCAGATACACGCAGCAGACACACCGTACATGTCTATCCCTGACACACATTGAACAGACACACTGCACGCTACATCCTCGGCACGCATCACAGTGAGGTTGGCGTTTTGCCTTGGGAATTGGGATTTGGCAAGGCCAAAACTACCTGGCCAGAGCAGACTCTACTATGATGCTCTCCTTTGGTTACCTCTGGGACTGGTGCGGCAGGTGGGAGGATGAACCCCTGGCTCCCACGCAACAGTCAAGAGTCGAGGGGTGGATGGGGAGGGCTCTCTCCCTGCTGCCTCCATAGGACGCTGAAAAGGCCTGAGGGGCAATGAAGACCAAGCTAGCTTGGAACAGTGCTTGGCACATAGTAAGCACTTAACACATGCCATTATTATTATTGCTATTAATACCTGTGAACAGGAGGGCCCTGCACATCTTAGAGCAAACCCTTTAGAACCCGCAGTCACTGGGTCGGCCCCAGCAGCAGAGATTGGTGTAGGTGTAGCCCAGGGTCTGTCCCAGCACAGGAGAGCTTGAAGATTCCTCATGGCAGCAGGAACTAGAGGGACTAGACACCCCACACTCAAGCTGGCCTCGGAGCCGGAGAATTAAATCAGGAAAGGCCTAGGGGCCAGACAGGATGACTAGAGAGTAGTCACAGAAGACACCATTCCCCAGCACTTAATTGTGGTATTCAGGGCTTAGTGTGTCTAGTATTGTACTGAGCGCTGCGGTAAGTACAAGACACAGACCCCAGGCCACTTGGAACTCACAGTTTAAAGGGGAGGGAGAAGGGGTACCTCATCCCCATTTTAGAGATGAGGACCCCGAGGCCTGCAGAAGTGAAGAGATTTGCCCAAGGTGACAGCAGGTGAGTGGCAGAGTCGGGATTAGAACTAAGGTCCTCTGACTCCCAAGCCAAGGCTCTTTCCACTAGGCCCTGCTGCTTTGAGGACTGGCCCTCTGTTAGTGGCAAGGCGACAGGCAGAGGGGCTGAAATATTGCCTGATTTTAACCCTTACTGCACCCGCGGTGCCACCTGCTCTTCACTGACTAGGGCCATTCTGGACAACTGTGTCTCCTCGAGACTCGGCGGGCAGCAGGTCCCGTTCTTGGGCAACGTTAGCGTCAGATGGTGTGAGGTAGAGACTCGGAGCCATGCAGCAGTGGAGCCAGCAGGGAAGAGACCGCCGGGACGGAGGGGCCTCTGCACATAGAGGTGCCATCCATGGGGGAGGCAGGGAGGCACCTTTTCTCAATTTTTTTCCTCTCTCTTTCTCCCAAAGATTTACCCAATTTCGAATCGTCCTGGGCGATATCAATTTTGTCAGCATTGAGCAGGCCAACCGGGTTCTGGGGCCCATTTATTTCATCACCTTCGTCTTCTTTGTGTTCTTCGTGCTACTGGTGAGTGTTGCTGTTGTGCAGTCTTGCCTTCTGGGAGAGGGCAGGAAACATGACAGCAAACCGTCACATTGGGTTAACTGCAGTTGCCCACTCTAACTCTGCTGCCACACCGACCTGGGCACATGCTCTGGAGCCAGGCAGACTGCAGCTGTTTGTGCCACCAAGGCCTCCCTTACTATCATCCACAGCAGCAGCAGCACAACAACAATAACAACGATGATAACGGTGGTATTTAAATGCTTACTCTCTGCCAATCACTGAACTAACTACAACATCATCAGGTCAGACCGAGTTCATGTCCCACATGGGGCTCATTGTCTAAGGAGGAAGGAGAGCTAATATCCCCATTTGACAGATGATGAAATTCAATGTTGGTCACCCCTTCTAGATTCTAAGCTCCCCATGGGCAGGGAACATGCCTACCAACTCTGTTAATAATAATAATAATGTTGGTATTTGTTAAGCGCTTACTATGTGCTTAGCACTGGGGTAGATACAGGGTAATCAGGTTGTCCCACGTGAGGCTCAAAGTTAATCCCCATTTTACAGATGAGGTAACTGAGGCACAGAGAAGTTAAGTGACTTGCCCACAATCACACAGCTGACAAGTGGCAGAGCCGGGAATCGAACCCATGACCTCTGACTCCGAAGCCCGGGCTCTTTCCACTGAGCCAGGCTGCTCACAAGTGTTTAGTACAGTACTCTGCACACAGTAAGTGCTCGGTAAATGCCATGGATTGATTGATATGAATGTGTAACAGACATTCTTTGCATATTCCATTTCTCCATAGAACATGTTCCTGGCTATTATTAATGACACCTACTCTGAAGTGAAAGCTGACTTTTCTGTGATTAAAAGTCCAGACTTTGAGATCAGCGACCTCATTAGACAAGTAAGTATAATTCATTCATTCAATAGTATTTATTGAGCGCTTACTATGTGCAGGGCACTGTACTAAGCACTTGGAATGTACAATTCGGCAACAGATAGAGACAATCCCATAATTCTCTGGCTTACTAAAAAGAAAGCCTCAAGCTTAAGGACTCTGGTTTTAAATCTTGCATCTTCCTTAAACCCCAGTTCATTCACTTTGTGCCAGGGCTTGTTGACCAGGATTCTTTCTTCAAGCTGAAATGGGAAGAGTTTCCCCTGTTCTGCTGAGTGTGATTTTCTCGCTCAGACCAAGGCCAGTCTGGGGTGTTGGCAAGCCCAAAGGGAAGGAGAGGAGCTCATTGCAGCCTGCCTCTTGTGCGATGCAGATATTAGGCTGACTTTGCCTTGTCCTGGCCTGAACATGTCTCAGGACCCTGTGTCCCTGTCTGATCACAGGACCCTCTGTTCCTGTCTGACCACATTGGCAGCAGACTGCAGGGGGGCAGGAGGCAAGGGAGCAGATGGCAGGGGCACAGGAGGCTGGGGCTCAGGACAACCCTGCTCATGGTGACAAGGAGTGAGATGCCCATCCTCGCTACAGAGGATTGTTTTCTCTTTCGTCTTTGGAGTCTGGGAAGTCTTGTCCTCAGAGTATTGTACCCAGAGAAAGGTCATTGTTTAGATCGGCATTATAACAACAATAATAACAGTAATATTTATTAAGCACTTACTATGTGCCAGGCACTGTTCTAAGTGCTGGGGTGGATACAAGCAAATTGGGTTGGACACAGTCCCTGTCCCACATAGGGACAGTCTCAATTCCCGTTTTACAGTTGAGGTGACAGGGGTACAGAGAAGTGAAGTGACTTGCCCAAGGTCACACAGCAGACAAGTGGCAAAACCAGGACTAGAACCCAAGTCCTTCTGACTCCCAGTCCCATGCTCTATCCACTAGGCAATACTGCTTCAAATGTAATCATTTCATAATAATATAAATTTAGACTACACCTCTTTCCACTGTACAATATCCTAATAACAAATAGAGTAATAATATAGAGAATATACGCTATTATTTTGAAATAACAAAAAGAAATCAATAAACCATTCTAGGGTATATTTTGGGAACTATGACAAATTGCTTCTTGAAGAATTAAATCCCCCCACTACTGTCTCTGGGCAATGGGGGAAATAAGTGCTTCACAGATTCTCGAGAGTATAAACCATAACTTTTCATTTTACTGCATTCTCACAAGTGCAATGCTCTGCACATATTTAAAACTCAAATACTATTGGTAGACTGACTGTGAAGTTTGGGAAAGAGATGGAAGGAGAAAGATGAAGCTGGAAATTTAGGGAAAAGCCACTATTTTCCCTGAATTTCATGCTTTTCCTGAAACACCTAAACTTTAGGCTATTGGATCAACATTTAGCCTTGTTTCCGAACCCATGAATTTGGGAAGGTCATTGTTCCATTATATTTCATCTAACTGTATTTTGGTTGCGCTAACCACTGAAAGTCATGTTCTTGACTGATATTGACATTACTTATATGAAGCACTATATGAAGAGCTTGGGAGATCGTTTTTCTACAAAAACGTTCCCGTGGCTTCAAATACAATCTCTGTGCAGATGCTTCCCAAATCTACCACTCCAATGCTGATCTCCCTCCTTCTCTGAAATCTCACAGTTCTTCCTGCCTTCAAGACATCTTTATTTGGATGTCCTCCCATTACCTCAACTTCTTATCTTCTCACCAAAACCCTGTCCTGCCCCTGATTTTTCCATCACTGTAGACAGACCGTAAGCCCGTCAAACGGCAGGGACTGTCTCTATCTGTTGCCGACTTGTTCATCCAAAGCGCTTAGTACAGTGCTCTGCACATAGTAAGCGCTCAATAAATACTATTGAATGAATGAATGAACAGCACCACCATCCTTCCCATCTCACAAGCCTGTAACCTTGGCATTATCCTTGACTCCTCTCTCTCATTCAACCTACATATTCAATCCATCATGAGAAGCAGCATAGCATAATGGATACAGCACGGGCCTGGGAGTCAGAAGGTCAAGGTTTCTAATCCCGGCTCTGCCACTTGTCTACTGTGGGACCGTGGGCAAGTCACTTTACTTCTCTGTGCCTCAGTTACCTCATTTGTAAATATGGGATTGAGACTGTGAGCTCCATGTAGGATAGGGACTGTGTCCAACCCAATTTGCGTGTACCCACCCCAGTGCTTAGTACAGTGCCTGAAACATATAAGTGCTTAATAAATACCATAATAACAATAATAATAATAATAATGATAATGGTATTAAGTGCTTACTATGTGCCAAACACTGTTCTAAGCACCGGGATAGATACAGGGTAATCAGGTTGTACCACGTGGCGCTCAGTCTTAATCCCCATTTTAAAGATGAGGTTACTGAGGCCCAGAGAAGTTAAGTGACTTGCCCAAAGTCACACAGCTGACAAGTGGCAGAGCCAGGATTAGAACCCATGACCAGGATTAGAACCCATGACCCCCGAGTCCCAAGCTTGTGATCTTCCCACTAAGCCATGCTGCTTCTCGTCACTAAATCCTGTCAGTTCAACCTACAAAACATTGCTAAAATCTGCCCTTTCCTCTCCATCCAAACTGCTATCACATTAATCCAATCATTTATCCTAGCCCACCTTGATTACTGTATACGCCTCCTTGCTGACCTCCCAGCCTCCTGTCTCTGCCCACTCCAATCCATACTTCATTCAGTTGCCCAGATAATTTTTCTTCAAAAACATTCAGACCATCTTTCCCCACACCTCTAGAAACTCCAGTGGTTGCCCATCCACCTCCGCATCAAACAAAAACTCCTCACCAGTGGCTTTAAAGCACTCCACCATCTTGCCCCCTCCTACCTCACACCTCACTACTCTCCTACTACAACCCAGCCCGCACACTTTATGGGACATCCAAATAGAGATCAATCGAAGGCAGGAAGAAATGAGAGACTGTAGAGAAGGAGAGAGATCAGGGCTGGAGATGTAGATTTGGGAATCATCCACATAGAGGTGGTAGTTGAAGCCATGGGAGTGAATGAATTCTCCAAGGGAGTGGGTGTAGATGGAGAATAGAAGTGGAACTAGAACTGAGCTGTGAGGGACACCCACAATTAGGGGATGGGAGGTAGAGGAGGAGTCCACAAAAAAGACTGATAATGAGCGGCCTGAGAGATAGGAGGAGAACCAGGAGAGGACAGTGTCAGTGAAGCCAAGGTTGGATAATGTTACCGGGAAAAGGGGTTGGTCGACAGCATCGAAGGCAGCTGAGATGTCGAGGAGGATTACGATGGAATAGAGCCCATTGAATTTGGCAAGAAGGAAATCATCTGTGACCTTTGAGAGGGCAGTTTCTGTGGAGTGAAGGGGATGGAAGCCAGATTGGAGGGGGTCAAAGACAGACTTCGAGAGGAAATGGAGACAGCAGGTGAAGAGCAGCCATGGGGTTAAGGGAGTGTTTTTTTTTAGAATAGGGGAGACATGGGCATTTTTGAAAGCAATGGGGAGGAAGCCACTGAAGAGCCAACAGATGGCGGTCAGGGAGGGGAAAAAAGGGAGGGGGCATTTGTTTTGATAAGGTGTGAAGGGATGGGGTTAGATGCACTGGTGGAGGGAGGGTGGATTTTGAGAGAAGGCAGATCTCCTCTTGAGATACTGCTGGGGAAAGATGAGGGAGTTGAAGAAAGGGCAGGAGGAGGTGGGGACCGGAGAGGAGCAAGGGGAGATTTTAGGGAGATCACATCTGATAATTTCAATTTGCTCAATAAAGTAGGTGACCAGGTCTTTAGGAGCAAGAGATGGGGGAGGTGAGGGGACAGGAAACAGGAGGGAAGTAAACATCTGGAACAACTGGTGAGGGCAATGGGCATGGGTGTCAGTAAGGATAGAGAAATAACAATAATAATAATTCCATAGATTGCAAGGCACTTAAATCAACTCTCCACTCCCTACCTAACCTCACTGATCTCTTACTACAGCCCAGTCTGCACACACCACTCCTATAATGCCAACCTCAATTTCGTCTAGCTCACCGCCAACCCTATGCCTATGTCCCCTCTTGTGCCTAGAACTCCCTTCCCCTTCACATCTGAAAGACCACCACTCTCTCCATCTTTTTAACCCTTTTTTAAATCACATCTCCTCCAGAGTCCTTCCCTAAGCCCTTATCTTCCTAGACACCTTCTCCTCTACATCGCCTATACACGGGGCTGTGTACCCTTTAAGCACTTTGATATTCACCCCAGCCCCACATCACTTACACACTACTATTTCCCCTATCTGTAATTGAGTTTAATGTCTTATCTCCCCTTGAAGACTGTAAGGTCCTCGTGGGCAGGGATCGTGTCTACCAATGTTATTCCATTGTACATTCTCAAGCCTTAGTACAGAGTGCTTCACAGATTCTCACACAGAGAACACTCACGAGGCAGGGTTGGGGGGTTGAATCGGTTAGGAACCACATTCTGGTTCCGCTTCTCTCCCACAGACCCCCGCCCCCCGGCCTCATGGGACCCCAGGCAGCAGGACCCATTCTTGCTCCTTAGCTCTGGATTTTTTTACAATTTTGTTCAGGGATACAACAAGGCGCTGGTGAAACTGAAACTGAAGAAAACCACGATGGATGATCTTTATGATCCTGAATTGCAAGACAAGGACTTGTAAGACTCTTTTTCCCATTTTTCTCCAGTTTCCCTCTCTTAGTCTAGTCTGAGAGAATTGGGTGCATACTCTTCACTGGACTGGAAGTTCCTCGAGGGCAGGGATCACGTCCATCAACTCTGTTATAGTGTACTCTCCCAAGTGCTTGGCACGGGGCTCTGCCCTCCTTAAGCACGCAACAAATACCACTGATCGATTCATGGGAACCACAAAGGCTGAAGGCTCTTGCCAGCGGCTCATCCCCACTGACCTGAATGTAAACCCTCACTTCTGCATTTACCTGGCTCTCTGCATCTGTTTTCTTATCTCTAAACCTCTGGCCATGGGCGTGCAGTTTACCATCATGACTGGGCCCAGTGATCGCTAGCTCTTACATCCTGCTCAAGGGTCCTGAACAGGTAACGTTGTTACAGTCACAGCAAAATGAACAGAAGTAGAATTTTTATCCTCGGTTCGGAAATGTATTCGTTGGTCAGTAGCGGCCGCTGCCACTGCCTCTCTCTTCCCATCCTGTGGCTGACTGGTTCACTGTGGGGCACGATCCTCTATCTCATCTGTTTTTCTCAAAAGGAAGGAAATGGAGGATTTGGCTTCACTCTCTGGAAGAGGAGTCATGGACGAAAAGGTAGGACCACCACCCCCGCCTCGCACCCCACCTTCATTTTCTTAAAATAACATCTGAAGCTTTGGAATTCATTGCTTCAGAGAAAGCTTTCAAAACGACTCTCCCCGAAACATCGCCGCCCCAACCCTCCCTGGGGCTTGGGACCCACTGTCCAGTCGAGTGCTTGGCCCAGCTGTGGCCTATTCCGAGCCGGACGTCTGGAATGGGCGGGCAGCACTTGAGACTCCCTAATGGCACAGCTCCCGGGCAAGATTCCAGCGGAGGGCGAAGAGAGAGAGCAGCTGAAGGAGCAGAACTCCTGCCCCAGACGGGAGCGCCCCTGCTTATGCCCAAACTGGTGCTCCTGTCCTTCCCCAGTCCCTAGACAGATCGAGGGTTGGCCCTGGCATCCGGCAAGGGCTGACTCTCCCCTCCCGGCCCAGGATCAGGCTGCAGGCTGCTTTCCCTACGGCTCGGGCTGCTCAGCCGCACGAGGAGCCGGGGATCCCACCTGAAGCTCCCTGGGCCTCTGCCCAGAGGGAAGGCGCTGTCCCCAGCTCGGAAGTGTGAAGTGGTCACCGTTGGGGAATTGAGGAGCCGAGGCCTGGGGCTGCAGGGGCTCGGCAGTTGGAGTCAGCCTCCATCTCCCTGCACGAGTCAGGCACCCTTTCACCACTGGGCCAGGTAGCAGCCAGACCCGCTTTAGGCCAAGCAAGACCAAGTTCAGAAAGCAGGGTAGCATCACACACCTCCCAACTTGTGGAAGGTTGGGGGTGCCCCAGCAGGGTTCTCTGCAGTGACTGTGGCTGCCCGCATCGTTTTTATCACCCTTCCAGTTCACGGATGGGGACTGATTCCTTTGTTTTCTGGGACTCCAGCTGCTACCCCTTAGATTGCCAACCCCTGGAGGGCCAGGGCCCATTGCTGCCCTTTCTCCTCCCTCTCTCCAGGGCTTAGCGCAGGCCCCTCGGGAAATAAAAACCGAGGTGAGTGAATGAATGCCCACCGCCTTCTTGTCCCTGCCCCTTGCAGCTATGCCCGTCTTGCATCAAGCCCAACTGAGTTCTCTGGTGACGGAGGGAGGAGGGTGGGCAGGAGCAACAGTAGCGATGGCAGCAAGTCTAAGGTGCCAAGGAGTCTGGGGAAATAAAGGTGGTAACTAAGGCCCCCGTGCTTGACCTAGGGGCTGGCCGACAATCAATCGACAGTATTTATGAGTGTTTGCTGGGTGCGGAGTACTGTACCGACTGCTTGGGAGAGTACGGCAGAGTCAGTAGACCTGGGCAGAGAGGACCGTTTGCTTCCTTGTGCCGGGGTGCTTCCCTGCGGGAGCCCGCTAGTCCGGGTGGCAGAACTCTACCCTTCCCTCTCCTGCTCGGCCAGAGCATTCAGAGCGCGATCCAGATGAAAAAGTGGAGAGACAGGCTTCAGCAGAAGTATTACTCTCCAGAAGAGCCAGCTGCTTTCCTGGACCACGCAGAGCCGGTCAGCCAGCAAGAATTCCAGCAGTAAGATGGCGGGGGAAGGAGGCCTTTTTGCAGGCAGAGAACTAGGAGCCCCTGGGGACTGATGTGGGATGGGAACTGGCTGATCCGATGGACTTGTATCCACTCCAGCGTTCAGCGTACAGTGTTCAGCACAGAGGAGGCGTTAACAAATGCCTTTTAATTATTCAATTGGAGGCTACTGCTCTACTCCCTTTGCTGGCGCAGATGCTTCTAGCCTCACTTTTGAACTTGCCCAAGAGGCCCAAGAGCTTGTCCCCACAACTGCCCAAGGAGGCTGGCTCTAAGGAAGGAGGAGGTCTGAACACCTAGGGCCTGGGATCAGGCCCAAGACCGCTTTTACCTCTAAGCAGCTCTAGGGCACCCAGACCTCCAAAAGAACCCCTCCCTCTGGACCCCTGGTCAGTGAATATGAATTGAGACCCCCCGCCCCCCGTCCCCAGCCCCTGCCCCACCTCCTCTGCCAGCACTCTACAAGGGGAACAAGATGACCAGGGGCCTGACCGTTCACCTGAGTGTCCGGGTGTCCAGAGCCTCTGGCATCGGAGAGGCCCCCAGGGGACGGAGTGGCTTTATCTGATTTCTGGATCAGCAGCTAGTGGCTTGGGAGTCAAAGGACATGGGTTCTAATCCTGGCTCTGCCACTCGTCTGCTGTGTGACCTTGGGCAAGCCACCTAACTGCTCTGTGCCTCAGTTACCTCATCTGTAAAATGGGATTAAGACTGTGAGCCCTACGTGGGACAACCTGATTACCTTGTCTGTACCCCAGCGCTTAGAACAGTGCCTGGCACATAGTAAGTGCTTAACAAATACCAGAATTATTATTATTAGTGGGACGAGGGGGGCTGGGGAGAGGAGAGCCTGAGAGCATGCACGCACACATACAAATACACAAATATACACACACACACCCATGCACGCTGGGGATAGGAGAGCCGAAGCATGCGCACATGCACCCCACTTCCCCTGACTTCACTAAACAGCCGCTCCGCCTGTCCAGAGGAGCCCCAGCAGAAAGAAGGGGAGCGTGGAACTGGGGGCAGTGTTGGGCTTCAGCCTTCTCACTTCAACATCTGAACCCATTCCAGGCTCTTTTTATACACAATTGAGCTGGAGAAGCAATTACACTACCTCAGTTCCAAGCTGAACCACGTGATGAAGAAGATCTCTGCCGCTAATGAGGCAGCTGCCAAGAAGTGAGCGAGGTATGTCCCGAGGATGGCAGCCCCATGTCTTTTCCTTGAGGCTGCGGGTCCGAGAGGGTGCTAGGAACCTCTTTGGACTCGGATGGCCCTTATTTCCAAGGGCCTCCCGAAGGGCTTTTCTCCTTTCGCCGCTCATCCCATGAGCACAAGGAAACGGTCCCAGATGGGAAAGACTTGGGGATCCAGACCCATTTCATTTTGGCTCGTGGGTAGAGGGGGACACAGCAGGGCCCTCGTGTGCCACGGTCACACAGCTAATCAGAGCAGGCTGCCTGCTTCCTACTTTACCCCAGGTCTGCTTGGCCCCAGCAGGATGCTCTAGATACGTCCCAGGGCTTAATCAGGGTTCTGTCAAGAAGCAGAGAAACTAAAGCAGAAAAGATGCCAGCTAGGTGTAAGACCAAATTCCCGACCGGCTCAGGCTTTGAGGATCCTGGAAGGACGGAGGAAGCTGGGGGCAGGAGGGGAGGTAGCGGCGGGGGCCGGACGCCCACCAGGGCAAACCCTATGCTCTCTGGTAACTCGGCTCCGAGGCAACTGTAATTTCGACTCCCTTGGCTGGCCTTGCTAAGGTAAGGGGGCCTTTCCAGCTGACCGGTTTCCACCCTCAGAAAAGTTTTTGGCTTTCAGAGTCGTAGCAGTGGAACGAGACCACAAAGAGAAGCCATCCATTTCCGGTCGGCCAAACTGTTCGAGCAAACTATGGGCCAGGGCCTCCCTCCAACGCTGCAAACTGCTCATCAGACTGACATCAAATCCATCCCTTGCACGTAACCCAGCGGACAGGACACGAGGAACGATGCCAGTGAGCGGAACGTAACTCTCTGCTGTCTTCTGGCAGACACGGTGGGGGTGGTGTCAGTGAGCAGGGCTTCCTTCAAGGTGGGAGGACAGTGGTCCAGGAATCCAGGGGAGAAAGCGTGCAAGGGGAGGCTGGATCTCGACTGTACTTCCCCTGGGTCTGGCTTCAGGGTGGGTGCAGCAAGTCCCTCTCTTCCCCGCCACGCCTTGCAGGCAGATCGGTGCCAGGCCAGTGGGGCACCTACTGCTTCCGCCCTATTTTCCGGGGTAGGGGCCAGACTTCCCACTGAGCAACATCAGGCCCTGCAGACTTCACAGGGAGATGGCAGCAGCCCCCTCGCCTCAAGCCAAAGCGGCCAGATGACCCGTGGCAGTCCACCACCACTGAAACCACCGCCTTGTTGGGGGCCCTACAAAGTCAAGGCTCCCCAAAGAAGTTCCCTGAATAAAGTGCTTGACAAATATTTCCTCCTGCTCCCAGGCACAAGAGAAAAGCCTGAGGTCCAGAATGGAGGTGGACCACCACTGATTTAAATTTCAGAAATCCTTCTAAACCAGGAATCCTATCGGAGTCCCACCCGTGGTGTGACTCTTCTAAGCCAGTAGGGCCTCCAGGGCTTTGGTTTAGTAAAATGACCCAAGTTGAGCATCACTGTTGTTGCTTTAATCACTCGGTTAGGGGTGGGCAGCTTTATACCAGAGCTGGGTGTGGATCGCCAGCCACTGACTTCCTGGGGGGCGCCCAGCTTGAGGCCCCTCGGAGGGAGCGATCCAGGGTGATGGGGTGCAGGTGACTGACTCAGGAGGCCCGATCCTCCTGGAGAGGAAGGTGGGGGACCTAGCCAGGAAGAGGCACCCTGGAGCTCAAAAAGGGAAGGAGGGGAAAGAAAGGATGGGGAGGGGCAGAGAGCCACTGGTTGGGTCTATCCTCTCCAGGAGATGTGAATTCAAGAGGGAGGAAAGCCACTGGTCTCCAAACCACTTTGCCTGAGGACCGTGTGACTTTGGGGCAGTCCTACAGGCTGACCCACAGTTCCCCAGAGGGCCTGACTACCACCCGGGCACCCCTGGAATTAGACCTGCTACCAATTAACCAATGCTATTTATTGAACACCTGTATGCAGCAAACACTGTACTAAAGCGCTTGGGACTGTACAAAACAATTAGCAGACATGATTCCTGCCTCCTAAAAGAGCTTACAAGCTAGTGGGGGAGACACTAAAATCACAGATAGGAAGGAAAAGGGGATGTGTGTACTTTTCTAAGTGCTTCGTACAGTGTGCTCTACACACGGGAAGCACTTAAGCAGGGGGCTTAGTGGAAAGAGCACAGGCTTGGGAGTCAGAGGTCGTGAGTTCTAATCCCAATTCCGCCACTTATTAACTGTGTGACTTTGGGCAAGTCACAACTTCTCTGTGCCTCAGTTACCTCATCTGTAAAATGGGGATTATGACTGTGAGCCCCACATGGGACACCCTGATTACCTTGTATCTACCCCAGAGCTTATAACAGTGCTTGGCACTTAGTAAGCACTTAACAAATACCACCATTATTATTTTTATTATTATTGATTGATTGATGCTCAAGGGCTGGTGCTCAAGTAATAGGCCATGAAAGATACCTATATAGGTGCCAGGGAAGGTGATGCACAACAGTTAGCAGCAGTGGGGGATGTTGGGGGGGGGGGGAACGCAAGCAGGGGAGAGGACAGATTAATTGGGGGGAAAGCCTCCTGCGTTAGTGATTTCAGAAGGGCTTAGACAATGGGGAGAGTGGTGGTCTGACAGGTGAAGGGGGGAGGGGATCCAGGAAGAGGGGAGTGTGAGCAAGAGGTCAGCATTGAGAGAAATGTGAACGAGGCAGTGAAATGGGAGTTGACCAGACTGCTGTCATCTCCTGGCCCCGAGCCCACTTGCTGATGTTCTAACAAGGAGCTTCAAA
Source organism: Ornithorhynchus anatinus (assembly GCF_004115215.2). Taxonomy (NCBI): domain Eukaryota; kingdom Metazoa; phylum Chordata; class Mammalia; order Monotremata; family Ornithorhynchidae; genus Ornithorhynchus; species Ornithorhynchus anatinus. Next base: position 48,018,509 of record NC_041749.1, read on the forward strand.
TTGCCCACCCAGAGCACTTCCGCAATCCGAAACCAGTCTGTTCCCCCAGGTTCTTTAATCCTCCAAAACCTCCATGAGGGAACTCCCCCCCGGACCTCCTTTCCTTAGCTCGACGAGCCTTTCCGCAGTCTCTCTCGGGATGCCCTTGTGGCTGCCTCTGCCCGGGATTCCATGGCGCCTCCCCAACCCGTGCCCAGCAGTGGTCATAGATGCTTGGTCCACTCTGTCTACTCTGCCCCAGGGGGGGGGCCCCTGTGTCCCCATGACTGGGCAGGGGAAGCAGCATGACCTCCTGGAAAGAGCACGAGCCTGGGAGTCAGAAGACATGTTAGTTTTCATCCTGGCTCAGCCACAACCCTGTCTGACCCTGGGCAAGTCATTTAACTTCTCTTGGAGGTACCCTCACTTTCCTTATCTGCAAAATGGGGATACAAAACCTGTTCTCTCTCAGATTGTGAGCCCCAGATGGGACTCGGTTATCTTGCACCTACTCCAGTGTTTTAGTACAGTCCTTGGCTCACAGCACTTAGACACCACAAACATTAGGGGCCACAAGAGGGGCACTCTGCCAGGACAGAGTGGCAGAGAGGGGCCCCCGCTACTGCTTTCTGCAGTCCCCCTTCCCCTGGGTGGTGTAAATAGGAAACAAAGGACAATAAGGATTAAGGTACTTTTTATTACAAAACTCTATACAGTGAAGAGTCAGACAAAACAATGCAATTCTATCTGGTGGGTGCACATATCTCTATCATGTCGGCATATGGAGACAGAGAGCTATTTCTATATAGTTTCTACTTGAATCCTGGTGAAATTCTGTGACATCCCAAAATGCCTAATTCTACCAACTACTGGTCAACAAGGACGCCCATAACACAAACAGCACAACCAGTCGCCATGCTGGCTCCTCTATTCTACGTGGCAGCAGCACCAGCCACCGACCCAGAACACACACCTGGGAGCGGCTGTTAGCTCCCACAGGAAACCAGGTGGTTCGCCCACTTAGAAAAATAGGGGAATCATATCCATCTACACATTAGAAAGGAGGAATATATTATTTCAAACATTTAACTAGTGCATACTGACATCCGGCCTGTGGCATATCTAGAACACATGCATTCAGGTCCAACGACATAGAGTGCACACTGGTGTCGATGCAGGGAGAGACCCGTGTCCGTGGCCTGACAGAAACCCGACTGACACACACGGCGACGGCACCCCAGAGCCAGATGAAAGGGATAAACGATCTCAGGTTAGTTTCCAAGCTCACTTCTCTAGGTAGGCTACGGATCATCTTGCGGAAGAAAAAAGGAAACCATCAAAACACAGCAAATTCAAGGGCTTTTCTTCAATTCGCAAACTACATGCCCACCGTCACATTGAAAAAATCGAAAAGCAACAACACAACAAAAATCCAAGAGAAAAAAAGAAGAGGCTTTACACACACACCCACACCCACACCCACACACACACACACACAAAATTCAAAGCACGAGAAATCCTACTCACTTTGAACCTATTCCATGTGCTTATGGAACAGTCCCGCGAGTTTGAGGAGGACTGTGCTCTCACTCCATGTGCCGGTCACGGCGGGGGTGGAAAAGTCCTTTTTGGGTCTTTCCTGCAGCAAGCAGTGCCGACCAGAGCTTGTCAGAAAGCCCTTTGGGAGGGCCCACAGCTGGGAAGATTCGCTTAGCACTGCAGAGAGCGCCAATGAGCGCAGGAACGAATCAACACTTGGATTGGTTTTGCCTGACCGCAGCCTGCCATTAATGACCGCTTGGCGGTCCAGCACAGGCGGATGAGACGATTGTTGAGCACGGAGGGGACCGCCGCCCAAACAGCAGCAGGGAAGCACTGGTCCACCAGGGGCTGGGCGTGCAAGGAGAGGATCTGCGAGAATCCCCCGGCCAGACCACTGCTCTGTTCTCCAGGAGGCGGTGGGCGGGATTTAGAGACCTCCCCCACCCCCACACCGCCCCCATCGCCTGGCACCGAGGGACTCTGAAGGTGCGGTGATACTAGCCCTTGTTCCGACAGTCGCGTCGGGAACGGGAGAATTCTGTGGTGGACCAAAGCCGGCCGGAGCCTGGTGGAAGCAGCTCAGCTCGAGCACCATCCACTCTCCCCTACACTGAAGTTATCAGCAAGCCTTTGCATACCTTCTGGAGGGAAGAGATGCAAGAGATCCAATTCAGACCAACCGGTCACCACTCGGGCATGAAACACTGACCGAGAAGGAAGAACACCAGTAACAGAAGTCCGGAGGCAGGCAGGTGAGATGCCGATTCCGTTTTCCAAATTTTCCGGGAGTGTGGAGGCGGGTTTCTAGTTGTGCTAAGCACAGTCACTCGCCAGTCTGCCTGAAGGCCACCTGCCCCCAGGAGCTGTGGCCGCTGAACAGCTGAGCAATCTGTGGATTTGAGGACCCATCACCTCTGGGGAAGGATATCAGACTTATTTCACCGGTGGGACATGGGCCGAACGCTGTTCCCTAGCCGGGCTGGAGAGGAATTTCAGTTCGGTTTTTTGACAGGCCACAGAACCCAGTTCACTCCACGGCTTCATTTCCGTTGGCTTTTCTCTCAATCTGCCTGTTGTTCTGGTAGTAAGAAAAGGCAACCGGGGGAGTCTGACACGGCATGAAGATCTAGATCTTAAGTATTTCTTCAACAATGCCAAAAAGTTGGTAATACAAAGCTTGTAAATTTCCGAAGTTCTCAACAGATGAAAGGATAAAGTTCCAGTCTTTTTGCAAATGGGATGGAACTGTAATATGATACACAGGAGGGAGCGGCATGTCTGCTAGAGGGGGAGAAGGCGACAGGTGAAGGGAGAACGAGAGCACGGTCTCCATTGACTTGGGGCATCTGACCTGATCCCGAGAGTGAGCCTGCTTTGCCCTCGGATTAGAGCCAGTAGCGACCCCAAGACCAAGTGCACGGAGCCGAGGCTTTGGATAGTGCAGGACAAAAGGAACTCAAGCACCAGGTGACACACACACGAAATCAACCCCAGGCAAAATCTCTCTCACACCCAGACACCCCTCCCAACACACACACACACACACACACACACTCACGGCAACACACACACACACACACTTCTGGGAACCCGATGGGCTTTTTTGGGTGTTGGTGAAGCAGCATTTAGATCGACTTGTAAGAATCTTGCTTGCTGATGAGAACTTCAAGGAGCCTGAGCTTGGCTTTAATTTTCTTATACTCCCTGTACTCTTCTTGCACTGGAGCACGATCCTCCTTCTGGGCGGTCCTGGAAAAATACAAAGCAACACTTTGGAAAGGGCAGCGGGGTCCCTCGAGCCCACAGAACCCACAGGCTGAGTTAGAGAGGTCCCGCTATGGAAGGATGAGTCTCTGGCAAGAGGCAGAATACGTGCCCCCCCTTCCCCCATCCCCTCCCCTTCTGCTCTGTGGGACTTTAGGGAAGCAAGGCATATGTCTAGGGGATCCTTTTCACCAGGGATGGGCCAATGTGCATCACGCGCAATGACACTCCAAATTTGGTTTCTATGACCACCAGGGGAGGGAGCTGTGACCCCACACCAAAAGCTCCGGGAGGCCCAAGCCCGGGAACCACTTGGTGACTTCATTTCTTCACCACCTCCCTCCTTTGGAACAACATTATACAATACCTCAAATCCAACTCTTGCCCTCAGCCTCTCTTCAATATACATGCCAGCTCACTGAGGAGGAATTCATCTGTCAGCTCCCCAGCTTGGGACAGTCGGGAAATAGCCAGTTTTTCCCGCTGCCAATTCTACCGACTGAGGCTAATTCCCCAACATGCGAACACACACTTCAACCTGTCATGACCATCTGCTCCCAACCCACCACATCCAGTTTTCTCTCGCCGTTGTCCCAAGCCTCCCGTCCTCCCTGCCGATACCCAACCCCACCAGCTCCCCACCCTTTGGCCTCTGGAACCCCTGTTTCCTAGTGAGCAAATGTCCCTCCATCCTACACCTTTTCCTGGCCCGTCACTCCTCATCAAGAGGATGAGGATTAGAGAAGCAGCGTGGCTTAGTGGAAAGAGCATGGGCTTGGGACTCGGAGGTCATGGGTTCTAATTCTGCTCCGCCACTTGTCTGCTGTGTGACCTTGGGCAAACCACTTAACTTCTCTGTGCCTCAGCTACCTCATCTGTAAAATGAGGATTAAGACTATGAGCTCCATGTGGGACAACCTGATTACCTTGTATCTACCTCAGTGCTTAAAACAGTGCTTGGCATATAGTAAGCGCTTAACAAATACTATTATTATTATTATTATTATCCAGGATACCTGGCTCAGCTTGGCCAACCCTTTGTGGTAATAATAATGTTGGTATTATTGTTGGTATTTATTTATTGTTGGTTGTTATTAATGTTGGTATTTGTGGTGCCCTGCCACACTCTCCCGAAGGGGTAGGGACGGCCTTTTCCTTCTCACACTCTCAATGCTGCTTTCACATCACCTCTTACCTGCACAATATCCAATATCCAGTAGCTCTGCCACCTACTCTGTCTTCTTCGAGTTGCCATCACCTACTACTGACCTCCTGGTCCCACCTCCACATTTCCAACAGACTTTCATGTTTTGGCTTCACTAACACTGTCCTCTCCTGGTTCTCTCCTATCTTTCTGACTGCTGTTTTTCAGTCTCTTGCACGGGCTCCTCGTCTGCCTTCTACCCTCTAACTATGGGAGTTCTGGGTCCCCTTCCATTCTCCATCTACATCCACTCATCTGGAGAACTAATTTGCTCCCGTGGCTTCAACTACCATTTCTACGTGGCTGATCCCGAAATCTACATCTCCAGCCCTTATCTGTCTCCTTCTCCCCAGTTTCATATTTCCTTCTGCCTTCAGGACATTTCTACTTGGATGTCTCTTTGACACCTAAAACTAAACACTGTTCAAAACCGAGCTCATCATCCCATCGAAACCCTGTCCTCTCCATCACTTTAGACACCATCCTGTGTCTCACAAGTTTGAAACCAGGCGTTATCCTCAGCTCATATATCTCATTCAACACACTCCCAATCGGTCACCAAATCCTGTCGGTTTATATTTTACAACATCTCTAGAATCCATCCTTTCCTCTCCAAACTATTATGCTGATCCAAACACTTTTATCCTATCCCACCTTGACTACTACATCAGATTTCTTGCTGACTTCCTTGCCTGCTGTCTCTCCCCACTGCGGTCCTTACTTCACTCTCCTGCCCAGATCACCTTTCTAGAAATGTTCAGTCCACATCACCTCACTCTTCAAGAAACTCCAGTGGTTGCCCATCCACCACCACAGAAATACCTTACCATTGGCTTTAAAGCACTCCATCAGCTCACCCCCTCCTACCTAACCGCACTGATTTCCTACTACAACCCAGCCTGCATACTTCCCTCCTCTAACACCAACCTACTTACTGTACCATAATTTTGTCTATCTCATCCACATCCTCCCTCTGGCCTGGAACTCCCTACCCCTTCATATCCGACAGACCACCACTCTCCCCACCTTCAAAGCCTTATTTAGAAAAAACAAAACATATCACATCTCTTCCAAGAGGCCTTCCCTGACTAAGCCCTCATTTCCCTTGCTCCCCCCTCCCTTCTCTGTCTCACCTATACACTTGGATCTGTACCCTCCAAGCACTGGATACTCACTCTACCCTCAGCCACAAACATTTCGGTACATATCCATAACTGACTTTAATGTCTGCCTCCCCCTCTAGAATGCAAGCTCCTTGTGAGTGGGAAATGTGTCTACCAACCTCCCCAATTAATACAGCGCTCTGGACATAGTACGCACTCAAATACCCCCGACTGAGTCTTCTCCTCCCTACTCCTTGGTGACCTCCACATCCCTTCTCTGCTTCTACCCTCATCCAGCTGAACACAGCTGGTGGAAATCCCGAATCCAGGCAGATCTGGTCTGCTTTGTTATAACTGGGCCATCTCTTCCACTCGGTAACACTGCCTCCCCTCACTCCAGTCCCCCATTCTATTGTCCTCCCACCCGGCAGCCTACACAGCCATTCCAGACCACTAAACTTCCTTTCGAAGCGCCCAGGGCCCCCACCTCGCCCGCTTTTAACCCCTGATGGTCTTTATTGGCATCAGACAAGAATGTCTCTAAGCCCCACCTCAGCTCCCCACTTATCTCTCCCCAGGCAGTCTCCCGTCTGCCTTCCAAATCAATTCCCTCTACCTGCCCTCTGAACCCATCTCCTCTCACCATTTAAAAATACCTCACTCCCACTCTCCTTCCTTCCCTTATGGCCATTTCCAACCTCTTGCGCTCTGTCTGTTCCTTTCTTTTTGCCTTCAAACACGTCCTGGCCTTCCTACACTAAAAAAGCATAGCCCCGGGTGCTATAGCCCCAACTCCCTGCCCCCATTCCTGTCCAAACCCTGGGACGTTGGCCTAAGTGACTCCCTGCCATCGGGTTTCACTTCCTTCACTTCGCTGAGGTCACTCCCTGGCCACCAACGACCTCTTCAGAGCCTAATCCAATAGGCTTTGATTCGGTCATCCTCTTCAGCCTGCTGTCCGCCTGGGACCCTGGCCATTGCCGCCTTTGTCTGGAAACGCTTTCTCGCTTCCACTTCACTGACTCGAAGCTATCTCCCAGCTCTCTACTTCTCTAGCTGACCCTTCTTGGCCTCCTATCTCTCACCCCCTAACTATGGGTGTCCTACAAGGCTCAGTTATGGGTCTTCCCCACTACTTTTCTCACTCCACATTCTCTCTCTCGGCAAGCCCATCCTTGGCACGGCTCTGCTGAGGCAGCCAAAACTAAGGTCACTTCTGGGACCTCTGGCAGCTATGACTGGCCAAGTGATCTTGGTTTTATGAGAGCCATTCCCCAGAGGCCTGACATTTGCCCTCGACTCTATCACTGCCCAGCAAGGGCGCCAATAAATCAATAGAACTGATCAAGCACTTACTATGTACGGAGCCCTAAACTAAGTAAACACTTGGGAGTGGGTGGGTGACCTGATTCCCAGGGTGCAGAGCCGAGAGGGGGCCAACGTAGCTCCAGTTTCCAGCCAACCGCCACCTCTCTGGGAGGGGCCAGCTGGGCCGCCCACAGCCGTGCGCCCCTGAACTGAGGCCCCTGCTCTCCAAGACCAAGGGACGCAAGGGTGGGGGTGGGAAGGGTGTAGACCAATCACGGCCCTCCCCACCCCCAGCCTTACCTCAAAAGGGCCCCAAGGTGGGCCGAGCCCCCTAGTTTAGGTGGGGTGGGGGTGGGTGCCTGACCGAAACGTGGGACCTGAGAGAGTCGATGACCTGCAGAGCCCCATGGGGGCGAGGCCTCAGAATTTGGGGATCTGTAGCTCTGCAGCCCCAATCTCACCAGAGGAGCCAACGCTCCGGATTTCACGCCCCCACGGCCCACCCCCCGACGCCACTGGCTCCTTCCCGCCCCGTTCGTGTCCGGCTGGCAGGAGGGCTGGGGTCCATCCACGCATAGCACTCTCGTTTCCTTTCAGCCCTGTTCTGGGAAGAGTCCAAGGACTTGGTCTGGCCTGAGGCCGTCACACGACGCGGAAAACAGGGTGAAGGCGCCACCCAGTGGGGAAGAGCTTCACCGCTGGTTCAGCGATTCCTGCATCAGCGGACCAACCTTCCGTTCTGTTGATAAAATGCTTCTTCAAACTCCCGCAGCATTTTGCGGAGCTTCTTCTTTTCAGCTCTGGCTTTCCAAAGTTGCTCCAATAATTCGGGCCTGAAAATCAAATTGGGAGACAGCACCCCATTATCCTTGGACACCACCTCCCTGCCCCATCCTCCCCTTGAGGAGACCAAGAGGCTCAAGAAAACAAGGGACCACCTTGTTCACATCCACTTAGCAGACTGGGAGAGTTGTTAGGCAGAGAAATCATTCCCAGTTTAAAGCTCAAGGAAGACAACCTTCAGCGACAGTCAGAGCGAGAGCAACCACCTGGGGTAACAGTGAGGAGACGGCCGGTCACGGTTTATTTTAAAAAAAGGTGGCTCCAGAAGCTCAGCCAGAAGGCACTGTCACCGCCACCACATGGCACACTGCTGCCCGGAGGACGGGGGCAGATGAAAACCAGAGAGCGCCCATACGCCTCACAGTGACGATGTGACGATGTGGACGTCTTGGTAACTGGGGTATCGAGGAGTTTCCTGAACAAGAGACCTGGCCACGGGCCCGACTGGTCCCTTGGATGGGTCTTTCCTCCAGAGAAACCAGGTCGGTTCCGGGAAACTGTTACTTACACAGATGCTGCCCGGGCACTGGACAGGCGGAGGTCCAGAGCCAATTTTTCTTGACCCTCCTCAACATCAGATTCAGAATTTTCAACAGAACTTGAAAAGGACTGAGTCGGCGCCACGGTTTTCAAAACATCACTCAACTCGCTTAGATTGACTCCCTGCTCCTCTTCCTCCTCTTCTTCCTCCTCCTACAGAGACACCAGGAAATAAACAGATCACACATAGGCCATGCTGGCCAACTCGAGCTTTCAGGCAGCAGGTGGCAAAGAGATACCTTGATTTCTTCAAAGAAGTGAGCCGTCTCTCCTTCTATGATTGGCTGCAGCACCTGACCCCGCCGCTTGGTGGAAGGGGATCCCTGCAACAGTCAAACATCAATCACTGAGCCATCAGTCACACCTTCGAGACTGTAAGCTCCATGAGAGCAGGGAACATGTCTACCAACTCTGTTGCGTTATCCTCTCCAGTGCTTAGTACAGTGCTCTGCACACAGGAATTGCTCTATCAATAGCAGTGACTGATTGACTGATTTTTCAGTCCTGGAGATAAGCCAGTGTTCCGCCAGAGGAATCCCAGGGCTTCTTATAACTGTTTCTGCCATGGCATGGGAAATAGGCTGTTTTAACAGTCTCACACAGACAAGACAAACAAGTTGGCTGACTCCTGTCTTCCTCTGATCTCAACTCTTTTTTTTGCCTATTGACCACCCTCACCACTCTCCTAGGATTAACCGAGCACTTGCTACATGCTGGGCCAACCCAAGGCCAAGCTGAAGACCCAGTCTTTGGGCATTCACAAATTCTAATCAGGGCGGGGAGGGGGAGCGGTAAATATCCTAAAGGACAGACTTTTCCCAAGCAAAGCCATGGGGGCCAAACAGCTACTCCAACCAGAGAACAAGGCCCAAGTTCCTGAGGGGGAAGAAGGGTTTACTTCGCTTACGAGGATGGGGGTGATACTGGCCCTGGTCAACATCTGCTTCACGAGTCGGTATCGGTCATAGAGAGGTTTGACGATGTGTCTCTCTTCTCTAGTCACCTGAAACAAGGGGCGGGGAGGAGGGGGGATGGGGAGGTCAGCCCACTGGCAATGGTCGTTCGAAGCTGAAAGTGCTCCACGGGCTTTGAACATCAAGGTAATCCTTTCCCAGAATTCAAGAGCAGCTTAACTAGGAATAATCACCGCAGCATCCCCTGCAACTGCCTCCACAACGTCTGGCAGAAGCCCAAGAGGAAGAGTGGAGAGAGAGTGCTCAAGCCGAGGCCGGGCTCGTCTGGATTTCAATCACCGGGGTGGATTGCAACTCCCTCACCTGGCCCACTAGTGGTCCCCTTGGGAATCAGCAAAAGTTTGGGGACTCTGGCGTTCGACAGTATGGGGCTCCCAAAGTCCCAACTGGGTGGCCCTGGAAGTTGCCTCTCCCAGTGGTGCTTAGCCACTTGGGACCTGGCAGGGTGAACCCAGGGGTTTAAAGTAACAATCCTACACACTGGCTAAATGGCAAAAATTTAGCTGACTGGGTGGAATAACCGCTTATCAAAAATGCCTAAATCCACATTTTTAACTGACATAGGCAAGTTGCTGATTTTATACAAAACTGGCTTGTGGCGATCTCAGCCGGACTCAGTTTTCTGGAAATGCTTCCACATCTGCATCCATATGACACCCCAGGCAGTAGTAGCTGGGTAAAAGAGTCACCTCGGCCTTTTTACAGCAGAGCACAGCAGTTGATTTCAGCAAGAGAAAGACAAGTCGGATGGACAGAGAGGCAGACATTACCGGTCTCCCATGCTGACTTTCATAGTAGAGGAGGCTTTTCTGGAGAGAGGTTTTCTCTTCAGCCATTTGGTCTTTGGTCATTTTCTAAAAGAAAAGAATAGCTCACATTGGCACTGGGCAGCAGGGCTCTCCAGGGACCTCAGTGCTCCCAGAAGCCCGGCACCCAAGTTGGCACAGATCAGATGGACTAGATTTTTGGGGGTGGAGGGAAGAAAAACAGCACATGGGCCTGCCTGCTCCCCTGGCTCTTGTAGGGAGTCACCTTTCTCCAGCCTCAACCCCAATGGGAATTTCTGCCACTCGATCTTCCTTGCACCATTTTGTCAACTCACAGGAAAGTCACTGGGCTGGCAGGGCCAAAAATGGGGGCTGGCCTTCAAGAAGAAGGCCATGGGTACCAGGCAGGATAGGTAGCAGCCTCCTCTATCTTTTCTAAATCTCCAAGGTGGCAAGTCTCCCTTCACATCAGAGGCCTGCTTCAACACTTGGGAGAATCTGGGAATCTGGAACAAATGCTAGAATACATTCTCACTGGATGCCCAGTACAAGCAGACTCCTCCAGCCTCAGCAAGGGAAACCCAACAACAGTCTCAAGGGGTGGCTCTTAGGGCTTCGAGTTTCTCTCAAATCCAAGTGAAAACTGTGACAGATCTGACAGGCAGCAGGCCCACTAAAAACCAGCATGACCCTCCCCAGCCCCCCAGCTGCTCTCTCATCTATTGGGCACTGCGTTTCAGCCAGTCTAGAGAGCTCTCTAACTGTTCTAGAGCAGGATGTGGGGTTGGCTTACTTTAATGTCTTCTGGGAGGCTTCTCTCAACACGCTTTTCCTTCAGCTTCTTCAGGATCAGTTCCAGAGTGGCTTCTTTAGAGGGCTTCTTCTCCTTCTGCGTGACTCTGGGCTCGTCTCGGTTCTCTTCATTGTCATGGCCAACGCAGGAGCCAAAGCTCTTCGGAAGAGTGTTACTGCGAGGGCGGGTTTGAGGCCCGAATTCTCCCTCTGAGGTTTTGTGCTTGGAATCTGCATGTCAGAGCCCCATAGGAAAGAGACTGATTAGGGCTGTAACCAAACTTGTTCAACCAGGGCAGGACAGGCCAGCCAACCTGGGAGTCAGCTTCGGCTGCCTGCGAACCGTCCACCGACTGGTCAGACCTTGACTGGGGCCAAGAGACCCGAGACTCACCAAGGAGCCATCAAAGTGTGGATCCCGGTCACTGGGTCAGCCTGTGCCTCTCCTCACTTGGTCGAAACTCAGAAAATCTGGACAACCCCAAACTCAAACTCATGAACTTTCAAAGCATTCACAGCAGGAGACAATGTCACCAACTCAATCCCGCCCAGAAACCTGTGCTTAGAAACCGTTCTACAGAAGGGCTGTACTGGCCAGTCAAAACCCAAGGCCCATGTCTTGATCGGGGGAATAATTCACCGAGCTTTGTCCTTAAGGGCAAGTTCTGACTCTCTTCCCCTCCCCCACCCCCAGCCATGGTAGGGAATTAACGTGCCGAGCTCTTGGAGGATTTGGGGATACGTGACCAGGAGCCTAATCTGACTCTGGGCCTCAGCGACCATATGCTGAGTTTAAAAACACTGGAGGCTGTATGTACTTTCCTCCAGCACGGCTCAGTTTTCAATGGGGACAGAGGAAAACATCCCGCCACCTAATTGGTGCAGGAGGAATCACCACAAATTTTTCCCAAGGGTCCTTAAGTTGTCAAGTGAGTTTCAGAAACTTTCATGAGCTTTAGCCTGAGAAAACAAACTCCACAATCCCACCCCCAACAAAAACCGCCCCTTTCTCAAATGCTGCTTCAACATTTGCCACCCACGCCCGTCGCCCTTGCCAATTGTTCCAGACATTTAAACTCCCTCCTCAGGCCCCCTGTCCCCCGTCTCCCTCATCCCTTTCCCCCAATAACCTGGCCACCTACTTTATTAAGAAAATTACACTATCAGGCGTGAGCTCCCTAAAATCTCCCCTGCCCGTCCTCAGCTCCTCCCTCCTCCAGCCCCCTCTTCAATTTTCCCATCCTTCACAGCAGAATCTCTAGAGATTGCCTGCCTCCTCTCAAAATCCACCCCTTCCACCTGTGCATCTGACCCCATTCTGCCACACCTTATCGAAACTCTTGCCCCCTCTCTTCTTCCCTCCTTAAAAGTCATCTTCAACTGTTCATTCACTTTCCAGTGGCTTCTTCCCCACTGCTTTCAAACATGCCCATGTCTCCCCTATCCTAAAAAAACCCCTCCCTTGACCCCATGGCTCCCTCCAGTTATCACCCCATCTCCCTCCTACCATTCCTCTCTAAACTCCTAGAGCGAGTTGTCTACACCCACTGTCTCAGATTCCTCTCCTTCAATTCTCTTCTTGACCGTTCTCCCCCCGCCCCTCCATTTGGCTTCCATCCCCTTCACTCCACAGAAACTGCCCCCCTCAGAGGTCATCAGTGATCTCTTTCTTGCCAAATCTAATGACTTCCTCAACCACTCAGCTGCCTCTGACACTGTGGACTATCCCCTTCTCCTAGAAACATTAGCCAATCTTGGCTTCACTGACTCTGTCCTCTCCTGGTTCTCCTCCTCTATCTCTGGCCATTCATTCTCATTCTCCTTCATGGGCTCCTCCTGTCCCTCCCGTCCCCTAACTGTGGGGATCTCTCAAGGTTCAGTTCTGGGTTCCCTTCTATTCTCCATCTACACCCACTCCCATGGAGAATTAATTTTCTCCCATGGCTTCAACTACCACCTCTGTGCGGATGATACCCAAATCTACATCTCCAGCCCTGATCTCTCTCCTTCTTTCCAGTCTTACATTTTCTCTTGCCTTCAAGACATCTACTTGGATGTCCTTCCATCACCTCAAGCTTTACATGTTCAAAACAAAGCTCCTATCCCGCCTGGATTACTGCATCAGCCTCCTTCCTGACTTCCCTGTCTCCTGCCTCTTGTCACTCCAGTCCATACTTCGTTCTGCTGCCCGGATCATTTTTCTAGAAAAACATTCAGGACGTGTCACCTCACTCCTCATAAAACTCGACTGGTTGCCCACCCACCTCCAAGTAGAACAAAAACTCGTCACCGTTGGCTTTAAAGCACTTCACCACCTTGTCCTCTCCTACCTCACCTCACTACTGTGCTGCTACAACCCAGCCCGCACACTTCACTCTTCTTATGCTAACCTTCTCACTGTGCTTCGATCTTGCCTATCTTGCCACCAGCCCCTAGCCCACATCCTATCTCTAGCCTGGAACACCCTCCCTCCTCAAATCCGACAATTACTCTCCCCCACTTCAAAGCTTTACTGAAGGCACATCTCCTCCAAGAGGCCTTTTCAGATTGGCTCCCCCCACCCCACCTTTCCTCTTCTCCCACTCCCTCTACCTCACCCTGACTTGCTGCTCCCTTTGTTCTTCCCCCCTCCCAGCCCCACAGCACTTATGTCCATATCTGTAATTTATTTATTTGTATTGATGTCTGTCTCCCTCGACTAGGCTGTAAGCTCATTAGAGGCAGGAAAGGAGTCTGTAACTCTCCCAAGCGCTTAGTACAGTGCTCTGCACACAGTAAGCAATCAATAAATATGACTGAATGAATGACAAGTCTGATCCATGTACTGGGGAGGGAAAGTGGCAGTTGTCACATTCAAATCCAGGAGCAGGATGGAAAGGGATGGATTCTCAAAACCGTCTCTTCCCTGAATGGCCATGACCGTCCACATACTCTTGTTTGAACCGAACCACCCCGAAACAACCATCTTTTCTACCTTTAATTTGCTTCTTTAGTTTAGTGAGCTCGGTCATCCACTTCACCACCTTAGGATTGGCTGCTATGTCGCTGTAGGAGGGCTAGGCGGGAAAGAAAATGAAGAACACGTCACAAGTGCACAGAAAAAGCAGCAACAGAAAGAAGTCCGCATCAACATGTGCTCTTTGCCCGAGTGAGCGATGGAGATTTGCTACCCTCAGACTTGTAAGTCTTAATCCCTTGGCTCCCCAACTCCCCAAAACACTCATTTCATGATAACAAGGGCCAGCCACAAAAACTCACTTTACTGTTCTTTTCTTTTTCAAATTGCTCCTCAAATTGTCTGATTTTCTTCTGAAGCTTCTTCACCAGCTGATAGGGTGTTTTTTCATCCCGTTTGTCATCTTTGGAGCTGAAGGATGCTCTCCGAGTCCTAAATGAGAGAAAAGTGAGGAGGGAGAAGGACTGTCCAGTCCACTCCCATGTGCAACACAGGTACCAGCTGCCCACCCCATGTCCCAGAAGGAACAGATGGATGAAGAGACTCACTGCCCTGTGCTTCCAGGCAGGCAGGTTCTACTTCTGGGCCCTAGGCAACCACTGCAGAATGCTGGGTAGGGGGCTAGGGTCCGGGCCAGTAGTCCATCCACAGGTCAGAGGACTCCCTCCACCCCAGCAGAATCTACCTAACTCTGCTCTGAGGAAGGGGGCAGAAGAGAAGTCTGCTGCCTCCCCAGGATCTCAAGACCACCAAAGAGAACTCCAGGTAATGTTCACTCTGGGACACTTTTCATCTACAGGACAAGACCAACACCATCCCAATTTTTTTTAACAGTACTTTTTGAGGGCTTACTATATGCCAGGCACTGTTCTAAGTGCTGGGGCAGATACAAGGTCATCAGCTTGGATGGACACAGTCCTTGCTCCAACTGAGGCTTGTGGTCGATTTCAAATTTATCAATTTTCTCTGCTCACCTTGCTCCATTTTCTGAGAGAACCAAAGTGGGACATGGGGCCAGCCCTCTCTGCCTTCTACCTCACCTTCCAGTGAAAGCATCTGGTTTGCCATTTACACTCTGAAGGAAAGAACACTTGGGTTTTGGGCCAGCCAGAGGTGGCAAGACCAAGAGTCTAACCAGCTCACCGCTCATCTCCTCTCAATAACTGGAAAAGGACAGGCGAGCCGGATTAGGCAGCCAGCAGCCTCCCTAGGCCTACCTCAAGTGGTTCTAATTTCCCAGCAAGGAATCCCACTCTTGAAAAGCCCTACCTTGTCAACACCTGCAAACTGACGAGGCTAGGCCCAGGCACTGAGCTTCGGGACAAAGGAGCTGTACAGCTAGGGCTGTAAGCGTATCCCGCTGGGGCACCAGCACATGGGACGGAGGCGTCCCCATTAATGGGAAGATTCCAGCAACTGGCTTCTACGAGGCCATTCGTCCGCCTGAGCCTGGAAAGGCCCACCAGATCCTGACACGGGCCGGTGTCGTACTCAACGTCCCTGGCCGACTTCTGCCGAGTCTCTGTCGGTGTGACTGAGACCCTTGGCTGCCAGGAGGCACCCCCCTCC
This sequence comes from Ornithorhynchus anatinus, assembly GCF_004115215.2. NCBI lineage: Eukaryota > Metazoa > Chordata > Mammalia > Monotremata > Ornithorhynchidae > Ornithorhynchus > Ornithorhynchus anatinus. Next base: position 48,033,850 of record NC_041749.1, read on the forward strand.
CGGAATTCTCACCTGAGGCCCAGATCAAAAGAAGCCAGAAGAGGTAAACCTGCAAGCTCTGGATCGCAAAGCCGAAGCCCAGCCCCTGAAATGACTAGCACTGCTATCTAACCTCCAGCCTCAAAGTGCTTCCCAATCAGCTTCGTCAGACAATTCCCGAGAGGCCAGCATCACGAAAAGGTGAGGCTTAGAGGAAAGAGCCCACATCTAGGAGCGTCACAGGAGCTGGGTGCTAATCCCGGCTTTGCCCCATGCCTGCTGCGTGGCTGTGGGCACTTAACTTCTCTGGGCCTCCATTTCATCCTCTGTAAAATGGAGATTCAATAATTGTTCCCCCTTTCCCTTAGACTGGGGGTGAAACCCTTATGGGATGGGAACTGTGTGCCTGGCACATAGGAAGCGCTTAACAAATACCCCATTTCTTTATGATGATCATCATTGTTCCCCACATTCCCAATGGGAGAAAAATCTCTTCCAGGCACTTTTTTGGAAGTGAATCTCCATACCGCACGAAAGAAAGTGCTTTCAATGAGGAGTCTAACGCTTCTGGATCATGGAGGAAGCGCTGGCTTTGCCCGAAGTCTAAGCTTCGATGCGACAGTATGGGCGGGCAGTCCTCTCCCAGAGGGTGGTGGTTCATTCTTCCAGCTTGTGGGGACAGCTGAGCCTCTCCAGATTCAGAGTCTTCCTGCCAAGACTTAAAGGCAGGAAATGGCTCTACAAAATAAACACAGAGAAAAATGACAAGTCTCCCCCCTACCACAACAGGAAGGTTTGAGAGTCAACAGAGAGATCACATTTGATTTCAATTCTTAAAGCTGTACCGTAGATGCCGCCCGGGAACTGGAGCACTGAAGCCTAAGGAGTAGAGGGAACCGTCAGATCCTGTAACCCTTAATAAGCATGGCCCTTTTCCGGGCCTCTTCGAGCATCAGTCTTCACACTTGGGCATGTCAAGTTTTATTAGTGTCTTCGCACTCTACCTCTGGCTCTTAGCACAGTGTTTGGCAGATAGTATGGGCTTAAAAACACCATCACCATTTCTAAAAAGAGAGGTATGCCCAATAGTAGAATTCATTCATTCAATAGTATTTATTGAGCGCTTACTATGTGCAGAGCACTGTACTAAGCGCTTGGGATGAACAAGTCGGCAACAGATAGAGACAGTCCCTGCCGTTTGACGGGCTTACAGTCTAATCGGGGGAGACGGACAGACAAGAACAATGGCACTAAACAGCGTCAAGGGGAAGAACATCTCGTAAAAACAATGGCAACTAAATAGAATCAAGGCGATGTACAATTCATTAACAAAATAAATACGGTAACGAAAATATATACAGTTGAGCGGACAAGTACAGTGCTGTGGGGATGGGAAGGGAGAGGTGGAGGAGCAGAGGGAAAAGGGGAAAATGAGGCTTTAGCTGCGGAGAGGTAAAGGGGGGATGGCAGAGGGAGTAGAGGGGGAAGAGGAGCTCAGTCTGGGAAGGCCTCTTGGAGGAGGTGATTTTTAAGTAAGGTTTTGAAGAGGGAAAGAGAATCAGTTTGGCGGAGGTGAGGAGGGAGGGCGTTCCAGGACCGCGGGAGGACGTGACCCAGGGGTCGACGGCGGGATAGGCGAGACCGAGGGACGGCGAGGAGGTGGGCGGCAGAGGAGCGGAGCGTGCGGGGTGGGCGGTAGAAAGAGAGAAGGGAGGAGAGGTAGGAAGGGGCAAGGTGATGGAGAGCCTTGAAGCCTAGAGTGAGGAGTTTTTGTTTGGAGCGGAGGTCGATAGGCAACCACTGGAGTTGTTTAAGAAGGGGAGTGACATGCCCAGATCGTTTCTGCAGGAAGATGAGCCGGGCAGCGGAGTGAAGAATAGACCGGAGCGGGGCGAGAGAGGAGGAAGGGAGGTCAGAGAGAAGGCTGACACAGTAGTCTAGCCGGGATATAACGAGAGCCCATAATAGTAAGGTAGCCGTTTGGGTGGAGAGGAAAGGGCGGATCTTGGCGATATTGTAGAGGTGAAACCGGCAGGTCTTGGTAACGGATAGGATGTGTGGGGTGAACGAGAGGGACGAGTCAAGGATGACACCGAGATTGCGGGCCTGCGGGACGGGAAGGATGGTCGTGCCATCCACGGTGATGGAGAAGTCTGGGAGCGGACCGGGCTTGGGAGGGAAGATGAGGAGCTCAGTCTTGCTCATGTTGAGTTTTAGGTGGCGGGCCGACATCCAGGTGGAGACGTCCCGGAGGCAGGAGGAGATGTGAGCCTGAAGGGAGGGGGAGAGGACAGGGGCGGAGATGTAGATCTGCGTGTCATCTGCATAGAGATGGTAGTCAAAGCCGTGAGAGCGGATGAGTTCACCGAGGGAGTGAGTGTAAATGGAGAACAGAAGAGGGCCAAGAACTGACCCTTGAGGAACTCCAACAGTTAAAGGATGGGAGGGGGAGGAGGCTCCAGGAGGCTACTAGTAGAATAGTAGCAGAGGTACTATGAGGTGCAATGCACTGTACTGAACACTTGGGAAACACAAGGCTGTTTGTCTAGGCTAGCATCAGTATCAAGGGTGCTAACGGAGCAGTGAGCACAGAGCACTGTCTTAGACATAATTGGAGAATATAAGAAAGAAATAAAAGACCTGCCCAACCAATCATACATGGCCAAAGAAGGTATTCTGTTTCTCCAGGAGGCATCTTCTGTGAAATCCTGAACAACCGTAGACCACAAAGGACACCGCAGAGCCCTTTACAGCAGAAAGTCCCACGGTGATTCGGAGACCGCTTTCGGTAACCCTGAGCACCCAGTTCCTCGGGAAGGCAAGGGCTGGGTTGTTTCCCACCCCCAGGTTATCACACTCACCTGTCCTGCTGACACAAAACCGCGTGCAGATGCACAAGCAGTTTCTCCGACACCCCGCCATGCCAAGCCCACCTGCGAGCTCACCTTGTTGGAAGAACACCCCTTGGTTCCCTAACTGCATTTTAGCCGAAAATCACACCTAAAGCCTACGGTGCAGCTGCTGCTGCAATTAATTACTCCAGGCTCCGGCAGGCCCCAAGGTAGCAGAAATGAGAACTCTACCCTGCCTGCCTGCCTAAGGAAATGAGCGGAAGGGCCAGACCGCACCACGGGAGGAGGTTGGAGCCCCTTGCCATCACCGGAGAAGCCCAAGCCACTTGAGCTCTTCGGGGCCATCGGGGGACAAATGGCACCCCAGGCGTCCTGAAGGGCTGCAGTCAGCGCCACAGAGCCGCTTTCTCAGCTGGGAAACTCACCACAAGCTACAGCGGGGATGAAAGTTAACGTGCCTTCACCAGATAATTCCCAGCCAAACCGAGAGCACTGCCCCCCGCAATGGTGCCCACCATTCCCCAGAACAGATAGCTGCTCATTGGCTAAGTCGTTCTGTTCAATCGGATGGGGGTGAATGAAGCACCACACTTCCACCACTCTACGGACCACACGAAACTGAACTTTCCACACTATTCGAAGGAAATTTCCCCAGCAGAATTGGCGAAGCAACAAAGCCATCATTTCGAAGCCTTCGGGCCGCAAGAGGCCGAACGGCAATGCTTTTTAGTTGCGTGCCCCATGTGATTCCTGGCCAGGGTCTCCGTGCAACCGTGCCTGGGACTTTACTTCTGGGTCAGTGGCGTGTCGTGAGCCACATCAATCCTTCAGGAGAGCAGTGGAGACAAACCCTGTCACCTTTGCCACCAAGCACAAAGGGACACCCAACAGCTCCCTTCCCAGCGTGCAGCCACACAACAACTCAGCCAAAGAGTGAGCTCGGACCACCCCTGTCCTCACTTCCCAGGGGGAGAGAGATCCAGGGGAAATGTTTGAGAAGGAAGCTCCTGTCTGGGGTGGGGGCGAAGGAGGAGGAGAAGAGAGAGGGCAAGCGCCTGCCCAATTCCCGTTCTCTGGGTGGTACCCCAGGCCCTGCTCCTGGGAGCTCGGTCAACAAGGAGGAGGGCCAGTCACAGGCAAAAAAGACTCACAGCACAAACAGGCAAATACGAACCCAGGCGAGCTGTACTTACCCTCCCCATCTCTCTGCAGGTGCATTGTTTTGAAATCAATGAGGGGGAAAGTGAAAGGGCCTGACGCTAATAAAATGGGGAAGAAATGGCAAAAATACTAAAATGAACATATAGCACACAGTCAGAACAAAACCAAACACGTAGCTAACAAAATACAGAAAGGTTCAAAAGACGTTTCCTGGATCTGAATTTCTCATTACAGCACTCTTCGGGAATTGGGACAGACGACTTCAAAGACAGAGAAACATACGTTTCCGTTAAAACAAAGAAGCAAAAATCAAAACAATGCCTTCTCTGAAATCCCAACTCTGGGAAAATAGACATTCCTGACCAGGAAATCCAAATGAAATCTTTCCTGCCCCACTTGGCTACCCCAAAATCCTTTTCAACTGCTCTTTTCAGAAGCACTGGGTGCTTAAAAAAGCTGCTCCCACTGGTGTCCGGTGTTCAGTGTTAAGCAAGAGGGAGGGCCAGAGGGAGAAATTGGTCGGGTGAGAGAGAATAACTTCCAGATCCCAATACCTCAGTACCCTTAGCTCCACAACAGTTACTTCTGATCTGAGCTGGACGAGGGGGTTATGAAAAATCTACTATTCCCTTTCGGGAGCCATCTGACCCATTGGTTTTGAAGCCGGTGAGCCTATGGCAAGACCACCCCCACTCCTCTGCCATTGGGTGGAGGACAGAGTGCTCATGGGAGAGAAGGAGGAGGAAGAGAAAGTGAGACTCAGGCTGTCATGAGGAAGTGGCGTGGCTTAGAGGAAAGTGCACCGGCTTTGGAGTCAGAAGATGTGGGTTCTAATCCTACTCTGCCACTTATCTGCTGGGTAACCTTGGGCAAGCCACTTAACTTCTCTGTGCTTCAGTTGCCTCATTCATTCAATAGTATTTATTGAGCGCTTACTATGTGCAGAGCACTGTACTAAGCGCTTGGGATGAACAAGTCGGCAACAGATAGAGACAGTCCCTGCCGTTTGACGGGCTTACAGTCTAATCGGGGGAAACGGACAGACGAGAACAATGTCAATAAACAGAGTCAAGGGGAAGAACATCTCGTAAAAACAATGGCAACTAAATAGAATCAAGGCGATGTACAATTCATTAACAAAATAAATAGGGTAACGAAAATATATACAGTTGAGCGGACGAGTACAGTGCTGTGGGGATGGGAAGGGAGAGGTGGAGGAGCAGAGGGAAAAGGGGAAAATGAGGCTTTAGCTGCGGAGAGGTAAAGGGGGGATGGCAGAGGGAGTAGAGGGAGAAGAGGAGCTCAGTCTGGGAACGCCTCTTAAGTAGGGTTTTGAAGAGGGAAAGAGAATCAGTTTGGCGGAGGTGAGGAGGGAGGGCGTTCCAGGAACGCGGGAGGACGTGACCCGGGGGTCGACGGCGGGATAGGCGAGACCGAGGGACGGTGAGGAGGTGGGCGGCAGAGGAGCGGAGCGTGCGGGGTGGGCGGTAAAGAGAGAAGGAAGGAGAGGTAGGAAGGGGCAAGGTGATGGAGAGCCTTGAAGCCTAGAGTGAGGAGTTTTTGTTTGGAGCGGAGGTCGATAGGCAACCACTGGAGTTGTTTAAGAAGGGGAGTGACATGCCCAGATCGTTTCTGCAGGAAGATGAGCCGGGCAGCGGAATGAAGAATAGACTGGAGCGGGGCGAGAGAGGAGGAAGGGAGGTCAGAGAGAAGGCTAACACAGTAGTCTAGCCGGGATATAACGAGAGCCCGTAACAGTAAGGCAGCCGTTTGGGTGGAGAGGAAAGGGCGGATCTTGGCGATATTGTAGAGGTGAAACCGGCAGGTCTCGGTAACGGATAGGATGCGTGGGGTGAACGAGAGAGACGAGTCAAGGATGACACCGAGATCGCGGGCCTGAGAGACGGGAAGGATGGTCGTGCCATCCACGGTGATAGAGAAGTCTGGGAGAGGACCGGGCTTGGGAGGGAAGATGAGGAGCTCAGTCTTGCTCATGTTGAGTTTTAGGTGGCGGGCCGACATCCAGGTGGAGATGTCCTGGAGGCAGGAGGAGATGCGAGCCTGAAGGGAGGGGGAGAGGACAGGGGCGGAGATGTAGATCTGCGTGTCATCTGCGTAGAGATGGTAGTCAAAGCCGTGAGAGCGAATGAGTTCACCGAGGGAGTGAGTGTAAATGGAGAACAGAAGAGGGCCAAGAACTGACCCTTGAGGAACTCCAACAGTTAAAGGATGGGAAGGGGAGGAGGCTCCGGCGAAGGAGACCGAGAATGACCGGCCAGAAAGGTAAGAGGAGAACCAGGAGAGGACAGAGTCCGTGAAGCCAAGGTGAGATAAGGTATGGAGGAGGAGGGGATGGTCGACAGTGTCAAAGGCAGCAGAGAGGTCAAGGAGGATTAGAATGGAGTAGGAGCCATTGGATTTGGCAAGAAGGAGGTCATGGGGATTAAAACTGTGAGCCCCACGTGGGACAACCTGATTACCCTCTATCTACCCCAGCACTTAGAACAGTGCTTGGCACATAGCAAGTGCTTAACAAATACCACAATAGTAGTAATAATAATAATAATAATGACAATAATGAGGGCTCTTGAGAGATGCTAGAAAGCCCACCTGCTGGTGGGGGAGGGTCGGGGGAAAACGAAAGACAATGTAGACTGCTCCAGAGCATGGTTTCCCTCCGGATGGATGACAATCTGTGGGTGGCTGTACCTCCGCCCCCTCCACTTTAGAGACTTGCCAGTAGAATCAACCACAGGATCCACCCAGCCCTTCCACAGCCACCTGACTCCCCAACCGTGAGCGACTTCACGTGGCAACTAGGAGCCGGGCCTGGAACAGCACGCAGGGGTCGGGGCCTAGAACACCGCTCCCTCCCTGGGGATCAAGGCCTCAGAGGACTATCCTTGCCAGGGAACGCTGACCCCAAGCAGTCACGCACTAGCTTGCAGACGTGCTCAGAGCACCACAACTCCAAGCTCAGAGAACCTGTTCCCGTGTTGTCCAACCGGAAAGACTCGCCTTGTGGCTGCAGAGACATGGGCATTCTAATTCACCTGAAAAGGGGAAAACCCCAGCAATAGCATCTCTTCCCACTAACTGGCAATGGCTTCCATCGGCTACCCTGCAGCTCAGATATTAAAAGGTGTGGGGCGGGCTGACGGGAGGCTGGAGTCTCTCCGGAAAGGAGTGGGAGGTTGACAAGAGCAAGTGCTTGCCCTCTGCTTTTTGAGAAATGTTGTCTTGAAAGGTTCCTCAATCTTCACAACTTCACTGCCCACTTTGGAATTTCTGCCTGGCCCACAGCCGCTTGGCAGTACAAGTCCATCCTCGCCTCTCAGGCCCTGGACCTCTAAACTGAGCCACCGCTGCCACCTGTTCCCCGCAAGGCCACTGCACGTCATACTAAAGCCTCCACTGGGAATGCTGCAGCCTGCGTACTGGGGGGAAGGAGGAGGCACTCCAGAACACCCCCTTGTTTGGGCTACTGGAAGGGTTTCCGGGTCCTACCCATTCCCATGGATGAGAGAAAGACCACCACCACGGCCCCCTCACCACTCCTTCCTGGAAAGGGAGCTCGAGCAAGGGCTCCCGCAAATGTTGAAGTTAGATCAGATCACTTAGGGCCCTCGTTCCAGCCACTCCTCACCCTGCCACATCCTGGCCCTCCTTCCAAAGGGATACAGGCCTGAAACCCAGGCGGGTGTCATTACCTTCCCACTTATCTCCGTCAGATGCATTCTTCAGCTCTAAGGGTGGAGTCTGCAGACATGTCGCTTCTCCAAGGACCCCACCACATTCACTTCCTGGTCCGGCAGATTCGTTGTTGGCATTCAAATCACAAATCTTGCTTCCTGAACCCTAGATGCAGAAAAAAAGGGATTTTAAAAAGCAGCCACGGGAATACACAAACCCAGTCTTCTGCACTCTCCAAGGACATGTCTAGAGAGATCGCTTTTGAAGAGAAAACGTTTGAATTGTACAATCTGCCCCAAGGCAAGTTGAGCCATAAGAAAAACATCACCGCCTACTCAGGCCTGGAAAGGCCGTTTGAACAAATAAGGACTTGGCTAGGATGTCCATAAGAGTACTAATTATGGTATTTAAGTGCTTACTAGGTGTCAGGCACTCTTCTAAGCACTGGGGTAGATACAAGTTCATCAGGTTGGATTAACATGGGGCTCACAGTCTAAGTAGTAGGAGACTTAATCGGGAATTAAAATCCCCAGAGGAAGTCCACATCAAAAGCTGACAGGGATATGGCAAATGATGAGCCGTGACGAGGCGAAAGCTGTCCGCTACGACGACAAACCTACCCCCAAAAAAGGAATTCTTACCAGTACCAAATGGGAAGGAGCGTGATCGTTGTCATCCACCAATGCACGCTCTTGCCTAAAAACACAGAGAGAAGGGTGAAATGACTACTTCAAAGAGAAAAGGTGCTTCTACTCAGGAGTTTCTCCCGCCACTAGGCTGTCGGCTCTTTGTAGGCTGGGATCATGTCTGCCATTTGAACTGTCCGCTTCCTAGGACTCAGTACAGGGTCCTGCCCACAATAAGTGCTAAATAAATACCACTGATGATGCAGCGACTGACTGATCGACACACTGGATCACCACAAGAGTGACTCTCTCTTTTCCCCAAGCCTGATGACATGGACGCGGGAGGGGGGAGAAGGCAGCCCGATCCGTCCGTTCTTTGGAGCCCTGGGTCTGGAGATTCCCACCACCTCAATAAGATCCACAGAACCCCTCCATGCTAGAAATGCTGAGTAGTCCCCAAACCCCTCCCTAATCCCCAAAACTGGTTAAAAAAAAAATAGAAATTGAGAGAGAAAGAGAGAGAGAGAGCATGTGCACACGTGAGCGAGCGAGCGCAAGCCACCCTTCCCCTCAAAAGATGTGAGGACAAAAAAAGAGGGAAGGGAGAAATACTCCTGTCAGTCACCTGTTTAAGGCAACGGGGCTCTCATGGGAGCTGAGGAGAGTCAGGGCACTTGGCACAGCTAAGTCCAGTCTTGACCCAAAGCCAGAGTGTGCTCTGCCACTGGGGAGAAGGGGGAGGTAAGCCCCAGGCATCTTCACATCCCTGACCTCTTCCCTGAAACAAGGCAGTGAGGCTCCCCTTCCCTGTTCAGCCCTTGGAGGTCACTTCCCTTCTTCACTGAGAGCAGGGTGGCACAGCTGGACAACCTGTGTCACGGGGTGCTGCCTGACCCCATTTCCCTATTAGCAGCCGAGGGCGCGGATGGTGCGGCTGCAGCCGGGAAATGCCAACAGCTGCCGAGGCGTGCTCCTGCTCCTGGAGCCCGTGCCCACAAGGCGGTCCGGGACTCAGGGAGGGACCGGCGGCCACTGCCAGCTATCCCCAGCACACCACCACGGATGGCAGGGGAAGTACCCTTAATGCAACTCTTAATTTGCCTGAACCGACGAGCTCCCATGTGCTGCTGGGACCCAGAAGCAAGGTAGCTAGCCTACTAACAAGCTGAAGAGGGTAGAAGTGGTCCAAAAAGATCGAGTCCTCCTCACTAAATGGATTCTAATTGCTCTATCAGATCCAGATGTCATCATTGAGGGGTGCCTGTTACCCTTAACATCTTCACCCATAGCCACAGCTCCAACACTCCCTGGGCTGAAAGGGGACAGCCCCTGCCTCCTGAAAGGAAGCTCAAGGAACGTTTATGAACAAGGAGTCTGTGGACCTTAAGGGTTGGGGGATCCTCCAGAGACACGGCTCCAGAGACTCTTCCGACTCCAGGGCGAGACATCCCGGACACAAGAAAGCCTACCCAAGGCCACTCCTCGCACAGACAGCATCGCTTCTGACCTGAATCTGGGATGTGCTAAGGACATCAGCTGGGTTTTAGCTAGGGAGGCACAAGAGGCACGGGTACTGAAGGGAATGGGTGCCACATTACCTCCCAAGGACACCGATGTAGCCACAGCCTGCTCGCTGACCCAGAAACCGGGCCCGAGGATCTATGGGCTGGACAGCCCCCCACCCCTGAGCCCGGAGGCATACACACTTCAGCCACCCAGAGCAGAATCGGAGTGATTTCCTAGGGGGTCAGGAAACCCTGATTTACAGAAACAGACAAGGGACGCACAGCTTTCGATGTGTGTTTGTTCCCAGACTCAGCTACTGAGAATTAAGTGGCCAAAAAGAGCAACTGGGGTAAAATCAGGGCATAATGAAGCTGCCCATTCCTTTTACAATTCCAAACCTCAGCTTGGAAGGAGTTCAGAATTCCCAAATGACTAGTACTTATAGGCAGTAAGAAGAAAACAAGTACCTCTGGGCAGCAACTTCTTCGCCACTCTGTCCATTACATGGCTTTAACAGAATACCTGCAGCCTGATGGCAGAAACGGGAGAGCACCACGTTAATGCAGTTTGAGAAACAGCCACTTGCAGAGAACCAACACTTTCATAATGAAAGAGTCTGTTTGTGCTGAAGGGCCGGCAGAGGCGCCCTAATGACAATGTGCCCCGAACGGCCCTTGGATGCCTGGGTCGAGCCCGAATAGCAAGGCTCCAGAAACACGCACCGGCTGCAGTGACACTCACCGCTCAGAACGATGTCCCCGGCCTTTTGAGTCCTGGTGGCTGCAGGTGACATGGAAGGGAGGCCAAGTCACACACCGGGCTTCTCTGGACCCCAGCTGCGCGGGCCTTTCAGGAGAACGATCCCCGCCATGGGGTCCCGAGGTGGCTGCCCGGGGGCCTGAAAGCGGGGCTGCCCCTCCCCGGGCCCAGGGGAACCTGGCCTCTTTGGGGACCAGAGGCCCGAAGCTTACGGTGCTAGCTATGACGCTGAATCTGCTCCCAGAGTGCAGTGCTTGGCACATACGCAGCACTTGCTAAATACCATCAATGACTGGGCTTTCCAAAATGGTCTCAGTCTTCCCCAGAATGAGGCACCCTGGCCAGGAAGAGGCCTTAGAAGAATTCAGACTGCACAGAAGAGGACAGCAGGGGACTGCCAGACCTCAAGGGAAACGATCAAAAGCCAGACTGCCACTGGAAACCCCATCCACGAGAGTCTGTCGAGAGAAGACCTCTAACAAACTAATCTCCTAAGGAAGTTTCCACAGTCAGTTCAGCCACCCTGTTTTCACTAGTTGTTTGGGCAAGAGCCTAAGACCGGGAGTCAGGAGATCTTAGTTCTAATCCCAGCCCTGCCACTGGCCTGCCACGTGACTTTGGGCAAGTTAACAACTCTGGGCCTCAGTTTCCTCACCTGTAAAATGGAGCTTAAATGGAGCTGTTCTCCCTCCCCTTAGACTGTGAGCTACATGTGGGGCAGAGACTGTGTCTGATTTGACTGCATGGTATCTACCCCAGAGGAAGCGCTTAATTCCACCATTTGCTTTAGCGTCACTTAGGGAATCGGGGACCGTTTGTGCACTCGGATCTGTATTCTTTTAAGCACTTAATAGTCACATCCAACTCCCCACCTTACAGCACTTATGTACATATCTCTTAACTTATAATGTCTGCCTCCTCCTCTAGAGTGTAAGCTCCTTGTGGGCATGGAACGAGTCTACCAACTCTGTTGTCTTGTCATCTCCCAAGCATTTAGTCCAGTGCTCTGCCCACAGTAAGTGCTCAATAAACACCACTGATCGATTGATTGTCTAATGACACAAGCCTGCCGGCAGATAGCATGCCAGGATGCCAGAAGAAACAGCTGGGCACATCTCTGCAGCGTCGGCCATGGGCCAAGAATTATAACTTCATGTGGGATTCTGCAAGAACGCCACTCCTGTGTTCTAGGAGAACAGGGCGTACTTCATCTTTACTTCTTAGAAGAAAGCAAGAGGCTTAGAGTCATCATTGTACTGCCCGGACCCTTCTCGATCATCTCAGGGACCAGAAGGGCTCTCGGCACAAATACAAGGAGTGAAAGAGGGAGAAAAAGAGGATTTGAAAGACTATTTGGAGGCACCTTCCCAAACTCTCCTGCAAAGTTTTAACTAGAAGCACACAGATGAAGTAGTTTTTCCCCAAAAATTATTTGGGATTTGGAAAGCTTGGAACTTGAGTTTGAAAATGTTGCAAAACCTATGAGGATGAAACAAAAATCATTTCTAAAATGCTAGCAGCTTGGTGGGCTGGTGTTAGATTACTGCATTCAAAAGGGCGGTCAAGACAGCTGCCACCAACGTAAGAGATGGAGAGAAGACTATTTTCACGGCAGGCCACCCTAGGAATCATGGTACGATCAGTTCCTGAAAACACCTATTTGAAATGCTGTGAAGTGTTACCAATTTTCCCAAGGGAAAAATGTGACAAATAGGAGGCTGCTTCCTGAACCATGGTTAGATGTGATTTTTACCAAAATTTCCCAGGATCGTGTGCTCAGTCAACTGTCGATGGGCAACGCGGCTACGATATAGAATTCTCGCATGGAGTAGGAAAGATTCCACTTTAATTTTGCTGAAAGCAAACTGGATGAAGCTGAGTCATCGGTGACCCCACCTGGCCACCAGGTGGCTACTGACCAACCACGGGGGGGGGGGGGGGGGGGGGGGGGGGGGGGGGGGGGGCCGCCTGCCAAAGCCCTTGGAGATGGGAACAGGGGAGGCAGCGGGACCTCCCTGGCCTCCGGGGGACCTAGCTCACTCCCTTGCTGCAGGCTTACCGCCACCCCAAAGCCCAGGGAGCACCCCCTCTCTCCTACTGTTTCCAGAGGGGGCTACTGGGACCTCACTACCTGCCTCTGAGATGCCCCCACCCCACCCACTGCCACCTGGAGGCTTGCCAGAGCCTCACTCCCCTGCCACTGACACAACACCCTGAAGCTCGTAGAGCAACCCCGACTGTTCAGGCGACATTCCTGCTGCTAGCTGGTGCGTAGCCTTCATTGCTTTTTTTTTTCTTTTTCCTTTTTTAAATGGCATTTGTTAAGCGCTTATGGCCAGGCACTGAACTAAGCATTGGAGTAGATAAAAGCTAATCAGGTTCATTCAGTCAATCATATTTATTGAGTGCTTAGTGCGTGCAGAGCACTTGGGAAAGTACAATACAGCCATAAAGAGAGACAATCCCTGCCCACAACGAGCTCACAGTCTCGGCCGGGGGTAGGTAGAGAAGAGACAGGCATCAATACAAGTAAACAGACATCAATAAATAAATAAAATTGTGGATATATACATAAGTGCTGTGGGGCTGGGAAGGGAGGGGAAGAGCAAAGAGAGCAAGTCAGGGTGACGCAGAAGGGAGTGTGAGATGAGGGTGGGTTAGAGGTACGAGAGCCACAAAGGGATAGGGAAGCGAGCGAGCGAGTTGAGTTCAGTAGAGAGGGTGGTGTTGAGAACATCTATTTGGTCATCAAAAGTGGGTAGATTGAGGATGGAGAGTAGGTTTAGGTGGGGTGTGATGTGATGCATTGAGAGAGATGGATTGGGTTGAGAGATCGGAGGTCTTTGTGGTTTACAGGAAGGAGTGTGGGAGAGCAGACAAGTGAGCAGGTTGTGGCCAGATAGAACAATTTTAGAGGTGGTGAGGGTAGAGATTGTGCAGTGGTTAGAGATGATGAGATCAAGTGTGTGTCCAAGTTGGTGGGTGGGGGAGATGGGGTGGGGCAGGAGGTTGAGCGGCAGAGGGGTCATCAGGTACATCTATATGGATATTGAAGTCTCCAAGGATTAAAGTGGGCATGGAGAAAGAGAGAAGCACTGTGGTTTAGTGGAAAGAGCATGGGATTGGGAGTCCAAGGACATGGGTTCTAATCCCAGCTCCGCCACTTGTCTGCTGTGTGACCTTGGGCAAGCCACTTCACTTCTCTGTTACCTTCTCCTCAGTTACCTCCGCTGTAAAATGGGGATTAAGACTGTGAGCCCCACTTGGGACAGAATCTGATTACCCTGTATATACACCAGTGCTTTAAAATACTGCTTGGTACATAGCACTTAAATACCATAATCAATAATAAAAAATATAAGAAGGAACATGAGAAGGGGTCAAAATGGTTAAAGAAATTGGAGGTGGAACCGGGGGGGGGGTGGGGGGGAGGGGGTAGATGACAGCTACAAGAATCTGGAGGGGGTGGTAGAGGTGAATGACATGGGCTTCAAAGGAGGGGAAAGAAGGAAGGGGGTGGGATGGTGCAAAAGCGGCACTGGGGCACGAGAAGGAAGCCAACACCTCCTCCTTTCCCAGTGAGTCTGGGGGAGTGGGAGAGGAAGAGGTCCCCTCAGGAGAGAGCAGCACGGGAAACGACGTCATCAGAGGAGAGCCAGGTTTCAGTGATGGTGAGGAAGAGGAGTGACCGGGACAGGAAGAGGTCAAGGATGAAGGGGAGCTTCCCCATGATGGAGCGGGGGTTCCATACGCCACACTTGGCAGCAGCTGTGGAGGGGGAGAGTGGGGGGGGGACGGCACAGAGGGTGGGAAGGGTTTAGATGGGAGTGAGTTGACTGTGGCCAGTGCAGGGGGACGAAAGGTGGTGCTGGGACAGGATGACAGAGATGTGGCAGGGAGAAGTTGGTTGGGAGCGAGTTGATGAGGGTCTGCACAGGAGGAGGGGGACAAGAGGTGGGCCTGGGACAGAGGGGTGGGGGCGGTGGGAGAGGAGGGAGTTGGGGTGTGGGGGGGGGCAATTGTAGGGTCATGGTGAGGTCGGCAACGTAAACCACAGCAATTAGATCAGTTACCACTAGTCCAGGATCCACGTGGGACTCACAGTCTTAATCCCCAGTTAACAGATGAGGGAAACGAGGCCCAAAGACGTGAAGTGACTTGCCCTAGGTCGCACAACAGACAAGTGACGGAGCCCAGATTAGAACCCAGGTCCTTTTGACTCCCAGGCCTGTGCTCTACTGCTTCTCGGGCATTAAAATGTTAGCAAGCCCTCATCTGCCAGGGCCTAGGACTGGAAGTTTCAGTTCCCAGGGGGCTCAGGACCTCACCGGGCCTCTCTCACCCCACCTTCTGCAGGGACTGTGGGAACTCTGAGCAGCAAGGAGCCAGAAACTTTGTTCCTCTAACCACCGTGCCCTGAGAAATAGTGTGGCCTAGTGGAAAGGGCATGGGCCTAGAAGTCAGAATGAACTGTGTTCTAATCCCAGCCCCACCTACTGTCTACTGTGTGACCCGGGGCAAGTCACTTCACTTTTCTATGCCTCAGTTACCTCATCTGTAAAATGGGGATTAAGACTAAGTGGGACATAAACTGTGCCAAACTTGATTAGCCCAGCGCTTTCATTCAATTCATTCATTCAATAGTGTGCAGAGCACTGTACTAAGCGCTTGGAATGTACAATTCGGCAACAGATAGAGACAATCCCTGTCCAATAACGGGCTCACAGTTTAAATGGGGGAGTCAGACAGCAAAGCAAAACAGAACAAAACTAAACAAATAGTCTGGTGCAGACATCATCAAGATAAATAGAATCATAGATATATACACATCATTAACAAAATAGAGTAATAAATAATATATAAAAATTAGTGCCTCTGCCCCTTCCCTGCTGCGTGACTTGGGTAAGTCACTTCACTTTTCTGTGCCTCAGTTTCCTCATCTGCAAAACTGGGGATTCAATGCCTAAGTCACTTCACTTGTCTGTGCCTCAGTTTCCTCATCTGCAAAACTGGGGATTCAATGACTGTTCTCCTTTCTACTTAGACTGGGAGCCCCATGTGGGACAGGGATTGGGTCTGACCTGATTAACTTGTTTCTATCGCAGTGACTAGGACACAGGGTGGCACACAGCAAGTGCGGAACAAATACCACTGTTTTTGTTATCATAAATATATTTGCCGCCGCCCTTTTCTTTTATGCTGCTTATCTTTATGTTGCTGCCACCAGCTCCCTAGTTCCCTTTCCTTTTTCTTAGACTGAGAGACACTAATTAATCAATCAGTGACATCTATCGAGAGCTTTTTGTGTGCAGAACATTGCACTAAATGCTTGGGACAGTACAATAAAATAGAGTTGGCAGACACAATCCCTGCCTTAAGGAGCTAGCAATTTAGCAGGGGAGAGATGTTAAAATCGACTACACAATAGGAGAAGTGCTGTAGAAAGAGACAAGAGCCTCTCATCCATGTATTTTCCCCAGTGCTTAATAAATACCACCTCTACCATCCCTCAAATCCTCCTGCTCACCCATCTTTCCCCCATTATGGCTTTCGGTGTTTCCCATAAACCCAGAGGGTCTGGATATCTAATCCTGGCTGCGGGTCAGGTGAGGGAGAGGATGGTGCCTGTTCTCTTCTTTTCACCCTTCAAGCAGGAGGCCCCCACAGCTGGGTCCACCCCAAGAGAGAGAGGTTCTCTTTATCGGCTTTCTCATAGGTGTGGTGCACCAGAAACACGCTGTCCCTCACTGCCCTGGACTTTTCTCTCTTCCCACCCTTCTTCCTATCCCTCTACTATCCCAGCCCCCATTGGTTCTCTTCCTCATGGGCTTTTCCAGTCGAGGGTGGCTAGTATTCAACTAGACACCCTTCACTTAGGCTTCTAGATAGTCATGTGCCACCAAAATGGCTCAGGCCTCCACAAGGAACACTCCACACGCCTAGTAACTCATCATTGCCAATGCCTGTTTGATGAAAGGTTTAATTCGAGGCCCCAATACACCCGGTCACCAAGTTATTTTAAGTGCTAAGATCATCAAGTCGTTCCATGTTCTGCGGTCAGCTGTTTGGGCTGTTGATCTGCAAGTCTTTTTATAGTCCAATTTAATCACCTCAGAGACACGGAAGGCAAAGGGATGAGAGTTGCCTTGGTGTCAAATGCCATCACATGGGGGGCCCTCCGGGTCCCCTACCCTTCTCCCAGAGCTGCCTGATCATCTGCGACTTTTACGGTGCCAAGAGAAAGATGGCAGGAACTGTAGTTCCTTCCCCTCAAAACTCACGTCTTTGGCCACCATCCACAGGCTGGCCTCGAGATCTTGAGATCCCACCTCAGGGGACACCGGACACAGTGCAGGTTGAGTAAAATGGCCTTGCTCATCGTTCATATTCTTAGGATGGAAGCCAGAGGCAAAGGGTAGGCTACTATTGGTTTTTACATCACCCAGTTCCCGAAAAGTGAAATCCTGAACCCTAAACCTCATTTCCACCCAAGGTACTATCTCCAGAGTGCCAGCTCTGTTCAGAGCTGTACACAAACTTGCCCACTCACAGGATTCTGGGCCCCCTTCCAGAGAGGCTGGGGAAGTTCCCTGTTCTTTCACCTTGCACCTGGGCTCAGAGAACTTCCTTTCTTTTGAGGGCTTACTGTTTACAAAGCACTGTGCCTGACCCAGGGTAGATTTGAGATGATCAGATGGGACACAGCCTGACCCACAGGACACGTGGTCTAAGGAGGTCACTTAAGTATGCAAGGGCACCATGAAGGGATTTGGGAACTGTTGGATCTGTGACCTTTGGGCATTTAATACTTGCTCCACCCTCAGAGACAGAGCACTCGTACATATATACATACGTTATACATTACATATCATTTATATTAATGTCTGCCTCTTCCTCTAAACTGGGCAGAGAATGGATCTACCTACTCTGTTGTAGCACCCTCCCAAGTGCTCAGTACAATGCTCTGCACACAGTAAGTGCTCAATAAGTACTACCGATGATGAGAATGTTGATGCTGCTGTCAAAAATATTGCTACCATCCTGTAACCCCCAAAATCACTTTCTTGTTTCAAAGGGAGTGTTTTAATCTCTGCATACCGGGATCCTGAGCGATACCGAGGGGATAGGACACCCGACCTGAGCTCGTCAAGACACCACGAAGAAAAGACTCATGGGATTCTGCACATCAACCCAGCTGTTAACCAGACTTGTTAACATTCCCGTATTTGCTCTAAACAGCCACCAACGACCCAGAGCTTGCCCATCACTCAGGGCAGTCGCTAATGACTTAACATCCACCCATTCACCCTGGGGATCTCTGTCTGAACCATCCCCACCCCCACTCCCACCCAATCTCCAAACCACCTTACCACATGCCACTTCTCTAACACCAATTTACTCACTGTACCTCAATCTCATCTATCCTGCCACCAACCCTTTGCCCATGTTCTCCCTTGGGCCTGTTACTCCCTCCCCCTTCACAGCTGACAGTCCCCACCTTCAAAACCCTCCCAGTCACATCTCCTCCAAGAGGCCTTCCCAAGCTAACCCCTTTATTTCCCCATCCACCCTCCCCTCTGCATCAATGAACTAGGCTGTGTAAACTTTAAGCACTCAGACTCACCACTTAGTACAATGTCTGGCACATAGCAAGCACTTAAACCACAATTGTAATAATAATGGCATTTGTTAAGCACTTACTATGTGCCAAGAATCGTTCTAAGCGCTGGTGTAGATACCGGGTAATCAGGTTGTCCCACGTGGGACTCATGGTCTCAATTCCCACTTCATAGATGAGATAACTGAGGCCCACAGAAGTGAAGTGACTTGCCCAAGGTCACAAAGCAGACAAGTTGCAGAGCTGGGATTAGAACCCATGACCTTCTGACTTCCAGGCCTGAGGTCTATGCCCTATGTCGTGCTGCTTCTTAATATTTTGGCCCCAGTAGCTCCATCCACCACAAAAAGCCAGCAGAGCAAAAGTGGCTAATCAGTGCTCTGAGAACCTGGGATCTCAGGCCTCACAGCTGCTGCACCCCCAGCCTCAGTTTCTTGCTGTTCCCCACGGACCCACACACTCTCAGCACGGGTCAGGGAACTCTCTCAGGGGAAAGGGCAGAGTTTTGGGCCTCAACTGTTCCCCAAAGGCAGGGTGGCAGGGCGGGGGGCTCCTGCCCTTGATGCACCAGGACCAAATTCCAAAAAAAGTGCATTTCGCAAAATGGATACTGAATTGTTCCTTAAAGAAGATGTCCTGTTCCAGAACAATTTCTTTAGGCGGAGCCACAGTTTGGGAAAGTCTAAAATGAGCCAGAAGCTGTAGGGACAGGGGCAGCTGGTGACAAATGTGTGATAAAATGGCCAGTCTTAGCTCAGATTGAGAATCTGTGGCATCACGCTCTACAGACAGACCACCTTGTAACTCCACCAATAATAAACAGATGTAATATGAACTCCGACAGACCCCCAAGCGATGGATGAGACAGCAGCATGATGGAGACGGTGTTCCGAGGGGCCCCTGCTCTTTGCCCTCCTCTAACTGGATCGAATGAAAGCAACGTTCACCAGCCCAATGCCACTCCTGGGAACTCGACAACAAAAAAAGCTTCTTTGCCTGGGCAAGGCTCCCGATCTGGTTTGCTCCTCGGTGAGATGGGCTGTTGCTTCCCTACGGCCCTGGATGGGAATGGCATTAGGAACGTGACAAGTAGAATCCTCCACAATTGTGAAGCAGCATGGCCTACTCAATATAACATGGGCCTGGGCATAAGAAGGACGTGGGTACTAATCCCGACTCTGCAACTTATCTGCTGTGTGACCTTGGGTAAGTCATTTCATTTCTCTGTGCCTTAGTTACCTCAACTGTAAAATGAGGATTAAGAGTGTAAGTCCCACGTGGAACAGGGACTGTGTCCAACCCTATTTGTTTTAAATATGTTAAGTTTGAGGTGATGGGAGGACATCGGACATCCAAGTAGAGATGTCTTGAAGACAGGAGAAAATACGAGACTGGAGGAAGAGGGAGAGGAGAGGGAGAGGGAGATAGATCAGGGCTGGAGAAGTAGATTTGGGTATCATCCACACAGAGGCAGTAGTTCAATCCATGTGGGCAAATGAGTTCTCCAAGGGAGTGGGTACAGATGGAGAATTAGAAAGGGACCCAGAAGTGAGCCTTGAGGGACATTCGCAGTTAGGGGGTGGGAGGCAGAGGAGGAGCCCACAAAAGGGTCTGAGAATGAGCGACCAGAGATAGGAGGAGAAGCGGGAGAAGACAGTGTCAGTGAAGCCAAGGTTGGATAACGTTTCCAGGAGAAGGGGGTGTTCACCAGTGTCGAAGGCAGCTGAGAGGTCGAGGAGGATTAGGTTGGAATAGAGGCCGTTGGATTTGGCAAGGAGGAGATCACTGTGACCTTGAGAGGGCAATTTCTGTGGACTGAAGGGGATGGGAGCCAGATTGGAGGGGGTCAAGGAATTGAAGGAGAAATCCGAGACAGCGGGTGTACACAACTCGCTCAAGGAGTTTGGAGGGGAAAGGTAACCACTTTTTAACCACTCAATCTCCAAGGGCTCCTTCCCCTCTGCCTTCAAACATGCCCACGTCTCCCCCATCCTAAAAAAAGCCGCTCTTGACCCCACTTCCCCCTCCAGTTATTGTCCTATCTCCCTACTACCCTTCCTTTCCAAAATCCTAGAACGAGTCGTCTACAATCGATGCCTAGAATTCCTTAACTCCCATTCTCTCCTAGACCCCCTCCAATCTGGCTTCCGTCCCCTCCACTCTACCGAGACTGCTCTCTCTAAGGTAACCCATGACCTCCTTCTTGCCAAATCCAATGGCTCCTACTCCATTCTGATCCTCCTTGACCTCTCTGCTGCCTTTGACACTGTCGACCATCCCCTCCTCCTCCATACCTTATCTCACCTTGGCTTCACGGACTCCGTCCTCTCCTGGTTCTCCTCTTACCTCTCTGGCCGGTCATTCTTGGTCTCCTTCGCTGGCGCCTCCTCCCCCTCCCATCCTTTAACTGTTGGAGTTCCTCAAGGGTCAGTTCTTGGCCCTCTTCTGTTCTCCATTTACACTCACTCCCTCGGTGAACTCATCCGCTCTCACGGCTTTGACTACCATCTCTACGCAGATGACACGCAGATCTACATCTCCGCCCCTGTCCTCTCCCCCTCCCTTCAGGCTCGCATCTCCTCCTGCCTCCAGGACGTCTCCACCTGGATGTCGGCCCGCCACCTAAAACTCAACATGAGCAAGACTGAGCTCCTCATCTTCCCTCCCAAACCCGGTCCTCTCCCAGACTTCTCTATCACCGTGGATGGCACGACCATCCTTCCCGTCTCTCAGGCCCGCAATCTCGGTGTCATCCTTGACTCGTCTCTCTCGTTCACCCCACACATCCTATCCGTTACCGAGACCTGCCAGTTTCACCTCTACAATATCGCCAAGATCCGCCCTTTCCTCTCCACCCAAACAGCTACCTTACTGCTACGGGCTCTCGTTATATCCCGGCTAGACTACTGTGTCAGCCTTCTCTGTGACCTCCCTTCCTCCTCTCTTGCCCCGCTCCGGTCTATTCTTCACTCCGCTGCCCGGCTCATCTTCCTGCAGAATCGATCTGGGCATGTCACTCCCCTTCTTAAACAACTCCAGTGGTTGCCTATCAACCTCCGCTCCAAACAAAAACTCCTCACTCTAGGCTTCGAGGCTCTCCATCACCTTGCCCCTTCCTACCTCTCCTCCCTTCTCTCTTTCTACCACCCACCCCGCATGCTCCGCTCCTCTGCCGCCCACCTCCTCACCGTCCCTCGGTCTCGCCTATCCCGCCGTCGACCCCTGGGTCACGTCCTCCCGCGGTCCTGGAACGCCCTCCCTCCTCACCTCCGCCAAACTGATTCTCTTCCCCTCTTCAAAACCTTACTTAAAAATCACCTCCTCCAAGAGGCATTCCCAGACTGAGCTCCTCTTCCCCCTCTACTCCCTCTGCCATCCCCCCTTTACCTCTCCGCAGCTAAAGCCTCATTTTCCCCTTTTCCCTCTGCTCCTCCACCTCTCCCTTCCCATCCCCACAGCACTGTACTTGTCCGCTCAACTGTATATATTTTCGTTACCCTATTTATTTTGTTAATGAATTGTACATCGCCTTGATTCTATTTAGTTGCCATTGTTTTTACGAGATGTTCTTCCCCTTGACGCTGTTTAGCGCCATTGTTCTTGTCTGTCCGTCTCCCCCGATTAGACTGTAAGCCCGTCAAACGGCAGGGACTGTCTCTATCTGTTGCCGACTTGTTCATCCCAAGCGCTTAGTACAGTGCTCTGCACATAGTAAGCGCTCAATAAATACTATTGAATGAATGAATGAATGAATGAATAAGAGGGAGATAGGGCAATAACTAGATGGAGTCGTGGGGTCAGGGGAGGTTTTTGGGTTTTTTTTTTAGGATGGGGAGACATGGGCATGTTTGAAAGCAGTGGGGTAGAAGCCACTGGAGAGCCAACGGTTGAAGATGGTAGTTAGGGAGGGAAGAAAGGAGGGGGCAAGTGTTCTGAAAAGTTGTGAAGGAATGGGGTCCGATGCGCAGGTGGAGGGGGTGGATTTAGAAAGAAGGCAGCATAATTCCTCTAGAGATACTGCTGGGAAAGACGAGAGAGTGGAAGAAGGGGCAGGGAGATTTTTAGGGAGATCAAGCCTGATAGTGTCCATTTTCTCAATAAAGTAGGTGGCCAGATCATTAGGGGCAAGGGATGGACAAGGGCGAGGGGAACAAGGGGTGTGAGGAGGGAGTTAAACATCTGGATCAACTGGCGAGGGCGATGGGCATGAGTGTCAATAAGAGTGGAGAAACAATTCTGCTGGGAGAGGAGAGGAAAGAGTTAAAGCACGCAAAGATAAACTTGAAGTGGCTGAGGTTGGCATTATACCTAGATTTCCACCAGCAGCGCTCTGCAGCTCTTGCACGAGCGTGAAGGAGGTAAACTGTGAAGGTGACCCAGGATTGTAGATTTGTGGTATGAGATCGAAGGAGGAATAGGTGAGAAAGCAACAAAACTTTTAAAAAAGTTGGAGGTGGGGCCTGGGGGGCAGTAGGTGACCGTTAGAATCTGGAGTGGGTGGTAGAGGCGGATGACATGGGCTTCGAAGGAGAGAGAAAGTAAGGGATGGGGGAGGTGGAATGGTGCGAGAGTGGCATTGGGGCATGAGAAGGAAGATGACACCTCCCCTTTTCCCAGCGAGTGAGGGAGTTGGGGAAGATCAGGGCCCCGCTGCAATCTACTACCCGTGCTAAACCCAGAGTGGAAAGCCACTGCACCACTCTCTCAGCAACAATCGTGCAGCTTGTTAGGCACTTACTATATGCCAAGCACTGATTAAGTGCAAGGGTAGAAACAAGTTAATCAGGTCGGTCACGGTCCCTAGCCCACCTGGGGCTCACAGTTTAACCTCTAACCAGGAGGGAGCACATAGGGATTCAATCTCCCCACACCGCCCCCCCCCCCCCCCCACCTTTTTTTTTTTTTTTTTTTGAGAAACCAGATCCTCTGACTCCTTGGTCCAGGCTCTTTCCACTAGGCACCACTGCTTCTGTCACCCATAACTGCCACCCATTGTAGCACAGAGCCCACACTCAATGCCAAAGCTGGTAGGATGGCTTCCTGGCTCTCCCCTCCTCTTACCTGCTGATTTCCTTCATCCTCAAATACAAAAACCGGTGACGTGACTTCATCTTCCAACCGGGTGCAAGCCAGGGTTCCGGTGGGATTAACATGACCAGCAGCTACATCAGGCCTGGTAGCAGAGAAGTAAAAGAACAGATCAGGCTAAGCTGCAGTGAAAGAAACACTTACCAACACCATCTGAATCAACACAGCACCAGTGTGCGAGGAAGAAAGGGGGTCCACCACAACCCAAACGAACTTCTGACATTTCCCCCCACCAGCACCTTCTTGATCAGTGTGGAGGCTGAGGGACGGGGGTTTGGGCCCTCTGCTTCCTCAGCGACTCCTAACCTCTGGTTTCCTGGCAAGATTTAACGGGACACCTCTCTCCTCCTGCTGCACTGTTACTTAGAGCTCTGGTGTGCAAGTTTAAGAATCACTGTAGGTTTCAATATCCTACAATCGGGCTCTCAGAATTTCAATTCCAAGAGGGAAAAATCTATGACGACTTCCTTTAGTCAAACTCGTAGGTGAGCGGCTTCCCCTGACAAGAAACAGAAGAGCTTAACCCAAGGTAAAGCCGAAAGAGCTCTTTCCAGGTGGCCAAACCCAACCCTCCCAGAAACCATCTGGCTTCCCAAGAGCAAGAGGTTCTTCCTCCTCGCACTCAGCTTGGGACGTTCTAAGTAACGACACTTCTTGCTTCCATTTCAAATCTACCAGACCACAGCTTTCCCCATCTACCAGAGTCCTTCTGAAATCCCACTTCTGTGAGGCCTTCCCAGATTCATCTCCTTCTTCCCAGGACATAACCCCCACCTACCACGTCAGCCCTTTCCCATTCACAGCCATCTCGTGGCACTTCTGGCCTTACTGACTCTCACATTTGGCCCGCACCCCCAACGGCTCAGGCTGGATCCCCGCGGACTACAGTTGGTACAGTCCACCAACGGTCACAGGGCCCCCTGCTCTTCAGGCGCGCTCTCACACTCTGAGGATAAGGACTAACCCACCCAACCTGTGAGCTAGGGGTTGCCATGGAAGAGACAGATACCAACATTCCCCCCCGGATTTGGACTGACCCTCAGACCTGGGGTTGGGGACTAAAAACAAAAAACTAAGAGGAAAATCAAATTTGAGTTACACTTAGTGAGTCAGAGGAAAGTATTACTGAAATTTTTAAAACATTTCTTACTGGCAATCAGGTCCTTCCCCATCCTGACGGATATTTTTTGCTTCATTATTACACACCAGGCTGTGCTGCTGTAAATTCTTAAGATCATGATCGAGGTTGCTCTGCAGATCAAAGAGGTGCTGCTCCACCGCTGCCCGGATTGTTCGCTCTAAAATGCTACAAAATTCAGAACTCTTGGAGTAATTTCAAGCATCAGTCAGTCAATTGTATTTATTGAGCGCTTACTGTGTGCTGAGCACTGTACTAAGCACTTAGGAAAGTGCAATATAACAGCTGGTATACACAGTGAGCTTACAATCTAAAGGGGGAGACGGACATTAATATAAAAAAATTACAGATGCGTATGTAAGTGCTGTGGGGCTGAGGGAGGGGTGAATAAAGGGAGCCAATAAGGTAATGCAGAAGGGGACGGAAGAAGAGGAAATGAGGGCTTAGTCAGGGAAGGTCAGGGTTCAAAACTCCACAAGTCATTTCTCTGTACCAAGAAAGATGGGTTGGGAAAAGGCCATACACACACGTGGGTGGGAAACTTTTTATTTGTTTTTTGGAGGGGGAGGGATTTAATATGAGATTGGATGAAATAAAGATCTCTTCCTTCTCTGTTATTCATCAGATTACCTCAGTGTCCATTCCCTTCAAGGCTAAAATCCCCATAACCACACTTCAAAGAGGAACAGAAAAGTTATCAGAACTAGCCCTGGTCTTTATGTGACTTGATTCATCCAAAAGATTGCCAGGCCTGCATTTCTTCCATCATACTCGTTTGCACAACCTGTACCTTTCATTCAATCGTATTTATTGAGCACTTACTATGTGCAGAGCACTGTACTAAGCGCTTGGAATGTACAATTCGGCAACAGATACAGACAATTCCTGCCCAACAACGGGCTCACAGTCTAAAAGGGGGAGACTGACAGCAAAACAAAACCCTGGTGCTAATCATCAATAGAGGGCTAGGGCATTGGTCCTCCCTGGCACCACCCTGGCATTGGTCCTCCCCTTCCTGTCTCCCCCTCTCCTTCCACGGCCTCAGCGTTCACATCGTTCGCTAACATGCATGCTCAAAATATTTCTCTTTGGAAAATGCTCCCTCCCGACTCTGGGTTTCCCTCAGTGGATGCTCCCCTCGCCCTCCCCCCCCAAAATGGGTTGGCACTCAGAGATGCTAGGTTTTGAGGGCATTCCTTCCCTCTGGGCCAGGTGTAGCTGTCCACCCGGGGCTTCCAATTAGCTGCTGATCTGTGTGTAGCTGAGCCCAAGGGAGGATTTGGGAGCTGAAGCCACGTGGCCCAGGGCCAATTCCAGGGTTGGGCCGACGATGGGTCAGGGAAAAAAAAACAATCGGGTCAGGGAAAAAAAAACAATCATAATGACAGTATTTGTCGGGTCAGGGGAAAAAAATCATAATGACAGTATTTAAGGGCTTACTATATGTCAAGCACTGTTCTCAGCACTAGAGTAGATACGTTATTCTGGTTGGACAAGTCCTTGTCCCATACGGGGCTCCCAGCCTGAGTAGATGGGAATGGCTGAAATTACTAAGGGAGTGGAGTCCGGTTCAGGGGAACCCAATCACCCAGGCAAAATGCCAGACAGTGACTGGGAGATTTGTAGAGCAAATTCCCTCCGAAACTTAGAAGCTATGTTACCACATAATCCCATAAGGGTTGCTAGGATAGCAGAGGGCCTCTGTAGTTGTGGGTCAGAAAAGAAGTTGAATTTAATAGCAGGGACTCAAGCTGCTGAGGTATTCCTTTCAATTTCTCTAGACTTAAAGTGGTTCTATCAGGACATGCAAAATGGCATTCTACTTACTCCGCAGAAGCAGGCAAGAGGCTGATGGGAGACGTGTGGGCACTGTAAACAAAGAAGAATTCTCCTTTAACAGAGTAAAATACTAAACTGCACTGCAAAACACCTCCCGAGAATCACTGAGTCCGCAGAACAAAGCTACGTGCACACTCACACGCACATTTATGTCCTTCACAAAAAAGCCAGAAATACAAACACTAGGTCACTAAAGTATCACCCTGGGAATGAATCTAGAATATCTTGCTAGTTACAACTAAACCACTCTAAACCCAAAATATCTACCTGCCTCACTTCACAGCACCAAGCCATCACCTCCACCCCAAGTCTGAAAAATGACTGGTCAATCACAAAGTCCCTCAGAGTCAGAGAATCTAGAAGAGTCCCTGTGGAGGGTAAAAATGAACAGAGCCACAGATGGGCATAAATTTCACAGAAACTTTTCCTTACAGCTCTGTGTCATTGCCAGCTTACTTTAAGGAAATCACAACACGATCACCGCTCCCTCCTTAGCTTCCTGAAATCACAAAGCACAGTGTGGGTGGGCCCCCAAATCCGCAGCTGCTATGCCCCGAACCACTCTCCAGGAGGGTCCTGGAAAGACTCTGGCGGCTGTATCAGGAAGGACCGCTTCAGGGTAGGGGGGTGAGGGCACTCCGACTCCCCCACCATATGGGGGCCGTGCCCGTTTCCTCTGCTGGGGCTGACATGGCACCGCCCAGCCTCAGAAGAGGAGTGCTGGCCAGGGCCCAAATTGGATGAAGGATGATCAATCTGGCATTGCCGAATCGGCCCCTCTTCTGGACTGGTTTCCAGGCGTAATACCCACAATCCTTGAGAATCTGTAGGATTGAGCAGGCATCACATCCTCTATCTCGATCAGACTCCTCCACGCGCTTAGTTGAGTAAGGGCTCAATAAACACCACTGATGAACTGATTGATTGTTCTGCAGTATTTCCCACCACTGTCTTGTTCTTATACAAAAGGAAACTCACCTCCCCATGGCAGGTTGTAAGCATGGGGGAGTTGGTGAAAATCACAATCGGTTCTCCCCCGGTAAGCAACTTATGGGCAGAGTACATCTACCAACTCTGGTATTGTATCTTCTCAAATGCTTAGTACAGTGCTCTACACATAGTAGTAAGTGCTCAGCTAACATCAATGATGAAAATAGAGTGATTAGAAGGGAAAAACCAAGAGTTCAGAGGGGAAGTGTTAGGGCTGTGGAGGAACAGCATTTTTAAACATAAGGGTGGATGTTCAGGAAAGAAACTACCACTTGGCTCTATTCACGGTTTCCAACAGAAATCGGGGCTGGATCAAGGAGTGGTTCGACCCAGGAATGGCGTCGCCCATGTTTTTATATTCCTCCTCCTCCTGGATGTGTCACAAAGCTGTTCTCATCGAATGTACACCTGGTGGGGCAGGGGCAAGAAGAAAGGGGGTTTGGGTGGATGGCCACCAAACAGATCGGGAAGAGGAACGTGGGAGCTAACACAGGGAGAACAACCCATATCTCGGACCCTTTTTCCAAGGCCAAAGTAAGGCACATTACTGAACAATGAATATTTCAAGCCCGATTATCTGGTTTGAGAATTTTACCAAACAAAGGCCAATGTATAATGCAAGCCTGGATAGAAGACACCTAACAAGTTATGCGAAAGCCTAAAGAAACATCTATTTCAAGTTCCGGTTCATTCATTCATTCAATAGTATTTATTGAGCGCTTACTATGTGCACAGCACTGTACTAAGCGCTTGGGATGAACAAGTCGGCAACAGATAGAGACAGTCCCTGCCGTTTGACGGGCTTACAGTCTAATCGGGGGAGATGGACAGACAAGAACAATGGCAATAAACAGAGTCAAGGGGAAGAACATCTCGTAAAAACAATGGCAACTAAATAGAATCAAGGCGATGTACAATTCATTAACAAAATAAATAGGGTAATGGAAATATATACAGTTGAGCGGACGAGTACAGTGCTGTGGGGAGGGGAAGGGAGAGGTGAAGGAGCAGAGGGAAAGGGGGAAAAGAGGGTTTAGCTGCGGAGAGGTGAAGGGGGGGTGGTAGAGGGAGTAGAGGGAGAAGGGAGCTCAGTCTGGGAAGGCCTCTTGGAGGAGGTGAGTTTTAAGTAGGGTTTTGAAGAGGGGAAGAGAATCAGTTTGGCGGAGGTGAGGAGGGAGGGCGTTCCAGGACCGCGGGAGGACGTGGCCCAGGGGTCGACGGCGGGATAGGCGAGACCGAGGGACGGTGAGGAGGTGGGCGGCAGAGGAGCGGAGCGTGCGGGGTGGGCGGTAGAAAGAGAGAAGGGAGGAGAGGTAGGAAGGGGCAAGGTGATGGAGAGCCTTGAAGCCTAGAGTGAGGAGTTTTTGTTTGGAGCGGAGGTTGATAGGCAACCACTGGAGTTGTTTAAGAAGGGGAGTGACATGCCCAGATCGTTTCTGCAGGAAGATGAGCCGGGCAGCAGAGTGAAGAATAGACTGGAGCGGGGCGAGAGAGGAGGAAGGGAGGTCAGAGAGAAGGCTGACACAGTAGTCTAGCCGGGATATAACGAGAGCCCGTAGCAGTAAGGTAGCTGTTTGGGTGGAGAGGAAAGGGCGGATCTTGGCGATATTGTAGAGGTGAAACTGGCAGGTCTCGGTAACGGATAGGATGTGTGGGGTGAACGAGAGAG
The DNA here is from genome assembly GCF_004115215.2 of Ornithorhynchus anatinus. Lineage (NCBI taxonomy): Eukaryota > Metazoa > Chordata > Mammalia > Monotremata > Ornithorhynchidae > Ornithorhynchus > Ornithorhynchus anatinus. Next base: position 48,062,768 of record NC_041749.1, read on the forward strand.
ACGAGTCAAGGATGACACCGAGATTGCGGGCCTGAGAGACGGGAAGGATGGTCGTGCCATCCACGGTGATAGAGAAGTCTGGGAGAGGACCGGGTTTGGGAGGGAAGATGAGGAGCTCAGTCTTGCTCATGTTGAGTTTTAGGTGGCGGGCCGACATCCAGGTGGAGACGTCCTGGAGGCAGGAGGAGATGCGAGCCTGAAGGGAGGGGGAGAGGACAGGGGCGGAGATGTAGATCTGCGTGTCATCTGCGTAGAGATGGTAGTCAAAGCCGTGAGAACGAATGAGTTCACCGAGGGAGTGAGTGTAAATGGAGAACAGAAGAGGGCCAAGAACTGACCCTTGAGGAACTCCAACAGTTAAAGGATGGGAGGGGGAGGAGGCGCCAGCGAAGGAGACCGAGAATGACCGGCCAGAGAGGTAAGAGGAGAACCAGGAGAGGACAGAGTCCGTGAAGCCAAGGTGAGATAAGGTATGGAGGAGGAGGGGATGGTCGACAGTGTCAAAGGCAGCAGAGAGGTCAAGGAGGATCAGAATGGAGTAGGAGCCATTGGATTTGGCAAGAAGGAGGTCATGGGTTACCTTAGAGAGAGCAGTCTCGGTAGAGTGGAGGGGACGGAAGCCAGATTGGAGGGGGTCTAGGAGAGAATGGGAGTTAAGTAATTCTAAGCATCGATTGTAGACGACTCGTTCTAGGATTTTGGAAAGGAAGGGTAGTAGGGAGATAGGGCGATAACTGGAGGGGGAATTGGGGTCAAGAGCGGGTTTTTTTAGGATGGGTGGGACGTGGGCATGTTTGAAGGCAGCGGGGAAGGAGCCATTGGAGATTGAGTGGTTAAAAATAGAAGTTAAGGAAGGGAGGAGGGCGGGGCGATGGTTTTAATAAGGTGAGAGGGAGTGGGGTCCGAGGCGCAGGTGGAGGGGGTGGCACTTGCGAGGAGGGAGGAGATCTCCTCTGAGGATACTGGAAGGATGGGAAAGTAGGGGAGAGGGTTGGTGGGGTGGAGGGGAGAGGCGGAGGGGTGACTTTGGGGAGCTCAGACCTGATTGTGTTGATTTTCGTGAGGAAATAGGTGGCCAGATCATTGGGGGTGAGAGATGGGGGAGGGGGAGGAACAGGGGGCCTAAGGAGAGAGTTAAAGGTCCAGAACAATCGGCGGGGGTGACGGGCATGGGTGTCGATGAGGGAGGAGAAGAAGTTTTGCGTGGCGGAGGAGAGGGCAGAGTTAAGGCAGGAAAGGATAAATTTGAAGTGTGTGAGGTCGGCTTGGTGCTTGGACTTTCGCCAGCAGCGCTCAGCAGCTCGAGCATAGGAGCGTAGGAGGCGAACAGAGGAGGTGATCCAGGGCTGTGGGTTAGTGGAGCGAGAGCGGCGGAGGGAAAGGGGGGCGAGAGAGTCGAGATGAGTAGAGAGGGTGGAGTTGAGAGCGGAGACCTGATCGTCGAGAGTGGGAAGAGAGGACAGGGCGGCAAGGTGAGGAGAGATGCTATTGGAAAGACGGATGGGATCAAGAGAGCGGAGGTCTCTGTGGGGCAGTAGCGAAGATTTGCAGGGGGAGGGAGTGTGAGAGATGAGGCAGGTGAGAAGGTTATGGTCAGAGAGAGGGATTTCAGAGTTGGTGAGGGAGGAGATAGTGCAGCGGTAGGAGATGACGAGATCGAGGGTGTGACCGAGTCGGTGAGTGGGCGCGGTACGGTGGAGGAGGAGGTCGGCAGAGTCGAGGAGGGATAGCAGGCGGGTGGCAGAGGAGTCGTCGGGTACATCCATATGGATGTTGAAGTCTCCAAGGATCAGAGTGGGCAGAGAGAAGGAGAGAAGGAAGGTGAGAAAGGGGTCAAGATGGTTGAAGAAGTCGGAGGTGGGACCGGGAGGGCGGTAGATGACAGCGACGTATCTGGAGGGGGGTGGTAGAGGTGAATGATATGGGCTTCGAAGGGGGGGGGGGGGGGGGAGGAGGGATAGTGCGGAAGCGGCAACGGGGCGAGAGGAGGAAGCCGACGCCTCCTCCCTTACCGGTGAGTCTGGGGGAGTGGGAGAAGGAGAGGCCTCCGCTGGAGAGAGTGGCGGCGGAGACCGTGTCTTTGGGAGAGAGCCACGTTTCCGAAAGGGCGAGGAGGAGGAGAGAGCGGGAGAGGAAAAGGTCATGGACGAAAGGTAGCTTACCTGTAATAGAGCAGGGGTTCCAGAGGCCACACTTGAAAGTAGCTGTGGGTGCAAGGGGGGGAGGGGGTGAAGGGCGGGGGAAGGGGAGGGTTTGGATGGGAAGGAAGTGCCGGGGCCCTGGACGGGGAGAGGGGGATGAGGGGTAGCGGTGGGACAAGAGGACTGGGACGGGGCGTGGGTGGGGAAGAGAGAAGGGGGGAGGGGGTGAGGAGGGGGTTTGGTGGGGGGAAGAGTAGGGGGAGGGGGAAGGGGGGTAGCGCTGGTAAAGTTATAAAGTAACTTTATAAAGTTATAAAGTAACCCTGAGATTCAGAACGAGCAAAGCCTGAGCTCTTCTGCGGCTGACCCCTCATCAACATCCAGGCTATCTGGAGAGAGGAATGGAGAGATCCATTTCTGCTGGACCGACAGAAGTCTGGGAAAGTGACTTTTATTGCCACTTCCCCGTCTATCAAACAGGCAGGCTGCTAGGACTCCTTAAAGGGAAAACTGATGCTAAGTAAAGCGGTTCCTGGATCCTCCTGGGAAACGGGCTGTAGAAAATGAGTTCTGGCAAGAAGAGTGAATCCCCCATGCTACCTGGTTGAAGGTAGAATTCCCACATTCCCAGCATTTAGCGGACCTGGAGTATGTAGAATGTGTTTCCTTTTTAAAGGAAGAGAAAAAATGAATCTATAAAAAAGCACGGCCAACTCTCCTCACCCTTGTGGAGAAGGAAGTGCAGAGGCACGGGCGTTTTCTCTCCCTTGGCAGCTGGACATGACTCCACTACAGAAGCTTAGTGCACATTTCCACTCCACTGGCTCATGTCAAAAAGCTACTTCTCAGCTTTTTGTACCATAAGGGGCAAAGCAGGAAGCAGGAACACACGAGTCAACTGCTCCTCGTCAACTGCTCTTCGGGTAAAAGTCACCCTAGGGCAGCCTGGCGTTTCACCCTACCCAAGAGAGCCTCAGGCCTAAGTGGTGGGGAAGGGGAACAAAGCGGCCAACACTCCAGCACAAATGTTGCCCCTGGAGCCATTCTTGAGCATTCCTACCACTCTAGGCTGGAGCCCAGCTTAGAGCAAAAACTGATCACCCCAAGAGGGGGCTCGCAAATCCCTCGAGAGGGAAAGGCCCACAGCACATTTGTCTTCTCTCTTCCTCTGGCATAACCTGCTACTCTGCCGGAGGGAGCAACCAATAGACCCTTTGGATTCTGCTAAACTCTTCTGAGCGCTCGGGACCCTGTTTGGGCCCCACAACAACCACTTGGGAGAAAACATTTCTGGAAAGTCCTATACAATGAGGGCCACTGACCACGGGTTCAGGGGGTATCTCAGACTATTCTGCTCATCCAGCCCAAAAGAAAAAAAAAACAACAACAAAAAACAAAACTCAACAGGCCCCTTTTAGGAGGTTCACCTTCACTCCCTCAATACAATCCCCCCGACCTTCCAATAAATTGGCATGTCGAACTTCAGGTGAATGGGAGGACTTTTCTGAAGGTGTTTTTTCTGCATCGCACCAATTGCTTGGACTGCATTATGGAGTGGGCCAACAACCCCTTTGCCCAAGAAGGACGATCTTCAATTCCACAGGGAATCAGGGGAGCCCAGAGATTTTTGCTGTGGCACATTCAGCAACCCCACGCTCTGCCAGGTTTCAACAACCTCCCAGGACTTGCGGCCCTTTGCTGACAATGCCCAACTTTCCTGGCCCAGAGATGGCTCCGGTCCAGAAATGGGCACAGCCCCAAGCTGGCCCGTTTCATAATGTCCTGGCTAGAGAGGAAGGCCCTGGAGGGCAAACTGGCCACCTGGCCCCTGTGCTTAGCAAAAACTTAAATTCTCAAAACTAGAGTTCACACATAAGAGAACAATTCCCTTTCCTCGCCCACCTAAAAAAAAGCCAGCTCTGCCTGGGCTATTTTGCTCTCCTTCCTTGCATTTCCTCATTAGGTTTCAGCGCCAGCGTGTGCATCCTTAGTGAGTTTGTGCTTCGGGGAATCCACCGAAGGGACCATCAGGACAGAGTACGGATGAAGCCTAGGGAAGAAAAGCTAGGATGGTAGGGGGTGGGGAAAGGGGCCGGAAAGAGTGGGTGAGACCTGGGAGATACTTGCAAGTTTAAACTGATCCAAGAGCCAGGTTTACAAACAGAATTAGGCAAGCAAAAAATGCAAGCTGGAGGGGGTGAGTGAAAGAGTGGAGGGGAGAATGCTGAGAACACTCAAGGCTCTCCTTAAATTTCTGTTGATGGGAAAATGGACACGCTGTTTTTCTGATTAGCTCTTTTGGCCTTATTTGCTCATTAAAAGCGGGAGATGAGCACAGTGATACATCCTACGAATTGGAGGTTTTAGGCTGGGTTAATGGGAAGAATTTTCAACAGGAGGCAACTTGTGAGTATAAAACACTCCCAATAATTCTGGCCCCAAGTTTAGACATACAAGAGAAGAAAGTCTTGTTAGAATTTTTTTTTAAACTCTAGCACTGTTATCAAATTTCACTTGGACTCCTCAGAGATTGAATTATTTTTATATTAGGATGAGGGAATTTTGAGGAGCCACAGTAGGCCACCCCCTGAGGAATTTACAATAAAAAACACCATGCTCACAAAAGCCCAGTGCCACTGGATGAAAACATGAAAGGGAAATCTATCAGTCACAACGATTGAGCACTTACAGTGTGCAAGGCCTGGTACTAAGTGTTTGGGAGAGTACAATATAAGAAAGCTGGTAGACATGTTCCCTGCCCACAATCCATTCTACCCAGTTTCCTGAACAAATGCAAACCAAGTAGGCTGAAAAAGACACAGAAAAACGGTAAAAGGCAAACCCCAGTACTAGTCCACATTTCTGTAAGCCTTTCAGCAGCTTCCAGCAGACACTGAAATGTAGTCAACTTGCTCTTTGGCTCAGGGAACCACTAGTGTGGAGACACTGAAACCAACTGCTTGATTTAGGGGGAAAACACGATCTCGAGGGCACTGAGTGGATTGCCGGGGGGAGAAGACACACAGGATCTCAGCTACAAAGACTCCCCAGAAGGCGAAAACGACAACATTCCATGTGTCTTCCTTGCTTTCGATGCTCCAGAGGCTTGCTAAAAACTATGTAGGCTTGAAGGAAATACTTTCAATTGCTGCTTTTCAAAACGTGGATTTTAAGACTAGGCTGGTTACCTTGAAATCAGGCATTTGGTCTGACAGAACTGTTGAGTCAGAGAAAACACACACACACACACACACACACACTCCCCCCCACCCCACCATGTGGCATGTAAAAGGAGGTTGTGCAGTGGTGCCTGCAGGAACCTGGCTAAGCGGATGAACGGCAGGATAGGGATCCTGATCAGCACTGACACCAGACACCTGGCATGCTAACACTGTTTAGATCAAATCACGCCCAGACACTGTGGGACTGGCAGTCCCAAAATGCTAACCACTCAGGGAGGCGTTCATTCACCCTGGGACAGACTGGCAGGCAAGAGAGAGGGGGAAACCTGACAAGAACCCAAGAGACAGAACCCTCAGCTTCAGTCCAGGAACTGGTCCTAGGCTCCTGGGTCCCGTCCTCACCTCAGACCCACAACGTTACTGTGAAACAGGGCACTCGAGAGTGGGCCACTGTTAACATATCCCAAAGTGACCTCCCCATACCCACCCCAATCTACACCTTTTAGCAATTAGATTTTATCATTCCTGCAAATGCCATCATAGACCAAGGCTGTCCTAGCTTGCAAGCGTGCCCAACTGCAGATATGTAATCTGTTAACTGTTGGCCATGGGGGTGGGGGGGGAGGGGGGACCATCAAAAACAAATACATCAACACGCAATCAGCGATCAACCCCGGCCAAATCATCTGGGCCCACTCACCTGTGAGTGAGGACCTTGCAGGCCATCCCGAATATTGCAGCGAGCCCCCCGGAATATTTCCGGTAGAGGGACTTTGCCTGAAAAATCATAGAGGAAGAGGCTGCTGCCAAGGAGTAACCGGCTGCGTCCTGCCAGACAGAGCTCTCCTGCCTTTGAAACGCTGCTGCTGCTGCTGCTGCTGCTGCTGCTGTTGCAGTCTAAATAGAAGCAGACTGCAACATGAGGTCACTCCCGACAAGAGGCTGCCCAATCAACACTCCCAAGTGTCCCCCCAGGCGCTTCACCGCTTCCTCCAGGAACAAAACAGGGAGCTGCTGGTTGAAATGCTCGCAGAGTCTTCTAATACTGATCGGTAAAGATCTCGGCACAGTACAGATTTATTACAAATAACCCAGGCAAGATGGGCCTAGTCCTGAGACCGGCTTCAGAAAGGACCTGAGAGGGGAAACTGTCTGATTGGAAATGTATTTAGTCAAACTGGATCCTAGAGTCCCATAAACTTGGAGGTGGTTTTACCAAAGCTATTAATATTCATTCAATTGCATTTATTGAGAACTTACTGAGTGCAAAGCACTGTACTAAGCACTTAATGTTCATGGCTCAGTTCCAGAAGCTCTCACAATTCATTTCAAAACCTTTGCAGCCTCTTCTTTTGGCCTCACTTGGGGCTTCCCAGCTGATGTAATGGACCCGTGAAACCTCTTGTTGTTGGTTGACAAAGCCAACGTTACAAGCAGCATGGTCTGTGGGAAAAAGCACGGGCCCGGGAGCCAGAGGACCTGGCTTCTAATCTGTTTTACTGTACTCTCCCAAGCGCTTAGTACAGTGCTCTGTACAGTAAGCACTCAAATACCACTAATCGATTGATTCTAATTCCATCTCCATCATTTGTCTGAAGGGTGACCTTGGGCAAGTCACTTAACTTCTCTGTGCCTCAGTTTCCTCACCTGCAAAATGGGGATTCAATACCTGTTTGCTCTCCTACTTAGACTGTGAGCCCTGTGTGGGACCTGATCATCTTATATCTAACCCACCACTTAGTCCAGTGCTTGGCACAGAGTAAGTGCTTATTAAATATTATTATTATTATCATCAGCTTGATTTCACCTAGGGCTTTCAGTCCCCAAGTGTTTCACCATTAATTAGCTCATTTTTGGTCTGCACCTTCTCCTACGGGGTAGGAAAAGGCAAGCACCATATTCTCCCCTTCTTCAGATGAGGACACTGAGACCCAGAGAGGTTAAATGACTTGCCCAAGGTCACAGAATTGGGACTAAAGCCCAGGCCCTGCAGCTCTTAGGCCTGGGCTCTTTCCAATAGACCATGCTACCTCCCTATATTGCAATTTCATAAATTAGCAGAGGGCCAAGCCTTGGCCTACAAGGAATTTTACTCTGGGAAAGAAAATCTTTGACTCCAGCTGGAAATGGTTCACTAGGACATTAACCCTACATTATTCTGGCCCCAGGAGCAACAGGGCAATGACAATGGAAATTGCAAGTCGGCTAGTGAATTTCACAAGCCAAGTCCTTTTTCCACCCAGAAAGCATCAGATCCTATTTCCATTATGCAAATGGCAAGGGAAACAGAAGGGCAAGGCAGGCAAAACCCTGTTCTAAGCCTTCTCCCCGGCCCCACCTCAGGGTCTTCTAACTCTTCCACCCCATACCAGGAAGTGGGCCGTACCAGCCACCAGGAAGGCAACCAGCCTAAGCCCTGACAGCCACTGACTACCATGCAGATCCAGCAATTGGGCATTTTCTAAGCTCCAGATTACTTTCGCTAAAGGTAGTATATGTTAAGTATTTAGTGTAACACCTGGCACAAAGTAAGCATTTAACAATCACCATTTTTTTAAAGCAGCGTACTAAGCGCTTGGGGTAGGTAAAAGGTAATCAGGCTGGAAACAGTCCCCGTCCCTCTATGGACCTCTAAGTCGGAAGGTTTCCGAAAGCGCATCCAGACATGTACGGACTCACTAAGATGACACACTCACGCGCACACACTGTGTCTCGCCTCCAGCCCAATAATAATACATGTTAAATGCCAAACTCTGTGTGAAGCACCAGGATAGATGCAATAGAGTAGCATGGCCTAATGGGAAAAGGCTCAGCTTGGGAGTCCGAGGATGGGGGTCCAGCATTGTCGCTTGACTGCTGTGTGTGACCTTGGGCAAGTCATGTAACTTCTCGGTGCCTCCGTTTCCTTATCTGTAAAAGATTCAGGATGTGACCTCCAACTTAGACTATGAGCCCCATGGGGAAGGGGACTATGGCCAATCTAATTATCTTGTATCTACCCCAGCCCTTAATACAGTGCTTAACAAATACCACAATCATTATTACTATTATCATCATCATCAGAGTCGTGCTCCATAGGGGGCTCACAGTCTAAAGGTGAGGGAGAACAAGTATTTAATCCCCATTTAATAGATAAGGAAACTGAGGCTCAGAGAAGTTAAATGACTTGCCCAAAGTCACACAAAAGGCAAGTAGCAGAGCTGGGATTAGACCTAGGTCTCCTAACTCCCAGCCCTGTGCTCTTTCTCCTCTAGAAAATTATCTCGTTGTGGGCAGGGAACATGTCTACCAACTCTTGTTATATTATACTCTCCCAAGCGCTCAGTACAGTCTCTGCACACAGTAAGCGCTCGACAAATATGACCAATTGAATTCCTCTAAGCCAGGCTGCTTTTCACGTTTCTTGATATAGGGTGGGACTTGGGGCGCACTTGCAGCTTGTCCCCATTTGAACCCCACTTTTCCCAGCTGACAAGAGTAGATGGCAGAGTTATGATCACACTGCTTCCTTCAACCTCAAACTTTATCATCAGCTTGGACAATAGTAGCATAAACAGTGTGCGAAGCACTGGCAAAGACTACATGGGTACCAAGTGGACACAGGCCCTGTCCCTTGGGGAGTTTCAGTCTGAAAGGAACAGAGACATGCCTGTGTGGAAGACAGCAGCGATGGCTGAAAGTCTCAGGAGGCAGAGGCCATGGGAGTTGGGGGAGGAAAGAATGGAAAAAGCCCACGAGAAAGAGAACCAACGGGGGCTGGGATGGTAGAGGAATAAGAAGGGTGGGAGGAGAGAAAAGTCCAGGACGAGGGACAGTACATTCCAAGCACACCACACTTATGAGAAAGCAGAAAAAGAAAGCCCATGTCCCTTGGGGGGGTGGGCCCAGCTGTGTGGTCCACTGTCTGTAGGGTGGAAAGAAGGGGACAGGCACTGTCCCTCTCCCTCACCTGATTGCTGTCCTGTGGGTCTATATCGACACACAAACAACAGCTGAAGAAAAATACAGGTAGAGTAACAAAGGTGGCCAAACAGGTGTAAAACACAAATGGAATGCAATGCCCACCATGTCCAAATCAAGAACAACAACAACAACAAAACCACCCCAACACAAACAAAAAAACCCAAATGAAATGAAAGAAAAGGGAGCAATGGAAACAGAGAAAGAGGGGCTAGGAGGTGGGCCCCAATGCCTCATGCCTCCTGTCACAGCAGACCCCCAGAATCCCTCCCTATCTTTTGGTGGAAAGGCCAGGACAGCCCTGTCACAGCCATCTGGCAGATGGCACAGAAAAAGATCCAGAGGATCTGAAAGAGGGAAACTCATCTGTAAGCACTTAAAAAGTGAGACTTCCAACTTCCAACTTCCACCTATTTGGTCTTATCTCTATGGTCCCTCTCAAAATCTGAATGGATACTACATCCCAACTATATATATATGTTTATATATGTATATATAAATTATATATAGTCCAATATGGGCACTGATGAGAGATTCTAAAAAACAAAAATCCCTCTGATTAGCCAGGGTTAAATGACCTAAATGGGACACAACTCTAAGGTCTTCCAACTGCGGAATTTCAATTTCTGTTGGAAAAGTTAATCAGAAATAGTTCTCCCTGCACTGGGCTACATTTTCATTCCATTTGTTCCCTATTTTACAGAGCGAGACTTCTATGGCCATATAAATCACTGGTCCTTCAGATTCCACCTGCTCGGATACCCTATTCCTCGCCCAAAATCAATGCTGTTTGGGTCAGCTGCAATGGAAATAACTCTGGAAGAGAGCAGCAAATGGACTCTTATTCTAATGGAGCCATCCTTAATATGAAAGGAAAAAGGAAAAGGAAAACTATAGCTGTGAAAGGACTGCTTTTCAAAAACTCTTCCTCTGGGGACGAACTGAAAAGGAAGTTTGCTGTCTTTGCCGACATGCTCCTTCCTAGCCACCGGTGACACAAATCCCCAGCCAAGCTTCTCTGTGGCTCAGCGTTTACCCACGAAGACGGGATATATAGGAACACGGATGTCTGAGCCACTAACCAGCAAATCACGAGCTCCCTTCCGCAGGAACCTGAGGTGACCAAGTGAGTCCTTTGCCAGCTCCCTACAGAGTCCTCCATCACTTTTTCTCATGGGGGGGGAGCCTCTCCCTGTTCCACAGCCCCCCCCCCCCATCACTGCCAGGCCCCTCGGGGCCCTCCTCCCTCTACTCTCCGACTGTCACCCTGACCTTTGTGTGCTCCCAGGACTCTATTTCCTATCTTGCCCCACCTACATCAAAGTAAAAGCAGGTGAGGGGCCTATTTTCTCCTCAGAGTTGGGGTAAACGTTTGCATGCTTTTAACTGAATATTCACTTGGAATATTTTTCACCAAGACATATTTCCTATTTTCACCTCACATTAACCATGACTACTCAGCACTCTGATCTCTCTGTTGCTTTTGATGCTGTGGATCACTCACGCTTCCTCGAAATTCTCAGGACTGTTTTGCTGAGCCAGTACTAAGCTGGTTCTCCTCCCATATCTCTCTGACTGCTCAGTCTCTCAGTTCCATCTGCTGGCTCCTCCCCTTCCTCTCATCCTCTTTCCACGGGCGTCCCTGGAGGCTCTGTTCTGGGCCCTCCACTATTCTCGTTCTCCCCTCTTTCTCAGGGAGCTGGCCCGCTCATGTGGCTTCAGATACCACCTCTATGCTGAGGACTCCCTCATCTGCCTCTCTAGCCTTGACCTGCAACTCTGCGTCTCCTCTTGCCTCCAGGACACCTCCACTTGGATGTCCCATCGGCATTTCAAACCCAACATGTCAAAGACATAATTTCTTCCTCCTTCCCACTGAACCCGCTCCCCCAACTGACTCTGCCATCTTGGGCATCACCAGCACCATCCTCCCCATCCCAGAAATCCACCACCCTGGTGTTCTCCTCAATGCTTCGCTGTCAACTAACTCCCGCCTCCAGTCCGCTGCCAAATCCGGACGGTTCTTCCTGTCCCGAGTCTCCCAGATCCATCCCTTCCTTTCCTCCCAAACTGCCAACGCCCTGATAGGGGCTCTGATCTTGTTCTGGCAAGGCTACTACTACTCCAGCCCCCTCACTGGCCTCCCAGGCTCCAACCACCGCTCGTCCCACATCTCTCCTCTCTTCAAAACCCTCCACTGTGCCCAGCTACATCAGGTAAAAACTCCTCCCGTTTAGCTACAGAGCTTGCCACCATCTGCCAATCCCCAACCTCTCACTTCCTGCTCTCTTCACCCTCTTTCTCCAGCTCACTGTCTTCACTCCTCCCAAACCAACCATCTCACTACCTCCCTCCTCACCATCCTGCTTCTATCCCCTGGCTTATGCTGCTCTCCCAGCCTGGAACTCCTTCCCTCCCCATAGTAGACAGATCCCAGCTCTCCCCAAATTTAAATCCCTCTTAAAATCCCACCCCTTCCAACAAGTCTCCTCTGATTGATTTTCCTGTACCCAGTCACATCATCCCTTCAAGCAACTCAAACTTACAAACTTATTTACACTGTCTTCAGTGCTCATATATACACATCAATCGATCAATTATATTTATTGAGCACTGACTGTGTGGAGAGCACAATGCAAGAGAGTTGGTATATACTCTCCCTGGCCATAAGGAGCTTATAGTCTACAGGGAGGGACCGATGTTAAAATAAATTACAAATGGGGAAATGGCAGGACCTAAGGATATGTATACAAAGATGAGGGTGAGTGAATACCAAATGCTTAAAGGGTACAGATCCAAGTGCAGAGGTGACGTGGAAGGGAGAGGGAGTAGGGCAAAGCGGCTTAGTTGGGGAAGGCCTCTTGCAAATGTGATTTTAGGATGACTTGGAAGATGGGGAGAGTGCTGGTCTGTCAGATATGAAGACAGAGTTCCAGGCCAGAGGGAGGATGGCAGCAGCAGCGAAATAGTACGGTGAATACACTGTGTTAGAGGAGTGAAGTGTGCAGGCTGGGTCACAGTGGGATATGAGCGAGGTGAGATAAACAGGGGAGAGTAGATGGACAATCACTGGAGGATCTTGAGAAGTGGGGAGACATGGACTGAACGTATTTTTAGAAAAATGATCTGGGCAGCAGAGTGAAGCGTGGTGTGGAGTGGGGAGAGACAGGAGGCAGGGAGGTCAGTAAGGAGGCCGATGCAGTAGCTGAGTAGTGCTTGGATTAATGTGGTAGCAGTTTGGATGGAGAGGGAAGAGCAGATTCTAGAGAAGTTTTGGCAGTAGAACTGACAGGATTTGGTGACAGTCTGAATATGTGGGTTGAATGACAGAGATGAGTCGAGGAGAACAGCACAGCGACAGTCCTGTGAGCCAGGAAGGACAGTGGTGCCGTCTAACAGTGATAGGAAAGTTAGGGGGAGGGGAGGGCTTGGGTGGGAAGGTGAGTTCTGTTATCTTAAATCTTAAATCTGAGGTGTCGGGGATGGGGGGAAGCGGGACCAAAGTAGAGTTGCCCTGAAGGCAGGAAAAAATGCCAGATCGCAGAGAAGAGTAATAGATTAGGGCCGGAGAGGTAGATTTGGGAATCATCTGCGTAGAGATTTTAGTTAATGCTGTGAATCCACTCGATTCATGTAACAGGACCACTCTAATTGTAAGTATTTTTCTGCTTCTCTTTTCTGTTAAGAACGTAAGCTCCTTATGGGCAGTGAACCCATCCCTTCTTTAGTCTGTACTTCTCAAGTGCGTAGTACAGTGTACTGCACCCCGTGGTTTTGGTAGAATTTACCCATTCTTAGATTCTGCCATCATTTCCAAGTGCACTAGAAATCTGCTTGTATCCCTGCACACCTCCAGAATCAGACTCCAGAACAAGAATATTTATGGAGAGTAGGCAGAACACTGAACTAGGGGCTTGGGGAACGTACAAACCAAAGAGAAGACATGATTCCTTCCTCCTCAGGAAATATGTCCAATAGGGCAATTCCAAAATGAGCTCGGAGAAACAATAGAGCTAAAAATTCCATCCTGTCGATTCACTGTACCTTGTGGATGCTGTAACACTACTCGATTCCAAGATATCTTCCGTCAGCCTGAGGTGTACCAGCTCTGGCGTCTCGTTGGATTTTTCTGGGCAATCTTCGGGAAGTTCTTCCGATGGCTCAAGCTTTTCATCTTCCTCATCTTCTTCTGAGAGTTCATTAATCTTAAAGACAAAAGGAGAGGTAGGTTTTGAGAGCAACATTGAGTACACGCAGCAAAACAAGGACAAGATGATCTCTGGTATCTACTAAAGGTCTAGTTCTGGAAGTCCCCTAGCCACACCCTAAGACTACAGGGCAGGGAGAGCGTGCGCAGTGAGACTGGGAATTCAAGAGACTGGGAACTGCTTGTGCACAGTACATGCACATTGGCTTCTTGGCCTTTCATCCAGGCCAAGCACTACAGACCAATCTGTATGTGTGTGTTGGGCCGGGGGGTAGAGAGGAAAGGAGAGCTCCTTGCCTCACTCCAGCACCCATCCTGAAGAAAGCCAACTCCAAACTAATGCAGCCCGCAACTCATTTCTAGGGGTGATGCAGTGTGCCTGGGCCCATTCCATTGGGAGTCTGGTTAGTTGCCAGCCAACGCCATTGATGGAGCACCCAGGCGAGCAGGCTAATGGTAGGAAGATTTGCTCTCGTGGTGGTTCCCATTCTGTTTCAGCCCAGACGCTCAAAGTGCTGGTGTGAGGTGGTGAACATGGGTCTCTATGTCACACAGCCTCCTGACTGGCCCAAGGGATAGCATTTGCCCAGCGGTGCTGGCTGTTTTTGCCTGGCTGGGCTCTGAGGTGCAGGGTTGAGGGCTGGGAAAGCCCACATTCCAACAGTTCATTGGGAGAATGTCCTCCAGGGAAGCTGAGGGACCTGATCACCCGAGACGCAGCCCCATCTTCAGATTACTCGCCCTCAAGTGATTGGGGAGCTTCAGGTCAGGGATGCAGCAGGATGGCTTTCTTTTGAAAACAAGTGTCACAAAATGCCCCTGCCCTGCAGGGCTAGAGTTGGCAAGCAGGATGATCTAGAATACCACTGGGCACGGAAGGAAGCTGAAGAACCTGTGGTAGAGAAGAGTGGGGCCTCCCTGATGTCATCAGTTTGGGCAATGGAATGGGTTAGTTGGCATAGAACTGCCACTGGTTTTATCTCCAGGGGCTCAGGAATCCCACTGGAATTCACCCAGCAGGAGAAAATGCAAATTAGGCTCAACACTGGCCACACTACCCAGGAATCTGGTGCTGTTACTCCAGTTCTTATAATCCACAAGATGAGCGGTGAGCTCTTGGAGGGAAAGGAAAAGCAACGAAAGACTAGTTTTGGAATAAAAGAATGACTCCACCTATATCAACGTATCAAATCCGGGGAGTTCTGGAGAGGATCTCCCGAAAGACTAGCTTGACAATGGGATGAGGGTTTCTTCCCCACCTTGCAAGCATCAGGCACTGGTGAGCAAGGATTAGGAGCAGAAGAGCTGCCAAAGGGAAAAGTTGGTTGCCACAGAAACCCTGCCACTGGGCCACAAGTGTGAGCAAGCAGCACGGCTAGTGGAAAGAGTCCAGACCTGGGAGTCAGAGGTCCTGAGTTCTAATCCGCTTGCCACTTCTCTGCTGTGTGACCTTGGGCAAGTCACTTAACTTCTCTGTGTGTCTCAGTTACCTCATCTGAAAAATGGGGATTAAGACCGTGAGCTCCATGTGGGACACTGACTGCGTCCAATGTGATTTGCTTACACCTACCCTAGTGCTTACAGTGCCTGTCACACAGTAAGTGTTTAACAAATACCACTAAAAAAAAAAAGCAAGCGGCAACAGGGCAGCTGAGGGCAACAACAGGGATGCAGACCCAGAGCCTCCATGGGGTTTAGCGGCCTCCTGTTAAGGGGGAAACCTTCCCTGCCCAGCCCATGGAGGCGGAGGGCATTTAGCCCCTCTAGCCCCGCCTAGTGGAAAACACAAACAAGGCCAATGAAGGGGGAAGGCGGTGCTGCCGAAGCCTGAGCCCAGGGGACTGGCCCGGGGATGGCCAATGGATTCCCATCAGGGTTACCATTCACCACAAGGGGGCAGACAATACAAAGCACATCATCCTTCTTCCCGACGCATACACTGTCTAAATAGGAACGAAAGATAAAGGGAAATATTTTAACATTCGCAGTTATATGTATGTGGGTTGGGTGTTTGTGGGTGTGTGAAGAGATGCTCTCCCTCAAACAGACAAAATCATGACTGGCATCAAAATCAGTTTCAGGAGTAGGTGTCCAGAGTGAGTGATTCTAGTAGATTTCTGAAGGCATTGGAGGTTCGGGACAACAGATATTTTTGAAAACTGGGTAAGTCTGGCCGGGGGATTTGTTCTCAGAATTTTAGGTGAAGACGTAATCCAATATTTCACAACTGGCACCTGAAGAATCTTGTGCAAAGTGAAAAAATGGTCTGGTGTAGAATTCATTAGGCATAGAGTTAAAAAGCTTCCAGGAATAACACAATCTTTCACAAAAGGTGCAAGGCATGAACTGACATCAGCTAATAGCCACACAGGTTTTTTCTTGCATTGTTTTCAGCAACTGCTTGGATGGAGCTAATATGATAACTGTAGTAGAAAAGTGCTGTGACAAACCAAAGAACAGAGCCTGCTGGACAAAGTCACGTTCTCTAAATTAGTAGAGCGTGAGACTGGAACTCCCTCTCCTGCACCCCCCCCTCCCACTCTCTCTCTCTCTCAAATTAGACAAGGAACTCTCCCCTCAGACACCCTTCCCACTCTAGGAGCGATCCAAAGGAGCTCTTCTAGGCTGACCCCCTGCTCCCTCAAAGAACGACATCGATTCCCCATCCGTTCCAAGGATTGCTCTGAAACTGCCCTCCACTGCCTCTGTTCCCACGCTCAAGACTCCTCGCCCGTACTTACATCTCTTCCTCCTCGGACTGTGGGAATTCCCCTCTCTAGGGCCCCGTGAAATGCCAGCTCTCCAGGCTCCAGCTTGTGGAGAACGTTGCTGTCTGCCTTCTCAAATGTACAAAGAGACAGAGTTATATCTCCATCACCTCCATCTCCAACCAGTCCACTGGACTCACAGTTTATTCAGGAATCTACCACAAGCACACCTTCTCCGTACTACATACGATGTGAGCCCCATGTGGGTGGGACTTGATGATCTTGTATCTACCCCAGCACTTAGTACAGTGATTGACACATAGTAAGTGCTTAAAAATACTGTGATTCTTATTGTTATTCCCTTAGCATATTTCCAGAGGTGGGCTCGACCCATCTCCTCTCACACCTCCTTCTCTCTTCTCAACGCCCCCATTCCCATGGTCCGTGAGAAGCTTCTAGTTCTATGTGAGAAAGTACCAACATAAGTAAGACTTCAAGAATAAAGGAAGGAGAGATTTTTGTTCCTTCATCCAAATCCCAAAAGGTTTCCAGAAATGGGGCAGGAGCTAACCACAAGCCTAGAGATTAGTGGAACTATTTAATTTTTTAATTTATTTAATTTAATGTTACTTAATCAAGGTTGTGTACAGTTTAAAAGGGGCCAGTTTCACTCAGACGCTTTTATAATCACATCACCCTTGGGGGTCAAATCAAGGTTCTCGTCTACTTTACTTGGGAAAAATAAGCTTGAGAGGCACAGATCCTACTAGAGGATAAGCCTCTCCTAAGTCTGCTCCCAGATTCAGCACCTTAGCAGAATGTCTCCGGGAAACAAACTATGCTCTGCCTCCTCCTACTGTCTGGGCAGAACAGAGAAATCCAGCAGCTCGGATGAAGAGTGAATTGAGACGGGGGTAGCCACCAAGTGGCATGGGGCCAGGACAATTCTACATGCAGGTCGGTCAGCTCCCGAAGTGTTTCTTCAGCACAGGCAAATCTGTCTGCTCTTTAACTGGGCCGCAAAGCAGGGGTCCACTCCTGCCCGCTCCTGTTCAAAATTTAACCTAGGTTATATTGAGCCAGACTGAGTTGTTCTCCCCCCCAACCCCATGCTCATGCCCAACTTATTCAGGTCCCACTCCCAAAGAATAAGGTTAAGGGCAGGGCCTGTCCCCCAACCTGGGAGAAGGGGGCCAAAATGACACAGGACCAGGCAGGCAGCGGCCTGGAAGGCTGCTAAGAAGGCTTTGAAAGGATTGTGTCGAGTATCATCAGGGGAAGTTGAGGGGAAGCATTCCACTGTCAAGTCCCAAAAAGTCAAGGCTAAATTTTGGAATGCAGAGTCTTTAGCAATCAGATACTTTCTATAACCAATCTGGGCCAAGAGGGAAGATAAAACAAAAAGTACGATAAACTCCTGTGAACCCACTAGAAAACCGCAGGGCAGGCTGGCGGGGGAGGGGTGGAGAGGAGCGTAATTCTGAAACAAGTAGCACTGAGGCAAAATGAATCCTCACGGATTCTCCTGCGCTGCTGCTGCTCCCTCTGCTTTCAGAGACTAATTGGAAGTTGGAGGGGAACTGTCACTTCTCCTCTCTCCCTACCAGATTTTCTGAAGCTGCAACTGCATATGGTGGCTGACAACTAAAAACTTGTGCCAGAAATTCTGTCGCCAACTCAGGCTCCAGATTCCACCCACACATTTTCTTCACATATGTCCCCTTTACTTTCATGCACGCACCTGTACATCTCCTAACATGTGGCCTCCTTAAAAGTCACGGGCTTGAACCAAACTCTCGCTGGGCAGGTTTGTGGAGAAAGCAGCCTGACAAGCACGGAGAGGCCAGCTTCCTGGGAGTCGGTTAAAGAACGGGAACCTGGACGGGCCTGACGCGAAAGGCTCCTGAAGAGAACCTCGCGGACATCACTGGGCGTGAGCAGATGAGAATGTGCCTCTCAAACGGAGTTTTCAGGCAACGTGAACGCCATACGGCCTCATGCCGTGCTGCGCAAGGGACCTTCTCAGGAGTCTGGACACCGGGCCTTTGGGGGATCATTCACGAGCGGATCAAAATACAATCGTAGCTGAGGTCCCAGAACCAAACCTCCGCACGACCAAGGAAGGCAGGGAACACCAGCCTCTTAGAAGCATTTTCCATTTGGGCACCTGATACTATGCCGCTGCTCTGATAAGACTATGCATCACAATCTTTCTGACTGCCTCCAAGGTGAATTCCTGGATCCCAATAGTGATTTGTTCCGTCACTTGACAGAATACGTCATCACGTGAATCGACTTGGGTTTCACCACTTCTCTCCACATTTGAGACAAATCTTACCTGCTGAACACCCTCCACTTTGATCCACTCGCCACACCCCAGGTCGTGCTCTCCTTCCTCAGTGACCCCTCGTGTGGAAAAAGGAAAGAACAGGCAGCTTCCCTCCTTAAAGCCCAAGCCACCTGAACTAGCAGGCACCAGGGCAGACTCCACAAGATCCGGGACGCACAGTACGGCCGGGTTTCAAAAATAAGAGCCACCAATGTTCCCCATTCGACCGGAGGCGGGGCTCTGGAAGCAACTGTGTTCCACACGGCTACACTGTCACTGAAACTCCCGGATCGGAAAAAGGGATCTGCATGCACAAGTTCCACCAGAACCCCAGAGAGTCAAGGTAAAGCGAGATGCTGAGCAACCAGAGTATGCTTCAGTACACCCACCTGTTCAGTGACTGAGCTCAAATCATTAGTAGATGAAAAGTCTTCCTCTTCAGTCTCGAAGAATTCATAGTAGTTCTCTAGAAGCCCAGCCATTATCCTGCTTACGATCTCTTGCTCTTTCAGATCTTCCACATCAGTGTAAATGCTAGTAATGAAAAGTCCAAACTAGATTACAACTTCTGAGCTAATGTCCTCATCCAAGAGAGACATCAAAATTTCAACCACAGGAAAGAGAAGACACTTCTTTTCCGTTGCCTTGACTTCAACTATGCCCCGGGCAACCTGGTCTGGTGGGATGAGGCAGCAATTATGGCCGCCATTCCCAGGCCCATCATTCCCTTACATCATGGCCTCGAGCAAGTCGCTTCGCCATTCTTGCACCTTGGTTTTCACGTCCATAAAGTGGAGCTAACCGGGCCCACTCACCCCCTATCTCTTCCCAAGAAGGCTACATGGATTCATCAGATCTTTATGCCAGAGAGAATAGATCATACAGCTCTTTGAGCTTCAGGAAAAGGGTGCTACCTAACCGGACAGGCCTGAAGAAAGAAGTCTGTGATTTTTTTCAGGTGAGACTCAGAAGCCAGTGGAAGGCACTTACTGGAAGACATCGGGCCCAAAGACAGCAGCCAAAGAGCTCGCAGACCAGACCTCCTCATGATGAGAGGCTACGTTGGCTAAAAACCTGCACAGAAACTTCAACAAGCTGTAATTAACAGGTGGAAGCTGCTGCAAGACGAACCTCAGCTTTCTTCCAAATTCATCTTCGTTATTATCATCTGTAAAACATAATGACAGTCTTTTAGTGGAAGCCCAAGCCAGGTTTAAATAGATGGCCAATTTCAACCTCTAGCCTAGCTATGAGTCTGGTGGAAAGCGCATGGGTTTGGGGCCTCTGGAGACTAGGAATAATCAATCAGTTGCATTTACTGGGTGCTTACTATGTGCAGAGCACTGTATTAAGTGCTTGGGAGAGTACAACACAATCACTGTCCACAACAAGCTTACAGGCTAGAGGGAGACAGACCGTAATACTAATAAATTACAGATATATACATATAAATACTGTGCGGCTGACGGAGGGGTGAATAAAGAAAGCAAATCTGGGCAATGCAGAAGGGAGTGGGAAAACAGGAAGTGAGGGCTTAGTCAGGGAAGGCTTCTTGAGAGATGTGCCTTCAATAAGGTTTTGAGGGTGGGGAGAGTGATCGTCTATCGGATGTGAAGGAAGAGGGCACTGCAGGCCAGAGGCAGGACGTGGGCGAGAGGTCAACAGTGAGATAGACAGGATGTAGGTACAGTCAGTAGGTTGACAGAGGAGTGTAATGTGTAGGCTGGGTTGTAGCAGAAGAGTAGTGAGGTGAGGTAGGAGGGGGTAAGGAGGTGGAGTGCTTTAAAGCAGATGGTGAGGAGTTTCTATTTGATACGGAGGTGAATGGGCAACCACTGGAGATTCTCAAGGAGTGGGGAAACAGACTAAACGTTTTTGTAGAAAAATGATCCAGGTAGAGTGAAATGTGGACTGGAGTGGGGATAGGCAGGAGGGAGAGAGGTCAGCAAGGAGGCTGATACAGTAATCAAGGCAAGATAGGATAAGTGCTTGGATTAACATGACACCAGTTTGAATGGAGAGGAAAAGGCGGATTTTATCGATGTTGTGAAGGTTGAACTGAAAGGATTTAGTGAATAACAACAATAATACTTTGGTAGGCGCTTAATATGTGCCAGGTCGGTGGAGTGGATACAAGCAAATCAGGTTTGACACAGTCCCTGTCCCACATATGGCTTCACAGTCTTAATCCCCATTTTACAGATGAGGGAACAGAGGCACAAAAAAGTTAAGTGACTTGCCCAAGGTCACAATGCAGGCAGGAGGTAGAGCCAGGATTAGAATCAAGGTCCTTCTGACTCCCAGGCACACGTTCTACTAGGTAGACTGATTATGTGGGTTGAATGAGAACAAGGCATCAAAGATGATGCCAACGTTATGGGGCTTGCAAGACAGGAAGGGTGGTGGTGCTGACTAATGTGATAGAATAACCAAAGGGAAGACAGGGTTTGGACAGGAAGATAAAAACTTCTGCTTGGGACACGCTAAGCTTGAGGTGTTGGAGGAACATCCAAATAGAGATGTCTTGAAGGTAGAAAGAAATACAAGAATTACACAGAGGGAGAGAGAGCAGGGCTGCAGATGTAGATTTGGGAATCAACTGCACAGAGGTGATAGTTGAAACCATGGGAGCAAATGAGTTCTCCAAGGGAGTGGGTGTTGATGGAGAATAGAAGGGGACCCAGAACTGAATTTTGAGGTGCTCCCAGAGTTAGAGGATGGGAGGCAGCGGAGGAGCCTACATAAGAGCTTGAGAAGGAGCATCTAAATTCCGGCTCTGTCCACTGAGGCTGTGATTTCTGACCACAGAACCACCAAGGGTGTTCCAGGAGGTGGACAGGCTCTGCTGGAATCCTGGAAAGATAGCTTGAGGAGGCCAAAACCGCGGCTGCTCCCTGCCAGATCATGGCATCTCAGCATAGAAATGGCTCTAAGCAGGGGTCACCTTGGCCATAAAAGGTCCCGCACACCTAACTTCTTCCAGCGTGTTTTGCAGTGTGCTCAGGCATGACCAGCTACTTGCTCGCTGCCCTCTGTGGGAACCGACTAGCAGAGAAGTTAGAATGCCTGTGGTTTAGTGCCAGATCACTAACTCACACAGGTTGTCTGTTAGTCCTGAAGAGGCTCATCTGTCATTCCTAATGGGAGGCTATAAGCTCGCTATGTGGAGGAAACGTGTCTACCAACTCTGTTGTGCTGTATTTTCTCAAGTGCTTAGCGCAGTGTTCTGCACACAGTAACTGCTCAATAAATACCAGTGACTGACTGCCTTCATCACCACCACTTTTTGGTTAATATTCCAACTCTCCAGGTCTAAGGACTAAGACCATGGGCTCTGTATATCAAAGAGGAACACTTAGACCAGGGTGCCAATGCTCTATCCACGCTGGAGATGCATCCTTCTCTTCTTGCCAACGCAAATGACAATCATTCTTTTCCCTCTACAATACATCATCTCTTGCACTGAACCAGTTAGCCCAGTATGCAAAGAAAGGCTCTCACTATACTTGACCAGCACCAGTAGCTACCCACACCTGGGGAACCATAACTGGCCAACAGCAGCGAGATCATTCCACAGTCTCTGTCCACTTGGGTGGCTAGGGAAACCAAGGACATGCAGGCTGCGGCCACTGATTCTGCCCAGAGACAATTATCCTCCTTAGCTCAGTTATCCCAGCAGAATTTTTCATTGTTCCTTAGACTGATGCGAATTCTCACACACGCATGCATACACAAGTGTGCCGTTAACGCTTTGGAAGGGATATACTGCTAAAATGGGGTCTTCATGTCATTTACCCCTCCCCACCAGTGACAGCTGGGCCTGCTCCACTTCACACCATACCACCTCAGAGCTATTTCTAAAGGTTCTCTGTCTTAAGTCTTCCAAACATAAGTAGTGGCTTTCTACCCAGGTAATATCAGTGGCGGCACTACCACAATCACCTTTACATGTACAGGGGATAGAAGAGACTAAATCTACCATCGCCCCGCCACCGTGCCTCCCGTCCCCCTTCCCCCCTACCCCACTATTAGATGGTAAGCCTCTTGAGAGCAAGGATATATTTTTATTCCTTTGGTTGGTTTTCCAAATCCCTATTTCAGAGTCGTACATACAGTAGATGTTCACGAGGACTTAATACAGAGACAGACTCTCAGTAATGGAAACTGAGTTCCATTCAAAATCAAAATAAGTAATCCAATGTAGCTGAACTGTCCAAACCAATCCCATTCCTGCATTCAGAAGCTGTGCATTTGTTTCTATTGTACTCTCCCGAGCACTTCTAAGCATGGAGCTGAGCAGTCAATGGCCGTTCAGTGGACATCACTGACTGATTCCAGAAGAATAAAAATTTCCAATGGCTCTGGAAATACATCCTGCCTTGGCCTGGTTGGCCTGCCTGGCCGGTTGGGCTTGAACGACAGGAGCCATATAAACTGGCTACTTGGTATTCATTCATTCATTCAATAGTATTTATTGAGCGCTTACTATGTGCAGAGCACTGTACTAAGCGCTTGGGATGAACAAGTCGACAACAGATAGAGACAGTCCCTGCCGTTTGACGGGCTTACAGTCTAATCGGGGGAGATGGACAGACAAGAACAATGGCAATAAATAGAGTCAAGGGGAAGAACATCTCGTAAAAACAATGGCAACTAAATAGAATCAAGGCGATGTACAATTCATTAACAAAATAAATAGGGCAATGGAAATATATACAGTTAAGCAGACGAGTACAGTGCTGTGGGGAAGGGAAGGGAGAGGTGGAGGAGCAGAGGGAAAAGGGGAAAAAGAGGGTTTAGCTGCGGAGAGGTAAAGCGGGGGTGGCAGAGGGAGTAGAGGGAGAAGAGGAGCTCAGTCTGGGAAGGCCTCTTGGAGGAGGTGAGTTTTAAGTAGGGTTTTGAAGAGGGGAAGAGAATCAGTTTGGCGGAGGTGAGGAGGGAGGGCGTTCCGGGACCGCGGGAGGACGTGGCCCAGGGGTCGACAGCGGGATAGGCGAGACCGAGGGACGGTGAGGAGGTGGGCGGCGGAGGAGCGGAGCGTGTGGGGTGGGTGGTAGAAAGAGAGAAGGGAGGAGAGGTAGGAAGGGGCAAGGTGATGTAGAGCCTTGAAGACTAGAGTGAGTAGTTTTTGTTTGGAGCAGAGGTCGATAGGCAACCACTGGAGTTGTTTAAGAAGGGGAGTGACATGCCCAGATCGTTTCTGCAGGAAGATGAGCCGGGCAGCGGAGTGAAGAATAGACTGGAGCGGGGCGAGAGAGGAGGAAGGGAACTATGCAAAGTGCTTAGTAGAGTGCACCGCACACAATAAGTGTTCAATAAATACCACTGACTGACAGGTTACCTCTGTCTCATCCCAATGGGTACAGATGTCATGAGAGCTAAGAGGGGCTGGCCGGGGGAAGGAACTCTCCATCGTCATCGGTGGGAGGGTCTAGATTTACGGATGTGTTCAGAGAAGACTCAAATGCTTCTATGAATGATTGCTGAAGTGAAAACTATAAATTATCTGGAGAACTCGCCTGCTGCATAGCTCTGTGACTTTCCAGGGGGTGTCAAGACATCCCCTTGAAGCTGCCAGGGTTCTCAACTGGGACCCACGCAATAATCCCAGCAACCATGAGCGGAGAGGTCCCAAGTGGGTAGACAACTCACTCTCTGATGACTGAGGAAGACTCCCATCCCAGTGAGCAAACCACTAAATTTTCCTCGGCAAACCAACATTACCCATTCACAGTCAGGCTGGACCCAGCACCAACACATCTTTCTACTTTTCCAGTCTCACCAGCTCCCAGAGAGTCCAGGGAGCTCACATATCAGATGCCTCAAGACAGAAGCGGGATGAATGGATGGAAAAAAAGAATGAGGTTCGGGGCTACCAGGTGACCTCCACCGCCCCCCCGCCACCCCCCCCAACCCCACCTCCACCAGAGCACTGTCGACATTTTTCAGAAGCCATAAGTTGAGCACTATTCATTCAATTGTATTTATTGAGCGCTTACTGTGCAGAGCACTGTACTAAGCACTTGGAAAGTACAATTCAGCAACAGATAGAGACAATCCCTACCCAACAACGGGCTCACAGTCTAGAAAGGGGAGACAGACAACAAAAATAGACAGGTACAAGTAGACAGGCATCACTAGCATCAAAATAAATAGAACCATAGATAAATGCACATCATTAATAAAACAGAGCAATAAATATGCACAAATATATACAAGCGCTGTGGGGAGGGGAAGGGGGTAGAGCAGAGGGAGGGAGTAGGGGCAATGGGGAGGGGAGGAGGAGCAGAGGGAAGGGAGGGCTCAGTCTGGGAAGGCCTCCTGGAGGAGGTGAGCTCTCAGTAGGGCTTTGAAGAGGGAAAGAGAGTTAGTTTGGCGGATGTGAGGAGGGAGGGCATTCCAGGTCAGAGGTAGGACATGGGCCGGGGTCAATGGCAGGACAGGCAAGAACAAGGCCCAGTGAGGTGGTTAGAGGCCGAGAAGCGGAGTGTGCGGGCTGCGCTGTAGGAGGAGAGAAGGGAGGTGAGGTAGGAGGGGGCAAGGTGATGGAGAGCTTTGGAGCCAATAGTGAGGAGTCTTTGCTTCATGCGAAGGTTGATAGACAACCACTGGAGATTTTTGAGGAGGGAAGTGACATGCCCAGAGCATTTCTACAGAAAGATAATCCGGGCAGGGGAGTGAAGTATAGACTGACGTGGGGAGAGAGGAGGATGGGAGATCAGAAAGGAGCCTGATGCAGTAGTCCAGTCAGGATATTATGTGAGTTTGTACCAGCAAGGTAGCAGTTTGGGTGGAGAGGAAAGGGCACATCTTGGCGATGTTGTGAAGGTGAGACTGGCAGGTTTTGGTGACGGATTGGATGTGTGGGGTAAATGAGAGAGCAGAGTCAAGGCTGACACCGAGGTTGCAGGCTTGTGAGACGGGAAGGATGGTAGTGCTGTCCAGTGATGGGAAAGTCAGGGAGAGGGCAGTGTTTGGGAGGGAAGATAAGGAGGACAGTCTTGGACACTACTGAGGTTAATATATGCACACAGCCCAAAATGTCAGGAAAAATGAGAAGTTCAAGAAAAGAGAAAAAAAAATAGGGGAAGAGGAGCGGGGGAGTCCGAATCTCAGAGAAAAATGTGAAGTATATTACAACGGGCGACCTCACTGTATCAAGTCCTGTTGCAATGTAACAATACGGGCACACGCTGTTTTAACAAATAATTCCCCCTAAGCTGAACCCAACTGAGAAAATGTATGAGAGGAAATGTTGGACTTTGTGAAGAAACGATACAGGGCTCCACAGGTTGGAGACCAGAGCAGTCTGAGGTTCAGAACAAAAGCAGGCCGAGGGGCATTTAGGACAGGAGCTTCCCCAACACTAAGAATGGCGTAGAATGCACAGACTGCTGGAGACCTTCCCCGCACTCAAAGGATGGCCTCATTTTGCAGAAGTAACACATGGGCGAGGGGGTAATCTTAGACCACCTGGTGAACAGGAAAAACCCAGGATCTGTTTAACAGAACGGCCACAATGTGGGTAAGGCGGACAGCCACTACACAAGTTCCTGGTAACACCGCCACGAGCATTCCTTCAATGTGGTTGCTGGACTGGGCAAGGGACAAGTCGCAAGGTGGGTGTGGTGTGGCTTGGGGGGAGAAGGGGCACTCCACAGGGAGGTAGAGTCATTGGCCCACAAAACCATGTGCCATCTGGGAGGACTGGCCTACTGCGGGCACGACCAGGCAGGCAGCGACAAGGAGATTCTCCGTGTCGCTCTCTTTCTGGAAGGGTGGAGGGGAAAAGGGGTGGGACCCTGAGACCTCTTCAAAAGTGGAAGACCCCATTTCCCCCCAGTTTGGATTCCGCCGCCTCTGGGCAGCTCTCCACAGTCACTGCTCTGGGACACCGAGAAAACAAAAGTATTCCCTGAGCACCTACTGGCTATAGAGCACTACACTAACCTCTTGGAAGAGTACGATAGAATCTGTAGACATGAATCTTGCCCTCGAAAAGCTGAAAATCCAGTGAGAAAGACTCTAAAATAAATTACCACTAGGATTCAGGGGCTAGGACCCAAGTGGTTTAGGTACAGATGTGACTGTAGTCAGAAGGATGTTAAATGGGGAGATGAGAAATACACCACGGAAGACCGCCGAAGATGGAAAGCGTGGTGGTCTGTCAAAGGGTGGAGGACAGGAGAGGCAAAGAGGCGGGGGGTTAGGGAGTGGGTCAGTTTGACTGTACAGACTATAAGCCTCTAAGCCTGTAAGTCTCTAGACTCTAAGATCTGGGTGGGCAGGGAACATGTCTACCCACTCTGTTGCTCTGTACTCTCCCAAGGGCTTAGTACATTGTACTGCACACAGTAAATGCTCAATAAATATCACTGATCTGACTGGTTAAATGGAAGAAGAGAGTAGATAAGCAGGAGGGAGAGAACTGATCGACTGCCTTAAAAGCCAGTAGTCAACAGGAAAGAACTGTGCAACCACTGGAGGATCTAGAGGAGTGGGGAAAATGTCCACAGAGTAAAATACAGACAGCATAAGGAGGCGGCCAATGCAGTAGTCAAGGTGGGATATGATGGCGTGGTAGCCGTTCGAATGGAAAGGAAGGGGTAGAGGCAGGAGAAGTGGTGTTACTGTGCAAAGGAGAGACCAGAGTTAGAGTAAGGATGGATTTCAAAGGGCCAAAGTTGGCCTGGTACCTGGATTTCTGCCATCAGCTCTTCACAGCATGAGTGGAAGAAGCAAACCATGGCAGTGATCCGGGGTTGGGGGTCTGGTGGGGTGGAGAGGGGGAGCACACAAACTGTAGGGAGTTGAGTTCGTAGAGAGGGCAGTGCCAAGGATGTGCATTTGTGAATAAAGGGAGGGGAGGATGGGCAGGGAATTCAAATTGGGTGTGACCGCTTGGGGTAAGCAGAAGGGGTCAACTGAGCGGAGGCGTCTTGGGGGAGAGAGATGGGATGGTTTGGCAGGGGGTGAGGGTGGGGAAGAGAAGTAGGTTAGGATAATGTGGGACTCAGGGTGGTCTACTGGATAGAGCAACGAGCCTGGGAGTCAGAAGGACCTAGGTTCTAATTCTGGCTCTGCCACTTATTTGCTGTGTCACCTTGAGCAAGTCACTTAACTTCTCTGTGCTTCAGTCACCTCATCTGTAAAATAGGGATTAAGCCTGTGAGCCCCATGTAGGACAAGAACTGTAACTCGATTAGCCTGAATCTACCCCAGAGCTTAGAACAGTGCTTGGCACATAGTAAGCACTTAAATGCCATCTAAAAAAAAAAAGTGTGTTTGGAGAGTGGGCTTTCAGAGGAGGGAACTGGCAGAATGAATCTTGATGATGAGATCGAGTGTGTGCCCAAGTTGGAGAGTGCGTGTCTGTTGGGGGGGGGGGGGGAGGTGGGGGGAGGAAAAAGAGATAAGAGGAGGTCAGCAGAATTGAAGAGTGAGAGGAACAGGGATGAGGGGATGTCACCAGGACCATCCACACACATGCTGAAATCGCTGAGGGTCAGCACAGGATAGAAGACGGTGAGCAGGAAAGTGAGAAAGGCATCCAGATGGCTCAGAAAATGGGAAGTGGGGCCTTGGACGGTAGAAGAAAGCCACTGAAATTGTAGAGGGCGGTAAGGAAAGGCATGGGGGAGAGAAGGTGTGCCGAGAGAAGGCGCAGGGCGGACAACGGGAAGGACGAGGGCAGGCAAAGAAGAGTGAAAGGGAAGAGGCTGGCGTTGACACGGGCAAGCAGCCAAACTCTTGGGAGGCCGGAGCTGGCGAGTCAATAAGCAAAAGTGACGGTACTCGGCGAGCCGTCTGCATGCCATGCATGGAAATACACGCTTGGGATGGTGCAAAAAGGGCGAGACACAAGCACCATCCACAGAGGCCCCTCAAGTCTGCTGTCAGCAGCATGCCTGTCTGAAGCTCCCTCCCGCCCCCTCGGTGTTCAAGCCCATCCCCTCTCATCACAGAGGCAACGATTTCAGAGCCAAAAAACAGGCAGATCAGAGTACTTTGGAGCCATGAGCCCTACATTACCTCGAGAAAGCTGCATCAGGTGGATATGCAAACTGCCAGGAATAACAGGCTCTGGAAGCTCTTGGAGAAAAAACCTAAGCAGGCTAATGGCTGAGGGCACATCGGCTTCCTTAACCAAATCCACATCTTCCCCATTGTCGTATCTCTGCCGAAGCCACTCCACTGTCTCCGCGTTTCCGTTGACTTGAAAAAGTCCTTCTTGCTCCAGACCTCCTAAATTAGGAATGATGCAAAAATCAACTGGAGGTCCACCTCGGGCCAAGTGAACACTCGCTTTTTTTCTTGGACCACTGTTCGATCCAGCTAAGCGTTCTGCCTCCTAAGCTCTACAAACCCTTAGCAGATAGCCATGTTCAACTTGAACTCTGGGTCCAACATCCCTAACCAGATGAAGCATCCCCACTCCCCGACAAGGAACACTCAATCCTCCTCTCTCCCCATGAAGAGACCCATCCCGGATGGTGATGGTTTCAGAGAGCGGGAATCCACTTAAAGTTTCAGAAAGTCTAAAAAATGAGTCTAGCCAATTTCCTAGCTCCCTCTTGGTGCTTGCAACACAGGTTGAAAAGAAAAAAAAACTTGCAAGATCAAAAAAAAAAAAGGAGAAATAATAATGATAACTATGGCAATTAAAGCAAACAAAAGCTGAACTGTGCCTACACTAGCACTCGGAGTAAAGGAAGGAAATATATACCATGTTCCTCAATATAGTCCACTACATGACGGACTATGAACGGAACCTCATTGTCTGGATGTCCTCCCTGCTGCAGCTCATCAAGTGGAATTCCAAATATTTTGTGAGCAAGAACGGAGTTGCAGTTACTCAAGGAAGGGGAGGAGCTCTTCCTCATATCTTTTTTGCAGCCAGAAATCAAAGCTGTCTTTCCTGTCAAGTGAAAGACAAAAAAAAAAAAAGAAAAAAAAGAAAAAAGGCTACAGTGATTAACGGGGGGCAACGGGACAACATAAAACACAGAGATGCTTGACAAGTAAACACGTCTCGGCGGTCCCCACGTTTCCCGCGCTTCCCCTTCCGTGGACACAGACAATTCTACCATGTGCACTAACTAAAGCCCTCCGTCTAGGACAACGTCCCCTCCTCCTCTTCCTAGCCAGGCTGCCTGCGAGCCACTGGCATGCCAGGCAGGTCCAGTGCCCTACATGGTATGACAGAATGCTTAAAGTGTGGGGTCAGCAAGCCAATCTGGCTCCCAGGGCCCGGCAGGGCCCAGTGCAGAGGACAGCCATCCCCAGCAAGGCTTCCCACGCTGCGCTGAGCTCCACAGGCCAGTGACCTGAAATTCCCAGAGGTGGGCAAGCCAGGTGGGCTAGCAGCCTGTACAGCAAGAGTGGCCGAGTCACCACAGCCATGGAAGCCAGGACAGTGGGCAAGTTCCAGCCGCGGGAAACGGGACACTCGGCATGACTCAGTGCCAGTGAGCCCGGAGTCCGACCCTGGCTTTTCTGACAGTCCTTCATGCGACGAGGTCCTGGCCCTTCTCCTCAAGAGACTCTCTGGAGGCAGCCTGATCAAAGGATGGGCCGTGCCTGCTCTTGAGCTCAGTGGAGTTGTGATTACAGTCGGCCAGCAGGACAGGGCAGTGCCTCACATTGCTTTTGCCAATCTTCTAAGTAGAGCACAGTCACAATAGGGGAGTGCTGAACAACAAGTACAGTGAAATTTGAAGATGACTCCAAAAAGAGGAAGGGGAAGGAGGGTGTGTGGGGAGGAGGAGCTTTCCCAAAAGCCACACTTGGCTATGGGCAGCTAGTCCCTTGCAGGAAAATGGCCCTCCCAGGAAGAACCTGGGGCCCTTGCCATCTGTTGTATTGTACTCTCCCAAGCGCTTAGTAGAATGCTCTGCACATAGTGAGTGCTCAATAAGTACGACTGATTGATCTGTCAAGTCTTTCAGATAGATGCAACTGGATTCCAGCCTCAGGGCACAACAGTTGGGAACACCGCAAGAGTGGTTGCCGCCATGGATCCAACCATTTGCTCTATAAGGCCAAGTTCCTTGGTCGGGAGAGGGGCTGGGGTGCGTGAGGCTCAGCCCAGCATGGCCAGGGGTGGCAGGGGAATGGAAACACAGAGAAGCGGGGAACAGGGTACACTGGTAAGGCAGTCACGGCCTTGCCGGGGGTGGGAGGGGTGGTCCTGGGGGTTTTCTCCATCGCAGTGCAAGGAACCGATCCCAGCCACCATTGTGTGGGTCACCCAGGAGTGCCACCTGGCCACAAAGCGACAAGCCTGGGTCGCCACACACCACTCTCAGGAGCAAGCTGTGGAGGGATACCTACCCACCTCACCTGGGAGCATTTTGGTGAAGATAAAAAAAAAAAAAACAAATCGAACCCAAACACTGCTGCAAAGTGCACTCATGGATGTCAGGAAAAACGGTTGTCTAGAAACAGCAGGGACCCACTCCAGCAAATGCTTGGGCTCTTGGCGGGCAAGTCAGAGAGACAGGGTCAAACCTAAGCCCTGCGGTGAGCTCCTGGACCCCCACGCAGGAAGAAAGAGAGAAAAGCGTGGAGGCAAGCCACTAACCGGATGTGGAGGCATTGCCCTTTGAGGCTTGGTCCTTTCTGAGGGACTGCCTCCTGGCCTTGCTTTGCCTCCCTCTCACTTAGAGCTCCCTGTTTCTCAGCCTCCGCCTGGAGAGAGAATTGGGGATTGGGGGTGGGAATCAACATGGAAAGGCATCCTAACGGAGGTGGGAATTCAGGAAGGGCCATGGTCTGTTGGCTTTAGTAAGGACCAGGGATTCCAGGACATGGGCAGAGCAGGGGAATGGAGGCTGGAGAGTGGTACTGGTATAATCAATCAATGCTATCTATTGAGCTATCTATTGTGTGCAAAGCATTTTACTAAGCGCTTGGGAAAGTACAAAATAAAAAAGTTGGTAGTTGATTCCTGCCCACAAGGAGTTTACAATCTACGGGGTGAAAACACACATCTAAATAGATTAGGGATAGGGGAAAGAGTAGAGTAGAACACAATTTATATAAGTATTGTGGGGCTAGGGTATCAAGGTGTTTAAGGGGTAGACAGCTAAGTTCATAGAGGGGAGGACGGAGAGGGGAATTAAAGGGTTTAGTCTCAGAAGGCCTCTTGGGGAAGATGTGATTTTAGGAGGGTTTTGAAGGTAGGGGAGTGATGGAATGTTGGATATGAAAGGGGAGGGAGTTCCAGGTCCGAGGCAGAATATGGGACAACCTGATTACCTTGTATCTACCCCAGTGCTTAGAACAGTGCTTGGCACATAGTAAGCACTTAACAAATACCAACATCATCATATGGCCAAGGGATGGGCGACGGGTCAGATGAGATCGAGGAACAGGCTGGTGTTAGAGGAGTGGAGTGGGCAGGTTGGGTAGTAGTAGGAAATCAGAAAGGCTAGGTAGGAGGGAGAGAGCCGATAGTGCTTTAAAGTCAATGGTAAGGCATTTCTGTGAGATGCGGAGATGGACAAACAACCACTGGAGTTTCTAAAGAGTGATGTGGACCAAATGTTTTTTCAGAAAAATGATCTGGACAGCAAAGTGAAGTTTGGATTGAAGAGATGGGAGACGTGAGGTGAGGAGGTCAGTGAGGAGGCTGATACAGTAGCCAAGGTGGGAAATAATGAATTGATCAGTGTGGTAGTAGTTCAGATGGAGAGGAAAGAGTAGACCGTAGGGGTATTGGGAAGATATAACTGACAGGATTTGGTGACAGACTGAATATGCGGATGAATGAGAGAGGAGTCGAGGCTACTGCCCAAGGTTATGGGCTTCTGAAATAGGGAGGATGGTGGTGCTGTTGATACTGATGGAGGAGGACGGGGTCTGGGTGGGAAGATGAGGAGTTCCATTTTGGAAGTGTTCAGTTTAAGGTGTCGCCATGTCATCCAAATAGAGATAGATGTCCTGGAGGCCAGAGGAAACATGAGACTACAGAAAAGGAGAGAGGTCAGAGCTGGAGAAGTAGACTGGGGAACCATCTGTATGACATTGATTGAAGCCATGGGAGTGAATGAGTTCTCTGAAGAAGTGGGTGTAAACAAGGGGACCCAGAACTGAGCCTTGAGGCACCAGTACAGTTATAGGGTGGGAGGCAAAGGAGGATGCAGCAAGAGACTGCAAAGGAACAGCCAGAAATAGGAGGAGGATCCAGAGAAAGGATAGTTTTGGTAAAGTCAAGTTTCGATAATATTCCCAGAAGGGGGTGGTCCACAGGGTCAAAGGCAGCAAAAAGGTCCAGGCGGATTAGGATGGAGCAGTGGCCATTCACTTCGGCAAGGAGGAGGTCATTGGTGACCTTAAAGAGGGCTGTTTCTGTGGATTGGAGGGTGTGGAGCCAGATTGCAGGGGGTCAGGGAGCCAGCTGGAAGAGAGGAAGCACAGGCAACTCACCCAGAAGACTGGAGAGGAATGATAAGAGGAAGATAACTGGAGGGTGCTGTGAGGTCACGGGAGGGTGGTTTTTTTTTTTAGGACTGGGTATACACAAGTTAGAAAGCAGTGGTAAGGAGCTGTTGGTAAGTGAGGGATTAAAGATGGCAGCCCCAGGACAACTGCTTTAACGAGGTGAGAAGGGCCAGAGAACAAGGGAAGTGAATTCAGTTGAAAGAGTGGTGTGGAATGTGTGGATTTGTGTGTGGACATGTCGAATGGGTATGGAGACCAAATCTGCTTGCTGAGAACGGAGAGAGAACTGGAGGGTTTTGGGGGTGGAGATGACCTGGAAGAGAACCTTGAAACCAACTGTGAGGAGTTTTGGTTTGACACAGAGGAAAATGGGAATAATAATAATGATGATGTTGGTATTTGTTAAGCGCTTACTATGTGCCACACACTGTTCAAAGCACTGCGATAGATGCAAGGTAATCAGGTTGTCCCATGTGGGGCTCAGTCTTCATCCCCACTTTACAGATGAGGTAAATGAGGCCCAGAGAAGTCAAATGACTTGCCCAAGGTCACACAGCCAACAAGTGGCAGAGCCGGGATTAGAACCCACAACCTCTGACTCCCAAGCCTGTGCTCCTTCCACTGAGCCACGCTGTTTCTCAGCCAATGGAAGTTTTTGAGGAGCAGGAAGGCGTAGGCTGATTGACTGACTGATAGATGGATCAGAAGGGCAGAGAATAAGGGCTGCTCGAGGACAGGGAACACACGTTTTACTGCTGTTGTACTCTCCCAGTGGGCATTTGGTAAACAGCACGGATTGACTGAACACTGCCAGGGAAGAATTAACACGTTCCCCCTCCCACCTCATACAGTCCCACCCAGACTACCCTACAGAAGTTGGGAGACTGCCCCTCACGGTCACTTTTTGTCTACCAGTCAACGGGACATCTCTGCACCAGACAAGTCATTCAATCTTTGGCTCAGTTAACTGTTTCTCATTCATTCAATCATATTTATTGAGCACTGTGCACAAAGCACTGTGCCAAGTGCTTGGGAGAGTACAAGAGAATAACAGACACATAGTTAGCCATGTTAAATGTTACTCTGCACTGATTTCCACTGCAAAAGTAACGGTTAATGTGGCCAAGTAACGTGCCAACTTCAAAGAGCAGAGAACCTTCCCACGTTACCCCTGTTCCAGCATCCAAGCTCCTCTTCCCCACCTAGGCCTCTTCTTTCTGCTCCTGCCTGTGGTCTAGACTGTAAGCTCGTCGTGGGCAGGGACAAGTGCTTAGAACCGTGTCTGCACACAGTAAGTGCTCAATTAATACGACCGAATGAATCTATGCCTGCTTGCCCTTTGGGCTCAGGAGTTCCGTTCCTCTTAATGGCAGTTTGTACCAACACTAGCCTTTTGGCTCCAGGCCCTGCTCTTGAAGGGGTGGGGGCAGCTGCAGAGTGTTCCCTCAAAGCAGTCTGAGCTTCCGGGGCTGTGCGGGTAAGGGGGGTGGTGGTGGTGGTAGTAGAGCCGCACTCTTAGGCACTGATGCTTTCCTAAAATGGGAGGCAGGCAGGGCCCGTGGGGCAGGTTCATACCGCTGGTGACACAGAAGCCTCCCTCACGTGGCTCACAGCTCTGCTCTCTGGATCCTGTCACGTTTACTGGAGACAGTCACAGTCACCCCTTTGCAGAAAGTGTTTTGAGAGACCCGCCAGCCTCTTTTGCTCTGAAGCTGCCGCCTCAGAAGGGGCAGGCCAGCTGCTTGGACTCCTGCCTCCAGGAGTGGAGGGGCCCACGGGGAGAGGGAAGGAGGGAAAAATGATGACCAAGGGAAGAACATGTTGACAGAGAAGTTGCAGGACCCTCAGTGGGGCAGATGGGGGCAGCAAGAAGGAATGGTGCCAAATCACAAGAAATTGGTCTTTGGAAGGAAAATGTGGAGAACAGCTTTTCCTAAAACTTTCCTTTTAAAATCCATGTGTCTTACCGTCTGATGCATCTTACGATCAGCCATTTTGTTTTCATTTTAACTGAAAATGTATTACTTGGAGCATTTAAAAAAAAAAAAGGAAAAAGTAAAGAAAGAAAATCCATTTTCCCCCCTTCTGATTTTCACCCTAATACAACCGGCTCCCTGGGAGCTGACATGTCTTTCAAGTAACCAAAAGGGTGGGTGGGGAAGCCAAGGTCCCAATACTGTCCTGGGGGTGTTCAGAGAGGCTCCCAGGGGGCGGGAGGACTCAGGAATACCCTCTCCCACCAGCAGCTCTAGATTTGGAGTGGTGGTATTTTCAACAACAAGGGACTGCTCGGGTCCCATTCGGCCCCAGAATCCACTCTGCCATTTTCCCAGGTGGGGCACTCTTAACTCCTGATATCCCTCATTTTTTGTTGCTGAAATCATCATTTTTCATCATTCCCAAGAAAGAAATGGAAAGCCCAAAACAAAGTGCTCTAGCTCAACTCAGTATACAACAGTCTACTCATTTCTGTGTCCTGGCCCTTTTTGTTTCGGGTTGCCTGGGTTTCACTATTTGCCCTGTCTCCGCCATTAAGCTGTATCCTCCTTGAAGGCAACTGTCTTTCAGGGCCTGCTCATGTCAAGCTCCACAGGCTCTCTAGCACCCACCTGGGGGCCGGGAGGTGCTCACTGCTGTCTGACGCCACTCACCTTCGAGTATTTAAACACCTAAGTTTAAAAAATGGTTTCCGCACCAGCTATCCTCACTGAGCAAGCATCCTTTGGTCATTTATGGCTGTTTGAGATTATGGCAGAAGATCAACCTGTAGTTCCTCATTGAAGAAACACAGCACTCGATCAGTACTTCAGCAGTTAATCTAGAAAATAAGAGAAGGAAAAAATTTAAACTCGAGTCACTTTCCATTTCAAGTTAGACAGAATGACTTTAGTTTCAACCTCAGTCTGGAATTCTTTTCCAAGAACGAAAGCTCATTCACTAATCGTCTCCAACCAGCCGCGGGAGAGACCATGGCGAGCAACCACACTGGTCGCTCATGTTTCGCCAGCTGCCCCATCTCCCCCACCGTGGAGCATCTAACGAGAAGAGATGGGCAGCATAAGTGCTACCGCAGTCTCTCCTGCATGACAACGGCCTGGAATTATTTTGTCTCACGTGCCCCTGAAAGAGCTCGCTGAAAATCAACATGCTCAGTCAACCCTTTGGTTCAGGAGACATGTGACTTTCAGTGCGAAGGATGGATATCACTATCCATAACAAGGCGGGCAATTTGCTTTGAAGGGACTGGGCCTTTGGGATTGGGACTGACTCTCCCCAAATCCCCCATTTCTCGGGACATGCGAAGCACAGCCGGATGAATAGCAGGTCTGATTTGGGTCCAACCCCTGCCACCCTACTGACTCAGTCCAGCATGGCGACCTGACTCTTGGAGGTGAGGGAAGGAGATGAGAGAAGGGTCACACTCTCCCTCTCTCCCGGCCTCCAGCCTTCCTTGTCCCCAAAAGGTGCAAGACAGCGCTACCCTTGCCACGCTTTGGGGGAGACCACAGTAAGCTCTAAGCTGCTCATGGAAACCCCCAAACAAAGAGGCGAGAATCTGTGCCTGGCCAACGAGGTTGGGTTTTTCCTTCAACTCCCAGTTCCCCCCATCATACTCTCATCCATCTCATGCTGGCAGGAAACCAGGTCTAGCACCCTTGAAAAGGCAGCAAAGATATAGATTGCACAGATTCAGAGCCACTATCCCCTTTCTGGAAGGAGAAGGTCAGACACACACAGCAAAATGCCAGAGAGGGAAGTGAGAGAGAGCCCCTGGTGAGGTGCAGGATGAAGAGTAACTCACTCCACTCCAGAGACACCCAGAACAAAACAGCTTCCACTGAGCATCTCGTCCCAATTCCTCCCACATCAGCCTCCCACCATGGGACGGGAGAACTGTCAGCAGGAGGGGGCTCTGAATCTGTGCAGAGAGCAGCTGGGAGCCATGGGCTTGAACACTGAGTGACTCTATGCTCTCTAGCCCTCCCGGTGTCCCCTTTGGCCCCCTCGGGATCATCTCGGATCCTACGATCACAGTGCCGCTCCCTGCCCTGGCAGCGCCTCAGAGGTGTGGAGACCACTCCGCCGTGGTCACTGGACACTG
The DNA here is from genome assembly GCF_004115215.2 of Ornithorhynchus anatinus. Taxonomy (NCBI): domain Eukaryota; kingdom Metazoa; phylum Chordata; class Mammalia; order Monotremata; family Ornithorhynchidae; genus Ornithorhynchus; species Ornithorhynchus anatinus. Next base: position 48,099,842 of record NC_041749.1, read on the forward strand.
CTTGAATGGTCCCACGAAGCCCCACCATCCCTAGCGGTCTGGGACGTTTCCCAACTCCGCTTCGGCACACTGATGCCGATAAGGCCCGTGACCGTACCTAGTCAAAGGGGGTTCAGGCCAGTGGAGGAATGCTACCATACTGCGTGGCTCATTTTATTTAGTAATTATTTATACCTCCAGGAAGAACATTAAAATTGCAGGTAAGGAAAACCACATTACTAACAAAGATTTCCCAGACATCCTGAAATGCCTGTCTAAACAAGTCGCATATTCACTTGTTTTGGGGGGGGGGGGGAGGCTTCCAAGGAGAAATTCACATTAAAGGCCTTTTACAGAGAATAATTTGGCAGGGCTAAAATTTTAATGGTCTTTTTTGAATCAGGACTATCAGAAATTAGGTTGGTACTTATTGGGTAGACAGGAAATGAAAAATTAAAGAGGAGCTGCTTGCTTATGCAACATTTCTCAGAAACGCACAGTGCAGTCAGGACTCGGCAGCTCAAGGGCGGCACTGCAAACACTGGGCTGGACATGTGGCCCAGCCCCCAGCCCCTGCCCAGAGAAGCACCTCAGAAAGCCACTGGTTCCCACCGGGCCTTGGGAAACAGGGCGGGCACCCATCTTCAGTCTGGCCTGCCCAGGACAGGCTGATTAGAAACAATATGATTACTTATATTATGACTTTCAGGATTTAGAGGGTGAATTGGGTTCAAAAAAGTAAGCTTATTTTACCATTACAATACTTACTTAGCGCTTGTTGTGGCCCAAACCACTGTGCTACGCACCGGGATACAAAGAAGAGAGTCCAAATGGACACGGTCCCTTGTCCCACACGAGACTCACAATCCAAGGGGGAAGAAGAGCAGGGATCTTATTCTCGTTTTACTGGTAAGGAAACTGAAGCCCAAAGAAGTTCAGTGACTTGCCCAAGGTTATAATAATAATAATGTTGGTATTTGTTAAGCGCTTACTATGTGCCGAGCACTGTTCTAAGCGCTGGGATAGACATAGGGGAATCAGGTTGTCCCACGTGGGGCTCACAGTCTTAATCCCCATTTTACAGATGAGGGAACTGAGGCACGGAGAAGTTAAGTGACTTGCCCACAGTCACACAGCCGACAAGTGGCAGAGCTGGGATTCGAACTCATGAGCCCTGACTCCAAAGCCCGTGCTCTTTCCACTGAGCCACGCTGCTTCTCCAATATACAGCAGACCAATGGCAGAACTGGGGTTCAAACTCTGGCCTTCAGACTCCCACACCTCTGCTTATCCTTTCATCCCTTTAACTTTATTTTTTGCAGTTAATTTTCCAGTGCATTCTTCCCTTTCCCCACTTAATTCTACAAAACAAAGTAACAGGAACAGGGAGTCATGAGGGTCAAGCCACAGAGTGCCCAAAGGAGAGGCTTCAAGATATACACGTGTAAACTTGATGTTAAGGAAATTAGTTCTTAGCACTTCATGGGAAGAAGTATTTCAGGGGCGATCAATCCCCTAACAACAAAGCAACAGATTTTTGAGACATTATCACACTCTCCCAAGCGCTTAGTGCAGAGCTCTGCACAGATTAAGTGCTCAATCCAGTCCACTGATTGATCAGACTACGAAGCCACGCTACTCAACAAAAATGGCAGCACAGACACCCGGGTTAGGGTTTGGATTCAGCTGTCCACTGACCTGACAACAAACCTGAGCAACTTGATGCTACTTTTCATCCAGCAGACCAATTCTAACGGTGTCAACCACTTCTGCCCTAAAACGGGACCCACACTCATCGACAATCTGACGTTCAGAGAAACGGTCCCTAGGATTCATTGCCCGGACACCTTCAAGAAGTTAGTTGGTCCATACGAGTCGTAGTTTCATCTCCCATTTTGTTCAATTTTCAAGGCACATTTGCCAACACCATAAATGCAAAGGGCAGTCAAAGACTTCACAAAACGGCCGTCTAACTTTCTTCCTGTCAGAGACTTCACACTCACGGAGTAACATATGGATGATCCACTGCGTACCACACTGTCTTGTTCTCTTTCTGACAAAATAACCCAAAGCAACTCTCCGATAGGAACCTAGCCATGTAAGACTGAAACCAACTCCATTGTTCTAGCTGAAAAAGGGAACAAAGACTAAGGCAACTCCTGAAGAATCTCAGTCCACTCCGGGGTAGCCCTACATCTCTTACCCGACATTTCATGAGGTCATGGGGCCAAGTTGGCCAAAGGCGGGAGGGCGGAGAAAGGGTCATTACAAGTGCTCCACCCCTATGTTTATTCCCTCAGGGTGGAGAGGAAGGATCCATCTGCACCAAATGCTTCAACTGTTTCCTGAACTTGTGTGACTCTCCACCCCTCATCCTAACCTACTCCCCAGGCCTGAATTTTTCTTTTAAATGGTATTTACCCCCTTCCCCTCCCCACAGCACTTGTGTACATTTGTATATGTTATTTATTACTCTCTGTATTTTATTAATGATATGTATATGTCTATGATTCTATTTACCTATTTTGATGGTATTGATGCCTGATTACTTGTTTTGTTTTGCTCTCTCCCTTTTAGACTGTGCGCCTGTTGTTGGGCAGGGATTGTCTCTATCTGTTGCTGAATTGTACATTCCAAGCGCTTAGTACAGTGCTTTGCACACAGTAAGCACTCAATAAATACGATTGAATGAATTTGTTAAATGCTTACTATATGCCAAGCACATAGTAAGTGCTGGGATAGATTCAACCTAATCAAGTTGTACCCAGTCCATGTCCCACATGGGGCTCAAATTTTAATCCTCATTTTTACAGGTGCGGTAACTGAGGCACAAAGAAGTTAAATGTCTTGCCCAAAGTCACAGAAGACAAGGGGGCGAAGCTGGGATTTATTCTACACATCCAAAATTGAGGTCCTAAAATGAATACAAAATCCTTCTCGCCCATCCCCACCGTAAATTTTTATCGCTCCCCACTTCCTCACCTGCCAGCAACACCACTCTTTCCTTTCCAAACTCCCCAAAAGACTTGGCTTATGCAGGAAGTTGTACTCTTATTAGCCACACTTGGTTCCAGGAACCAAGAACCCACTGCATTCAATCTGTTCCTGTTCCTAAACCCTGTTTATGACTTTCTGCTCTTGGTGCCTTATATTTGAATTTCATACCTGTGTGGGAAGGAAGCTCTTCAAGGACAGGGGCCAAGCCTCTGACAGCCATTGAAAAAACCTGGGCCTCCCCACCAACCCCATACATACATGAAAATGACATGAAAATGGTTCCTGGCTTAGTGGAAAGAGCACAGGCTTTGGAGTCAGAGGATGGGGGTTTTAACCCCAGCTCCGCCACTTGTCTGCTGTGTGATCTTGGGCAAGCCACGTAACTTCTCTGTGCCTGAGTTACCTCATCTGTAAAATAGGGATTAAGACTCTGAACCCCACATGGGACAACCTGATTACCTTGTATCTTTCCCAGTGCTTAGAACGGTGTTTGGCACATAGTAAGCGCTTAATACCAAAATTATTACTATTATTATTATTAACACGCTCGTTCTTGACCATCTTATCCATTCTGGTGCACAGGCACCCAGCAGCTGGAGATAGCTGTTCCTTTGATGGTCCACCGCTTTAATAATAATAGTGGGGGTATTTGCTGACTGCTTACAGTGTGCCAGGCACTGTACTAAGCGGCAGGGGCGATCAATCGTATTTAGTGAGTGCTTACGATATGCAGAGCACTGTACTAAGCCCTTAGGAGAGTACACTATAACAGAGTTGGCAGACGTATTCCTTGCCCGCAATGAGCTTACAGTCTAGAGAGGGAGACAGACATTAATATAAATACATTCAGGAAATAATAATAATGGTACTTGTTAAGCGCTTACTATGTGCCAGGCACTGTGCTAAGCACTGAGGTGGCGCAAAGGGAATACTGTGGAAGAATAATGAGGCAGGCTCTTAATGACACTTAACCAATCTAGCGCAAGACCGGAATGAACACACCATGTATCTCCCGGTGCCAACCCGAGAACTGTGGGCCCCTTGATTCATATTCCTGGGAGGACGGCCTCTGATATTGAATAGCCGCAACCCTGCACCAGTTGCAGCACGGCTCAACTCCGGAAATGTAGTCCTTATCTCATAGAGCAAGGACAAAAGTCCGGACTGTGGGGAAAGTGCTGGACTCGGTCAGGAGGATACTTCCCAAGGCGATAACGAGCCCATAGGTCCCCCTTCCCCCCACTGTTCCGCATGAAACCAGCACAGCTTATAAAAACGTGCTGCTCCCCGGCCCCCATCAGACCCACAATGGCCTGTCCTTTTGCATCCCCTGTGGCTCCCCTGGCAGCTATGCTTGGGTTTCCTGGGGGCCTGAGTACTGAGATATCATCGTGAGATATCATTGTGATCTGTTGTACTCCCTGCTGTCCCCCATGCAGCTGTATCAGCATCTCTCTGCCCTGATGGGGGAGTGAGTACGCTTCTCTATTAAATCTACTTAAACGCAGCCTGTGTGTGCCTCGCATCGTTGGTACCTTTACAAACCATATCATGTGGACCTACATCCCATATCTTTTGCATTCAGTGATGGATGCAAGCAAATCGGGTTGGACATAGTCCCCATCCCACATGGGGTTCACGGTCTTGATCCCCATTTCACAGATGAAGTAACTGAGGCACAGGGAAGTTAAGTGACTTGCTCAAGGCCAGAGAGCAGACAAGTGGCAGAGCCAGGATTAAAACCCAGGTTCTTCTGATTCCCAGACCCGTCCTCTATTCACTAGGCCATGCTGCTTCCTGTATGTAAATTCTGTGAGGCTGAGGGAAAGGTGAATACAGGGTGCAAATCTAAGTGCAAGATTGACACAAAAGGGAGTGGGAGAGGAGGAGGAAATGAGGGCTTAGTCGGGGCTCCAATAATATTTTAAAGGTGGGGAGAGTGATCACCTGTCAGATATGAAAGGACGTTCCATTCCAGAGGCAGGATGTGGGAGAGAGGTCAGCGGCGAGACAGAAGAGTTTGGGGTAGAGTGAAAAGGTTAGCATTAGAGAAGCGAAGTGTGTGGACTGGGTTGTGTAGTAGGAGAGTAGCAAGGTGAGGGAGGAGGGGGCAAGGTGATGGAGTGCTTTAAAGCTTATGATAAGGCGTTTCTGTTTGTTGTGGAGGTGGGTGAGCAGCCACTGGAAGTTCTTGAGGGGTGGGGATACATGGATTAAACATTTTTGTAGAAAAATGATCTGGGTAGCAGAGCGAAGTATGAACTGGAGAGGGAAGGGAGAGGAGACAAGGAGGTCAGCAAGGAGACTGATGTAGTAATAATAATAATAATAATGGTATTTGTTAAGCGCTTACTATGTGCCAGGCACTGTACTAAGCGTTGAGGTGGATACAAGCAAAATGAGTCAGACACAGCAGCTGTCCCATGTGGGGCTCACAGTCTTAATCCCCATTTTACCGATGAGGTAACTGAGGCCCAGAAGTGAAGTGACTTACCCAAGATCACACGGCAGACAAATGGCGAGCCAGGATTAGAACCCCTTTGCTTTTCCCCCACTCCCAGCCCCACAGCAATCAAGGCAGGATGGGATAAGTGGTTGGATTAACACAGTAGCAGTTTGGACAGAGAGGAAAGGGTGGATTTTAGTGATGTTGTGAAGAATTTAGTGCTTGAATATGTGGGTTCAGTGAGAGAGATGAGTCCAGTGGAAAGAGCCTGGGCTTCAGAGTCACAGGTCATGGGTTCGAGTCCCAGCTCTGCCACTTGTCAACTGTGTGACTGTGGGCAAGTCACAACTTCTCTGTGCCTCAGTTACCTCATCTGTAAAATGGGGATTAACTGTGACCCTCATGTGGTGACCCTGATGACCCTGTATCTACCCCAGTGCTCAGAACAGTGCTCTGCACCTAGTAAGCACTTAACAAATACCAACATTATTATTATTATCACGGCAAGGTTATGAGCTTGTTAGACAGGAAGGATGGCAGTGCTGTCTACAGGGTTTGGGTGGGAAGATAGGGAGTTCTGTTTTGGACTTAAGTTAGAGGCCGTAACCTTGGCTTTATCAGACTTGTCTCCCTCATTCAACTCACATATTCAATCTGTCACCAAATTCTGTCAGTTCAACTTTCACAACACTGCTAAAATCCGCTATTTCTTCTTCAAATTGCTACCATGTTAATCCAAGCATTTAACCTATCCTGCCTTGATTACCATATCAGCGTCCTTGCTGACCTCCCAGCCTCCAGTCTCTCCCCACTCCAGTCCATACTTCACTCTGCTGGCCAGATCATATTTCTATAAAACGTTCAGTCCATTTTTCCCTAATAGTCAAGAACTTCCAGTGGCTGCCCATCCACCTCCGCATCAAACAGAAACTCCTTGCCACCAGCTTTAAAGCATTCCATCACCTTGCCCCCTACCTTAACTCCCTGATTTCTTGCTACAACCCAGCCCAAACTTTGCTCCTCTAATGCCAGTCTACTCACTGCACTTCGATCTCGTCTAACTCGCTGCCAACCTTTCACCCACATCCTGTCTCTGGCCTGGAACACACTCCCTTTCCATATCTGACAATTACTCTCCCCACCTTTAAAGGCCCATCGAAGGCACATATCCTCTAAGAGGTCTTCCTTGACTAAGCCCTCATTTCCTCTTCTCCCATTCCCTTCTGTATTACCCTGATTTGCTATCTTTATTCACCACGCCCCCCCCCCAGCACTTATGAACATATCTGTAATTTGTCTGTTTCCCCATCTAGTCTGCAAACTCATTGTGGGCAGGAAACATGTCTACCAACTCTGTTACACTGTACTCTCCCAGGCGCTTAGTACAGTGCTCTGCACACAGTAAGTGCTCAATAAATACGACCGATTAAATCATAAACTGGGAGGGCAGGGATCACAACTTCTCCTTTAATTGTCTGCTCCCAATAAATGCAGATAAGAATGCACATCTGATAACCTTTAGTGGAATGGCATGAACCCTAATTTTTTTTTAATGGAATTTGTTAAGCCCTTATTGTGTGCCAGGTACTGTACCAAGTGCTGGTATAGATACAAGATAGGCTGGACACAGTTCCTGTCCCACACAGGCTCACAGTCTTAATTCTGGTTTTTCAGATGAGGTATCTAAGTCACATATAAATTAAGTGACTTGACCCAGGTCACACAGCAGACAAGTGGTGGAATTGAGATTATATGCTGTGCACATTACAGAGGAAAGGAGGAAAGACCTAGCTAGTCCCTCAGATCCTGCATAGGCATGTTCCTCTTTTACTTCTCGAAATAAATTCAGTACCCAAAGCAATGTTTCCCTCAACAGCAAGGGAAACAACCAACTATTCATGAATGTCATTTTTAATCTGACTGCAGGAAGAAGTTCTAGCTATTACACTGGCCCACCCACACACTGAAAAGAAATTATTTATTCACGTTACCCAGATTCCATTATATTTTTTGTCTGTGGCCGAAAGCCACCCAGTAACCTCAGAAATATTCTCCCCTTTAATCCGCTAAAAACCAGTGGACACCAGGAGTGCCACTGAAAACACTCATTTTCTGACTCGTTTTTGTCAGCTCACACACTAACCGGTAATTAAAAGTGTCTACTGTAGACCAACAAAGTTTTTTACTCGCACATGTCACCAACCAGGAAGCAATATTTCCTGGTTTGCCCATCTTAATGACAGCCATTAGCTTGTTTCATTCCCAAGTGACTTGGAAAGACGGGGGCAGAACAAGATGCATACTTAAAAAATATGTCAGGAGGGGATCTGGGGCCCTCTGCAACTTGATTCCAGGGAGGCGAAGGACTTCTCTGGCCTAGCCCCAGGAGTTTGGTTTAAGTCTGTCTCCCTCTCCCTGGCTCCAGTCATAAGACAAGAAGGCACCTCACATTCCTCACCAGGCATTGTGTAGGAAAAGTCTTCCACAAGGGGAGAGTCAGGTGAGTAATTCGTGATACTAATAAAGGGTGGGGGAAGAAGGGAGAGGTTTCTAATTACTCCAGCCGCATGGGTTTCAATTTTTTTTTGAAGATGATATTTGTTAAGCACTTACTATGGGCCAAGTACTGTACTAAGCCCTGGGGTAGACCCAAGGACATCAGGTTGCACGTGTCCCCAACCTGCATAAGGCTCAGTCTTAATCCCCATTTTACAGATGAGGTATAGAGAAATTATGTGATTTGGCCAAGGTCACACAGCAGACAAGTGGCAGAACCAGGATGAAAACTCAGGGCCTCTGACTCCCAGGCTTGTGCTCTTTCCACGCTGCTTCTCGATAACTGGGATTCACTAATGGCATCAGAGTACTGGAGAAAATGCATGCAAAAGGTCTGTCACAGTGACAATCTAGCCATGTTTCCAGACTCCTGCAACACAGCACGAGTCAGATGCTGGAACCCTGGAGAATCTCAGTGTGTAGGCATCTTGGCTTTCCCTCAGTAACCAGGGGCACACCTAAGCTCAGGAGAACATGGACAAGGACATCAGAGAGCGAGCCACCCACATCAAAAGCCTCAACCACTTTTCCATACACCCTCCCCTTCCTAGACTAGGTGGGACCACCTATGTCAACAAACCACTGTGGTCTTCACTTATTAGAACATAAGAACTGGAGAAATAAGGAAAACTGCTGGAGATCAAGTCCCCCCACCCCCCAAAGCTTGCCCAATTTTTTTTGTTTACTGGACCAGAGGAGAGAAATCCTTCAAGTTTTTTCAGTTTCAGTACTGTAAATTACTTTTAAGACCACTGTTCACTAGAAAGCCCCCACAGTTCCCCTCATGCCAACTGGAAAATGATCTCTTCTCCCCTCCAACTGATTACCAAATATGTATTTCAACTGACCATGTTCCACAGCCTGGCTCTACGCTCCAGGATCTCTCTTCTGACCACTCTGTCTTCTCTCTGGGCTTCCACCCACTGTAATGTGGGTGAAAAATGGGAATTCCAGAGTCAAATGGGAATGGCGCAAGAGTTGAACGAACAAGGAACTTTCACTTCTGGACCTATTAGGTTGGTTTCACATTTGCTTTAGTAGTCTGTGTCTACTGTGCTACAGAGCGGGGAAGGGAAGAAGGGGGGGAGAAAGGAAGGGGGAAGGAGAGTGGAAGGGGGGAGGAGAGTGGAAGGGGGGAGGGAAGAAGGGGGGAGGGAAGAAGGGGGGAGGGAAGAAGGGGGGAGGGAAGAGGGGGGAGGGAAGAGGGGGGGAGGGACAGGGGGGGGAGGGACGAGGGGGGGGAGGGACGAGGGGGGGAGGGACGAGGGGTGGGAGGGACGAAGGGGTGGGAGGGACGAAGGGGTGGGAGGGACGAAGGGGGGGGAGGGACGAAGGGGGGGGAGGGACGAAGGGGGGGAGGGACGAAGGGGGGGAGGGACGAAGGGGGGGAGGGACGAAGGGGGGGAGGGAAGAAGGGGGGAGGGAAGAAGGGGGGAGGGAAGAAGGGGGGAGGGAAGAAGGGGGGAGGGAAGAAGGGGGC